>NW_026087048.1:18455518-19055518 GCF_022539395.1 Myiozetetes cayanensis
TTTCCTGTGTAGCTTGTCATCAATTTTCCACATTAGGGCTCATCTGAAACCATGTGCGAAAGGGTCTGTGGAGAATCATGGCTGTAGTTGCTGTATTTATTTGTGAATAAAGAGCAGCACCAGTGAATAGTGCTACTGTACAGGCAGGGACAGATTTACTGCGTGCCCAGCTCCTGCCGGGCTCAGTGCACAGAGATGTGTCTATGTGTCAGTCAAACAAAGCCTTTCCCTTCCCGGGGATTTTCGGGATCTCTGGGCAGTGGTCTCTACATGCACGAGGAGACCGACCCCGAGATCATTAAGTCAGCAGAATTCTTCCTGTTAACTCCAGTCCGTGTTGGATCAGATCCTTGTTGTGCGTAGTGAGTTAATTAAACAAGTTAACAACTGCACGCAGTGCAGGTGGGCTGGCACCAGGCGTTCCTGTGGGATTCTGCTGCCTCTCAAGTGCAGGGTGGAGCCCTGGCAGCCAGATTTAGCCTCCCCCGCAGTGCAGGCAGCGAGACACGCTGGTTTTCTACGGACTGGCAACCGCAGAACCATTTTTTTCCATGTTGCAACCCCAAATTTCTAGCTTGTGGCACTCAAGTAATTTTCAGAGTATTGTTTAGCTTATTTTAAGTGTGTTTTACACATGGGTAAACTCCAGCAAGGCAGAGGACAAGTGGCAGATGGTCAGTGACAGAGCCAGGAATAGAATGGAGGACTTCCTTGTCCCAGGACGTGGTTGTAATTGACTGTGTCCCAGGATTGTGAGATGTGATGATTTATAATTCATGAGGCTTTAAAAAAAAAAGGCAGCTATTACTCTTCCCAGTTTTTCCTGGCAGAGGCTGGATTCCATAGGCAAAGCGATTTCAGTTTCTTAAGTGTGCAATTTGGGGCTTAATCTGTTCACTTTCTGACCAGTTTTATTCTTTTTGAACTCACTTGGCTGTGCTGTGTGCACTGCTCATTGACATCCACGGGGGGAAAGATGAGGCTCCAAGAGAACCCAACAGAGTATCTTCCAGATAGACCCATCTGTAACCTTGGTAAAAATAACCATAAAGATAATGAGAATGGATTATTGTAAACCCTATAACTGGCCAAACAAGACTCTGCATTTCAGAGGATGAATTGCCTTCCCCTGTCCAGTAACCCACTTTATGGTGCAGTAATGGATCTGCATCCGGAGCATTGTGCACTGAAATGGAGCCTTTGGCAAGCTGGGATCACACTGGAAATGAGGCAACATCTTCATGGGCTCTTTTAATATATGCATATTTGAAAATCTGGAACTTCTCCCTTTTGACATAAAGAGACTGTCCCTGCTCGGAATGATTAAATTCTAGGGCAGATTATGAAATAATAAAGTATTTAAATATTATGATGCTGCAGTACCACAGTGCAGTTACCCTTCCTTTTACTGATTCAAGTATAGTATTTCTGAAAAGCCTTTTGCACTCCAGGGAAACTACTGACTATAAATTATAAAACAGGCAGTAGAGTTATCATGCATGTATGGGGGGAAAAAAAAGAAGTTTCAGGCCTTTCTCTAGGTAAAGAACTTACTGAAGCAGCTAAAAATATGGGGAAATGGAGCAAACACAGGGTCTGATCCAAAGGCCACTGAACTCAGCAGAAGCATTCAGTTCATTAGGCATCAGAGTCGTGTATGTCATGAATTACAGTTCACAAATACAATTAAGAATGTTACTGTATATGAGGAAGGATAAAGTCTGATTGTCTGATTGCGTTGACTCGGCGTTCCGCTCGGATAAAATGAGCAGATTTTTCTCCAGCAGGTAGACTGGATGTGTTGCCAATATTTATGTGAGAGTTTGTGGTCCCAGAAGCACAGAGATGCTGGGAAACAAAAAGGAAAGAAAATGTATCCAAGGAGGAGATCCAACTGCTTCCAAGCCATTTCTAGAAATAAAATTCTGATGCGGACTCATTACCATTCCACTTCCCAGCGCCGATTGGCTTCCTCAGGATTTCAGAGTATGCATCTGAGGATTCAGACTGTGCATCATAAAGTTTCCCTCAGCAACTGCTAAAACTACTCACAAGGCACTGCAGGATGGAGCAGCTCTCAAAGATGGAATGGTAAGAGCCCCAGGGGACAGCCTTTGGGATTAACCGGGCAGAAAACAGTTAAACTTTGTGCTTTGCTGTGTTGCTGCGGGTTGGGGGATCAAGCAGGTGATGCCATACCTCTTGTCCTGTTGTTAGCAGGCAAATAACTGTGCACAGCTGGAGCATGTTCTGGAATGGCTCTTCCCAGAGGCCCTCGAAGCTCCGAGACAAATCTTTGCGGCACATTTTGTGGGAATGGGGCAGCAGGAGGGTTGCTTGAGGATGGTCCAAGTCCTAATGCATCTACCAAAGCCAACTCGCTGTGTGTGCCAGCACTAACCTGTTCTAAGTATTGCTGTCATCAGTAGAGCAAGATAACAAAAGCTGCTCTTTGTGGAGTAATATCAGGAAGGAAATTGTGCATGCAGATCCTCCAGCAAACACAACAGGCTGGGGCTGTCAGGGTACACACTGATACTGCTGGTTTGCTGCTATTTTCAGCAGCTCCTGTACCCTCAGGGGTGAGAGAAGGACTTAACTGCTGTCCCTGCTCTTCAGGCATCAGCCTTAAAGGTTCCATGTGGGCTCCTGCTCTTTGGCCCATCTGGAGGTGATTTCTGCAAATAGCAGTTTTCCTCTGAATCAGTCCAGTTCACCACCCAGAGCCACCCCACGTGGCACTGTGGTGCTGTGGTATCTCCTCTCACATCACATAAAACCCGGCTTTCCTTCACTAGAGATCTCAGTTCCTCATTATTTGCACTTTTATTTATCTTCAAACCCTGCCCAGGCCAAGCAATTGCATCCCACTTACCTAAACATTCCCCACAGTCTTGCCTGACTCACTGAAGGCTCTAAACTCTTGTGTAGTCCTGCTGTTTAAAGTTTTTGTGTTTTGTTCTGGAGTTCACTTATATCATGAGGGGTGAAGTGTATCTGTCAGTTAACCACTTCTCAGGAGTACTATTAGGCTTAATTAATGTTTGTAGAACACTATTGAGATTCTCAGGAGAAGCAGCAATAGAAGTGCAAAGGATTATAATTAATTTAGAGCTATCTCATTTTTGAGTAAATGGCTAACAACACTTAAGCTGAGATCCTCCAAGTAAAACTAATTTGTTTGATTCTTACAGAAAAACAGTCTGGAATCTGGGTTCCATTTGCTACTTCCAGTGTATGATGCATTTTGATTTTTATGGTCCTTCGATACCCTTTGATACATCCAGGCACGTTGCACAACTTCTTTTAGCTCAGGAAACACAGTCCAATATATGTAAGTTAAGTTAAAATATAATAACAAAATAACTAAGTCCATAAACTCAAAGACAATCCACAGCACCATTTATTATGTTAAGTGTTTGAACCATAAAGCCTATAATTAATATTATGGAATGATTTCCATATTTATTTATGAGGCATCTCATTTACATAAATAGTCATTATCTGGAAATAAACCCAGATGATTAAAATTCCAAAAACTGATTGAGATCAGTCAAGATGTACCAAAGAGACTTGCTAGACTCCCTGTTTGAGAGTGTTCTGAGAGGAGAAATCCCTGCTCCCAAACAAGCTTAAACAGGCCTGGGCTGTGGAAACACAAGCAGTGCTTCATGCCCATGACATCATCAAACAGAACGGTTATTTTGTACAGTGAGAAAACATTGGGTCACTCTTCTCACTAACTGTCATGGAGAGCTTCCAAGAAAATGTTTCTGACACATCTGCACTGGAAATCTGACCCACATTGTAGCTGGTGTTGTCCTAACACAGATTCCTGCTTTTCTGAAACTCCACAGTGAGTCAAAATACTTTTCAGAATGCTAATTTCTTTCAAAATACTTTAAATACTTACAGGACTTTCAATACTTTTGAAGTTATGCATCTAGTCAGGAAACACATCGGGCAGAATGGGAAAAAAAATAAAAGAAGAAATGGCACTTTCATGTTTCTATTTGCAAGCTGGATTCGTCACTCCTCAGCTATTACCTACAGAGTCACAGGTATTTAAAATGATATTCTGGTTGATACAAAGAACACGTCTCGGGTCCTGCTGTCACTGCTTTTGCCTTTCAAGACCCAGAGCATTCACTATTCAACTTTTTCTAGGTAGAAATAAAGCCACCAGCTTTTAAAAAGCTACAGAACATACTTTAAAAAACTGCAATTCCCCTGAAAATTTGGACCTGAGTCTGTCCTTTTTCAGCCTAAGATGCGTCTTTGAAGTGGAAGTGTAAGCCCAGAGCAAGGTGATAGAGCACGATCTCCCCTGTTTGCATGATTATCTTACTAATTCCTAGAGAATGGGGGTTGGCTCAAGAACTGAGTCATGAGGATTTCATCTCAATGCAGATATTTTTAGTATCTGTTATTTTATCTCTTTTAAAATCTATATCGCTGCCCAACTCCCCTCCTAATTATCTGAAATCCTTCTGTAACTGCTTTGGAATGTTCCCTTCTATTATTACAATATTATCTTGTATTATGTTGGCTCCTCACTGCTCATCTATTGATTCGGTCAGGTGAGACTGTCCTTGTTGAACGTCTGAGCAACTGCTGAGAAACCGGCAAAACAGAGTCACAACACGAAATCTGCCCGCTGAGTCACGGGAATTCAGGTCAGCCCAGGCTCTGCCCTGTGCTGAGCTCTCTGAGAGCTGGCTCCAGGTTACCTGAGGGAGCCCCCAAACTCATCAGACCCCCCCCAAATTAATGGTTGTGTTCCTTTGCCAGGTATCACTGCCACTTCCACGGGGGGGTTAGGAGGAGATGAACACTGCCTTAGCAACTTGTCCACAACCTGCAGCTGAGGAAGGATATGGGAGCAAACACAAACCAAATCACCTTGAGAGTAAAATACAAACCCTATTTGTTTAACCCAATTTGTGCCAAATAATATTATGGATCCACTCCATCTCAGCCACTTGAGGCTCAAAATCAGTGTGCTGAGAGCAGAGGAGGGAGAGTGATGTATCTGGTGTGGTTCGTACCTGGGGCAGATCCTCTGCTGCAACAGTAAGGGGCTCTACAAAACCAGGTAGGCAGAGAGAACTGTGAATTAATGGTTAATTAAACTGCTTCATCACCTCCTTGAAAAAAGTGTGAGCAAATGTTCATGAAAAGAAAGTAATTCACATAACCACGTTTGAATTTGACTCATAACACAGTAAAAAACTATCTTAATAAATGGCAATTTTTGAAAATCACTGTCTGACTCTTGATACAACAAAATACTTCCAGTATAAATAATGGAATTGGAGGAAATGTCCTTGGCAAGTCAATTTGTTCCATGCTGCTGATGGTTCCTGTTAGTGACAAGGATTTGTTTTTCAAGAGGCAAACAATGGAAAACAGATGCAAAACCATTTACCAGAAGGCCAAGCAATGGCAGCTTTTCCAAAATGTCAAGTGTGCAGAGTGGAGTCAATTTAAAAGAGAATTAATTCTTTAAACTGAATTAATTTGACTACAATGAAGCCCTGTTAAGCCTTCTCATCCATCCTGCTTCCAACTGTGCTACCCCTTACAGTCTAAGTACTGACCTCAGTTTTTAAATACTTCAAACAAAATCCCTCTTGCCCAGTCAAGTGCCAATACGTTGCTGGTTTAATATATTTACTGCAACCCTTCCAGGAACTCACCCAAAGAACTGTGCTCACCTCCTCCACATTCCCAATTCATCCAAGTTTGATCCCTGGGTCCCCTTTTTCCCTGTTTTCCTCTTTCAGCGTCGTACCCGTGGTGTTTTCCTGGAAGCTTCAGGCAGTTTCCATCGCTGCATTGATCAGATCCACCTTTGCCTGCAAGTCTGTCCTTTGCGTAAAGTCCCTCATATCCTGATTTCAACAACTTCTCTCTTTTGTGTCATGCACTGTCTTGTTGTTGCTCGCCTTTGGGGACAGGAAGGTGACTGAATTTTGAGTCCACAGCTTTCATATGGAAGCTCATTTTCTCAGAGGAGTATCCACACCTACTTCCCCTGGAACCAGTTGTCTCAAAGGGCTTCAGTTCCTCCCAGAATATGGACCATAAAAAAGTTGGAATACACGGATTATCACCCCTAGAAGGAATACTCCAGGGACCACTGTGCCCACTGTTTGCATTTTCCAGGTCAGCAGGGATTCACAATGCTATCAACGATTTAAAAGTGGCAATAATGTTTACCTTTTCCCCTGGTAGTGTTGTGTGGCAAACACCAACAGAGCCACTGTTCCTTTGAAACCTTTTGTTTCCCATGGGAATATCTATAACCATTTCTACCAGTGGTAAATCAGAGCTGTCACTTTGGGTTTCTGGTTTCATCAGGGGCAGAGGAACCATTCCAAAACCATCCTTTTCTGTCACTGTTAAAGCAAAACATCTGTGCTAGATTTTATATGAAGTAAAATATGCTAGATTTTATATGAAGTAAATTCCTTTATTTCTTCTATTTCATGAAGGAAAAGCAATCCTGTCTATTAAGTAATAAATTTAATTGCCCTGGGTCTTGCCTGCACTGGGAATGCATATTAATTTAAATGCATCAGTGTAAAAATCAGTCTCATTAAACTATCTCAAAGCCCTAAAATAGACTGAGCACTGTTCTAACACTTGCATATAATCAGTCATATCAAAGTTATAATTTACAGGAGCTCATAATGAACACAAACAGGAATTAAAACAGCAAGGAAAAGTGTTTAGTGGAAGTGGTATTTAAATTGATGGTTAAGAACTCTCTTCTGGAGCATATTCCAGGCTTTGGAGGGATACAGTTGGTAGGATTTATGTGGTGTAGTAGAAACAACATATAAAACATGAACACACCGCAGCCAAACTAACACCCTCACCTCAGACAGGCATTTCTGAAGTGATTTTGTGCCCTGCCACTTCCTCGCTGCGTGGGGCAGTGACTCACGTACACGTGGAAAATGCCAGCGAGTTCTCAGAAGCCGCAACGTTCGCTCGATCCGTCCCAACCGACCCCGCCAGGGATCGGCCCCGCACGGCCCGCGTGGCATCTCCGCGGTCACCCCGGGCACAGCAGTGCCCAGCGAGGTGCCTTTGTGAGGCTGATGGGCACACAGGAAGCCAGGGAGCATCTGCTGCAGCGTGAGATGGTTCTGCCTCCAGCGACCGCCGCAGAACTTCAGGCTCTGCGTTCCACGGCCTGCTCGCTTGGCCTGTAGCACCAGCAGCTGTTGGACAGGAGATGTAAAATGTTACACCTACTGAAAGGGAGGTGCACTGTTTTCTAGAGGGCCTTTGGGATGTTTAAAGGCGGTTTTTTCTTTCCATTTTCTGGTGACTGGAAAGGCCGGATAGCACAGTCTGCATATGGAGTTACTTCCTGATGGTCAACCACTTCCTATTAACAACTATTTTTTTTTCTCGTATTCTGTTTCCGTTTCCAAACCTGCTTTGTTTTGTTTTGTTTTGTTTTGTTCTGTTTTAAAACACCAAAAACAATTGCCCCATATACTGAATAGTAATTATAATCATCCTAATCACGGTGAGGAAGCCATGTGCTTCCCTGGAGCTGGGCTGGGGCTTCCAGCCCAGGCAATCTGTCTTCTTGGAGCTTGACAGCATTTCTATAGCATGGACAGCCAAGGAACGGAGTTATACAAAATAAATACCAAACAATGTAGAGCAAAGCGTGTCTTTGTTTAAAGAAAGAGCTCTCGAACACGCTGGTTTAAAAGGGAGCTCAGCCAAAATGGGCAGATTCTCTGTTTGTGTGAGTGGAGAAAGTCTCTGCTCCACATGGTTCAGCAGTTCACCACCACTGTAGGATTTTCATTTGTGTGGAAAACTACTAACAGGGAACCACTGACAGCAGCATATTTTTAGGATATTGAGGCCCATGGCATCATCTTTCTGTACTTCCTCTGAGATTGTAATTTTGTCTAGGGTATTGCAACAGTTGTGATGAAATTGGATCTCGCCATGCGTGGCAGATCCTTTGGGTCTGACACCGTGAGATGAAAGTGGGGCTCAGAGCAACAACGAGAAAGATGAAGATAGTTCTTCAGAGTTAGGAAAGTGTAGGTGAGAAGGGAATTTTGCCCAGAAATTCTGTGCTCTGTGCTTTGGAGTTTTATGCAGGTTTTTTTGTATGTTCTATTCTTAAACTGCAGATGGATGCTGGTTTGCCGGAAAATAAATGAAGCACAAGGATGACTTCAAACATTTGCAGGAGCCATGCTGACACTCAAAATATAGAAACATCAAGTAACTTTCCTGGTGAGATCATAAAAGCAGAGCCACAGTGATCAAAGAAGAAAATGCAAGACTCTTACTCCGTTCCTAATACAAGATACATTCTCCTTCTGGGACCAGGAGCCTCCATGGCACAGAGATGCTCCCACAGTCTACAAATACAGTACACAAGGTGGGTACTTTGACAGTATTTAGTTAGTTAAATGTGGGAATATTCATAAATACAGGAGATGTAACCCTTGAGAGTGACAAATGACTGATCAGGTTATTGTTGTATAATAGAGTCATGGAATCCCAGAATCGTTTGGGTTGGAAGACTCTTTAAAGATCATCCAGGTCCAACCCCCTGCCATGGGCAGGGACACCTTCCACTAGCCCAGATTGCTCCAAGGCCCATCTGGCCTTGGACACTTCCAGGGATGGGGCAGCCACAGCTTCTCTGGGCAACCTGTGCCAGGGCCTGCCCACCCTCACAGGGAAGAATTCCTTCCCATTATCCCATCTAACTCTGCCCTCTGGCAGTGGGAAGTCACTCCTCTTGTCCTGTCATTCCATCCCTCTCCAACTCTCTTGGAGCCCCTTTAGGCCCTGGAAGGGGCTCTGAGGTCTCCCTGGAGTCTTTCCTTCTCCAGGCTGAACACTCCCCAGCTCTCCCAGCCTGTCCCCAGAGCTCCAGCCCTGGGAGCAGCTCTGGGGCCTCCTCTGGACTCGCTCCAGCAGCTCCACATCCTTCTGATGTTGGGGATCCCAGAGCTGGGGGCAGAATCCCCTCCCTTGACCTGCTGCCCATGCTGGGGATGCAGCCTAGAATACATTTGCCTTTCTGGACTGCTCTCAATCCTATTATCTTCTGGATTTCACAGGGAACTTAATTTATTAAACTGTATTAATATTAGAATAATTAAATATATGTCTTGAACTGTGTGCACATTGCATTTAACCAGCTTGGAAACAGGCCAAAACCTGAAGCAATTTTTAGGAGAACTGCAGAATCAATACATCAATTCCCATTAATTTGGTGTCAGAGGAAACAAATGTGTACCTGTCTGAAACGTGTGCATTCCCTGCAGAGATGTACTAAAATAGGCATCTCCTGTCTGCCTTCCCCGTGCCCTTCAAACATCAGAAACCAGGGCCAGAATGGGGCAAACCCAGACTGGCTCCAAAATCTGATGGAGCCAGTTTTAGTAACCCAATATCCTGGACGAGTTAGACACAAATCCAAGCCATCCTAAACTTTACCCACTGCACCAAGTTCCCTGTTGGTCCCCCAATGCTCCAGTCCCCCCCAAAATTCATCTCTACTTCAGGGCTGAGAACATCTAGGCCAGCTGAGGAGGAACTCCTTTCAGTCTGTCACAGCCATGAGCTGTAATTCTGCCCAGCAGTGAGAAAATATTAGTGACTAATCCTAATCGAGAGCACATTTTAACCCAGCCGGAGCTCTGGATCAATCCAAGCTTTGTGAAATGTGCTGTGCTCCAAAGCAGCTTGCACATCTTGCTCACTGCACAGCTGGCTGCTGAGAAAACTCTTGTCTCAGGAGGTTTGCTCAAGCACATGAAACATATTTTTAGCATCCCAAAGGTGGTTGTACTCACAGAGCTGTGAGTGCAACCTGCCTGACAGCAGCTTTCCAGAGGAAGGAGCAGGAGAGAGGCAACGCACGAGGAGATCACCCCCCACGGAAGGAGACTCCTGCTTGGAATATCAACACATCTTTCCAGTCTCTCTCGTTGTGACTGTTTGTGCTTTCATCAGATTTTCCATTTGCTCCTTCAGCTACGGGACCAGATGGCTCCCACACAATGCTCTGCGTCGCGGCAGGGCTGGAGGTGTTTGTTCTGTGGCTCAGCAAACACACGCTGCCCCAGGTTACACCCCCTCTCAGCCACACGTGGTGCACGCTGCGTGGAGCTGCAGCAGGTACCTGTGGAGCCACTCTGAGGAAGATCCTTTCCTTCTTGCAGGTTGTCAGGAAAATGACTGTCATACCTTCGGCACAAATGGCAAGGAGTAGAGGCAGTGCGGTGACACATGGCACGGGACAGATGCTCGGCGCTTCCCGGGATGCACAATGCCTGATGGTGAGGAATCCTGGCGGGCCAAGGACAGGAGGCTCTTGTTCCCCCTCTGATTTCCCCGTGCAGCTTGTGATTAAACTGGTGCTGACACCTTGCCCGGTGCCTGTTTGCACAGCCAATAGCCCTGGGCAGGATTGCTGGCTGTGAAGCACCTACTGGAAAAGGAGAGAATCTCATTGTTTGAGAGCATCTTTGCCCCTGGCATTTGTTAAACAGGAAACAAAACTGATTTTCTCCTCGCTTGCCTCACGTAGATGTGGGGTAGATTCAAGCTGTGGCAGCCCTGTGAAATGAGAGTGAACAGGGGTGTTTGCCAATGGAACAACCACTGCTCAGGAGGGCAAGGCTGGAGGGATTGCACAGCATGTGGTTTGTGCTTCAGTGACAGGACCATAACCACCACCCTGCAGTTGTCCCTCACTGATCCATCGCACATCTGAGCACTGAAGAATGCTGGAAGAACGAAAGCTGTTTTTTCAATGTGTAGGAGATGGCTGTTCAGAGAATTCCAGCCTGCCATGCTGGGGCTCAGTGCAAGCACCAAACCCCAGGGTGGCTGAGGGATGTCCCGGATGGCACGATGGATACGGTGTGTGTGCTCCAGGCCAGGCAGTGAGGGTGCAGCCAAGCACCTGCCCACTCTCCAGTGGCCACACTCCATCTCAAGTATTTCCTGAGATGAGTAAATTCCCCTTTGGCTGTTTCTCAGCTTGCTTTCCTTGGTATGCATGTGACATGCCCTCGTCGTTGGGAGTGACAGGACACCTCGTGAGCGGGTGCCGAGCTGGCCCTTGGCAAGCAGTGGGACACCCATCAGGGACGGGAGCAGTGACCAGGAATGTCACAACTGCAGCCTGTGCAGAGCAGCTCTGATGAAGGTTAAACAAGTGCTGCCACCACCTCTGAGGTCAGCGTTGGGCTCGCTTTAGCAGTCCTATAAATAGATGACCAAGGTTGACTGAAAAGAGGATTTGGCTCGGCTGGGTCTTGTTTAGCATTCCCAAGAGAGGAAGGCAGATTCTTTTCCCTTTTCTCTTCCAGCCTCTAACCTTGAGTTGGTCTCTGTGGGAAGCATTAGTGGCAATTGCCAGCAGAGCAGCCGCCGTGAGCCGGATGTCCTGCTGTGTCCCACAAACCACACGTACACATCCCTTCAACCTGCTAACCCAGACCTAATTCCACTAAAGCCTCCAACTAATTCCTCACCGGCAAAACTAAGGAAAGAACCCAAACAAACCTGGAGCCTAATTGCTCGAAAACAGTAGGACACCTAGTGGATTTATAGGGAATATCTTTGGGATTATCAGAAACATTTTGTCATTTTCTTGGCAAAACCAACTGTGAATATATTTATAGAGGAATCACTGAAATATCAGGGTTTCTATTTAATAAATTAATCTTGTTATAGCTGTTACAGCTTCCAGTTTTCCTGAAGAAATTATTGCAACCTATAAAAAACCCGAAGGGTATTGTTTGCATGACTTGGAAAAAAAGAATAAATTGTGGAGAACTGGATGGTTCCCAAGGTCTGGGAACAGGAGGAAGGGTATTCTGCCAGATCAAAGCCATCCCAGTTGTTCCATCTGACAGCTCTCTAATGATCTTAATGAGCAGAGTTCTACAGTCTCAGCCTGGCTCCCTGTACCGTCGTGCAGCTTCACAACATCTCCATGCTGAGCACAGCCAGGCAGCTCTGCTGGTTGTTTCAGCAGAGAATGACTTGGCCACAGAAGCCAAACTGCCTTCTTCACTCCCCAGGGCCGGGCTTTTGAATCCAAACTCGAGGATGATGGGCCACGTGACGATGGCTGCACTGCTGTCGCTGTGTTTGTCTGGTGCCATCCAGCACATTTTGACCCTCGACAGGAAATAACCCCTGTGGCAGGGTGTGGAAGAGGAAGGAGATTTGGAGTGACGATTCTATGCAATGATGCCCTGGCCAGCAATTATCCTGGGGCTGCCAGTGCTGTCTTGCTGGGATGTCTCCGGAGGCAGCAGACGCAGACAAAGAGATGAGCGTTGAGTCCAAAATGGGTGCAGGAGACCGAAGGCTTCATTTTGACAGTCAGCACAAGGAACACCAAGTCACAGAGGCCTGCACTCAATTCCTGTTCCCAAAGCACATTGAGAACTTCCCTTCCTTTCTGCTTATTCCATAATATTGTCCCAGTGAGGAATGTCTCCAGAAGATGGTTAATTGTCCTGCTCCCTTCCCACTCTTTCCTCAGTGCTGCCAAGACCCCTAAAGAACAGCAAAACCTGGATGAGGTTTGATTTTGGATAGGTCCCTGTTCAGATCCAGGTCTTTTTATAAATTTCAACTTGAAGGTTAGGAAAGAAAAGGCTGATTTAGAAATTAATTTTGATTTGGTCTATTTCATCTTATATCTTTTCTTCCTAGAGCTGGAGAACTCAGGTGGTAGAATTCAGGTGAGCTATCAGCAGAAAAATTCCTATTGAGTATTTTCATTGCTCCTACCTGTGGCATGAAATCACCTGAAAAATAGAATTCCTTGCATGTTGTAGACCCTTTAATTTGGTCTAGGGTTTTAAAAAAGAGTGTGGTTGGGTTTTTTTATTTCTGTGCATGGATTTTATATTTGAAGGGGTTTTTTCCTGAGTGATGTGTCAAATTGGAGGTAGAGTGTGCAAAGAGTATGCTTTTGTCTAATTTAGCAGCTGGATTGGAAAGCCTGAATTATCTCTGCATAATTGCAATGATTCATGGATTGTTAGGAAATTGCAAAGTATTGATTGGATTTTCCCCTTAGGAAATATTTCTCCTCTGATAAAACAGAGTAGGTTCTGGGGTTTTGCTTTTGTCCTTCCTGCTTTCTGCCCCAGGGAAGCCAGGGGCTCTTTTCATCTGGAAAACAGGAATTTGGGTCAACAGCCATTCAAGGACAGTTTTGAATTATTGCGATTTCCAATTCCCAATCTTCCCCTGAGCTCTGCAGAGCGATGGGCTTGGCAATGTCTGGGCAGGGATTTCCAAACCTGAAACGCTGGGACCAGCAACAAATCCCGGCCATCCCTGTTTCACATTCTTCCACTTGCACGTCAAACCCCACTGGTGTTTGCTCTGCAAAGACACCTTGACCTTGCTGGGGCAACGCTACAGCCATCGGAGATGGTGGCAGATTTTCCACTTTATTAGGCCAGGGTTTCTCTGGGGCTCTCAGGAGACGGTGGGAGGAGGGGAGTGGGAGACTTGAAATGAAAATCAGGTGCAGGGAGAGCCTGCCCACAGTGCCTGGGGCTGGGCAGCCGGGGCTGGGAGCCCTGACACACATCTGCACATTAACGGTGCTGGGCCCTTTTGGCAGCTCCGGATGAATTTCCAGAACAGAGCCATAAATACGCAGTTAGGAGTGTGACCTCTGCTGCTTTTCTTCTCTTAATTGAACATCCAAGGGCCAGCTGAGTATCATTCCTTGTCTCTGCTCCAGTTGCTTGGAACGTGCTGCCTCTGCAAATGGTTCTGCCTAAGTTAGGAATTACGAGAGTGTGCTAATTCGAGGTTTGCCATGAATTTCTGTTCCCGCAAGGGTGACACTAATGGCAATTAACGCAGCAGACATGCCAGTGCTGAGTGACTGTTCTCCCATTAAAAGCTGTCAGTCAGAGAGCACAGAGCCCTCTGTTCTTTCAGGCCTGACCTCTGCTTTTTGGCCACGTTTCATGTGCACGGCAGGTGTCCTGGGCCATCCCATCCCATCCCACTCCCCATCCCCGCTCGCTCCAGGAGGGGACACAAAGAAAGAGCAGAGCAGCCAAAACCAGCCTGTGCTGACAGTGACATTTGCTGAGGGTTTGGCTGTTCTCATCTGGGGCTTGAACAGCAACAAAATTAACCCAGGACTGATCAGGATATAAGACTTTAATTTCTGGAGCTCCCTGCTAGTCCAACGCTCTCCTCATGCTCTGCTCTGTTGATTCCTGTTTAGACACAGAGCTCTTTCAGTTTTCACCATGAAAAATCTGATTTTAAATGAGCAAATGCATTTAAACAGGCTTAGCTAGAAATAGCCCCCATTGCTTCTCAGCTACACGGCAATCTGCACAAATGTCCGTGTTTTGGTAAAAAGGATTGGTAAAAATGCCTCTGCCTCATAATGGCTGATGTTCAACAAGTGACAGCGGTGCAGCAACGTGGGGACTGTGATTTTTAGCTCAGCCAGAAGAGCCACTGCCCTCACTCTGTGCCCTGATGTCCTGCACAGGATGTGCCAGTTCCAGATGAGGAACATCTGCAATGTGGTGCAAGAGGAAGTAATACTTACGCACACAAAACATGTAAATGAAGGGTGTTTCCAGGCTCACCAGCAAAATCCTGAACGAGGAAAGGAGAACAGCTCTTGCAGGAGGACAACTAAAAATAGTTCGTCTTTGTCATTTTTGAGTGTTTTTAGCGCTAATAGCAATTCTGGAGGATGAAACCAGGTCTGAGAAGCATCAAGTGAAAATTAATAGCTTTTTAGCAAGGAAGTTCAATGGAGAAGTGCAAATAGGATGTGAGATGGAAACCTGAACTCCTGAGTTATAAATACACCCCAGCCTCTCCTCAGACAAGTACCCATTATCCATTTAATGTGCTTCTCAATGCTGTAGGAATGAGAAGGGCGGCAGAAGCTGGATGAGCATTTTCACACTCGAGATTTTGGATGTTCTGAGTTTATCTGGGGACCAAAAGGACGAATCCAAAGAGCACAGAGACCACCTTGCTGCTACACTAGCAGAGTGCTCTCTGCTCGGCCAAGGCCTCACAGTGCCCTTACAGGAACTGGCACATGCAATTATTCCCACAGGACACGGGGAACAGAGCCCTGGGGATGTGAAGCCCTGAATGCTTGTTGGGTTTTGTGCCCCTGTGAGGAGCTGGGGGTGCCCCTGGGCACGCTGGGGGCTGATGGCAGGATGTGAGCCTGGACTCCGATGCTCCGATCTCAGGCTGTGCTCCTGTGGTGGGACACACTGGGCTCACACCTTGCTGTGTCTCTGTTATTTATGCTTTGTTTTCCCCTCTCAGAGGCTCTGAGGCAGCGTGAACTGTTTATTTTTAAAGCAGAGGATCACGTTCTGGCTCGTTATCCTTCCAGCAGACGGTAACTGCTGCTCAGCACTGCTGCCCGTGCCCGGGGGTTACTTTGCACGCACAGGGATGATGACACAGCCACTGAGTGCAGCCATGGCAAACATGCTGCTGCTGACGGCAGCCTGGTGGGAAAAGAGCATTTTACAGGGATTTGGTTTAATCATCTGGATGCGAGCGCTATTTTTATCCTCTGCTTTTTAGGTCTCAAGCCCGTGCCAAGGGAAGCTGATGACAAAGCTGGTGTCTCCCATGGCACAGGGGCACGCAAGGGTGACCAGGGCAGGGTAGGCAGTGGGGAAGGGGCCTGTGACTGCAGCCACTTTACACCTCATGAGCTGAAAGAGCTCTGGCACCTCCACCACGAGCTCCGTTGCTTTCACATGCCCCTCTCAGACCAGTTCATGGGAAGGATCTGTGAGACTTGGGGTCCTCCTGCCAACCCACACCAAGCTGCCCTGTGGCTGTGGATGGCTTTGGGGTGAAGTCATCGCCTGTCCATGGAGGCGGGATGAGGGCACCCACACTGTGCCCAGGCATGGGCTGGTGGGCACCGGGCAAGAAGTGATGCGAGGTGTGGTTGTTACACCTGTGTATGAAGGGGTCTAAAGGAGCTCAGAGTGTGTGTGGACATTGTTTGAGCACAGGAGCCTGTGAAGCTCAGAGTGTGTCCGTGTATCAATTTGGGAACTGAGTCTCGGGAGCTTGGAGTGTGGCCGGGCATCATTTGAGCACAGGAGCCCGGGGAACTCGGCATGTGGCCATCCACGGTTTGTGAACAGGAACCTGGCGAGCCCGGAGGGTGTCCGTGCATCGTTTGGGCACGTGAGGTCGAAAAGAAAAGAAACGACGAGCGGGTAGAAAAAGTACCAGGTTCCACCGAGATTTGAACTCGGATCGCTGGATTCAGAGTCCAGAGTGCTAACCATTACACCATGGAACCGCTCTGTCACCGGTCCCTCCCGGCCGCCCCTAGTGCCTTCGCTCCGCAGCGCATCCCCGCACTCCCGCACCGCCTCCGCGGGTGCGGGGCCGTGCGGGTGCCGGGGGGCTGCGGGCCGGGCGGGACCCCCGCTCTGTGTAAGGCGGTGCTGGCGCGGCCCCGGTCCCGCCCCGGGCGCGGTCGGGCGGCGGCGCCGCTGCCCCGGAAGCGGCCGCGGGCGGGCGGGCGGAGCGCGCAGGGCGGAAGCGCCGCGGCGGCTGCAGGGACGGACCGGCCCCGGCCCCGCTCCCGCTCCGCTCCCGCTCCGCCGCCCCGCCACCCGCCATGGGCACCCGCGACGACGAGTACGACTATCTGTTCAAAGGTGAGGCGGCCCCCGCGGGGCCCTCTGCGCGAGGGCAGCGCCGCTCGGGGCTTCCCCCGCGGCCCGCAGTGCCCCGTGCGGGCGGAGCTGGGCAGGGGGCTGTGTCGGTACCCGGGCACGGCAGGGCTGGGCAGGGGGCTGTGTCGGTACCCGGGCGGAGCTGGGCAGGGGGCTGTGTCGGTACCCGGGCAGGGCAGGGCTGGGCAGCGGGGCTGTGTCGGTGCCCGGGCAGGGTCTGGGCAGCGGGGCTGTGTCGGTGCCCGGGCAGGGCTGGGCTGGGTAGGGGGCTGTGTCGGTGCCCGGGCAGGGCTGGGCAGCGGGGCTGTGTCGGTACCCGGGCAGGGCCGGGCAGCGGGGCTGTGTCGGTGCCCGGGCAGGGCTGGGCAGGGCTGGCGGCGGGCTGGCGAGCACAGATCGCCGGGGAGGATGCCCGGGGGCGATAAGGACTCCTCAAGGTTGATAAGGCCCCTCTCCGGCTGTTGAACGGGGCTGCGGAGAGGGTGGGATACGCTCAGGCTCGGTAATGATGCACTAATTTAATAAAGAGGGAGATCTGCTGCCTTCTGCGTTCTGAGCCCTTGGCGAGGGGTGAATGTACCTGCTGTTCCACGCCCAGTGATTGTGGAACCATAGAATCCTGGAATGGTTTGGGTGATCCATCCCATCGCGTTCCACCACCCCTGCCATGGGCAGGGACACCTTCCGCTATCCCGGGTTGCTCCAACCTGGCCTGGATCTCCCACCCTGTCCTGGCTCCCAGCAGAGAAGGGCAGGAATTCCTTGTTTTCCGGGGCTGATGTCTCTCCACTCTGCCGTACAGCAGCAAGTTGGGTTAAAATGTTGCAGATTGTAGTTAAACGCCCAATTTCCACTCCCTGCAGGGTAAAACGCCACCCCTGCTGTCCAGGTTCATACAGCACGCTGTGAAACGTGTACAGAAGTGCTGACGTTTTGGAAGTTCACTGTCCAGTTTTTTTTAAGCCCTCCTGTAAAAGCAAGCAAAGTCCTGTAAACTTGTTTGATGTGGTGTGGTGTTGCAAATTTGAATTTAGGGTTTAGAGCGTTGCTTGTTGTGATGGTGAGAGACTCTGTGCTTATCATCATGAAGGTAAAGGAAAACATCAGGGTTTTTTTTCCTTCTACCGTTAAGCTTCTGTCATAACTTTGAGTAATTGTTTTGGGGTTGGTTTTGTTGGTTTTTATTTGTTTGTTACCTGTTTTATCCAATTGCATATGGAAAGTGCTATTATTTCTAGCTACAGATCAGCTATCTGTACTGTATTAAAATCAAATCAGGAAGTTCCAGAAGGGCCTTTTTTCTCAGCTTGCAGCACTGGCAAGGGCCTTGCTGAGCACTGGTTTAATCACATCCAGCAGCCTTACTGCAGGAACTTGTGTTGAGGTTATAACAACCTTTGAGTTGGTCTTACTTGTTCCTGCACTTCTGTCAGTGGGCTTGTAATTAATGTTTTAGCTGTGAAAGCCTGAGAATATCGGCGAGTTTTTTGGGAGAGCTCCTATCTTTTATTAAACCTCCTTGGATCCAGTCACAGGGAGAAGTTCAGAGCTGGTTTATTTGATTGCCTCTCCTAAAGCTTTTTCTGTTTAGCCTGGTTCACAGAAGCTGTTGGGAGAGCAGGGGCTGCTGTGGAAATGCTGTTGTGAGGATGAGCCATTTGGGTTTTGCAGAGCTAAAGTGGACCTCAGGAAGTTGATGCAATGTCACATAACTGGGATTAATGTGGCAGCTGAAATAACACAAAAATGCAGAGTAACACAAATCCTGGAAACTTCTGTAACTTCCCAGAGGTGATGGTGGTTCTAAACAAGCTGTCACCACTCTGGAACGATCTCAAAATTATTGCAAGTAGGTCTGTGAACGGAATGTCTCCTTACCAGGCACTGGTCAAAGAGGCAAGGGGTAGGTAAACACTCTTGCAAAAGGAAATGGGAACTCAGGGGGAACGTAGGTTAGGTCAGCGTTTGAATTTGAGACGTGAGCATCTTGGGAATGGAGGGGAAATGCAGATAGGACAAGCATTGCCATTTTGAAAGGGGTATTGTAGAATTAAAAAGGTGGAGAAAGGCATCGAAATAATCAGAAGAGAGACCTAATGGATTCACAGCCCTTATACTGAAGTGATGCACAACTTGATCAAAATCAAAAGAGTGAGTGATAAGGGCATGTAGGGAAAGTGTCTCCTGTTTGTCATAACTTCTCTAGATACCTGTAATGCTTCTATTACTGGGCAGCAGGTGAAAGCAGAAGGACAAAGCCCCACAGATGTATATGCAAATTGTGGAGGGGTGCATTGCCATAAATACTGTAAATTAAACTGAAAACCTGCACAGACCTACAGAGGAAGAACAGTGTTGGTTGGGGCATTTCGGTGTGATGGCAAGCCTGAAGGTATTGCTTGTTTGAAGAGGAAGGGCTGGCTGGGACAGAGATTAGACTGTCCTGTTACACAGAATGTTTCTTGGACATCAGTCCTTGATGGCCAGACTGTGGGTGTGGGTCCTTTGGTCTGTCAGGACAATTAATCCAGTAGGACAGTTCTTCTGGGTTTATGAACACGTTACAAAATACCCTTCTCCCGACTCTGTTGCAACACTTCAGCACACAGTAAAGCTTCAGCCTGACTTGAAAAAGACAATTGCTGTTAAATTCTTCTTGTCCAGCTGCATGTCTTTGTGTTCTTCCATGTTTTTGGGCTTTGGCTGAGAGCAGTGCCTGCTGTTCCCAGCGCTGCCCTTGAGGAAACACAAGGCCTGTGAAGTGCAGTTTGTAGAAATCTTGCTCTAATTTTAACAGGAGGAAAATAGAATGGTAACATAAGGATATTGCTTTATTACTTAAGTCTGGCTTAAATACAGGAACTTTTTTATCCTTTTGATCAATGTGCTTGCAGTAATGAGTAGTTATCACAGGAACCTTCACCTGCAAAAGTCTCAAACAACCCCTACCCCAAAGGGCCTTTGAGAGGCCAGTTCTCTCTGGGGTAGAAAAGGGGTGAATAGAACGAGGGCACAGCTGAGGAGGGAGATTAACACAAGTCAGGACCATGTTGGGTTCATCCCCAGCTGCCTGCAGGGTGTAGAACCAAATCATCTTATCCACGTTTCCTTTAAACTCCAGCTGAAGTGGGCAGGACCAGGTTCATCAGCAGGTTCTTCTGGGATCATGAAGGCATGTCCAAGGTTTTTATTGATGTGTCTCTTTATAGCACAGCTCACTGCAGAGACAAGTGGGTTTAGACACTGTAATTCCCTAGTGCTGGTGGACATGTCTCATATTGTGTACTGTGTGACTTGTGTAATAACTGTTAGCATAGACAGCACAAGCCAGTGCTGCTGGACTTTATTTTCAACCTGATTACTTTGTCAGTAGCATATTTCATGAGATAATTAAAGTATTTCCTGCAAATTTTTAAGTAAAAGGTTTAACAGAAATAAAAATTGGGTGAGTGAGCTGGAATGTTGGTGAAAAATTAATAATCCTTCCTCGACACAGTTCTCTAAATTGCTTCTCATGCAGCTTAGGAAATTGAATTCTTATTTTGGTCTTCTACAGAAATAAAACTGGAATTACAGAGTGAAATTTTTACAGTAATGCAGACTTCATAATCTTTTTTTTTTCCATTTTTTTTTTCTCTCCAACAAATGCTTGCATGTTTGTCCTTAACCTTTGGGGTAGCAACTGCTACCCAGTCAAATACATCGATTTTAAGCACACGGTTGCAAGTATTGAGCTGTCCCATCACTAAACCAGTCACTTGGGCTGGGAGATCACGTCCATGGCTTTCAGATGTGCCAATACCATCTTCCTTGGCCGTGCAGCTTCCTGAGGTGCTGCTCCTGTGAGGGAAGTGCTGGTCCAAAGCAGGTTAGTGATGGATTTCAGGACTGGATCCTGTGGCTGAACTTGCTAAAACGTTTCCTCCAGACCTTCCTCCTCCCAGTGCTGATGTAGCGAAGGAATTTGCTGATGAGGCAAGTTGGGTGGGCCAGGGACAGTCAGAGTGTGTGCTGATGATGAGTGCAGACCTCCAGATGAGCTGGGATTCGGGATGTGAGGTTTTAAGGCCTGGGGACTCACAGGAGTTTTGGCAAAGTAAAAGTTTGCCTGCTTAGAGCTGAACTATTAGGTCTGACCACGGGGCAGACTGAGCCATCGAGGTGAAATGGTCAGGAAAAATAATTCCAGCTCCAGGTGTGCCTAGTAGAGATGGAAGTATTAAAATCCCTTTGTGCAGTTCTCACTGGGTGGGAAAGAAGTGGAAAAACTTGTAGGGAAGGTGTTTGGGGAAGTGGACAATGTGTTTGTGTGGAACTGTTGGACAAGTTGGCTTGTTTAGCAAATGCAGCAAAGCCCAGAGAAGATGTGGTTGCTTTCTGTAAATACCCCAGTGAAAACACCACTGGGAGGGGACTCTCATAAGCTAATGGATGATGCTGGCACATGGACACCACTAATTCCTCCTGAAAATTAGAAGGCAATTTCTAACCATTAGGAGTGTCTGCAAGAAAAGCCCAATAAAAGGGTGTGTGCAGGAGCAATTAGCTTTATCATGTCCTAGATAACGTCATTTCCCTCCCAGAAAAACTGTTTGCCTGGGATAGTTGGAATGGGACTCATCCAGGGTCATTCCTACTGCATTTCTATGCTAGGAATGTAATACCTGGGAGCACTGGGTGCTGAAAAATATCAAAATGAAGTGGTTTGATAAGGAAAGCAAAACTGCAATGAATAACACAATCTGAGTGGCTGTTAAAGCTGTTTCACTTCATAATTGTATTTAAAGAGTGATACTTGCCCAGACTGGCAGAAATGCAGAAAGTGTGAGGAGTCTGAGGCGCCTGCTGACATTCCAAGCTGTTCTTGTGCCCGTAGTCAAGAGGAGCTGCAGTGGCCCAATTAAGCAGAGGAAATAGCTGACTTCAAGGAGGAAAGTATTATTTTCCCCTTTTAATTGGGACACATTAATCTGGTGCTGGAAACCATTCAGAGCATAAGCAGCGTGGGATTCAGAGGAGGTAGGGAAAAAAGCCTGGCAGAGGAATCAGAGGGATCTACCATCTACCAAGTGACTTGAAGGTGGGGTTTGCACTGAACAATAACAAATATGTTCGAGGGGAGACTTAACAGGTATATGATGCATCCTACTGGGAGAAGGAAATGCTGGATGTGGATTGTTGTCCTTGCTCAGAGAAGTCTCTGGCTGCTGCCAGAGCTGGTGCCAAGTGTTGCAGGACTGAGGTGTGTGAAGGGAGCTCACAACATTTGTGTGTAACACGTCCCAGTGATTACAAACCAAACATGATGTCATCGAAAACCATGGCCCAAACCTGCCAAAATAGTGTGTTGGAGAACTTACTGGCCAGTGGAGGAGGAAAGACCACGGCTGTTTGCCAGGGGTGGTGATGCAATCCGTGCCCTGTCCCCTGCCCCAGGTTTATCACGATTTGGCATCTCCGGTGCCAGCAGAGCTGCTCAGCAGTGCCGGGGCAGCCACAGGAAAGCTGACTCCTGTTTGCATTCAGGACGGGTTTGCCACCTACCTGCACTTCTGATCTTCCTAAACAGAAGTGGTTAACAGAGCCACTCTGCTTTATGCGAGTTCAGGGCTTGGCTGGCTGTGTGCTGAGTCAGCTGGCAGGGGAAGCTGGGAAGATGTTTATTTTGATGAAGTATTCCGCACAAGGCCTTTGGAAGCCAGTGTTTGCTGCAATTTTCATTTATGGGAGGGAGTTTAAAAGGTGCTGCTCTGCCCTTCCAGTCAGAGCAAAGTCCCATTTGCCAGAATTGCTCTGCATTATTTAAGCAGGAGCTGGTGTGCCCAGGGCTGCAGCAGCAGATGGGAGTGTTTGCACTGCTAGACTGAGCTCCACGGGGGGGTTTCTCATGTGATTGAATGTGTTTGGTGCACTCATTGCTCTGTTGCACCACACAGAATCTTTAACACTGTGTTGTGGTGTCTCAGCTGTTAATGATGTGTGTTACTAACCCAGTATTTGTTTTTTTCCTAAACAAGCAAAGCCACAACATTTTTTGTGTCACCTGAACGTGCACTTTTTTTGCTTGGGCTGGTATTGATTCACTGCTGAACTTAATTATCAGCCTTTCCTCTCAGGGACTTTATCCTCTTTTTCTTCCCTTCCCTTCACCCCTGGTTTGGTGCCTTATCTTTGTTTAAGGGCAGAAGATCATCCCGAGAGGCTCCTGCTGGTGTGACTCAGGTTGTGAACGTTTCATCCAATGCTCTGCATCTTGGGACTGAGTTTAAAGTTACATTTAACCTTGCACCTTTCAACCAGCATTACAGGTTATTGCAGCGAATCCTCCTGACTGTTCTCCCTGAAGGAACTGGACTTCAAACCTTCTGCCACTCTCTTGCCATGCTTAGCTGATTCCCTCCAATTAACTTTGCTTGGCACTGGTGCTGGGATGAGTCAGGCTGAGCCAGGGAAGGGTGTGGATGGTGGTTGCAATCCTGAATCCCAGCAATCCCCCAGCAGTGTTTTAGAGCAGTTCCAGGCTCTGGCCTGATGTGTCCAGGAGCCACAGCAGCAGAGAGGGGCTGCAGAAGGGCAGAGAGCTGTGGTTCAGCAAACATTTCCAACTGTCTCTCAGGGTGATGGTGGCCTTGGGGTTTCTTTGATTTGGTTCTTTTTTTCACTCACAGATTTTTCTGTGGTAAAGCAGAGTCTGCTGTTTGCCCTGTGTTCTGAACTTCTTCAGCAAAGCAGATTTCAGTTGCGTGGTTGTGGGGATTTTGTTTTGTTTTATAGCTCTAATGTTGTTACAAGGATGTGAAATCTAACCAGTCCCCAGCTTTTGCAGTGATAGCCTCCTATATCCTTCCTGGAAGAGGAATGTTCTTCCATCCATGCTGGGCAAATGTAACCAGTAAAAGTCCAGTCTGTTGTGTGTTCAAAATGCTGGTGAATGTGGCAGCTCTGGTTTTCCAGGAATACGATCCATGGCAAGCGTGGTGGTGTCGCCAGTCTTTTCCTTCACGCTTCATCCCCAAAAATAATTGTTTATTGCAGGTGCTTGTCAATGCATCGTCCAGATCTGGGATGTGATCCTTATGCCGCTCTTGTCTTGCAGTTGTCCTCATCGGCGACTCCGGCGTAGGCAAGAGCAACCTCCTGTCTCGATTCACTCGCAATGAGTTCAACTTGGAAAGCAAGAGCACCATTGGAGTGGAGTTTGCAACGAGGAGCATTCAGGTGGATGGGAAGACAATAAAGGCTCAGATCTGGGACACTGCAGGGCAGGAGCGGTACCGGGCCATAACCTCAGCGTAAGTGATCCCTGGCTGGCTGGGGAGAAGCTTCTGCTGAGGAGGGGAATTTTGGGCCCTTCTGATTCCTCAGGAGCTGCAAACAGGGGTTGTTGGTGTTTTATCAGGTGATATCCACAGCCTGAGGTGGGAGGAAGGTTAACCATTACTCAGCCCAGGAACCTGATCTAGTGTGTCCCTGCACAGACTGATTTACCGCTCTGTGCTCTCGTGACACGTAATTGGGGGCATTTCAAGCCTAGAATTGCCAGAGCTTTGAGAGGCTCATTTCAATGCAAGCGAGTGATAAAGTAATATCAGTGTTCCTGGAGGTTTTATCAGTGGTAACCTAAGAGCAGAAACCCTCTTGTAGCAGCCAGGAAAAACTGCTCACTTTGTGTGTGCTTGTTTAGTTGGAAAAAACCAGCGTAGCAAAAGCTGGATTTCAGTAGTTGTGGGGTGGGAGAACACAGCCTGTTTCTTTTTGAATGCATTACTGTGCCTCTCGGGCCCCAAAGTGGCCTTTTGTGAAGGGAGTAGATCACACTGACATTTTTATGATCCAGTGAGTCATTCGGTCTCTTTATCGCTCTGGGCCGTGCCCGTCCTGCACCCACGGCCATGGGTGGGGGAGACTTCTCAGGGTGGATCAGGGCTGGAAGGTGACTGACTCCAGAGTTTCGTTTTTGGGATGCAGGGTTCTCCCCACAGACGTGGGCTTTGAGACTCTCAGCTGTCCCGTGGGGTAACCCCGTCAGGCTGCTGTGCTTCCCTGGGTGTTTTTGTGCAGCTCAGTGACAGCCACTTCCCAGCAGCCTGTCCCTTCTGATCCCGCTGCCGTTGCTCTCCCACACTCAGGTACTACCGCGGGGCCGTGGGGGCCCTGCTGGTGTACGACATCGCCAAGCACCTCACCTACGAGAACGTGGAGCGGTGGCTGAAGGAGCTGCGGGACCACGCCGACAGCAACATCGTCATCATGCTCGTGGGCAACAAGAGCGACCTGCGCCACCTCAGGGCCGTCCCCACCGACGAGGCCAGAGCCTTCGCGGGTGGGTGAACTCAGAGTCACTTCCCTGATGCTGGCTGGGGATCTGCCCGCCCGCCCTGGGACGTGTCAGTGTGCTGGGAGGAGGGAAGAAGCTGCTGCTGGTCGTGTCCCTCGGTGTCACACGGCTAATTCAGACCTTGTAGAACGTGCGTGCCCATTCAAGAATCAGCCAGAGGCACTTGGTGATTTTAAACCAGAGTAATTCTCTTGCCTGTGCCCTGCTTCTCCCACAGAAACCGTGCCTGTGGCTGCAGGTTTGAGTTTCTTGTGTGGTGGCAGCTTTGCTCCTGTGCCTTCAGTGCCCCAGCTTGATCTGCAGCCCCACACGGGAACCGTGGCTGAACAGACTGTCACTCAACTGGCTTTGTGACTCTTGGTGCACAGTTAAGGTCTGTGCACAGTAATTCTGGTTTCTGTAAATCTTGCCTTGGTTTTGGCCCGGTTTCTTTCATCCAGGATTTCTCATACTAAGGCTTGCTGTAGCTGCAGTGGCAGAGTTTCTGGCCAGTGAGGATTCCTGCCTGCAGCTGGAGGAGTGTCATTCCCCTCCCTGTTAAATAAGCTGCTGTGACACACTAGGTGGGAGGTGGAGAAACTATTGTTGGGTGTTGGGTGGGGTCACTTCCAGATCACCTGAAGGGGAAAACCCCACAACTTGGTTATGCTGTCTCTTGATACCTGTGTGTCTCATCAGGAACACTACAAATATTGTTTGGCTCAGAATCTTCTCCAGATGGGAAGCAAATGTATGATGTGCCTCTCTAATTATAGTATTTCTGTCCACACAGAGAAGAATGGTTTGTCATTTATCGAGACGTCTGCTTTAGACTCTACAAATGTGGAAGCAGCTTTCCAGACTATTCTGACAGGTGAGTCATCCACTGCTTTGTGTTTCAAGGGGAAAGGGCAGAAGGCTGCTCAGATAATGATGCAAATGTGCCTTTCTTTGCCTATAAAGTGTTTAAAATTTTGCTATTCAATCATTCTTCATTAGCCCTAAGATTTGGAGTCCAGTTTCAAAGTGTTGCAGTCGAAGGGCCAGCCTTGAACTCGGCAATGAATCCTCGTTCCCTTTGATCTGCCTCAGGTTTCTGGTCAGCCTGGTTTGTGTTTCAGCTTCCATCTCCCATTACAGGGAGTGCCCACAGGAGGGAATTGTCTCATGCAACCATCAGGTTAGAACAGCCATTGTTTAGCAAAGGAGAGGTGAGTTTAGCTTGGCTCCATCTTTAATGGTGCCCGTAGCACTTGCCAGGGGAGAAGGGATGAAAGAGCAGAGATCCCTCCTTGGAGACACAGCGACTCCTGAGCTGCAGGGTAGTTGCTGTCACTGCATTTCGTAGTCCTGCCTGGACTTCTGGCCCGTGGAACATGGGACAGCAGTGAGTGCTGCATTTTTTATGCTCTGTGGAGAAAGTACTTCCTTTTTGTTTCAAGCCTTGTTTAGACAGGCAGAACTTGTTAAGACTCTGAGGCACTCAGCTACAACAGTGTGGGGGACCTTAATTTAACCTTGGCTTATAAAGGCTGGGGTAGGAATTCACAAATTGGTGTGGAAATCACTGACTGTCACGGGACTTTTGTGCTGCCCCCTGCCAGCTGTAGCCAGGGCACAGTGGGACACAGTGGCCTGTGTGGGTTTGGAGCTTTCATTGTTCCCACCTTTGGCAAACGCCCCTCTGAATCTCTAGTCTGAGTTTTCAAACATCTGAGACGCTCCTCTGGTTGTGACTCTGTTCTAGGTGTGCCAGGCAGTCTCCCTGTTTTCTCTGAGTGCCTCCAACACGTTTTCCAGTTGCAAATTTAAACTCCCTCTTTCCCAATGTAGCATGTGCCAGGATACATGATCTGCTTGGTGTGAACAGTGGCCCCACTGCTGACCTATAACTGCGTGTCTGTTAATCAGGTCCTGTTGCTGTGACGTTGGCACCTTGCTAGGTTTGAATTTGCTTTCCTCTTTGCCAGCTAATTTAGACATTCTTTTAAAACCACACCGAGAAGGACTTGGTAGCAATACTGGAAAATACAGGTGAGGATAGAGCTAGAAAGTTATTTACTGCACTAAAAATATAAAGTCTGCAGTGTTTCTTCAGTTGTTTGAAATGCTTTTTGGACAGCCTAGCACTGGAGAGAGGTGTTAGGCTGCTGGGGTATTAGCTGCCTGTGTCCATCTGTTTTTTGTCTTATCCTTGGTTGTGAGAGGCCTCCAGCAGTTCTGATTCTGTTGTGTTTTTACAGTGGGTTCCTAAGTGCTCCTGTGCAGACACCAGCCAAAAGTGTAGATGAATAAAGAACTTTTTTTTTTTCCTCCTCAGTTAAGCCACGTGGTTCCCTTTTAACTTCAGGGTAGTCATTTGGTTGTTATTCAGCGTTGCACAAATTGAAAAAGACAAAGAGAGAAGCTGTGTGAGCTTCTACAGTGACTCCCTCCGTGAGTAACTGCCAGTGCCATCAGAGGGTGGGTGAGCAAGGAGTGGCTGAGTGCAGTGCTGTTGGGATGCCTGCTGCATCTCCCGTTTCCTGCACCTACCCAAAGGCAGCCCTGTCACCAATGCACGTGGATTTTCCAGGAGAAGGACGTTGCTCACTTAGAACTGCCAAAACCTGAGGCTTCTTCCTTCGTGCCTGTGTCCTTGGTGTCCCTGCTCTCAGGAGCCCCCGGGCTTTGAGGTCAGGTTCTGGCTGTGTGTCGTGCAGAACTAACAGCCTTGCTGCCTCTCCTGTTTGCAGAGGGGACTGGGGGCTCTCAGGTGCAGGTTAGTTAATTAACTTTCATGCAGTGGCGCTAATAAAACAGCATTAAGTATATCAGGCAGTGTTTGTTCCCTCCCAAGGCTGTCACAGCCAGTATTAACTGGTCACCTGGCTGTGCCCATCTGCTGTTGGGCCATTATGTTCTCTGAGGAGGTGGAAGGTTCCCTGGTGCCCTGGGCTGCTGCTGCTTCCCTCAAAGCCCTGTGATGCTCAGAGGATGCACTGCTGTTGCCATGGGGAGCAGTTCACCTCTAGGGCACAGCCTGGGCTGGGCTTTATCTCTCCTCACATGCTTCCAGCAGTACCTTTTATTCCAGAGGTTAGTTTGGATTCTAATTGGGGAAGGTTTGATTTGATTTTTTTTTTCCCCATGGTTTAATATTTCTATAAGCAGAGTGGTCTGTAATGGGTAAGCAATGATTAAAACTTGCCCTCAGAGGACTCTGACAGATTGCCAAGGCTGTTGTTGCTTTTCCATGGCTGTCAGAGTGCCCTGCACGTTGCTGTGAGAGTGTTCAGGGCAAAGAGCTCTTGGGCCTGTGGACAGGACCCCTGTTCAGGAGGGGTCAGTTCAGCTGTGCTGGCAGAAACACTTGTGATTAGTGGGCATGTGGCTCTCTCCAGACAGGAGCTGCTGTTCCAGGGAGATAAGGATGAAGTAAGTGGTG
This sequence comes from Myiozetetes cayanensis, assembly GCF_022539395.1. NCBI lineage: Eukaryota > Metazoa > Chordata > Aves > Passeriformes > Tyrannidae > Myiozetetes > Myiozetetes cayanensis. The sequence goes on from NW_026087048.1 coordinate 18,484,020, forward strand.
CCTCAGCAGCAGGTCGGCTCCATCTGGGCTGTGACTGTCCTGCCAGTGAGCTCCTCGATAACACTTCACAGCTGCTTTTCGCTGTTAATGGCTTGCTCCGAGGAAAGGGGGGAGCAGTCAGCTGAGGAATGTGGGTTTTGGAGCCACCCTGCAGGATCGTGGGTGGTGTGTGTTGGCAGGGCAGCCTCCCAGCACTGTGCCTGGGGGTGGAATTCCCGCTGTCCTCTGGGGAAGGAAGTTGGCAAAGCCGAGGGGCAGTGCCGGGGGCTGACAGGAGGGGCAGGACGTGCTGCTGGGATTTGCAGTGCTGGGAGCTGCTCCACAGACACCCCAGGCTGCTCCAGAGCCTTTCCCCCAGCTCCCAAGATCTCTCCTCAACAGGTTGTGGTGGCCAAGGTCTGCAGCAACCCCCCCTTTCTTTCCAGCCCTCCTGCAGCTCTTGTGGTTGGGGCAGTGTGGGAAACTTGGGAGAGTTCTTCCCCTGGAGGTGTAGCTTATCCACACCTGGATTTTCAGATTAAGCCACTTTGAATGGCTTTGGCCATGGGAAATATGAACTCATTTTGTAGTTAGCACAGCCTAAGTGAGTATGTGATCTGTTGCTACAGGTGGAAGAAGGGGTAAAAGCTCTTCTTCCCTCTCCCAGTATTAGAGGGAACTTGTAGAGGGCTTATATTGTACATTTAGTGGGCTTCCTGTCCTGCTGTGGATTCCAGATGAGGTTTTGGGGACCTTTCCTGTCAGTGGCTGAGAGTAATGGTCCCTATCCAGATTCTTCTGTTCCAAGATGTGTAGCCTGCAAGGGCTGATTGTTGTGCACACAAAGCTGCTTTGTATCATCTGGCAAATAGGAGAGACTGGTATTGTGATCCCAGCCACCCTGAGCATTCACAGCAGGATAAAGCATCCTGAAAGTAAACTGGAGCCTGCCTGGCTCTGGGCTGTCTCTGTTCCCCCCCTGCATTCTGCTGTGCTTTCATCTCTGAGGAATCCCATCACCAAGGAAACAACATCAGAGAATTTACATCAAAAAATCGAGGGGTTTCCTCTTTTGTTTCCTCTGTACACCTGAAAATGAACGAAACCCCCCCCCCAGTGCAGGCTGAGCAGCTGAGGACTGGCCTGGGCAGTCCCTTTTCCCCAGCCCTCACAGTGCCAGGCCTGTCTCTCCCACTCCCCCATTATGCAGTGGTGCATTCTGCTGAATGTGTCCTTAATAAGGTCTCATTCACTCACTGAGCAGAGCCCAGGGTGCTGTGTCTTCATTAAAATCCTCCTATCTTCATTAGCCCGGCACGCAGTCCCAGTGGGGGCTTTGCTGCTGGGCATTGTGCCCTGGTGAGAGCAGCTTTGGGCTGTGCCCCCTCCTCACCGTGTGGTGACAGTGCAGCCCCCCAGGGAAAGGCAGGGTTTGGGGTCTGGGCTGGGGCTGCACCCAGTTTGCACTGCAGAGGAGGGAGAGGCAGCAGGGAGCAACAAACTCGGAGTGCTGGAAGGGGATTCACTGGCAGGGCTGCTGGAAGTGGGAACTGTGGGAAGATGCTCCCAGAGTCAGAAGGGATAGAGCCTTTGTCAGTAATGGAATTGGTGCTGTTAAGATTGTTTTTAGGGCTTTGGGGCTGTTTGCTGAAGATCTTTGCTGTCAGATGAGGGGGTTGCAGTGTCCCTGTGTGGCTTCCAGGGTGCAGGAAGTGTGTGACAGCTCCTTGTATGGACTTGTTCGGGAAGTTCTCTGGGAAACTGAGAATTGCTGCTGCTGGAGGTGCTCCTGGAGAGTTCCCAGTAACAGAGGTGGCGAGAGGCTTTTCCTGTTGATTCAGAAAGGCCATTGTTCTGCTCCTGGAGGTGAACTGGCTGTCAGCCCTGGGCTGGGGCAGGGCAGTGGAGCACAAGGCTTGTCCTGAGGAGTGTGAGCACGTCCAGCTGTGCCCCTCCCACCTCACACACAGGGCCGAGCTGATCCTGATGTGTACGTTCCCACACCGGGCTGCAGGGGACATTAAAGGTCTGATTTCATGGGGGTCACTTAACTTGAGAATTGTTGGAGAATTGGCTCTTTGTTGGAGAGAAGAGTGAGCTCAAGGAAGGTTGATATCAGAAAATCCTGCCTGTGCAGCTCCTCTGGTTGCCTCAGTGACTTGCTCTGCACTGAATGAGTGTGTGAAATCTGTTCTGAGCAGTTTGTCCCTGTCTGAGTCTGAGGTGTCAGTTTGGGGGCCCAGTTCTTTCCGAGGTAGATGTCACCTGTGCAGCCCATAAATCCAGCACAGTGTCAGTGGGGGATGTCCCTTTTGCCCCCAGTGCCATGGATGTGTGCCAGCCCTGCTCCTGCTCTTCCTGGGAGCGCTGGGCCTCTGTGCTGGCAGCTTAAATCAGTGCAGAATTGTTGCCTCAGGGGGACAGCTTTCAAGCCTGGCTTGTCAGGGACCCTGTTGAGCTCCTCAGTGCCATCACAGGCACTCAGCTGTGTGAGGATTCCAGAAATGACATCAGCATGTGCACTAAGCAGCAGCTCATCAACATTCCCAACAAAGGCTACTCACTGATGACAAATCCCTGATGGAAACCCCTCAAAAGAACGGGGACCTTTGCTTTGTTTTGCCAGGGCTGCTCATGAGCTGGGCTCTTCCTGCTGTGCTGTGCAGGAGGGAGGTGCAGACACCCTGTCTGTGGCAACATGGGCTCCTCTGGGACCTTCTGACAGGGCATGGAACATGGAAACAGGCTGTGGGCACAGCTCCCTGCTCTGGAACCTTCTGACAGGGCATGGAACATGGGAATGGGCTGTGGGCACAGCTCCCTGCTCTGGGGCCCTGCTGCTGGCACTGCTGGTGTGTTTGTTGCCAGCACACTTTTTCTCTGTGAGAAGGCAGAAGATGGGATGTTGTCATGCCAGGGTTGAAACACTTCCAGGCTTTTTGTAAAACTGACCTTTAGCAAGCTTTTTTTTTTTTTTTTTTAAACTTCAGTGGTTTTCAAACTCAAATTTGCAAGTGAGTTCCCCACGTTCTATTTCTGGTGTGCTTTATTTCCTTTCTGGGGGTGAAGTGCTACACATGCTCTACTCTTTCTCCTTGCAGCTGAATTAAGGGCTGCTGTAGCTGCTCTGAGTTTCTGTGCAGCATCACTGGCCACTGCCAAACCCCAGGGACTGGGCAGGGCTCTCAGTGCAGGTGCTGGGAAGGCACAGGTGACACAGGAAGGCTCTCTTGAGTTCACAGTCTCTTTGTTTGGAGCCCACATTTCTTACACAGCACATTCTGTAAAGGATTTATGTGCTGCTTAAGGGGCTGAGTGTCCCCCTTTGGGCCTGAATCGACCTTTTCTGAAGATTTCAAACTGTGTGGATGGTAGACAAGGGGTTGTACTCCATGGGTGTGCTGAAAGAGAAGAAAATTGCCCCTGCAGTCCTGTCAGGGAGAGGAATCTGGAGTGGTTCCCTTTAATCTGTGGATACATGAGCAAACCCGTGACTCCCATCCACAGTTCTAAGGACCTTCAGAAGAAAAGGATGCTCACACAGTTCCTGGTTTCTAGCAAAGGAATTTGTGAATTCTGTCCATTTAATAACTCTCATCTCAAGGGAAGCAGAACAGTTGTTCAAGTAATTTCTTTTACAAAAAAACCCACATTTTATTTTCCGAATCGAGAAAGCGCCGCAGTCGAACCTGCAGCGAAAGCTTCTTTGCATTCCTGCTGTAATTCCAGAGCCCCACCTGGTCCCCCCCAGGTGTGACTCCCCCCTGGCACTTTGCTGGTGTGCTCCCAGTGATCAGCTCTGTCTCCCCCTGCAGAGATCTACCGCATCGTCTCCCAGAAGCAGATGTCGGACAGGCGTGACAATGACATGTCTCCGAGCAACAACGTGGTTCCCATCCACGTCCCCCCGACCACGGAAAACAAACCAAAGATGCAGTGCTGTCAGAATATATAAATTGCCCCGTTCTTTCCTTAAAAAGGCTGTGTATATTCCCCAGGTCCAAGATTGAAATATATTTGTAATTCTCGTGGTTCCATTCTTGTGTTTAGTCACTGCTTATTCCTCCTGAATTTCTCCATGTCTCAGAACACTTTGATTTCAGTGTTTATCGCTCCCTCACTTGGATGTGGCTGCAGTGTTTCCCCAAGGCCGACTCGTCGGTTTGGGGTCGGTAAATTGTTTGGAACTCAAGTGATCCCTTCCCAACACGATGCCTGTTAGTCAGAGCACAGAAACCTTTAGTGAGCACTTGGAGATGTTACTCTGCTCCTCACGGAGCAATTCCTGTCAGGTTAACGAGGAAAATATCCCTGGGCAGGGTAATCTTTCCTTGTCTGAAGGTGTTGCATCCTGCACCCCAAGCCTGGCCAAGCGCCCGCTGCTCTGAAGTGCAATTTTAATGTAAGTTCAATGTTTTTGGCTGCTTCTTCAGATTGTCCAGTGGAGCTTTGTAGAGTATTATGGGAGAGAGGAGAGAATTTCTCGAGAACAAGCAGCAGGTTCTGGCAACCTGTGACTGAGGTGCTGTGGTTTGGCACCTGCTGCAGAGGAGGTTGATGTGAGGCAGAGCTGCTGGGGCCTCTGGAGAAGGAGCTGCGTCCCTGGGGAAGGGTCACTCCAACCCTGGAGCTTGCAGCCTGTTTTTGTGCTGCCTCAGGCTCAGCTGGTGGTATCAGGATTTGAGGATGCCTTTTTTTCTTTCATGGGACACAGACTCGAAGGGGGTTGTCACGTGTTACATATCACACCTATCAGTGCATGCCACTTGTATGAATATATTCGAATGCTTGAGTTGATGAATCAACAACTTCAACTACCTGGCCTTAGTTTTCAGTTCCGTTTGAGCCAGCATTTTTAAATTACTCTGATGGTTTGGTGTCTGCTCTTGAACAAAACCATCTGGGGGTAGTTTTCCTGCTGGCCGTGTTCCTGCTGTCGCTCCGTGCAGATCCTCAGCTGGATTCGCCTGTTCAGGGATACATGAACTGTGCCTTCTGTCACTGCACATCGCTCTGTGCTATTCCTAAACATGCCAACCCTGCTGCTGGGGCCACGGGCACTGCATTCCCACAGGATTTAAAGGAACTGTTTGTTGTGTAAATGCCTGCAGATATTTATGCAATTACAGGGAAGTCATGGATTGTAGGGGATGTTTCTCAAACCCTGATATGACCCACGTGGAACATCCAAAATCCGGTTGGCACTCCCAGCTGTGTTCCATCCCAACCCTTCTGTCTCGCGGTGCTCATGACGTGTGAGGCACACGGAAGGCATTGCTGTAGTCGGTCACTTCTTGTTTTTCACTCCATTTCTCCTCCTGGTATTAGTTCTGGAGATGCTCCTTTGGTCTGTTTGTAAATTACTTTGTATTTTATGCATGTACTGTACTTTGATTTGTTATTTTTTTAGATTGATTTAAAATATATTCATCCATGATTCTAATAAAGAATTCCAGGGGACGACTCAGCGTGGTGTCGGGTGCGCTTTTTGGGAGGACTGGGATTTGACGTGGAGGTTTTTACTTGCTGGAAGATGATGAGCTCCTTGGAGCAGGCAGTGAGAAGACACTGAAGTGGAAGTGCCCCTGGAAAAGGACCTGGAAGGGTCATGTAACTCTCTCTCCTCAGAGCAGGTCTGCAGCTTTTCTCTTCCCTGCTAACGGGAGACAACTGATGGCAGCAGACACTACTTTGGGCCCTGAAAGGTCTGGGAACTCCATTTAAGGCTGCAAAATGGGCTTTCTTGCCAAAAGTTTTGCCTGTCATTTACATATTTGAAAGCCCCAGCTTTATCAGTTGTGAAGCTGTTCAGGAGCATCAGTGGCTCCTGTGTTTGATGGGAGTTGAGGTTCTGACTCTTAAGCAGAAAGGACATGGAACTGTTGTGATTCAAAGACATTTTTATTAAGCTGGAATTACTCACTCCATCAGTTCGAACCTGATGAATTTCCAGCCTTAAATAGCTTATTGAGTGTGTCTTGTCAAATAAGAAGATTACACACTGGGCTTTAGTTAACAAGATTTCCAGAAGCACAAACGCTGAGAGGCTGCAGCAGTGGCGGTGCTGCCTTGCCTGGCAGTCGTTCCCCCTGGAGGGGTTTCTGCTGCACATCTGTGCTCCTGATGGGCTGGCTGGGCTCCCTGGGAGCTGCTGAGGCAGCTTCCACGTGTCCTGTGTGCCATTCCTGCTGGGTGACGGTGCTGGGCTGGATCCTCCAGGATTTTCACCCCCTGGGAAGGGCCGGGCACTGCGAGCGGCCCCGGGCACCGAGCACGGCGCTGAGGTGCAGGGGGGAAGGGCAGTGAGGGGGTGGTGGCTCTGGCCCCACATTGCTCTGGTGGGTGTTGGAGGGGCTTGTCCAGCTGGGACTGTGCATCCCTGGGCTCTCACTCTGAGGACAAAGTGCTGAGGAACGGGGAGAAGGGTGTACAGAGCCACTTACCTTTTGGGTTAACCCTGGGCCTTCAGGTTCATCTGGAACTACAGCCCTGCCTTTCCTGTCCTGTGCCTGCTGCCCGTGGGGGTTTTTGGCTGAGTGGAGGGGCAGCCCCTTCGTGAGCAGCCACCTCACCTGGAGAACTCGGACCTGAGCAGGGGCTGGAGTTTTGCTCTGCAAATGAGTGAGTTTGAGAACTGCACGGTGAGAGAAATTCAATTTATTTTGTACAAGGTAGGATACCTTTGCACAGTGAACAAATATATTACAAATCTGTCTCGCCTTAAAAAAGTATTGCCATTTTGGTGCCTGTTTCCTAAGCTAATGCTAATATACAAGAAGGTACCTTTTTTTTGTTTGTTTTAATTGTTGTTTTTTTTTTTCCTGTTAAGCTCTATGCACATCATTGCATTTGGTTTCAAAATCCTGCTTTGAAAAAAAAAAAAAAAACAAACCAGAACACAATAACTGAGCACATCTCTGCTCTCTGGAGTCTCATTGCAAACTACAGCAACACAAACACGGGTCAGGCTGGCAGCTGGGGCTGCTTGTGCTGGGTGTCAGGGTAGGGCTAAACAAGAATATTCCTTATCCAACCGCCTTTCTCCTGATATTTTTGAGGTAAGTCTTTCCATTCAGGTACATCAAATACATCCCTGCTGGCCCTACAAATTAACTGTTTCCTTACATCTCGAATAAGGCTTTCCTGGAAAACAAAACTGCTGTTGCTGCTGGCTCAGGGCCCCCATGCACACATGCAGCGTTCAGGAGTCGGGTGGGAATCATCCCGGGGCACGGACAGCGGCTGCTCCGGGAGCTGGAGGGGTCTCTGGGCTCGGGTTGGGGGGTTCAGAGCCAGCCTGACCACCTGGGGGGTCCTGACTCCAAAGACAGGGCTCCTAGGGGCAGGATTCCCAAGGACAGGCTCCCAGAGCAGGATTCCCAAGGACAGGCTCTCAGGGCAGGATTCCCAAGGACAGGGCTCTCAGGGCAGGATTCCTAAGGACAGGATTCCCAAGGATAGGGTTCCCAGGGTCAGGATTCCCAAGGACAGGCCTCCCAGGGCAGGATTCCTAAGGACAGGATTCCCAAGGATAGGGTTCCCAGGGCAGGATTCTCAAGGATAGGGTTCCCAGGGCAGGATTCTCAAGGATAGGGTTCCCAGGGTCAGGATTCCCAAGGACAGGCCTCCCAGGGGCAGGATTCCCAAGGACAGGATTCCCAAGGACAGGGCTCCCAGGGCAGGATTCCTAAGGACAGGATTCTCAAGGATAGGGTTCCCAGGGCAGGATGGTCAGGGCTCCCAGGAGTGCCCTGCCAGGGGTTCAGTCCCAGGCTGAGCCCGTCTGTGGGCACAGGGCAGGCCCCACCACGGTGCTCCAGGTGATCCCAGGGTGACTCGGAGCCGGGATCCAGCCACTCTCTCCCAGCTGGAGGGCTCCTCTTTCCAGTGCCAAGCCCAGCAGGTCACCCAAGGGATCAGACTGGTGGGGCTGGTTCCGTTCTCTTCTGCGTCCACCAGGCTGGTGAATGTGCAACAGGATATTTCTTTATATTTAAGAGGCATCAACTTGCTACTTCCACGTTTGCCTAATAAAATTACATTACTTAGAGTCAATACTACTTCATGCTCAAAATCTACAAGGAACTAACGGCAAGTACTCTACTCTCTAGGTCAATAAAGATTATAAATAATAATAATAATAAAAAAAAATACCATGGTGGCTCAGTCCAAAACTTTACCATGGGTCAGCCCTGTGATAAGAAGTTCACAAACAGCTGCTGAAAAAGAAAACCCAGTTTCAGCTCCGTTTAATGACATCTCAGGTGGAATCACCAAAGGATAACGTTGCACTACATGGTAATGCACATTGAATTCAGGGGTGTCATCGGTGGCATGCTGACAAGTGAACCATGAGGAGATGGTTTGGAAGGATGGGAGAGAGAAGCTGTTGTGGCTCTGAAAGCTTTGGGAGAGGAAATGAAACCAGGGCTGGTCTGTGCAGACCTGCAGAGTCCCGGGACAGGAAAGGGGGGTGCAGCAGTTTACAGGCCCGACAGATCTGCTGGATTCAGCCAACAAAAGAGAAGCTGTGAAAAGGAAAACTAAAGCCCATCTGTGCCAATTGAAAGTGTGGAAAGGTGGGTGGGAGGCTCACTGTGGACAGGGTCGTTAGCAAAGATCAGGGGACATTGGGAAGGATTTAAAAAATGGCACAGGAAGTGTCTGTGTGAATATTCCTCAACTCAAACCCTCTGGTGCTGAATGTGAAGATGAAAATCCCAATGCTAACTATCGAGCATGATCTGCACAGGTTGCAGGTGGCGGTGGCAGCAAATGAGGCGTCCTGACAGCGAACTGACAATTTCCCTGCTCTCCTTCAGAAAAACGTCCATTCCCATGACAAGGATGAAAAATCAATTCCAGTGCATTCCCAGTCACCTTGTTCCTAAGGGCAAAAGGTTTCTCGATGCAGTAGGTAAAAATGTACATCTTTTAGTCCTTCTACTTAGCATGTGTTTGTGGTTTATTTTACAGCAAAGCCAGGGTTAGGATACAAGCCACGGAGAGTTTTTGCCTGGAGCACGTGGACCCCTTCCTGGGGGGGGGGATGTACTCCAGCCACACGTGGAGGAGGTTCTGTTAGTTCCAGTTACCCATAGAAAAGTGTCTTTATAAATAACATCATGCAGCTGCAGTTGGCCCAAGCCGATGCTGTGTCAGGTCCGTGCGTGAGCCAGTCCACATCCGTCGGCATCCTGCAGTGTGGAAAAGGAACGGCTCCTCCTCTGCTTCCCCACGGCTGGCGTGGGCAGCACAGGGCCCAGTGGAGTCCATCCCTTCAGGGCTGCTTGTCCCACGAGGGCCCGTGTGTGGGGCTGTGCCGCACGGGGAGGAGGTCGTAGTGCCCAGGGATGTGGCTGTTCCTGGGGAGGTCGTACGGGTTCTGCAGGTAACTGGCGCTCCGGCTGCGGCCGTCTTGGACTATGCTGACAGTGGGCTCTGAAAGGGAAACTGGGTTATGGCAACCAGCAGCGCTCCCCAAACCAGTGACTGTCCTCGTGTGTTTTGCCCAAGCACAGGACCTCGGCCTCCCAAACCCCCTCACCTGCTCCAGCGGCACAGGAGGCAGCACGGGGGGCACAGCAGGGAGCAAAGCACCAAACAGGATGCAGGGAACGGCTGGAGCTGTGTCAGGAGAGGGTCAGGCTGGATCCCAGGTAAAGGTCCTTCCCCCAGAGGTTGGTTGGCACTGGACAGGCTCCCCAGGGCAGTGGGCACAGCCCCAAGAGCTCCAGGAGGGTTTGGACAACGCTCTGAGGGACAGGGTGGGATTGTTGAGGTGTCCTGTGCAGGGCCAGGGGTTGGACTTGATGATCCCTATGAGTCCCCTTTTCAGCTCAGGATACCACAGCTCTTAGCTCCCCAAATCAACACCCCAGTGCTCAGGCCTTCCCCCCCACTGCCAGTGCCTCCCTGCCCTGTGCCAAGTCCAGGCTCCTTGTGCCAGGAAAAGCAGCCTCTACACTGAACCCCCCCCAGCTGCTGGAGCAGCCCCTGTGCCACCCACTGCTCACCAACTTCGTAGATGTTTTTATTGGCTGTGGATGAAGTTGGCATTTCGGAATAGGGGGACTCCCTGTGCCCAGGCGATTTCATTTCCACGTAGCTGCTCTCGGAGTGTTTGCAGGTTAAGATGGGGGGGTCTTTGATGGTGGCGTAGGGGTTTTCACTGCTGTTCAGGGAACAAGTGCTGGAGCTGCACACGGACTCTTTCATATAATCTGCAAAACAAGAGCGGGGTGGGAGCGTCAGGGTCGTTAGCTTAACTCAGGTAATTACAGCTGAGCCTCTGCAGGAAGGCTGGGGGTGACAAGGGGACAGGGGGGAAGGAGGATCCTCGACGCATCCAGCACAGACACCCGGCGCTTGTGCTCTGGGTGTTCCACACCATTGCATCCACAACTCACTGGCAGGAAAGAAATGAAAACCTGCTCAGCACCGAAGGTTTAGCTGTAAAAGGTCCTAGCTGTCATTTACTGCAGTCTCTAATTTGAGGTGGCAATGCCTTCCCTCCCTGCCCTAATTCCTAAGGAGCCGTGTTGTTTAACCCCGCACGGGACCACGAGTGGGCTCTGCAGGCAGGACCCTCTGCTAGGGCTGGGGCTGCTGGGCCAGCTGCAGGGTGAGTGTCCCGGGGCTTTGGGCACATCCAAGGCCCTGTGTTGGAATGCACAGCTTTGCCACAGGCTCAGAACTGCACCGGTGCAGCCTTGGCGTGTGTGGCCCCCTGAGAGCGCCGGCTTCGGGGTTATCCAGCATCCTGCAAGCTGGAACACTTGGGTTTCCACAGGGGGGGGACAATCCTCTGTCTGAGCCTCACTTCTGCTCTGCTTCCCCCCCTCACTGCTGCAAACATCTCCTGCTCCTCTCCCCTGGGCTGGAGAGGAGATGGTGACAGAAGCACTACGTGGGGGGAACGAGCTTGGCGTGAGAGCTGCGAGCACCAGTTGGTGACCCTGGCTGGGCTGTGCCAGCCCTCTGCAAGGTACAGTGCCAGTCTTGCTTCAAAAAAAAAAAAAAAAAACCAAAACAATAGAGAATAAATAAGTCTTAACATTGACAGTCAAGAACGTGCCATTGCTGCCGTGTGCATCCTGCTGGGCAGTGCCAGTAATTTAGAATTAGAGCGATGCAATGAAAGATGAGGCATTTTCTTGTGCTGGGTTACAGTACAAAGGCAGATCCTGGTATATATGAAATACTCCCGGTGAAATAGTGGGACTTGCAAAATAGCTGCAATCCCAGCTGCCCCCGCTGTCTAGTATGGGAGACAAAAAGAGAAATTCAGGTTAAGAAATGACAGACAACACGACATCGCTCCTCCCTTACAAACCTCGTCTCCGAGCCCCATCCTGCTCCCTCACTCGCCGGGTTCGCTCCACTGGGTGTGATTCTCCCTCCACCAGCTCTGGGGTTGTGTCTGTGTGTCCATCACCCCCTGGGCCTGGTGCCCCTGGCCTGGGTTCAGCCCTGAGGGAGGTGCCAGGCCGTGCCCTGCCACCTGCACAAGGGGTTGCCTTCCTGGCCTCCGGTTTCAGGGACACGGCAAGGGGGGAGAGCCCTGAGCTCTGAGGGGCAGTGACAGCAGCTCCCCTGCAAACAAACCAGCAGCAGGGGCTGGACCATGCAGGGTGGGAGGCTGGCAGAGGCCCTGGCACCACTGCAGTGGTAATTTAGTTATAAAACCAAGAACCACCTTGTCTGACTTCAGCCTGGGTGGGATCAGCAGTGCCTTTGCTTCCAAGTGAAACACGCCTGGTGTGGTATCACAGCAGATGGGAACCAAGGAACACCGACATTCCCTGGCTGTTGGACACAGGGTTTGGCCCTCCAGCTTCACCATCCCCCATCCCAGTACAAGTCAGGGGAAAACTGCCCCATCCCATCCTTCTACAGGGCGATGGAGCAACCCTGGGAGAGCAAAGGCTCCTGCACATGAGTGAGCTCAGTGTTGTTGGCCCTTGTTCTCTGTGTGTGACTCAAATTCAGGTGCCAGAGTCTGGGATCTGTTGGTGTGAGAGGTGAGGAGACCATGGACAAAGCCTAACAAATGAATTAATCAATTAATCAAAATCTTTGGAGTGAAAAGACCTATCTGGACTGGGCCCCAGTTTCAGTCACTGGGAGGGTTGTGCATGAGTGAACTCCCTCACTTGGACAAGGAGCCAGAGTGGGAGCACTCACTGCTTCAGGGGCATGGCTGGATGAGGAGAGACTCATTCCTGAGGTTTTTACTCCATTCTCAGCTAAAGAAAGGCTCAGCTCTACCTGACAGCAGGATACAGCTCCTGGTGGTACTGCAGGTCTGTGGTGCTTGTTAGGAGAGCCTGGGCCAGCCTTCAATGAGCCAGCTCTGCATTTTGGGGCAAGACAGGGAGTTTATGACAAACTTCCTTCCCTGTCTCAAGCTGTGCTGCTGAGCAACATTTTCTGGGGTAAAAAAAGCAGGATCCTCCCCCTGCCCTGAGTGTCACTACAAAGCACCACAGCTGGGAGGGAACAAATCAAACCAGAGCTGGGCTTAGAACAATCAAATGTCAATTATAAAGGACTGTTGGCTACTACAGCAAAAAAGGGTTGAGAGAGAAACGCTGCTCCTGCAGAGCTGTGCTGGGTCAGTGCTGCTTGTTTATGGAACTGGGCACATTGGAGCTGGCACAGGAGAAAATCCCAGCACATCAGCTACTTTATTGAGTCCAGCTCAGCTACTTTTACCTTCCTAAGCTCAAATTCACCTGCCCTGCTGCCAGGGCTGACACCCCTCGCCAGGCAGGTGTCCCTCAGCACCAGCCCTGCCCTTGCCAGGCTCTACTGGGAGACACCAAACACCGCTGGGGCTGCCCAGACTCGTTTGGCCTCTCCCAGGAGCTGCCTTTCCCCAGAAGATGTTGGGAAACAAGGTGCCCAGGAGCTGATTCCCTCTGACGTAAAAGGGAGCTCCAGGATCAGCCCTTCGCTCTGGATACAATAAATCTATTTTATGGAGCACCAGCCTTGTTTGGGAATGTGCTGCACACCAGGGAGTCATTAGCCCACCAGAAACCCTCTGTGCTGGATCAGGGAGAATTTAAGGGATGGAGAAGCAGCTGAGTTACTTTGTTATTAAGGTAATTTGGGGGATAATTAAGAAGTCTGGCATCGATTGTCAAGATTTCATTTCATGAATTAATTTAACCAGGACAAGGGTGTTTAGAAATTCTCAGCCCGTGGTGCTGCAGGCCCTGTGGGAGCTCTGCCCACGCTGCCTCCTCATCGCCCCTGTACCCACAGGGAGCTCTGGTGGAGGTGGAAGCTCAGCTCGAGCCATGGCACTGTCACCACAGTGCTGGGACTCACTGGAAGCACTGGATCAGCTGGACTTCCAGAGAAATATGGGGAATATGCTCTAATTTTGCAGCCCCTGCTTTCTGTGTTGCCTGGATACCAATCTCCAGACCTTTCGGAGGGTTTATTTTTGTTAGCAGGGACTAAAAATGTCCCTCCCACAGACTGGGTTCCTCTCTTTCACCCCTGAATTTCCCCTGGCATCCTAATGACAAGCCTTGGAACCTCCTGCCCCGCTGGAAGTGCTGAGGAAGGTGCTGCACACAGGCAGAACGTGCTGTTCCTGCTATTTAACCCCTTTGGGATGCCATGCCTTGCTGGCTGCTATCCCTGTCCTGCCCAGCCCTGGCTGCTGCAGGGACAGGAACACAGCCAGGGCTCAGTGCAGCTCCCCAGAGTGACAGGAGTGGGGACACACCCTGCCCAAACCCCAGATGAACCAGGCTGAATGGGATCAGTGCTTCCAGCTCCAGGGGTTTCCTGGCTGTTGTGCAAAGAGTTTGTTTTCCTTGAGATGTTACTGCCTGGAGGTCACGTCATTCCACCAGTGCATCAGCACTCTTTCAAAAAACTACTTCTAAAAAATAGAAAAGGACTCAGCTGCAAGGAAAAGCTTGGAAATGGTGTCACTGAGCACCATGCAAAGAAACTGCTCAGAAACCTGCTCTGGAAATCTCGTGACTGTCCAGCCCCTGTCAGCAGATGCCACCAGTGTGGCACCCAACCCTCCCTGCCTGAAGGGCTCCTGCTGCTGTCAGAGCCTGGGAGCGACCCTGGCAGACCCAAACCTCTGTGCCTGACCCCCTGCACCCCCTGCCCCTCCCTGGCAGCGTTCCTTGTGCCAGGCTGCACAGGAACAGCCCTGTCCTGGTGCCCTGCTCTGGGCCAGCCCCGAGGGGGACAGGCTCTGGTGTCCTCCCAGACCTGGGGAAGGGGGTGCTGGACCAGGCTCACCACAGCCTGAGCTCAGCCCCAGCCCCTGTGCCCCCTCCCGGGCTCTGAGCTGGTCCAGGGGCACCAAACACCACTTCCAACTGCAGGATAAACTTTCCCCAGTTGGACCCCCCTGGTGGGAGAAGAGTGGATGAAAGCAGATAAAAACTAACCCCCCGCCTGCCGAGTCTTTCTGCTGACAGGACCCAACTGTCTGGGACTGGAAGTTTCTTTCTCTCCGTCTTTCAGAGGAATTTTGGTGAGTCAGGGCTAACTCTGCACCTGGCAGGGCAGGAAGAGCTGCAAGCTGAGCATGGGGCACATTCCCAGCTCCTCGGGGGAGGAATTCCCCCAGGGCTGGGGGTGCCCCAGGCAGCTGAGCAGCACAAAGAACACCCCAGCTGCCCTGACACGGCTTCTGGGCCTGATTTCTCCATTTATAAGGAGATGAACGTGTAAAAGAAATGGCTCAGATCCTAAGTAATAAGCAAAATATGTAGGAACAGAAAATACATTTCACAGTTCCCTGTCCCTGGGATTCTTTTCCCTCTGTTCCCGCTGGTTCCCCTCTGTGTGGCTGTGCCTGTGGATGGGAGCTCCTGCTGCATGTGTTTCAAGCAGCTTTTAAACCTTGTAAACACAGCAATTTACTTTAAATTAATGAAACTGATAGTTCCATGCAAAGAGAACAGCTAGCTATAATGCAGTAAGATTTTCCTTCTCAAAAAGAGAACCACTGAAGTAGCAGTGGATTATTGTGTATAATATATATCATATATGTACATAGCCCTTTTAATATTTTAATTTTAGCTTTATTAAGACAGACTGGGTCATGGATTGTTGCTTTCCTTTGGTGTTTCTGTGCAGCAGGGTGAATTTTTAGCAAATATTGCACCACTGTATTTTGAAAACAGCAGCTACAAAGAGATTATTGATCTCCAGGCCTGCCTACAGGCCGGTCACTGCTCTGTGTGAGGAACAGCTTTTGCTATTCCCTGTTAGTTCAGACAAAGGGGTGGCTCTGGAGCAGCTCAGGGGTGTCTGGCACCCAGGGGTGTGTGAGGGCACCACTGGCCCTGTGACTCAGCCAGCAGCAGCTCCGGGGCACTGCTGTGCTATTTCCCTCCCTGGCTGAGGGAGGGACATTCCCAGGCATGAACAGGCACAACAGCCCTGGATTCACATCAAGGACCTGGGCCTGAAACCTGCCTGTTCCCCACGAGGCAGATTCCTTGCTCCACCTTCTGGAGCACAAGTTCCCCGTGCTGAAGCCCAGCCCAACCTGTCAGGAGCTGGTGGGAACCACGAGCCAAGTGCTCCATGTCCAGGCATCACTGGAATGTTTGGAATGTAAACCTGGGGGACAAGTGAAACGTCAAACCAGCGGGGCCTGGCTCAGGACTCATCCCTGATCCCTTTTTAGACCTGCCCTGGAGCCAGTGCCCGTAAATTCTCCTGCCATGTGAGGGGTCAGTGACCTCAGGGAGGGCTGTTCTGCAGCTCTGCTCCAAACCCCTCTCAGCAAAGGGCTCGAGGCAGGGGCAGCTCATCTTCTGGGGGCTCTGCTTAAACTCAGGATGGCCAAGAGCTGGGGGACACCCCGGTCTGTCCTCAGCAGCTGCCACCAGATCCCTGTGGGTGGCCAGTGGGTGCTACAGGAGTGTCCCCTGCCCAGCCAGCTCCACCTGCCCCTCCTGCCCTGCAGCTGAGCCCTCCCTTTTGCCCTGTGCTGCTGTGCCAGGCAGGAGCCTGTGGCCCTGGCAAGCCCTAATCCATAACTCCTGGCCCAGGAGTGCTGCCAGCAGGCAGCCTGTGTGGGTCATGGCTCTGTCCCTCCCTGCCTGTCCCGGCCACTGTCCCAGGTGCTCCTATCTCACCTCTTCTAGGGCACCCTCCTCACACCTGGCAGGGTTCTGCAGCACTGGATACCATACCTTTGAAGCTTTTTTCCATTATGTATGTGTTCTGACGTCTATCCATCCCACAAGCACCTGCATAAAAATGATATATAACGGAAAACAAATAAATATTGATGTAAATTGGATTGCTTTGACTACTGAGCAGCATAATATTCTTCCCCCTGAACTGTACATCGAGGCCCTCATTTAGGCAGGCTCTTAAGCACATCCTCAGCTGTGAGCACACCCTCAGCTTCAGTGGGGAGCCTGTGCATGCCCAGAATTCTGCGTGTGCTTAAGAGCTTCCCTGAAGGGAGGGCTTTCCTGCAGCAGGGTTACCAAGAACAGCCATCCATCAGGAGATCAGGAAAAAAATCATCTGCTGGTACATTCAGGACTGAAACACTGGCTTGGATTAGGGAAAGAAGCCTGAAATGTGTCCTTTCCCACCTGAGTCTGCAGGTTGTGTTGCATCACCCTGTGATGTATTTTAGGCTTTGTTTTGTTCGTGGGCAGTGGGTTATTTGACTCACAGCCTTAGGTCTGAGGTGTTCACAATCTGCTCGAATTACCCACTGTAACTTTGCTCATAAATTTGCACGGTTCAGTAATGGATGTGACAACAGTCCCTGAGTGTGCCCTGTGGTCTGACAGTGCAGAGCTGACAGCAACACCTGTGGCTCCACAGGAACTTCTGTTCCTCATGGAGACAGAAGGGGATGGGAACCTCTTCCATTTCCACTGCTGCAGACTGCCCTCGATATCAATCAAGAGGCAAACCTAATGCAAGCCTTTAAATCTCTTTAACTATAGAGTCTGGTATTTCTTATTGACTCGGAAAATCAATGCAGATTTGGTTACTGAGAAATGTCTTCGTGGCTTTTGGGATTCCCAGTCAAGTAACTCAGTTAGGCTGGGAAAAGAGCCCTGCAAACTCTGTGTCCCAGAGGCTTCCCAGCTGTTTGTCCTTGAGTGTCCTCTGGTCTCTGCAGAAAAGCTGTCACAGCCACGGGCAGTGCTGTACCAGTGCCTTTATCATCACACCTCTGGGGTTTCTTTTGCTAAATAAGGAAAATGACTGAATTAGACAATAAAGGTGTTAGTGGTGAATCAAAGACAAAGCAAGCCCTCTGCTCTGGCTCTCAGAGCTCATCCCTGAGCACAGGGTGAGTTGGTGGTGCAAGGCTGGCTCCCTGTGATGGAGCTCTTCCTTCTGGCCAAGAGTGACCCCCCAGTCCATGGGAGCACCTTCTGCTTTATTTTCCCCTCTGATCCCCAGCCAGCTCCTGATGCAGAGGGCAAGGCTGACAGGGAGCTGTGGGAAGCTCTGGCACACAGCAGGATGAGCTCAGTGCTGTTTTCCTGCCCTGTCCTCTGCCAGGGCAGAGTCCCAGGCGAGCAGGATGGAGCTAATTCATCCCTGGGCTGCCATCCAAGGGGCTGGGGCTCCCTTTCCCAGCAGTGGAGCTCCCCAAGGCCATCCCTGGTGATCACACATCCTCCTGCCAGGGCTGAGCAATCCCCAGGGCAGGAACACCCAGGCAGTGTTTGGGAACAGCTGGAGAGCTCCCAGCAGGTCCCAGCAGGAAGGGGCTGCAGGAGGGAAGCAAAGGCTCTCCAGGCTGACCCCTGGGGAGGACATTGCTCTTGGGAGCCCCACCTGACCCTTCCCAACCTATTCCCTGCAATTCTGCCTTTAGTTTTCTCTTTTATCTGTTACAGTACTGTGGGTTTATGACCCATTTCTGTGTATTCACTGCGCTCCTCAGGAGGTGAAGTGAACGATGGACACGTTATTTTTTCACCTGCAGAAGTCATTAATGTGGAAAAGTCCTAACCAGGCCAGGAATGTGGCATTTTATGGAAGTCCAGGTTTAACTCTGAAGCTGAATTATCTGCTGGGTGAAATCAGAGTCTTGGCTGGAAATACTTTTCCACACCTCCTGGCTTTGAGAAAAATGCAAAGTCAGCTGTGAATCAAACTTAGTGGCTTTGGAATAAATTCAGCTTTGAGTCCCTCACGATGGGCTGCAAATCACCCTTTAGTCTCTGCATCAAGGAGTGCTGTTAAAAACCCATTCCACATAAAGCCATTTCTGCTGCAGCCAAGGAGCACAACAACCCTCCCTGAACTCAGGACCTGGCTCAGGAGTTTTGACTCCCTCGGGAGAGGAGCTGGAAGTTGGAATCTGCCACTGCTCAGTGCAGGCTGGACCAGAGCAAGAGAGATCTGTCAGGGAATTCCTGTTGTGCAGCAGACAAGCCCCTCCCTGTAACGAGGACTGGGCTGCCTTGGGAAGGCAGTGCCACACAGGGAGGTGACAAAGCCGCCTCTTCTTGGCACCAGAGTCCCCAAACTCTGATCTGTCCAGGCCATGTCCATGGGAATTACTTGTGCTCATCCCTAGACCCCAATTCCCCTGAGCAGACACGACCAGCTCTCTGACAAAGCCCCATATTTGAAGCAGCAGCAGCAGCAAAAAGAAAGGTTTTGTCCTCACATTTCCTGCTTGGAAAAAACATGAACCTGGCAGACAAAGTCCTGCAAAACAGGCAGAACACCTGCAGGCTGGTGAGACCCACTGGAATTAAGAGAACTCCTTATGATTGGGGGTTTTAGAAGATGAGTGTCAGAGCTAATTTTCACACAGATATTCTTACAGTTACCTTTCCCTCAACTACAACTAATATTTAGGACACCTGCAAATTCTAAGGAGCCTAGAGATGTCTCTGTGAGCCTGATGCTCCTCATCTGGTGGGCCCCATCCTTTGGGATCACTGCCACAGTTGAGGGGTCGTTGGCAGGGGGGTGACCAGAAGAGCTGAAGGTTTCCATGCATTCCAAATTTCTGGGCAATGTCTCTTCCATCTCCCTTTAAGTTCTCCCCCACCTCTCGCTCACAATTCTGCTCTACAGTTTCATGTAAAAATGACCTTGATCTGAGCAAGGATTCAACATCATGGGAGTCAGCACCAGCAGGCATTCATTCTGTTACTGAAAAGGAGGAAAAAAACCCCTCATTTTCATCAATTACAGTGAAAAAAAAAAGAAAGAAAAAGGTATCCTGGATGCAAAATGCCATGGGAAAAGCTGAGTGTTGTGCTGGAGACCACTTAGCTGAAAGCTGAAGTATTTAGCACTTCTTACTGCAGAGGCATTTGGCATTGCTCCTGCTAGTAAAATAAAATGCACGAATGCAGGACAGATATGGCACACAGGGAGCTCAGGACACAGCCAGATAAACACAAATAAAGCAAATAAGTGTGCAAAAAAAAAAAAAAAAAAGGCAGTAAAATGGAAAAAGGAAAATTAACTTGATTTGAGGGAGCATTTGGAAACCCTGACAACCCCCCCTGCCCCCCACGTCATGTACAGGTAAGCACAACAGCAGCTCTGCAGGTTATTATACAGCAAAAACATTGATGGTTTTGATGATGAGGAGGTTTTGCACTGAAGTTTGACAGGTTTGTGATTTTCCTGATGCAGGGAAGGATCTCTGGAGCGAGGCCTGGTGTGTGCCAGGAGCAGTGACAGCACGGGCTGCCCTGGGTTCATCCCTGTGCCACGTGAGCTGAGAGACAGCTGACCTTAAAAATCCCATAATACCCCTTAATGCTGCACTTTCCCACCCTACAGCATATTTTCAGGAAGATATCAGTAATCCCAGGAAAGGAAAGGGCAAACTCCAAGTGCTCAGATAGGAACACAAATAGCATCCAAAGCACTAAATCTGGGCAAGATTTTGAGCTAAGAGCTGCTAAAAAACCCTGTTAAAAACTTAAGCCAGGGAGAATAAACCCAGGAAAGGCAATTAAACTTCACTCTTGGCTTGGCTGGTGGTTGAGAGTTGCCTGAGAAGCGGGCAGGGTGTGATTTACTGGGAGATAACGGCGGATCACACGCCCCGGCTCCCACGGAGGCTCCACACTTCCATCAACATGCCAGCATTTAGTGCTGAGCTTTATTAAGCATGAAAGAAAAGGGGAAAAAAAAAAAAATCCCAATTTTGAATTTTTAATATCCTCAGTCAGTCCTTAAAAAAAACATTTACGGAGTAGATGATGATAGTGATTCAACCCAGCAACTCTGGAAGGGAGGCTGGAATGAATATTGACTCTGCTCTCCTAGTCTGTGGTTTTGTGGTAAAGGAAACAATTCTCAATTCTCCATCTTTCACTGCTGGCGATTCTGATGGTGAAATAAAGACAACACCGATATTCATCATTATTGTTAATGCCTCCATGAAAGGCTGACTTGGGTCTGGAATCGCTCTAAAGTCTACTAAGGTGATGAAAGTGTTTAAAAATTACTGACCTAGTTCATTCAGATAGCTGTAGGGTCTCCAGTCTGCAGTTTCTCTGTCAAGGATTTTGTTACTGAGCTGTTCAAAAAGTATGATAATGGGTTAATGCTGGAAGAAAGAGACAGTTCCCACCCGAGCCTCCAGCCCAAGGACGTCAGGAATAGAAATGGGAGATGGCTGTTACCTTGGCCTCACATTTCAGCCCTTAATCTGTATGAGTTGGGCAGTTGTTCACTAGCATTAGGGAAAATCACAAAGGAAAGTCACTTCACCAAGCCATGAACACAAACATGCTGGAAAACACAGGATTTCCTTGAGTACCACGACTTGGACACCTGTGGCCGTGGAGTGACGTGCTGGCAGCTCCACAACAACTCATGGAGAGGGATGGATCAGACCCACCTACATCAGCATGCAAAGAGGGGCTGCTCGCAACTGAGGGGATCTGCTGAGACATCTGCGTGCTCGGTGACAAGAGATGGGATGGTGACAGAGTTCTCTCAATTCAAGGAAAATAACTCTGGCAGCAGCGAAGCACGAAGCCCTGTGCAGATCTGCCAGTGAGGAGAGGAGCCCAGGGCTGCCAGCCAGATGCTGCTGCTGGAAAAACACCTCTCCCAGCGCTGGCAGCTGGGACCCCCTGTGTGCCTGAGGCAGGGAACGGACACATCCCACGCTGCCGAGGTGGGAATGCCTGGAAAAGGCTGCTGGTGCATTGACCACCAGTGTGCTGTCAGCGTGCTCCGGGTTTCTCTGCCATCTGCCGAAGCCTCGCTCGAGCAAAGATGATGCTTGAACACAACACCAGGGCAAGCACAGGGGATCTGGGGCTCTGCAGGGAGCCCCCTGGAGCACCTCTGTGGTCAGTGAAAGGGGAGGGGTTGCTGTTTTGGGGGTACCAGGCTCCTCTAGCCTGGGGCACCACGGCAATAAGGGGTTCTACAAAGCCCCCGGGGATCGGGTGAGTCCCAGCAAGGAGGGTCTGGGAATCACTGCAGTTGGTAAAGCTGCCGAGTTTTCCACCTTCACATTTCACCCTCGAAAGCCACAACTGCTGGAATGCAGCTGGTCCTGAGGAAGTGTCAGTTCAAGAGCAAATCCCAACCCTTTCATGGTTATGAAGCCACCACTGCTCTCCCATGTCTGCTTCCAGACTGGGGAGCCTCCTGCCTCTGTCCAGAGGGTTCAGCTCTGCTATTTTACTGTATTTACAAGAAAATGCTTAACAAAAAGGAGGTTAAAACTGATAGAAAGTATTCAAAATTATCACAACATTTAACTGTTCCTGATCTCTCATTAATTTTTGCTTAGCTTTCTCAGTGGGTTTTCAGACCTGGAACAAAGAAAAAGCTAAATGATGTATTGAAGGCTGTTGGGATATTAAATCCCAGCTGGCACCCAGCACCTACAGCCAGAGTCCAAAGGTGTTTCCACCCACCTTCCCAGCCCAGTCCAACAGCCCTCAGTGCCACAGCCACCCCCCTGAGGGTGCAGCCCCAAGTCCCTGTGCCTGCAGTGATCCCTGTCCCTGGGCACTGAGGGAACTCTGCAGGAAGTCCCCCAGCACTCCTGGAAATTCCTGACGTGCCACCTGAGGGAAGTGGGACACAGCCCTGTGCCCTCAGGACATTTGCGTGGTCACAAACCCCTTCCTGTTGTGCCACCAGCCCAGGAGCCCATTTCAAACCCATCCAAACCCGGCTCTGACTGAGGAGACTCCGCTGTGGAGCCACCAGTGCTGACCTTGCATGAGGCATCAATTCAGGGCAGTCTGTGCTCGGTGGGAAGTGCAGCCAGATGATCCCAACAGTCCCCTGAGGCCCTGCAGCCCATGAATCTGTCACCACACAGCTCCAGTGCCCGCTGTGTCCGGGGCCCCTCCTGCTCCTCCTCATTTTCTGTCCGTATTCCCATGAGGTAACTCGTGTCATCAGCTCAGCAGGCACCTCTGCACCAGCCACTCTCCTCAAGGACGTGCCCAGAGCAGGGAGACAGCTGATAAAGCTGCTTGTCTGCAGCATTTCCAGAGCAATCCCTGCCCCTGAGCAGTGGCTGTGGCTGCACATTCCCGCTCCTGGCACGGGCTGTGCGTTGGCATCTCCCAGCTGAGGGCACAGGAGCCATTTCTGTATCACTGAACAGCTCCTGGCGCTTCCCCCAACCTGGGAATGGAAACCCTGGCAGCAGGCAGGGGTGTGGAGCGATGGGGCACTCAGGAGAACAGCGGTGGCACAGGGATGAGGAGCAGATCAGCTCGAAACGTGGCCCGACACACCTCAGCACATCAGTTCTCAGAGCCCACGGCTTCGTCCTTCACTTCAGAACTCCCAGTCAGAACACAAACGCTGATTTCCAACCCAGCTGCACCACTTAGAGCACATTTATTAAAGTCTTGGGGGTTTCTATTAAAAGCTGTGGGTTTGCAGGATTTATAAATCAGCTCACAAACCTAAAATTTGGCATGAAGAGCTACGGGCTAGAATTGATTCTTTTTAATGAAATGATTTGGGGACATTTCTAAGTTTTTCTGAATGCAGCAATTAGGAAGAAATGTGATTATAGCTGTCTCTTTGTGCTACTATCATTTCTTAACACACTATAATTTGTTAACTTTTTTTTTTTTTTTTTTTAAGATAGAAAATACTTCAATTTTTAGTGCAAAGCAAAATTGCTTTTCTGAAGGAAGAAATCCTTCACAGCCAATTTCTCCATTAAAATTCCTAGCTGGTAATTTTAGCACTTTGGCTAAAACTACCTCCTATCTGGGCAACTTTTGCTTTAAGATCAACAAGGAGACACCAGCAGGAGCAAAGCAGAGTCGTTATCTGCCTGGCTGAGATAGCTGCAGAGATGACAGTGGCCACCTGACCACCACCAGCCATTTGTCAGCGCTCAGCTTTCTGAAGTGCGTGGTGATTAGGCAAAGGAGTGCTGGCAGGAGCTCCATCTTGCCTTTATCCTCCAGGAGAGCAATCAATAAGAGCTTTGCCATTCATTTCCCTGACTCCTGGCTTCAGATTTCCCTGGTCCAAGCCAGTGGCTGCTCAGCTTTCATGCCCATCCTGGATGCTCTGCAGCCATTCTGAATTTGCAGCCTTCCTCTTTCCTGGGCAAGTTTTAGTCACAGGTACTTTAATGATGCTTTCTGTGGCTGAATTCCCTTTTATGAGCTGGGTGACATCCAGTCAGACCATTTCCAGTGACCTCTGTTTTGCAGTTTCTAATTTTATGTGAAGCCTTCGGTAGAATTTAGAACTCCCTTTAATAGATGTGAAACTGCTGGCTTTAAAAATTCAGGACACCTAATAGCAATTGATTTTTATGATGTCTGTAGAAACCAGCAACACCTGGAAGGGGGTGAGGGTGGAATTATGAGCTTTGCAAAAGCTCAAGGTGAGAATCCTCCATTTGCCTGTGACCATTGCAGCAGCCCTGTGCTCTATGCAGAGGAATCTTCACAAGCTTTGCAGGGTTCAGTAAAAGGGAGATTTATCCCAATTTTAATGCACAGCTCAAAAACTCAAACACAGAGCTGGCACTGAAGCCCTGAGAGTGGTTCTGCCAAAGGCCCTCTGAGCAAAACAGGTCCTCAGCATCTGAAATGTGGTCTTCAGCTCAAGCAATGAGAGCTCTGATGTGATTTCACAGGTGTGGAGGTGGGTGTGTATCTCTGTTTATCTGCTTTGGAAAATTGGCTGCGCTGATTTGGTGGCACAATTTCACTCCAGTTCGTGTCTGACACTCCTGGGTAACTCACAGCATCGTTATTACTTGCTGCTGCACGTGTCATTAGAAAAAAGGCCAAACTTTTGTAGGACAAAAGATCAAGTTCTGGCTTCACTTGTTTGATAGTAAAATATCTCTTGACTTCAGTGGTTCCAGCATGTCAGCCAAGCTGACCTGGCAAACCCACTGACACGTGGAGAGCAGTTACCTGGGCAAGGTGTCCAGCACGGGGTTCCTGGAGCCTCTGCCTCCTCCTCAACCCCAGAGATGCAGATCCACTCTGCTGGACCTTGCACAGGGACACAGCTCAGCCCAACAAGCTCCTGCTGGCAGCTGGAACAGGCTTTAGGGACACAGGACTGGAAGGGCTTTGACCACAGAGTCCCTGGGTCCTGCTGCCTCTTACTGCAAACACCCAGGCACATAATCCCTTAGATAGCTGATCAAGCTCCATTTTAACAGTAATCACATTTCTTTGTCCCATTAGTCTTCCTGGGAAGCTATTCCAAAATCTTGCTGATCTGATGTTAGAAATCTAATTTCCAGCTTGGATGCATTCACGGCCAGTTCATCCTCATTTGTCCTCGTGCCAGCGCTGTCCTCCCACTTCAGCAGCTCCCCTCCCTCCTCGTGTTTACCTTGCTGTATTTAGAGATGGCAATCATGCTCCCCCTCAGCATTCATTCTGCCACATAAAAGAAGCCAAGCCTTTTTTTAGTCTCTTCTCATCCTCTCCCCCTTCTCCTCCCACTTGTTTTCCTCCTGCCTGTGTTCCAGTCCCTGCTCCACTGGCACAACCACCCGGCCCTGCGGGTTTTAGTTTTAATGCCTCCACTCGTATTTGTCTCTCAGCAGCTTCAGTGATTTACCTCCAGGACGTGTGCAGGGTCCTGAGCAGTGGCCAAATGTCTGCCTGGCAGAGGGAAATGGGCAGGTGAGATACCTTCCCCCTGGTCCTGGCAGGGATGTGGCGAGCTGGGCACTGCCACTGTCCTGTGCAGACAGATCCACCCACCTCCCAAACTGAGATTGTCAGTGCAGTGCTGGGCCCTTCAGCTCCTGCCCTCAGCCACCCTCAGCTACCTCCTTCCCCAGGGGAGGTACCCCTGAGAACAGCAGTGAACAGCCACAGCCAGGGATCCTGGGGCTGGGAGAGCAGAGCAGGAGGGAAAACGGGAATAATACGTGTAGAGTTGGGTGAGAAAAGAGAGTAGGAAAAGGGAGAGAGAAAAACAAAATAATAGAGTGGAGTGAAGAGCAAGGGAAGAGGAGAGAAAAGGCAAAATAAGCCACAGAAAGAGAGAAGAGGACAAGAGGGGCTGGGGGAGCACAGGAGAGAAAACCCTCCTCACACCGGAGCAGGGGCTGCACCTCCCATGTCCTGCCTTGGCCCAAGCTGTCTCTGAGGGCAGGGACAGAGGAATGGCTCCAGTCCCTCTCCCCAAGGCATGATCTCCTTGGAGAGATAACACATCCCGGGCTCTGGCTCAGCACTGCAGAGATTCCTCTGCCATCTCTTTTCATTTTGCATCTGTGCTGGTTCCTTTGTGACCCCAGCTGGCACCACAAAGAAACGAATCCTCCAAGTACAACTTGTGCACATTTCTCTGCGGAGAGTGGGAATGGCAGCAGGCAAACTGATTTGGAAATGAACTCGTTAAGGCAGCCAGTGGGGCTTTATGTGCTCCTTTGTCTCACTTGGCTGGAGAGCTGCAGACAGACAAAGCTTGGTTTTGGCCATCTCAGCTCTTCAGCGCTGCAAAGCATTCCCGTTAAGAACTGAGATGCTGGGAGAGCTAAAGGAAATATCAGGTTATATATTGAGATAAACACCCTGAAAATACCAGAGCCATTGGTTTTCCTTTCAGTGACTACCAGGACAAACTGCTGACTGACTCTGGACAGCCAGTGCTGCAGCAGGGGGAGCAGCTTCCAGGCTGATCCCAATGCATCGCTTGGGGCTTAAACCTTTCCAGCAGCTTCATATTTGAAGCAGCTCTGTGAGGAGATGGCTGGGAAGCCAGGAGAGGTGCTGGCTTTGACCTTTTCTGAATTCATTTAAATTTCTGCAACAGGATTAGTGGCCCAGGTGGACACTCATCCTAAATTTGACATTATATGAGAGTTTGCACTTTCAATTTGGGGAGCAAAAATGCATGGTGCAAGGGGACCATCTACATCAGAAAACATATTTACACATCTGTCTAAACATTTCTCTGAGAAATCTCTGGAGCCAGCCTTTTTATTATATTTTAATGAGATTTTCTTTTAATAACCAAGAAATGACTTCCAGGAGCACATGAAGAGATATTTTTGCCTGTCTTGTACAATCCTGTCCCTTTTTTTTTGCAGTAATCTTGTTCCTATGGCTTTCCAGTGAGTAGTTACATTTGGATTAAGGTGACACAGCCTGCAAGTCCCATTGTTTTTAAAGCTGACAACCCTGATGAAATCAACTGCATTTCCTTTTTCTCCCTATGCTTTGGCTTATCAGGGTTCCAAAGGAAGAGCTGTTTTACCATTTACCACCCCTAAATCTACTGCCAAGGTGGTGATTTGAGTCTCAGTGTTGTCTGTGAATGGTCTGAGGGAATCAACATGTGACAAGGAAGGTACTCCTGAGTGTTTGAGCAATACAGTGGGAACAGCTCCTCTGGAGAGCCAGGAGTGACAGCAGAGCTCCCACAGTGTCCCTGGGTGAGTCACAACAATGCTCAGAAGCACCCCAGGTGCCTTCTTGCAGCTCTCTGCTTGTCTGTGTCAGCAGGGAATTTGTGTGTCTGCTGGCCTGGGAAACAATGGACTAGCAAAGTGAGATTACTGACCTAATGCTCCTTTGATTTACTTGTGTTCCTTTCATGGATAATTATATTTATCTGGTTATTTATCTCTTCTGAGAGGCAAACATACCTTGGAGTTGCTAAGACACCCAGCCTTGCTGACCCAGACAGGCATGTGCTGAGACTCCAGTCCCCGCTCCCAGGGGGTGGGAAGGTGCTGGGAGGGGAAAGCTGACCTTTCCCTGGAGTTTTAAATCGAGCTGGCAGACAGCAGGACCCAACAGACAGCGCTTGGGTTGATTTCCTTGAACTGATAAGAACCCTGCTACGGTGGGGTGGGGTAATATCTACCTTACTGGAGCTGTTTCCATCCAGATTACTGGGGAAGAAGCGTGAGGTCACACCACATGAGAGAGTGTGGTAGCTGGGATTGGAAAAGCAGTGTACACTGCCGCTACCTTGAGACACATCTGGGGAGAGAACAAGTCAGCACAAAGCACTTTGGAAGCCATAACAATCCTTAAGAAACTGAAACCGTGGCACAGACAATCTAGTTCAGAAATCTCGGTGAGAGCTCTGGGCGCTGTAAAACATCTGCAGATACAATCTGTCCTGAGTTATGGGGTGAAGCTCTTGACTAGCAGCATTACACATAAGGGGAAAAAAAAATAGAAAAAATAGTTAATTAACACAGCATTATCTTTCTGAAGATGTTAAAAAGGCCATTCCTGACAGTCCAGCTGCTTTTGCAGGTTGAGGGAGGGAATGCAAGACTTGGGAAATGCATGGGCTGCAACACAGCTGCTTCCTTAGCTTAGAACTTGTAAGAGCTACTGAGCAGAACAGCCCCTGTAGTGATGAAACAAATTAAACCTTTTGTTACCAAACCAGCAGTAAAGTCGGAAATCAAGGTGCTACAACCATCCCAGGGAGTCCAAACCATTTTACATTTAGTAGGCAGGCTTATTAAGAAAGAAATCTGGAGCCCTGAAAGGCAAACCCGGGCAGTTACATTGTTATCTACAGAGACATTTTATCTATTTCCCCACTTTAACTGATAAACACATTTACCAAGAGAGGCATCATATTTATACTGGCAGTTCTAAGGAAAACATCAATCCCAATCTGGTTCCAGCTGCATAACAAATTGATAAATATTTCAAAGTACCATCAGAAGAACGGATGGAAAAATCAGACTGGAGCAGCAGCATTTAAACAACAGAGCCCTGTAAGAAGCAAATGAATGGGTTTGAATAAACCACAGGCTCAAACTGTAGGCAGAGAGGTTGGTTATAGGGAACACCTGCATGTGGAAAGGGTAAGGAAGTGCTGTTTGAACCCATCCCCATCTTTACAAAGGTTGGTGGCAATGGGGGAGGGAGGACACGGCCCCCCCTGGCACTGAGGGGGTTCCCAGCCACCATCACCCCTCTCCCCTTGCCCTCTGCCTCGCTCTGAACATGCACTTTGCTTTGCTGACATCTTGTGGAGATCTAGATTTAGCTTAATTTACTGCAGAACATCCTGTTTCAAGGAAGGGGCTTTATCTGCAGGCCTTTATCTCTTACGTAAGCGCTGGAGCTGAGGGGAAGCTGCTCCTGCATGTGCAGGTCTGACCAAGCACTTCTCTTCTGCTGAAACATGCACAGGGATTTTCCAGGTCAGCCCTGTTTTGTGGTAAGAGCAGAGCCTCTGAGTCTCACTTGTTTCCTGGGGTTGTTGCTCATGAAGTAGATCAGGATGTGATTCTAGGGCTGAAGTCTTTGCATCGAACTTCTTGCAGCCAGGCTGCCAGGGCTCTGCCGCCTCCCCAGCTCCAAGTCTGTGACATTTGTGACCAAATGAACACAGCACACCTATCTCCAGGGGTCTGCCAGTGAGAACTGGGGCTGGAACCCCGCACTGTGCCGGTGTGTGCCCACAAACACAGACACAGCTGCTCACACACAGCCCTGAGCCTGCTCGGGGGGGCTGGCACGAGCTCATCACCCTCCTCCCAGCCTGTGCTCCCAGCTAAGGATGGACACTTGGATCTGTGTCTGCCTGTCTGTGGGTGAGTGTTGATGGCTGAGTCACACCAGCTCTGCCTTCCCCTTCCCCTGTCACTCAGCTGAGGGCTGGGACCAGCTGACACCTTGCAAGTTCACCCCCAGCTTATCTGGCCATAGCTTGCTTTCTGCACCCAAAATGAGCTGGAATAAAACTCTCCCAGGCTGCCCTACTACTTAGCACCGTGCTGAATTAATGACCCTGAGCTCATACACATCACCACAGCCCTTTTATCCCCACCCTGCTCTCAGAATTACTCCTTCTACAGAGTTCCATTTGGTCGATACTTAAGTACCCACCCAGGCTGATTTACCTTGATAGCACAGTCCATTTTCTACACATTTATTCATGAAGCTCTTGTAACTGCTGGCTGGAAATATTCAATCACATTCAAATCTAATGCTGTCCCTGCTTAAAAAAAAAAAACACAACAAAAAACCCACAACCCACAAAAAACCCCAGCTCTTTCCAAAGGTGAGAATTTTACTCTGCTCTGAAAGGGAAGGCAAAGACTTAAATGCCTAAAAGAAAGGGCATTATTTAAATTAAACCAAAACAAAAATAGCCCCGAGGTAATGTTCATGTCACCATGGGGAGATCAGACCTGTGAAGGGACACCCGATGGACTGAGCTCCTGCCCCCAGCCCAGGCTGTGGGGTGACACAGGGAGCACCAGTCCTCATCCTGGAGCAGCTGCAGGACAGTGGTGTGGAAACAGGGCACGAAAAAGGGGACTAAGTGAGCCCTGCAGTCAATGCCAACCCAGACTTGTCAGCTGCTAAATGGAGCTCTGCTTTCATGTGGGTCCTCTCTGCCCACACAGTACCACTGAGGGGGCTGCAGGCTCCAGGCAGGAGGGTTCACTCTGCCACCTCCCACCACACATCAACTGCGGATCATTTCTGGAAGTGTCTTGTCTGGCCTTCAGGATCCACGGTGCTTTATTTTTATCAGGCTTTGCTCAGCTCTTGGCTCTCAGCGCAGGATTCGCCTCTACCAGAAAGTCAAGGTAAGGCCTCAGACATCACTTCAGCTCATACCCAAGTCTGGGTGAAGGTCCTGAGGGGAAATCTCTGCTGTTCTCCAGCACTGCCACACAGTTTTCCTTTCTGTCCCCATCTCCTTGAACTGAACAGCCTGCACTTTAAAACCTTTCCTGGATGCAATGCGCTGTTTTCATGCTGGGGAGCACCATTTTGATTTCAGGCCTATTTGGGAAAGTCTGCTCTCAGATCCAAGTGTTGTGGATAAGCTCTCCCAGCATGGGTGGTTTTCTTTCCCTCTGGCTGCTGGGCAGAGTGTGTGTTTTGCTGCCACATCCTTCATCCACAAATGCAAAAGAGTCCAAGGGCTGCCCAGGGGGTTCCCCTGCCTCATAATCTCTCTCACACATACGCGGGGATTATCGGCCTCGGGAGAGCAAAGACCAAAAACATCCTCCAGAAATAAATTAATGTGCTGGAAGAAACGGCTGCCTCCAGGAGCTCGGGATCTGTGTATGTGACTCTGTTGTGAAACAACACCACCATTACCCAAATGAGAGCAAACAGGCAAAATAATAACTGGTGATTCAGGAGAGCCATAACGTTACGACCCACAGAGAGCTGGAGACTGCAGCCATCCAGGTGGAATTCCTGCCAAAGCACATGAGTTTACACGGGATTATATTCATTGGACAAGTACATCTGCATGTTGTTCTGCCCTTAATCCACATACAAACCTCCAGGTGAAGGTTGGGATCCCTGTTTCCTCTGTGCAGTGCTGCTTCTGTCCTTCAGCATCCTCTGCAACACACACCTGCACTCAGACACACATGTGCTGTCTCTTGCCACCCAGATATTCCCTGTCTCTGATCTTGTCTCACTATCCACCTGCCCATTTCCTGCTGAGGAAGATGCACAGCAGCACCTTCTCCTGTCCCTGCTCTAGGGAGATGAAGCAGCACTGGCAAGGCCCAAGCTGGGATGGTAATGACTGATGGGTACAAAGCCTCTCAGTAAGAGAATGTACTGGAGGACGGTCAGAATTTGGCAGGGAGTTTTCAGAAGCCTTTGTTTAAAATTTGTAAACGCCCTTCTAAAACAAAAAAAACCACAACTTGAAACAGTGCTGATACCTGCAGGCAATTTATAATGAGATGAAGATGGAGCAGCGCGTTTCTAACTTCCTAACCTTCCTCTGCAAGCAGAGATGGCAGAGCTTTCCAAGGGGGAGAAGAAAGAAAATCATTCTTGTGACCTCCAGAAAGAGATGGTTGACCCCACTCCACTGCAGCATCCTAAATGATAAAATATCTGTTACTACAAGGACTGCACGAAGAGAGGAGAGAGAAAAGACCCAGAAAAGACCCAGTCTCTGCATCTCCATCACTGACTGAGATGAACAGGGAAGAACCATTCCCCAATTTCTTCCCAGGGAAGCCCAGGCAACACCACTGACCTGGTGCTGTTTGGGATGGTGAGGGGTTTTCCCAAGCTGGGCTGACACGGAGCAGCAGCACCACGAGGGCCAGAATTAAACTCAGTCACTGCCCAAGGACCACAGGAGATCCCAGGTCCAATGCAGCCCAAGGAGGGGATCCCTCAGATGTTTATGATGCATCCAGGAATTCACCCATCCCTAAAATGTTTTTTTTTTCTCCTCATGGAGTTAAGTATCACATGGCATCAGGAGCTCTGGGAGAGGTGGCTGCACCTGAGAGGAATGTGAAGAATGTTTTACATGGCAAATTAAAGCCCACAAAGGCCATAACCTACAAACACAGTCCTGGGCTACCAACATCTTCAAACATCGTGGTTTCCTCTCTGTGGCTGAGGAGGAAAAGTCATCTGTCTGTGTTACCTTTCCAGGATGGGAGAATCCCTTCCCAGCATTAGCCTTTTTCCAGACTTCTTGCAGTGTCTGAGACTGGGACACCATCAGGCCTACTGGGAAGTCTCCTTTCATAGCAAAATATGGAGGAAAAAAAAAGAGATTTTTGTTCTGAAAGGAGCTGCTCAGTAATTCCACTCAGGAACTCCCAACAACATTCCTCTCCTTACTTCAAAGTGTCCAGGCTGTGTCCCTTAAACATGCTGGGTTGCACATCCATTAACTAGAGAACCACAGAGATAAATGAGGTGGAGCAGGCTCTGTACACAGATGGATAGGGTGCCAGTGGGAGAGAAATGGATCACGGAGAAGTTCAGGACATTTTTCCATGCCAGTGGCTGTGATCTGCTTCCTCAGAACCCAGAGCCTGGCTGCTGTGGAGATGGGCCACAGCTGTCTTTTGCATGTTCGTGGTCTGGCTCCTCAAATGGTGTTGAAATGACAAATTTCAGGCCAAGCTGTGCTGGCAATTAGCCAAGGATTAGACGAGCCCTCTCTGTCAACACTTTCATTCATTTCTTACCCAAATGGGCAGCTTAAGCGAGAGCCAACAAAGCTAAAATTCAAACATAAGGAGCGATGGGAGGAAATCCAAGGATGACTTTTCCCTCAATCTTGGAGCTACCAGAAGAAGGAATGCTCTAGTGAGTGGTCTAAACATGAGTTTGGTCAATGGTGTTCAACAGGCAGCCCCTGATGTGGGAGTTGCCATCGCAGGAAAACGCCCCTGACACGAGGACTGAAGTCACAGTGCCAGGAGAGAAGATCTGGGATTAAGTTCCAGGTGTAGCCAGGCATTGCTATCGTTGGCTTCATGGGAGAGGCTCCTTCCAGGTGCATCCTGGGCAGGGAATTCCAGAAGGAAGCTTCCAGCCATGTTGCCCTGAGGCAGCACAGAAGCCGATGGGCCTCGTGCATTCACAGGAGGAAGCAGCAACAAAAAGGCACTGCAGGCCTGTCTCAGGCCTCTGCCTGTCTCAGGAGCTTGTACTCTCTTGGACTTACAGTTTCAGCCATTTAAAGGGAAGAGAAGAAGTCAGAAGGGCAGCAAACCCTGAGGAGAACCCCCACCAGAGACAGATCAGAGGAAACCAGAAGGAAGTAAATCTATCTCCTGCCTGGTATCCTCCCTGATATCGGCCAGAGAGGAATGAAGAAGAGTGACAGTGCTGAAAAGGAGATCAGATCCTCCAAAGTTTAGCCAATCTGTCAAGAAAAGCTGTCCTCCACAGCAGTGGCAGAAGACTGAGAGAAGGAGGAACGCTGTGATCCCAAAGAGCCATCCCCTTCCTCCCTGCTGCTTTCATCAGCTCCCGGGAAGAGAATTCACACCAGCTCTTCAGATGACAGGGACAGGTCTGTGCTCAGCAGAGAGTGACAACAAACAGGACACCT
Source organism: Myiozetetes cayanensis (assembly GCF_022539395.1). Classification (NCBI taxonomy): domain Eukaryota; kingdom Metazoa; phylum Chordata; class Aves; order Passeriformes; family Tyrannidae; genus Myiozetetes; species Myiozetetes cayanensis. Next base: position 18,517,281 of record NW_026087048.1, read on the forward strand.
CAAATCACAAACTGCCACACAGCCACAACCAGCAGCCTGTGACTGACCCAGTCAATCCCCCTCCTCAAGCAAGAAAAGGCCTCTCAAGGTTTCACGAAGGGAAAACTCCCCTGCACTGCAATAGGAATGCAGGTGATTTAAAGCCCATGCAGCACATTTCTTGCCTGGGTATATCCTCTATTGTGCTAAGTAAACTTCCACATATCAAGCAGCTTAAACCAGTTTGCATTTGCTTTCCTGTCCCTGTTATGTGTTTACAGATCACGGGATTCAGGGGAAGAACAAAAGCTCGTTATTTTCGAGGCTCAGTAGCACATGTTACACATCACAGAAACTTGTATTTCCCCAGCACACAGGAACACGAGTCTATATTTGATTAACATAAAAAGACCCTTACCAGAAAGTGAGTAATCTGTATTAGTCATCCTCATGGCTGGAGTGTAAGATACACTTGGCATGTCATGGCCCTTCTCCTTCTGTTTCCGTCGATACCACACAAACAGTGCCAGCAAGACCATAATAATTAGAAGGAGAATAATAATTCCAATGATTGCTCCCACTGAGTGCCTCTCTGATCCAAGAGCAGGGCTAATTTTAGTATAGGGGTTTAATTCTTCCATCATAAGAGCCGCTGTTAAAAGTAATTCATAACACACTGTAAATCGAATCGTGCATTTCATTTTCGAAATACTGTTGTTTTGTTTTTTTTTTTTTTAAAGCAAGTACATCATTGGAGAGGGAGAGAGAGATAAAGAGAGAGGGGTTTTACAGACAGAATGCCACTGTACCTTGATCACAGCGGATTCCTTTGAAGCCTGGGCTGCAGTAGCAGGTGCCTGTGACGTGGTCACACGTAGCGTTGTTCATGCACTCACAAAGCTGTTTGCAACCGTAACCAAACGTTCCCGGTGAGCACTCTGGGAAGCCAAGGAAAAACACTGGAAAGAATTCCTGCTGTTTTCAGGAATGGGTGCAATGGAAAATTCAGCAGAAGAGTCTCCCTGGTTTCAGGGTCTCCAGGACAACACTCACGGTGATCACAATTATTTTAAAGCAGAAGATAAATGTATTTCATGCACAGTTTATTACTTATTAAGCTGTGACTTTTGGAAAAGTCTTACAAGTCTTCCCAAGGATGAAATCAATAATGGGTCCAAAGGATTTAAAAGTCTTGATATGCATTATAAGTGTTCAGAATCTGGCAGAGCACGAGCTCAGAAGCTGTGGACAACACCTTGAAAGAGCTCAGCGTTCACCACCACCCCACTGATTCTTTTTTCGTGGGGTAGTTGCAAAGAAAAGTTTTAATGAACCTTTATATGAACTCAGTAGAGTTTTACCACACAAATCCCACGTGCTTTCCTACTCATCCCTACTAGTGCCAGGAGGTGAACAGAACACTGGAGGTGGAATCACAGAACTGAGCATCTGAATGGTTTGATTTGCTCAGCTTCTCTACCAGGACTCCTCATACAGAAGGAATTGCCATCCTGTCTTTGTATTTCTATCAAAGACAAAATGATTGAATGTCCAGCTGAGAAATTTATTCATACAATTACCATGATGGGCTATTACAATAAATCTGTAGGCAGCTGACTTTACTTCTGGAGGCACTATTCAATAATAAATTGAAAGAAACAATGTCTGTCACATCCCACTTATTTCCACGGAGAAGCAGCATTACTGAAAGCACTCACACTTGCTGTGATGCTATAGAAAATATCTTGTTTAAGGTGTGACTCCTTGTGTGTCACTGCAAAGGTTTTGCATAGCATGAGACACCTCCCCAGTGCCAGTCTCTAAGTAGCTTCTAGTAGCCAAAATTTAATATTTAGTAAAGAACTGTAGCCAGCATCTGTGTAATGATTTGCAGTGTGTATTAAAGTTGTATCTCTTTCTTTAATCTGCTGGTCCTCAAATAAGGGGGGAAAAAAAATATTACAATTAGTGCTCATTCTGATAGTAACCTGTAGCCTACTTAAAATGAATAAAGCCTAAATTTTGGGACTGCACCACAGAAACGATGCCTGCAATTAGGCATTTCATCTGCAATGCAGTGTGACTGCCCATTCAGCAGGATGTGGAGAAGGAAGGAGCCTTAATGAAGAGATTCTTTTAGATTAAACAGTAGAAAAACAGATAAATAAATACATTTGTAGCTTGGATAGAAAAGGAAGCCTCAGGCTTTGTACAGAGGTCGAATTAAAAAGTAGCTTCTTGTATAAAATCTGCCAATGTGCAGTTCTACTGTGGGACTTTTTAGTTTCCTGTTTTGATGGTGGTTGCAGTAGGGCTGTGCCCAAATTCACAGTGAGTTGGCCAGAGTCACAGAGGTGCCATATCTAATCCCCCAGGAGCACACAACTTTAGTCCTGAGATAATCACTTTGCTGAATGCAAGTGTGGGCAGAAAGATGTTTATGAACTGAGTTACATGTACAAATAATTCCATACAGATCCATGCAGTGAGCTCCAGTTAAAGCCTTCCCTTGCAAATCCAGCAGGAATGTTACTGCATCACCTGACTGCCAAAAAAAAAAGGAAGGGAACCCTGTGGAATTAATGCCTGGGTAAGGTGAGATGGATTTTATGTTGCACTTAGAATATGAGTAAGCGTGTGAGAATTTTCTTGTGATTTGCTGTACTGGACAAACAAGTCATTATTCAGCTGCAGCACATCCAGTCTGCACTACCCTCATTCCCTGTTCTTTAAAGAAGTCATTTGGCACAGGCTGCTAAATATGCCAGCGGGACATGGACAACCATTCCAGTAAAACATGCCAGGTCCCTTGGAAGGTAATTGGAGTTCATTGTTAAACACTTGCTCACTGCTCAGACCAAACACAGATCCTTCCCAAAACGGCAAACAACTTTGTTTACTTGATCTGCTTTCCCTGTAAAGATGAATCTTTATTTGCTCCACATCTGTAGCATAACAGCTTAGGCAGGAAAGCCCCAGTATTCCCTGGAATGCAGAGAGCAGAAAGGATTTATTTCTTTTAAACCCTTCTGTCTTCCCTCGTGCTTAAGGAAACCTGATGCTGGTGCTCTCAACAGCATTAGCAAGGCACGATGCAGATTTTGGGCTGTTTTTCTAATAATTAGGTACAAGTTTTTTGGGAAGGCTCCATCCAGTCAGCACTGAGTGCACTGATTTGCCTTCTCTCACCTAACTTTAGCCTGGGAATGAAAAGGCCCAGCTGGCAGAGGATTCACTGGATTTCTTTACGCTCAGACTGCCCAGTTTTCCACAGGCACCTTCTCCTCCCTCTGGATTACGTGAGGTGCCTGGGGTCACTGGCTTGCTGACATCAACACTTCATTCAAGAGCCTGTTCATGCAGAGAATTCTGAAACACCCCCACCACCACCCCAGTCCTTCCTGGAGATACAGAAAGCTGAGGTCATGCTGGTACTTACTCTGCTCACACTGCTTGCCTGTGAATCCCGTCCTGCACGTGCACTGGCCAGTGATGTGGTCACAGTCGGCTCCGTTCTGACACTGGCACACGTTGGCACAGTTCTTGCCATAAAAAGCAGCTGGGCAACCTTTCAGGAATCAGAAGAAGGAAAGACTAAGAAAAGGAGCTGAAACCCAAACTCGAGATGCTTTATCAGCACAAAACACGTAGTCCTATAGATCTATGGATTTTCAGCCTCTGTATATTTAAAAACATTTATTTCATGGTCTTAATGCAGAAATACCATGACAGCCAATTTTCTTGAAGTAATGTTTCTCATCTCTTACAGAATTGCCTCTTAAGTGTTCCAGAGGAATGAAAACTTGACCCATCTATACAAACCACATTTTCAAGAAGAAGATGCTAAACAGAAACTTTCTGAAAGACCAGAGATCAATCAATTAATTGCAAGTGAAAGAGTCCTCTTAAAAGGCTCACCAGAATTGGATCTCCTCTTGTACAGTGCTGCTAATTTGGCACTGGGAAGAGAAATCTCACTTTCCTAAATGAGGCCACATGAACTGGGGCCTTAACAAGCAGGGACATCGACTGTGCAAATCCTGACAATGAATCAATAATCTGAATTATCTGCCCCTCCTTTACAGGCACAAAAAACCACGGGAAGCTTCAGGACTGTTTTCCTTGGGGTGATGTGAGGTTATCCCGAGTAAGGAGCAGGTGGATTTCGAGGGAAGACTGCAATACTTGGAAGAGACACGAGGTAGCAGCACACACTTTGACAGATTCCCTGTCCCTGAAAGGCTTACGCTGAGTGCAGAAGAGCCCGGTCCAGCCGTGGGTACATCGACATTCTCCATCGTAGGGGCTGCACAGGGCTCCGTTGTGGCAGTTGCAGGAGTGAAAGCAATCAGGGCCCCAAAACCCACTGGGACAAGCTATGAAAACAAAATACTGTGTTAGTGCTGAGGAGGAGCATCGACAAAGGGAGGGAGAACCGGTGAGACACCAGCGAAGGCAGAACCTCACACGGCAGAGCTGCAGCGACTCCTGGGCAGTGACTGGCTCTTCCCAGACTGTCACTGGCTCTTCCCAGACTGTCACTGGCTCTTCCAAGCCAGAAATTGCTCTGCTAACCCTGGTGCCAACCTGTGGCTTCTCCCATGCTGTCAGTCCCTGGCACAGGGATTTCTCCCAGCAGGACTAAGCGGGGATTCTGCCCCTCTGCTCTGCACAGGTGGGATCCCACCTGCAGAGCTGCCCCCAGCTCTGGGATCCCCAACGTCAGGAGGATGTGGAGCTGCTGGAGTGAGTCCAGAGGAGGCCACAGAGCTGCTCCCAGGGCTGGAGCCCCTCTGCTCTGGGGACAGGCTGGGAGAGCTGGGGAGTGTTCAGCCTGGAGAAGAGAAGGCTCCAGGGAGACCTGAGAGCCCCTTCCAGGGCCTAAAGGGGCTCCAGGAGAGCTGGAGAGGGACTGGGAACAAGGGATGCAGGGACAGGACACAGGGAATGGCTTCCCACTGCCAGAGGGCAGGGATAGATGGGATAGTGGGAAGGAATTCTTTACTCAGAGGGTGGGCAGGCCCTGGCACAGGGTGCCCAGAGAAGCTGTGGCTGCCCCTGGATCCCTGGAGGGTCCATGGCCAGGTTGGACGGGGCTTGGAGCAACCTGAGATAGCAGAAGGTGTCCCTGCCTGGACTGGATGAGCTTTCAGGTCCCTTCCAACCCAAACCTTCCTGGAATTCTATGATTCCATGATTTCCCAGGCAGGTCATGTGGAAAGATCAGCTCTGCACTGAGAACCACAGAACCAGCAGCCCCCTGTGTGCTCTGGGCACTCCCCCTGCCTTACTGGCATTATCTGCGAAGACAATTTGGACTTGGGGTCATAAGATATGGAGGTAATTTAATTTTCTTCTTGACATTCTGGAATTCTTGCATAATAAACCCAGCTATTCAGGTTTACTTTGCTATGCAATCAACCACTAAAATTACCACATTCAGCTGAAGCACCGAGTGCTGCTCCAATTACGTAAAAAATGTAAAGAAAACTTCTTCCAATATGAACTCCCATCCACAAATTCAGATTGCTTTTGTTGATGGGACCAATATTAAATTAAAATCTCCAGGTCTATTTTATATTTCAACAAGTACAATATTAATACATTTTAAAAAGTTATTTTAAGCCTCCCTCCAAAAAATGAGCGCAGTAAGTTACAGTTATTAGTGCCAGACTAAAAGATCCAAAATGATGATAGCCCTTCAATATAACAACTATATTTTTGCTTTAAAAAGCACTTTCCGTGGCTTGCCATTAAAGACCTGAATTAATCAGGCACAGTTCCCAGGAAACCTGAAAGTACAGAAACCATGCCTACTTCCACGGATGCCACTGGCTCCTGCTCGGACGATAAATGCGAGTTTCTGGCACATGACAGACACCCCTAAAGCCAGAAATGAGCAGCCAAAAAACCCTGCCATGACGTTAATCAAACGAAAGGTCACTGAACTCACACAATGTAAAGCTGACCAGGACTTGGCCTGAAGTGTCTGTGCTAGAAGAAACCCAGAAATAGAACCACAGAACGTGCTGAGTCGGAAGGGACCCATCGGGATCATCCTGGCCCTGCACGGGGCACCCCAAAAGCCCTCCAGGAGCCTCTCAGACAGGCTTGGTGCTGTGAGTGCCACCCTGGGGAGCCTGTCCCAGTTCTCCTGTGTCAGGCAGAGCTGCAGGGTCTGTCAGTGAATCCAGAACTGGCTCTGGAGTCGGAGCTAAAACTGCCTCCCGTGCAGCTCCGACTCCGGGTCATTCCAGGTTATCTGGTCTGATGGAAACAGCTCTGGAGGCAAGGCCAGGTGCCATGGGAGCCTGGAGTGGGCCAGGATCACCCTGGGAGAGCTACACCCTCTTTACAAGGGTGACAGCCACGCTCCCCCTTGGCTCATACCAGCTACAACCAGGCCCTTCTGCCTCCCGGGCTGGCAACGGTCGCTCTCCAAGCAAAACCATCTTTTGTCAAGGTTAACAGAAACCAGCACTCATTTCCCAATTACATGGCTAAATATAACGAGGAATCTGAGCAGCTTTCTTTTTTTCTCTCCCCCCCCCCCCCATTTTTGAGTGACAGCAATATTCTGCCCGTGGAAGACACACAATAAAAGCAAAATTACAGCCGTCTGTTTTTATCCGATTCCTGCTTTATCACTTGCAGTTTAATATATTTTCCTCTGGAATGCTGTCTAATATGCTAGTTGTATCCTGAATATGAAGTAACATTTCTGAATGATCGGATATTGCCTCCCTCTGTGATCCAGCTTCAATTAAGGGATGCTCTCAGGAAATGACACTTCGGGATCAGCAAATGCCAATCTTCTACCTGGGCAATTTTCAAGAAGAAATCTTCCATCCCTCCAAGCCCACAGTGACTTTTACAATTAAATTACATTTAATAGAAATATTTCAGCCGCCTAATTTCTCAGTTCTGGGGGGTTGGTACATGAAAACATTTACTGGTTAATACATTCTAAATGTAACAGCTGAAAGAAAACGATTTCAAAAAAATAAATACAAGGGAATGCAGCTAGAAATTAAAAGGGAGCACGGAGCTTTCTTTTCTGATAAGAGCTTGTGACCTCCCTTTCCTGGAATAAAAGCCAGTCACAGCTTCTGCAAACTCCAAATGCAGAAACTAATCCAATCCAGAGCTAACTTGGATTAATTAAGAGAAATAAGCCATAAAGAGAGCGAGGCAGTGCCTGTAAAACATCAGGGATTTCCCCAGAACACGTCTCTTAACTTTCAGAAAGTACTTAAGCAAACACAAAACCATTTTGGAGCAGGTTTGCTTACTCTGAGAGCAGTCCATGCCTATCCAGCCCGGGAAGCACTGGCAGGAGCCGTCGATGGGGTTGCAGGTCCCGTTCTCGGTGCACTGACACACCTCGGCACAGTCCTTCCCGTACTTCCCGCTGGGACACACTGGAAGCACAAGGCAGGGAAGAAGTCCCAGTTTAACATTTAGCAATTAGAGACAAAATTAATCATGACATTTTTTCTTTGATGAAGCCAAAGGGGCAAAAAATTGCTGGAAAGAAGGAAAAGGCAGAAAGTATATAGTCCTCTTTTTTTCTTTTTTTTTTCTCACAGTCCAATCATAAAAACAACAGGAAAAAGTAATCTCGAAATCCATTTTTTTTTTTCTGCTGGAAAATGAAGCCAATATAGTTAGGAGATTCCAATTACTGAAGGGCAGTATGGAAGGATGAGGAGAGGAGAGACAAAGAGAGGAAAGGGGTTATTGGCAGAGGGAAGTTGAGGAGACTTCAATGAGCAAGCAGCAAACAACACAAGTGAGGGGCTGGAAGGGATTGATCTGGACACTTGGAAAGGGGAAGCAATTAGGTTGCAAATGTGGTTCCCAAGGATTATACACAATGTTTGACTGAGAGCTGTTAAATAGATGTGCTGCATCCGAAAAAATCAGCACCCATCCCTGTGTGCCCACCTGGCTTAGTCCCGAAGTTGGAAGGAAAGAAACTCTAAATTTATTTTTCCAGAGTCATCCTCTAAGAGCCCAAGCACAGTGACAGAAAACTAATAGACATGTAGATCTTCAACCTCCCACCAAATTATTGGAAATCTTTAACGTTAAAGTTGATGGAAAGCTCTGCTCGGTAAAGAATGAAATGTTTCATTTCTGGGCTCTTATTGGCTGTGTTCCCTGACAAAAACAGATGTATTTTCAAAACAAGATAAAACATACAGTCCATCTTTGCAAAGAGTGTAACAAATGGAACTGGACTCGTATCCTGGTAAATAATAGCGATGTCAAAAAAGTGATTAAGGCACTTCCCTGAATTATGCAGCTGTTTTACCACTTCAGCCTCTCTCACTTTCTCAAAAGTAGTCTCTGCAGGTGACCTCAATCTATCCTGACTGTGAATCAGCCACAGATTGAAATCCTGAGCTGTGATTCACTGGTTTTTATATAATATGCCATCCTCTACTCTTACTACAGCAGAAAGCTAAGAATGTGCAGGGTATTGTTTCCTGCCTGTATTTCTATATACCGTGGACTTATCTGTAGGAGTGGATAAAGTTGGGTTTGGCTTTCAAATCATGTGCTAAACAGAACAGTTCCTAACTGAAAAGAGATAAAACTAAACCCAGCATACAGCCACAATGTAAAGAACAATACACAGACACAAAGAGGGGAGGGAAGCAAAGCCCTCAAATCACAGGCAAGAGCAAAAACTGCAATGATCTGTCAGCCCAGGCTCTTGTGCAGGCCACACCATCAGTCACTTCCAATGCTCCATATCCAGCAGCTCCATGCACTATTTATGGCATCTTTAAGATGGAGATAGATAACATCACCTCAATGATTTTTTATAGGTACAAAAAAAAAAAAAAAAAAAAAAAAAAAGTAGTTCTCTAAAGACTTGCTTAGAATAGGAGCTGATTTGTACTGCAACACAGAATACTAATGGATCAGGACGAGATCTGTGATCCAAACAGAGCTGCTGGCAAAGGCACCAGGTCACACTTGACAAAAGCACACAGGGAGAGCTGCTCCTTCCCTGGGAGCACCTCCTGTCCCGGGAAATGGGATCACACCCTCTGGAACATCAACGCAGACGGACGACCCAAGGCTTGTTCCCCTCAACTGAAACCCCCCCGGCTGGGGGTTGACACCTCAGCTCTCCTGAGGGGACGTGGGATCCAAACACTTTTTCAGTGTCTCAACCAGTTTTAAGCAGAGCTGCAAAGCAAGGCCTGGTGCTGCTCTCCTCGGGAGCAATCTGATTGTACCACACCGAGAGGGATGTTAATTAAGCCATAAAAGCTCTGAAGTGGGACTCCCAAAGTCCCTGTGGGATGTCAGGGTGTGTTCCAGCAGCGAGAACAGGTTATTATCAATCCATCTTGCTACATGGCTGTGAAAGATGTTCATAAAACAGCTGTTTAGTCATTTGTAGCTCGGAATCCTGTGCAGTTCTGGGGGTTTCACGGCTCCTCACCAGCATGTGCTGCTGGTGGGAGAGTTCTCCTGCTGCCAGAAAGGAGACGGCACGAGGAGATGAAAATTCCAAAGTGAAATCTTCGTTTCCCGTTTTTCTAATGGAAGACATTAATTAACATTTTTCTTTCCACAAAATAAAGTTACACGTTAACTCATTACGACAAACTGCAACACAAATTGATTTTAATTAGGACATGAATATTTTAAAATTAATTTACTGGATAGATCAACATTTCAAAGTAAAACCAGAAGTGCTGAACATCTGAGCAAAAATAAAATAGTTTTCTTAAGAGGATAATTAGACCTGCTTATGCTTTGAAATCTGGCTAACGTTTCACATAAAACGGACAAATTCACTGAAATGTGTTCATTTTAATAAATTAATTGGTATAATGTTTAGTTGACTATACAGCACAGGAAAAAAAAAACCCACATGGCTATGCTTACTCCATGTTTAATGATTTTGCATGAGTGATGCCTGCAATTCCTGACTTACTGAAAAGCAGGTCATTAAAAAGCGTCCCTCAGTTTTTGCAGGGACGGTGACTTCACAGAGGGCAGTCACCTCCTCTAAATACCTGTGTAGGAAACACCCCCAGCAGGATGCAACCACTGAGACTGCAGAACACTGACTGACCCTGTGGGTATTTTTAGGATAAAGCTGACAATGAAACACAGTTAAAAGTGGAGTAACTTCCAAAGGAACAGAGAGGGGATGGGCATGTGGGGGCAGCTCCTCTCCACCTGTGAAAATTAACTCCCTTTCTCTGCCTCACTGCAAACCTTTCTGCCTCCTGCACTCGTGTCCACGATTTCAGTTATTCCCAACCAGATCCCACACAGTGGAAATGAGGTGTAAATAGTAACTGGGTGTTTGGGCTTGTGCACCTGAGCTGGCCTTGCCCTGAACCAGAACCTACAGGTCCTGCAGCAGAAGATCACACAGAGGTGCCACCAACAAATCAACATGCAGGGGAGGAGAGGCTGAGCAGAAAGAAAAATGACCCCATTGGATGCTGATGTATTTACAGCAGGTGTCTCATTCCATAGTCAGCTCAATCCAGCACTGCAGACCTGGATTTATGAAACCAGGAGCACATCATATTTACAAAAGGGTGACTAAGTACCTATTTGCATTTCCCCTCTGGAGTAAAGAATTTCTCGGGATCCAAACTGCTGAAACAAGGGAAAAAGGCAGGAGCCTTGGGATGGGCCTTGCTGCAAAGTCACAGACACTTAGGAGAGGAGGTGGAATTTGGGGGCTCAGTACCTTGGTTGCAGAGAGGGCCAAAGAATCCCGGCAGGCAGTCGCAGTGTCCCGACACGTGGTGACAAGGACCATTGCTGTGCACACACTGGGGGCAGGGCTGGCCACAGTGGTGTCCGTAAAAGCCAGGGGGGCAAACTGGAAACAAAACAAAGTCAGCTGTCACGGGTTCTCCTGAGTTTTCTCATTGCTGAGAGCTTGAGAATTCTCTGTCTTAATCCCAAACCGTTATTTTTTAATTTACAGAAACACACTTTTGTGGACAGCTGAAAGGATGAAGCCTGTTGGATTGTTCCACGTCTAACAAAGTGCAAGCTCTGAGGAAAACTGCTCCTGTGTTCAAACATTCCCACCTCATGTAAGTCCCTGGCTGTTTAGTAATACAGTGGAGTTCTCAGCAGCCTCTCTCTCTCTCAGGACATCCATTTGAGTCTCTCTAACCTGCTTCAGATAAACTCCCTGACAAAACACGGGAGTTAAAGATGTTTGAGACCTCAGAGCCTACTGCAGATATGGATAATAACACATTCCAAAGCTTTTAAGATAGGAAGAGAAACACTCACACACACACGAAGAGACAACAGAAACTCAGAATACCATTTCCTTTGGAAACTGGGCTGAGAATTCCGAGAAGCTGCATTAGGAAACAGCATTTTATGTCTAAACAACTGTGCCAAAAGCTGATTTCCAAACCTATGAGGTGTGATACCTGTGCTCACCTGGGGCAGACAGTTTATATGTGTCGTGGCAGGAGCAGCAGCCATCAGTGACGAACAGAATCTGAGGATGGTAATTATGGTAACAGCATATAAAATCACCTGATTTGCATCAGTAATGGCACAGGATAGCTGAGGAAACTTGTCATGAACTGTGTGCTTAATTTGCCTGAAACCTGAGATGATTATTATAGAATTTGTACACAGGGTAAAGAGCCAAGATTGCAGCTCAGCATCTCTTCTAAACACAGATTGTTGCCTCTAAGCACGTGTAGGGTGAAAACCCATCCACTGTCCAAACATTCACTGCAACAGATAACACAAAGATATGTTAAATGGCAGTAAGTGACTGTAAAAATGGCTTTATGTGTTTTTATTTTTACTCCTGTGACTCTCTGTTCCACAGTTCCGGCTCAGTGGTTACTTTATCACGTCCCTTCCATTTTTCCACCAAATGAGAATTTTTCTCTTGGTCTGTGTGCTCACAGAGGGTGTCAGGCTCTTGCACCACTGCACATTTCCAGCTGGAACTTAGCTGACAGGTTTGTTGATATATATACCAGCCATAAAACACCCTGGATCATTGCTGGAGACATTTCTGCAGGCTTAAGAGCACTAAACCATCCCGGTGTCTCATGTAATCCTGATTACACCGACAGAACAAGCTGGCTGAGAATCATCTTCAGTATCATCTTCAGTGCTGCCCTGCACAGGCTAAATTCTGCTTCTAAATGAATTTCCAAGAGAAAAATGTGGATGGTTTTGAGAGCAAGCTTAGCAAGCTAAAGCTGCCCTCACCCACGGAGGTGTCCTGCTCACCAGGTAGGCTCGAGCCTGGATCCCACAGAAGAGATGGAAAGCAAGCTGAATTCCCACGCCATGTGCTCACAGAGGCATTTCAGCAACAGGAGGCAGCAGCAGAGGCATCCACAGGAAGAAAATTTCTCCCCACTGGATCCCCAGCAAACATCCTCAGGGAGCAGCCTGATTACCGGGCTTGCAAACTGGGAACAAGGTTTGCCTCTTGTAGCCTATGTGCCATCAGCTGATAAAACTAAGCTGGGTTTTTTTCCATCTCAGAAAGGTCAGAAACTATTAACTTCTGGAAGTTTTGCACTCTTAAGGTTTCAAATTCGTGAAACATTTTCTTCCCCAATTCCCTGAAGCTCCGAGAGCCACATTTCAGCCTTGGAGAGAGGTTTTACAGCTACACAGATATGCTGGAGCACCTGGAAATTGGGGCTTATAATGGAAATGCTTATAGGCCATTAACTACAGCAGTGCTAGAGGTCATTGTTATAATGGCTTTAAATAAAAACTGTCAGCTACAAATTATTTTTAGAGATGAGTGTGTTCCAGTGTCGAGTGTAACTGGTGAAATCAAAGGGGCTGTATGAACTGGGAATGCAGAATGTCTTACAGAAAGAAGAAGAAGAAGAAGAAGCTGCAGAAAAGAAAGACAAATCCACTTCTTGTTTACACAGGAAGGTGGTTGTGTGTAGTTTGGATCAGTGAATTAGGGTCCCTACGGGGCAAATGCAGCTTCCCAGATAAAGCAAATGAGAGGGGTTTTATCTGCTCGGCACATTTTAATATGCAGCAGCAGAGCATCAGACAGGAGCTATTTCAGGCTGCTGTGTTTCTTTTTCTGGCACGTCAGAAAACACTGCCTTGTTATTTTGACGCCAAGGCTCATCCGCTCGTCGTTACGTGACGGGTCGTGGCTGGCTCCGTTCCAAAGGTGTCCTGTGGGTCTCCCTGACTTCACTGCAGATCCCTGTCCTGCCAGCTTTGCTATGGAAAGGTGTTGCTCCTTCCAGGTCACCTGTGACGTGCAGGTGCAGCAGACCAGAAGAAGAAACACAAGGCATGACTCTGCAGTGGAGTCTTGACCCACCCCCTCCATCCAGAAGCATTTTTTAGGCAGTGCTGTGCCCTCAGGGAGCTAAAGCAGCTCAGAAACCGGGGGTTTGTCTGACTGGTGTCACAAAGGAGCATTTCCACCTGCTTTGCTCCTGCCATCTATAGAAAAATCTTACTTCTCTGGCACAAGGGTCCCCTGTATCCCGGGGCACAGTCGCAGGTGCCATCCTCTGGGGAGCAGGATCCCCCGTTCTCACAGCTGCAGGAGATGGAGCAGTTGGGGCCCCAGCGGCCCTGGGTGCAGATGTTGTCACAGTGGATGCCTAAGGACATAAAGACACACATTAGGATCCCCACAGCTTACTCTGCTCGCTGATCAAAGAAACTTTCGGCTGGACTGATGCCTCGCAGTCCCTCACAGAGCCAGCGAGGGAGCCTGGGAAGGAAACAGCTCTCCTTTTATCTGCTTAATAAAGTGAAAATTAAGAAAATGCCAGAGAGGTGAGTTCTGTAGGTGTTAGTGGGCTCCTGTTCAGTCCTCAGCACCATTAAAGAAACTCTGCATGTCATCTGAGAGATGAAGGTCAGGAATTGCTTTAAAGTCACAAAATAGCTCAAATAACTGGTCTGGAAATAGGCAGTTGATTGAAGCCTGATTACTTACCTGTTGTGAATTGGAAGACCTAAAAAAGAAAAATCAGGGCTCTGAAAAACATGTTGAAGTGTTTGGATTCTTGAACACAAGTAAATTCAGCTCTGTGCTGTGCTCTCACAGCACTGTGCTCGGGGGTTTTGTGCACGTACCCCACGTCCATCCAGAGCTCTCCAGTTCTGTGATAACAGAACTGAGTTCTGATCCAGCAAGTGGCCATATGTGAGCACAGGCTGATCATCTGCATGCTAAATGGAGACTGAGACCTGCAAATCCACCTCCAGCCATTCCCAGGGTGGTCGATTGATGTTTGTTACTACAAAAAGCAAAGCTTGGAAACACCGAAAAAAGCACGGGGCCAAAAAACTTAACAGGAGGCTTCCAGCGTGGTTCTGTGTTAACTGGTGGCTTTAAAAAAACAACCCTGTGCCGTGGTTTGTCCCAGATAAATGTGACCTGAGGATCTGGTCCCACACCCCGGGCTGGTGCTCCTTTGGGACAAGGCAGCACCAACACCTGCAATCAGCAGAGCTATCGGCAGGATCAAGGGCTCCGTGCACGGAAAACCACGGGCAGGATCATGGACTGAGAGGGTCATTAAGCAGTGCCAGCTGCAGGGAGTGGCACAGGCAGGGGAGAGACTGATAGCACCAGGAAAAACAGGAATCACAGAGTGGCCTGGAAAATCTTGCTGCCAAGGAGACCACCCCGGGCTCCTCACGGCTGACCTGGCCGGGCTTGCGGCAGCAACGCGTCCTTTATCGCCCACGCACATGGCCCTGCTGCAGAACGGGATAAAAGCAGCCAGACAAAGGGCCAGAGGTTGGATTAGGGCATCTCCAGGGAGAAACACAATCCCAAGTCATTTCCTGCACCCCCTGATAGCTTCATCTGGATGCCACAGGTGACGCGCTGCGATCTGCACAGCCACCCGGCCTGGAGGATTATTAAATCAGCTCCAAGTCATTATAAATGCACTTACAGCGCAGCCTCAAGTTGGTTTTATAAATCTCGGGAGTTAATACACTAAGAAATACTGCAGAGCCAAAATTTCCCTTTTCTGAAGATTAATCACACAATTATAATGTCCCTTCCTAGGAAATCTTAACCAAGTCTGGCAAAAGTACAGTTTGAAATGTGGTTTCTAGTAATACATGATCATTGCTTTATTTATAAAGAGGCAGGGTCTGTGCTGTAGAGCTTAATAAAAACCACATTAAAATACAGTAAAAACTTAATACAAGCTCAATTCCTTCCCATCTAAGTAAATAAATCTGAAAAGGGGGAGTGCAAAAAGAGACAAGGAACATTTGTATTAGTAAAATCAAGAAAAACAATTATTTTAAACAGTCTTCCCTGCTCAGTTTGAAATCAGATATATCCTTGGATTACTTAAACAACAAATGCTTTGTGTGTGCATTTATGTAATATATCTACAGTGCTCTGTAATTAAAAACTCAGACAATAAATTGTAAATAAATAAATGCATTTTGTATTTACAAATATACGTATATGATTATTTATAGCTTTGAGCGTCTCAGCGTGAGCTCCCAGCAATGAAATTCAGGCCCAAATGCAGAAAAATGTGTATTTTTCCTCCTGCTTGCAGCATTAAAATTACAATTCTGTCACTGTGAATGGGCTATTTATAAACTGGGACAATTAAACAGCATTATTTCTTGTCTCTTTTTGACAAAGTTTGGGGGGAAAAAATGACACTGGCTCCTTTCTCATGGAAGGAACCCGAATTAAAATGCCAGGGCTGTTCCTTGCAGCAGCAAAGTCCTTCCTTTAGTAATGAGTAATGAGGGATGTCTTCCCACTCCTAACGAAGGGAATGAGTCATTGTGGAGCTGATTGTTGTAGGGAAATGTAAAGAAGAAGGAGGAAACCTTCCAGAAGCCACTGACACTCATTACAGCACTTATTTACTTCCACCTTTCCAGAAGACAACAGGGATGGGGCCATAAGCAGATTTTATTACTTTATATTACTCCGAGTTGATTCTCATGGAAGATTTCCTTTTTGGAGGCTCCACACACACACACATTGAATTGCAAATGTAAATGAGAAGTTCAAACTGCACCTGGACACGCATGTCTTATGGACCTGTGCTAGAAAAAGCACCTTAATTTCACAATTCCCTACCCAAGGGGGAGTCCATCCCTCCCAGCCACTCTACAGTCGCAGTCAGTGAAGCAGGAACCTTCTGGAATGTAAAACTTTTAATATTTACTTTGGGCCCTGCTGATGAACATTTCTGATAAGCAATTAGTTTTCAATTTCCAGAACTATAAAAACTGCTGAAGTTGACACACCTCGGCATTATCTCACCTTACGACCACGGGTTCCTGATTTATGAACAAAATCCTGGGTTCACAAGCAGTGACATAGAAATTAGAAAGACAACTATCAGAAGAAGTCCTTGAAGCTGCAGGAAGCAGTTCTATACATAAACTCCATTGCCTGGATACCAGGGAATTATCCTCCAGCCCGAGGCTGTGGTTCACAATTGCAGACACTGGGATAAAATTACACTTCCAAGACCTCCTTAAACAATGTTCTGGGGGTGAATTGTAAATGAAATTCACATAACTTATATAAAATTGTAGCTATCCACTGGGTGTGGGCAAAGGATCTGCACTCTCTGGCAGTGAGGAAGAGTCGAGGGAAGAGCAGAGTCCACTGTGGCTTCCATGCAGTTCCTGACACAGCAGCCACAAACCCTCCCCATCCCAGGGGCCTCACCACCCTCCCAGCCAGGAATTCCTTCCCAATATCCCATCTAACCCTGCCCTCTGGCAGTGGGAAGCCATTCCCTGTGTCCTGTCCCTGCATCCCTTGTCCCCAGTCCCTCTCCAGCTCTTTTTGGAGCCCCTTTAGGCCCTGCAAGGGGCTCTCAGGTCTCCCAGAGTCTTCTCCGGGGCTCCAGCCCTGGGATCAACTCAGTGTCTGGCAAGAGCATTGGCTGATGGAAACCCATCAAGTGACAAATGTTTTATCCCAATAACATAAATCACACATTACAGCCCAGCTCTGCTGCAGAGTGGCCAGAGAGGGGGGTGTCTGGTGCCTCCATGTCACTGGTTTTCATGGAGCACCTTCAGTTTTTACCAGATGAAGTCGGTTCTTCGTATTAAAATTTACAAATCAGGCTGGGATGGATTAAGCTAAACATCCATACAACCATCAGGAAAAGGAGTCAGAAAAAGGGAAAAAAAACCCTCCAAGCATACAAGTGGGATGTGAGGCACCTATTGAAGATCTCCTTCATAGGCTGCTTCCATTAATAATCTTCAGTGGCTTCAAGAAAGTTTGTCAAACTAATGCAGATTTAGTGCTGCCTGTAACTACATCCCACCAAAGGACTCTGGAGGGTGAAATTCCTGAAAGGCAGACCTAAGCAAAGCTCCCTTTCTTCCCCTCTCCAGCTTCCTTCTGCAACTGCACCCGTGCCTGGGGATTCCGTCTCTGGCTCTTAATAAAGCTGCCATTGTTTCTGTGCTGTGTCTCTGGGTAGTTGGAAACTAATACTCCAAACACAATAGCAGAGCGAAAACGGACGGAATAAATGAGAACCAGTGGCCTATTTTTGACCACTGCTATCCCCCTGACAGTAGCCTCTGCAGCAGTGCCTGTGTGCTGCCCAGCATCTAATTATTTTTTCAGGGACGGAGGGATTTGATAAATTATAGGATGTAACTCCCTTCCCCCCCTCCATGTACTTTAATTTTACATCTAGCAGCGTATAACTGTAATTATTTCTCTGAATAAGATCTTCAGCCTTTTTTTTTCCTCTTTCCCCTCAATAGTCCCAATGTAAAGACAGATGCAACATCAATTAGGAATGACAGGAACGATTTCAGCAGACGTTTGAATCCAACACAAACATTGTGCTCTCCTCCACCTGTCTTTCAACATGACATGAAGTCATAATAATCTCTTATTTCTGGCATTTGAATAGCTTTGGAAAGAGCTGCTTTTTATGTAAAAATAGGCACTGGATTTTGCAGGCAATGCTGTGGAGGCCTGAGTTTGGTGAGTCACGCTTGGCTGGGATCTTTGGCCTTTTAACCTGATTCTCTTCTCTTTCCCCAGTCCTTATTGCTGCTACACTTAATGTTGTCCCTATAAATTCTATTTAAATCAGCTGTGTAGTTGAGATTAGATCCATGTGCTTTCCTATTTTGCTGCTTGACTCTATCTAAGGCAGTAGAAAATCCAGTAAGAACATAAAGACAGACCTGTCCAAGCCTGGATCAGCTGCTCAGAGGTGTTATGACAGTGCACCAACAAGAGTTCACAAAGAATTCTTGATGCTCTTCCATCGCTTTTTGCGTCTTTATATTTATTCCTACCTGAGGCAAACCCTGAAGTGTTTGACTGAGATCCAGTCAGAAGCACCACAGCTCAATTCCTGACAGCTCAGCATTTAAGAATGCTGAAGAATGAGAAAATCAGTGTAGGGAGGGCAGCAGATAGATGAAAACATAAAGGGATCTCTCATAAAATTAAATGGAAACATTAAGAATTGATGGCTGCTCATCCAGTCTGCAAATAAGCTATTTTTGTTTTTATATAGTGAAACTACTCAACAGAGATAACAGCAGCCACAATCACATTTTATCTGTGAACTTCTGTGGTGTTCTCCAATGCTTTTTTAACTGATTTCTCCCCCACACTGGCACCACGGAGCCCCTCCTTCCCTCACCGATGGGCAGCTCCTGAGTGTAACAGCCCATCAGTCTAAATGAAAGCTCTGTGATCTGGTCCTAAATTATGAAGAATAAGCCTTTCCCTGCAGCCAGTGAAAAATTCTAACTTGTCCCTTCCCTCATCTTTGCATGGGCGATTTATGCACCCATTAATGTAAGTGTTTTTCTGCCAGTAATACACTCAGAGCCTAATGCACCTCTGTGGAGCTCTAATCCTACCCCTATTTTTAATTATCTAGAGAAATCACCAGATATGAATCACCCAACCCGGGGAATTTATGCAATAAAAGCTTTTGAGGCAAGAGCCCTACCTCACAAGAAATGAGGTAAGTCAGAATGTTTGCTAAAATCAAGGATGATGTGGCTCCCTCTGCTCCAGGGTATTCTCCAGGGCACGCTACAGAAACAAGAAGGGTTTCCATGAGCACAAAGGGCAGACCTGGAGAAAATGGTGCTAAAAGGAGTCAAGCTCTCTGCAGCCCTTCTTCACCTTTAGAGGGATTCCTTCCTACTCCTCAAACACTGGGCACAGTTTCAGGACTGGGAAGAGAAACCTGGGAAAGACCCAAGCGGACCATCAGCAGCTAAAGAGGAGGGAGGAACTTGTAAGTGGGGAAAACTGCATTGTTTTCCTGGCCAAAATGTTGCAGCCCCTGAGCCATGAGGGAAGAGCAGCTTAGCAAGAGCTGGTGTGCAACCAAAGCCTTTTGCGTGAGTAACGTTGACAGAAATTCAACTTTTTCTCCTTGAAGAAGGAGAAGAACAGGGAGGAAAATGTTTACAATGCTTCTCACAGTAAACTCTTTCACCAGTAACATATATATCTAATAGAGCCATAGAATTCCAGACTGGTTTGGTTGGAAGGGACATTAAAAATCATCCAGTGCCACCCCCTGCCATGGGCAGGAACACCTTCCACTAGCCCAGGTTGCTCCAACCTGGCTTGGACAATTCCAGGGATGGGGCAGCCACAGCTTCTCTGGGCAAGTGTGCCAGAGCCTCCCCACCCTCACAGGAAGAAGAGGATATAAAGGATTTTTCTCTTTTCTAATATCCCCTGTCAGTCTGAAGTCACTCCCCCTTGTCCTGTCACTACACGCTCTTGTCTCAGTCTCTCTTCAGTGTATATATTTATACACACCCCACTTTAGCCTGCAGGCTGCTTACTGAGTGATCCTTCCTTTTCTCCTTCCACACCCAGCCTGCCAAACATCCAGGGCTGAGTCTGCTGAAACGTGCCCGGATAATTTCTCACCGTTTCTCGCCCACGTTTATTTGTAGGTGAGTATTGTACACACAGCCAAGCCTATATATAGCATGGCTGCTCACTAAAATGGGAAGGGGTTGGGTACCTCTAGGATGGAGTTTCATGTTTTTTTAGAACCCATTCAATCAGCACCACCCAGGATGCCATCCAAGCCACGTCTTTTCCCCTCGATTTAAAAGCTGTCCTTTAATAAGCGAAAATAAAACCTAAAAATAAACGCAAAGAAGAAGTGAACTTGTAAATCTTCTGTGTTTGCGAGACTGATGCTGCAATGATTTGCATACATGCTGAAGTTTAGCAGTAGCCTTACTGCAGATGCTAATTATAGTCTAAGGGTCTGATCCAACTCCCACTGAATGGGTGGCAAAAACCCAACTGATTTCACGAGAGGTGAAATAAATACAAAACCTGGCACGGGACAAACACAACCCAACCTCACTCAGACGAGAACCAGGAGCCTCCCCCACACCTGCCAAGCAAGACACAGACATAATTAATGTCAGGACATCAATGGAGTCTTTGATATAACTTCATAATTCAGATTTTTGAAAATTAGCCCCGTATCAGCAGGAACCATCCTTAAAGGTTCCTGTCAAAGAGAGAATTTTTAAGCACAGCCTGACATTAAAATCTTATCACCTCACTTGAAATTAAGTCAATGAAAAATTAAAGCTAATTTCTAATAAGCTTATCTTACATTCATAGACTAAAGGGCACTTGTCGAACCTGGAGAGTAAGCACACCTTTTCATACGGAAAAGATTCCCACACTGGAAAGGCAGAGGCCAGAAGGGAGGCTAAAATGCACCATTTTAGACTGACTCTAGAAATTTCTAGCTTTCCTGTCTGTTTAAAGCTAATGCAAGGATACAGAATAATCACAGAAATAAATTATTAATTTAAAAATCTGGGATAAGACTGCCAAAAGTGATAAATGCAAAATATGGTGGAGATAATGGGATTAGACATCTAGAAAATGCATGTTTAATAGGAACTTACTATTGCTCCATTCTGATATTTTAGGCTCTGTGTTACAAACCAATGGTATGAAACAGTCTGAGGTAAAAAAGAAAAAAAAAAAGCCAACCCACGACACTGTGAATTCTAAAATACTGTGGATCTTCAGCTAAAAAACCTGTAGGTGCATGAAACAAGTCCTAGATTCTTTCCTGGCTTTAAACATGCATGGAAAAAGTCAGCTCCCAATTATATCAACATGCTCCTGGGGCTGATCCATTAATGACAAGAGAATTATTTGGGCTTCAGCCCAGGACAAGATCTGCCCCTAAGATTATAAACTGGATACTGCTGCAGTGGAAGAAAAGTCATATTAGTACAAACAAAATGCATTTTATGGAAAGGGTGGGTTTTGGTTTGCTTGGTCTTTTTTTATTTCAAAGGCTTTTCACCTTTTTGCAAAGAGCTCCGAGAAAGGGAAGTTAAAAATACCTGAGAGCTCCCTGTCAAAGTGGTCACTGTTTCCTTAAAATTCAAAAAGGCCTTCCCTTGAGTAACAGGCTGATCAGTTTTGCTGAATTAATGTGTCCACAGGAGGGAAGAAACATGTTCCTGTGTTTGAGTGACAGTGCAGGTGTCACTGGCAGCCTGCAAATGCTCACAAGCACATCCTCCCTCCGAGCTCACCTGACCCCTGGCCAGTGACACTGGTGACCCCATTAACCCCCTCAGACCGTCACCCGTGGAAATCCTACAGCTCCAGGCTCCCACAGCTACTGGGCTGCAGATCTGGACACCATAAGAGACAATGAGGGTTGATGTTGCTGGCAATGCATGCAAGTTATGGAGGTTGTAAAGGACAGGGGAAGATGTATTTTGATTTCCCGTATCCAACAGCAAAGGGGGAGGCTGCTCTTATGGGACACGAGTGAAGCCTGAAGGTGAAAAGCACCAAGGCAATAACAAGATGTTTGTTCCTCAGCACAGATCATTTCCATACCTGTGTTTGCCATCCTGATTAATTAAGGAAAATCTGTGAGGGCTTCTTTTATAATTAACTACGGGATGCACCCTTTTATGTTTCCCATCTCACAGCAGCGCTCCGTTTTCCCCACACATCTTTGGGATATTAAAATAAACTGAGTAAACTTTGGCTTTGCCCACTGAGAGAAGCCTCTGATTAACCAGCTCAGTGGATAACCGAGATTGCATCTGCAAAACCAGAGCGCCAGACAAAAAGAGAGAGGCAGAACGAGCTGCAGATAAGACAGCATTTCAGATTAAAGGAATTCAGATAAACAGGATTTTAACTGACCTTAACATTTAGAGGCACGAGCATATCCCCCTGCAGATCGCTTGTTATTTAATCCCCCTGTAACAGCTGAAAGGTTACAAAAGACACACTTGCCCCAATTAACCTGAAGCACAGACTCATCACAGGCAGGAGCAGAGCTGGGTGTGAAGAGCAGCCAGGCCTGGGGCTTTCCTTCTGTAACCTGTCAGGGAGCAGGACTGGGAAGAGGATGGAGCCGGGTCTTGGAGGCAGGACTGGCATCAGCTGGCTCTGGCTTCCCTGAGAGCCCCAACCTGGCTCAGGTGGAGCACAAAGGAAACACCTCCAGCAATGAAAAGCCAGGCCAGCAGCTCTGGCTGAGTTAATTACTGAGGTTTGAAGGCTACATGATGTTAACCAGCTGGTACCTGTGAGAAAGCTGTTTCTGGCACAAAACATGCTGCCAGCAGCCCCCTCGAGGAGGCAGGACCAGCCCCAGGGGGTTTGCAGCTCGTCCTGCCAACCTCACAGGGCTCGGCTGGAGCTGTCACCTCCAGGGCCACCAGCACTGCACCCACCACGGGAACTTTGTCATCCACGTCCTCCCTGCTCACCCCACAAGGCCACCAGGGCAGCTGGTCCTTTCCTGGCCGGTTTCAGGTTATTTATTTATTATTATTTATTAAGTAAGAGGAGGCTAATTGATAGTTATGACCTTAACATTGTCACTGAGCACCCAGGAGAGCAGGCTGCACCTGGGAAAGATGAGACTGCTGCCTGCTCCTGCAGGACCTGTTTGCTTGCAAAGGGTTCCCAGGAGCTGCTCCATCACCCGGCGTTCCTGCGCTTCCGTTCCCTCTATGGATTCCGTGCGTGCAGGATCCCTAATTAACCACGTGCAATTAGCACCGCAGCACTCCAACCTCAAGCGTTTTCGTTCTAACCTAAATGTACACAAAATAACACCTCTTCCACAAGTGACTGGTGTGCTGGGAGCTCTGAGGTACCTGTGGCACACACAGAGCTGCAAGCACAGCAGTGCCTGGGTATAAAACGCACGGCAGAGCAGGAGCGAGAGACCCTCATTAATCTTTAGAAACCAGTCTGATCAGTCAAGACTTGATCCTCTGGGGGCTACACTTTTCCTTTTTAGATCAGCAGTAGATATGAACATCTCTCCTTTGGATTTCCAGGACACTCTTTGTACAGGTGAGGTGATGTGGATGCAGTGCTGGTTCAAGCTGGAGAACTCCATCCCATGCAAGGCTGAGCCCTCGGTGTTGCTACATCCCACACTTGGGAACTCAACCTCTGCAGCAACTCACTGATCTGATTTTGGCCAACCTTTGAACAAGTCTCACTTTGCACCACACGAGAGCCTTTATCCAACGTGGTTTTTGACTCTGAAGCACAAACATCCTGCTTTCTGCGCTTCCTCCCGAGGCATCTGTGATTCCACGTGCCCGTGTGCTGGGCTGGGTAATTTTCAGCAGCAGCACCAGGGTTCAGTCATCTCTAGATCTGATCTAACTCCTGCCTTGGGCTGCACACGTGCAATTCCCCACAGAACTCGGTGGAAAGGGAACGTGCACGTCTCGGAGCAGCTTGTTGCCAGTGTGCTTATTTATGCATCCAGCTGCTTTGCACAGCTTTGTGATCTCCTGGTTGGTATGTGGGAATCTCTTCATCATCTTCCCATCTGCCAGGTACACTCAGCTCCTGAAAATTACCTTCCCTCAGCTGGGACCTTCCCACAGAAGGTCACTGTCCTCAATAAGAGTCTTGGTGGGTGGCAGTCATGACATCATAAAAGGATGGCAGATTGCTATTAACTTACATTGTGGGCTCCTCTTGACAGGCCTTTTTCCTTCCGCTCCCAGTCCTCCTCCATTCCCTTCCCATCCATCAGTCCCTGAAGGTTTATATGAGGAACATCTCGAAACCACTTTAAAGAAAAATGGGTTCAATCTTCCCCTTGATCTTTACATAAAACACCGACATCAAGAGGGAGTCCCACGTCTGGGCTGAACACACAGAATATGCTGGTTTCAGATGAAGTTTTGTGGCTATTAGGATCAGAAAAAGCCACGTGAATTCTCTGTCTGGTGTGAGTGGGCAGGAAAACCTTCAGATGTTCCATGATCCTGAACTTTTCTGATCTTTTTCAGGCCATGCCTAATTAGTACCAAACCCAGAAAGCAAAAATCTCAGCCTGAATTATTTATCACCTCATATTTATAAAATGCACCGCAATACACATCATGGCCCAGTTCACAACAACTGCAGATAAGATTAATCTTTCACTGATGCCACACTCCTTAATTTGAAAATATAATTATCTAGCTGAAGAGTTTCTTAAATTACATACTTTCAAACTAGTATGAGCAGAATTCATCCTTGTGTCTGGTGCTAAGCCAAGTGGAAAAAACACTGGAAGGAGAATTGACAAAACACATGTTGGCTCTGTCTATCAACATTTCCACCTTACGTGGCCCTGTCAACATCTCAACTCCAACCTGGTCTTGGATATGAACATAATATTTTTCCTCCCTGAAATGTGATCCTGAAGAAGGAGTTCCAGAGCTACAGGGGCACACTGAAGGATAAAGTGCTTAGGTTGCAGCTAATCCTCTGCAAGGTGATACACATTTATCTTGCCCAAGATGGAAATCAAAAGGAGGAGGACATCAGAAATTACTTTTACCTTTACTTAGAGTAATTAGGATCTGCATCTGAAGTTCATTTACAGGTGTGCCCGGGAGTAAGCACAAGGTATTTGTTATAAATGCCTTGGAGAAAAAGCCACACTTTTCAGTCTGCACAGCCTGCAAAGTTCATTTCCTGCGGTTTCTTTCCCCTGGAATGCTACACCCAGAAGGATGTGTAATAAACTTTAAGAATAAGTGTGTATAAATATCTCTCCTCAATTTATTGTGCTTTTAAAAACCATTTTCTCCCTTGAAGAAACTCACAATGGCTACAGGAAAAGCCCACCAGCTGTTTCTCTGCTGATCATCAATAATGCACAGGAGAGTTTTAAAGCCTGATAGATGGATATATTGATGGCAAAGAGAGATGAATGCACTCCAGCCAGCGAGGAAGGCAAGGGGATGGAGGAGGGGGTACTAGTGAGATTATAAAATGGATTTTCTTGGAGGAAAAAATGCCCTTTTCAATGCAGGCCCGGTATCCTTAAAAAGCAGCTTTGTTGTAAGCAGCGTGCAGAACTTCCTATTTTTACATTTTATTTATTCCTTAAGAGATTATTTCCATTGGATGTTCTGGGTATAATTTCCCTGCTTTTGCTTCATGCTGCTGGGAGCTGAGAGTGTGTCCTCTCCACCAGAAACAGAAGGGAAAAGGTGACAGGATCCCAAACCCCAGCTGCCTGAGCAGCCTGCCCTGCTCCACACATTCCTTCAGCTTGGTATTTGTTTAAAAAACAATTAAATGTTCCAAATGACTTGCTGTTAATGTAAATGCATTTGGACTGCCAGTGCCACTGGTGGTTCTGCAGTTATGGGCAAGAATAGAACTTTATCTCCCCCCAGGGCCTCGCCAGGGAGCGGAGGGACATTAACCAGCATTTTAGGCAGCTGAGTGTGAAATACTGGTTGGGTCAATAAGTTGCCCCCCGCTGCTGTTGTGTCAGCTGTCAAAAGCTGGCAAAGAGACCATCAGTGTGGAGTCAAGTGCAGGTCTAATTGCACTGAGATCTCCAGCCTGGACTCTTCGACTTCACGGAATATTCCTCTCTGCCGCTGGGTCATCACGAGAGCTCTGTCACAGCAGCACTGATCTGCTCCCTGTAACTGCCCTCCTGCGTGACAAGAAGTGTAGGAAAATGGGCAAAACTCTGAGTTCTGCGTGATGGAGCAGCTGTATCGACCCTGAGCATGCAGAAAAGCCCCATCTGCATCCCAGGTACGATGTGCCCGGGACCCACCGTCCCACAGCTGCACCCCCGTGGAAAGGGCTGTTCAAGGAGAAAAACTCTGCAGGATTTCCAGCTGATCTGCATTTCTCCTGAGGATGCTTTTCCAGAAGGCTAACATCTGGCTCCAGGTTTGGAGCCATCTTTGGCTCATCTGAATACAAATTTAATGAATGCCAATTATTGTCACCATCACCGGTGATTCAAATTACGGGCGAGTTCAGCTGATCCTGCCTCAATCCATTATTTAAAAGTTCGCAGTCACAAGTCCAGTGCTATAAACGATGCGACAGCAAAGCAAAACAAACTCAACAAAAACCCCCAAAATCAACAAAGCCCCAAGGTTTGCCAAGGGAATTCTTAATTTTACCTGTCCAGCCTGCCAGGCAGCAGCAGTACCCAGTGACAGGGTCACACCCATCGGCGTGGTTACAGTCACAGCGCTCGCTGCAATTGAGACCATATGTTCCATCCTTCAAAAATACAAATAAAAAAAGGCCTCTCAGTAATCAGGTTTTTTTTTTTTGTTCTGAAACGTGCAAAAGCATCTATCACGTCCCTCTTAATGCTGAGTCGCATCTTTTAAATTAGCATGCAGAGAAGATGGAGACTCGGTGCCTAATGTTTTTATAGAGAACCAAATGAAGAATCACTTTAAAAAATGATGCTCAAGAAAATGCAGATAACACAGCCACAGCTCTGATAAAATATAATGCAAAGTATAATACATCCACTCAGCTGCTAGACCCCCAATCTGTCATTCACACACGATTTCCTTCAGGCAGCCCCAGACAAAATGAGACGCTGGCCTGCTCTGTGTTCAGCAGGGCCGTGGTTTAAAGGGGGTGCAAGGGCACCCCAGTGGTACTCACAGGGCAGGGCTGGTCACAGAACTCCCCCTGCCATCCCGGGGAGCAGAGGCAGAAGCCATCTGCTGGCCTGCAGGCAGCTCCGTTGCTGCAGGAGCACGTCTGGTTACAGTTGAGACCCCAACTCCCACTTGAACATGGAATAGAGCAATCCACTCCTTGCCACCCTAAAGAAACAGGAGAGACATTTGGGATGTTTTCATGGAAAAACAAGTGAGGTAGAGACAGCAAGAAAGGCAGCTGCAGCTCTGTGATTTTAGGACCGGTTTCTTAGTGTGAATTAAGACTGTTTTGGGGTCAAAGATTGACCCTTTCATTATGACCTCCCAGCTTCATCTCCCAGCATCTGCACATGCCGAGGGGGATGGATGTAGGTGTCACTGTGCCCAGATGAAGGTCTCTGGTGCCTCCCTGGGAACTGCTGGGGCAGCACAAGAGAGGCTGTGCTGCCTGTCAGGCTGCAGACCTGCTGACCCCTGGGGATGCAAGAAACTTGCCATTTGATGCTGCCTGTTTCTTGCCTCCTATTTCTTTTTTTTTTTTTTTTTTTTGACAAAGCTATTTAATACAAAGCAGCTATTACACCTAAAAAAAGACCAAGGCCATCATTTCTAGCCATTAAGGCTCAAATCTTAACTACCAGCCACACAATGACTTTCATTACACTGCAGCTGTATGTAATGGAGTTGAGCAGTAACTCATGGTTTATAATCCCTCATTAAATGGGGTTCTACAGTGATCCATTAATTCATGTTGGAAATGCCAGATTTTATTGTTATTTGCCTCACTTCTGGTTTAGGGCTTCTGTGTGTCAGACAGGCACAGCTCATGCTGGGCTTCTGGGGGAACACAGGAGACACCGTGCTGGGGAGCAGTGAAGGTTTCTCAGGGGATGATGGCATGGGTGATGGTCCCCACCAGGCACAGGAGGGAATGATGGACACAGAGGGGAAGGAAAGATGTCAGAAAGATGCAGAGAGACTCTGGAGCAGGTAGGACTTCTTGTTTCCTCAGATAAAAGAGCCCTTGCAGGCTCAGGAGACACAGGACACCTGCCCATGGCTGGGGTGTCCCAGTGTCGGGGTACAGGGAGGATGGGCAGCTGAGGGTGGCACCAAGGGCACAGAGCCAGGGCTCACACACAGTCCCAGCTGAGGGTGGGATCAGCCAGGAGCCCAGAACAGCAGGACTGGGACCAGCCCAAGGCTGAGATGGGCAGGCAATCTGCAGGTCTGGTGAGGATGAACAAGGCCAGGCACAGAACAGAGCAATGGGATGGCAGATAAGACTGGCAGGAAGCTGCCTCTGCTCCTGTGCCCAGTGTGCCACTCCAGGCAGGGAAGGAGAACAGGGGCTTTGGAATCCTGGAAAGACAGGGCAGCAAAGGGATAAAGAAAACCATCCCAACGATCTGGGGACTGCTCTGCATTTCCCCTGGAGAGGAGCTGTGGCTCTGCCAACACACTTAGTTCTGTGACCTGTTCCTGCAGCAGAGCAGGGACGTGTGGCCCCTGCTCAAGGCAGAGACAAAACATCCAGTCAAGCCTCTGTTGACTTTGGATACTTGGGGAGACGAGAAAATAGTGGAGTTACTGACTGCACAGCTGTGCCACTTCAGAAGGGGACAAGCACTGATGCCAAACTGCCAACAATGGTTAAATCCCAATTTTGTTTACCTTCTTTGCAGTAGCACAGACCATCCACAGGGGAACAGGCACCGTCGTTCTTGCAGTTACAAACCGAGGAGCAGTTGGTTCCATAGGTTCCTGCCATGCAGGTGATGGTGCAGTCATCTCCCTGCAAACCCAAAAAGAAAAAAGCCAGAGTCAGCTCAAGGAATCGGGATTGCAGGAAATTCCCATCTCGGCACAGGGAGCCTTTCTCTCACTCTCTCCACACAGAGAGTTGTGAGTTGATTGCTGAGTCTTCAGCACTTGAGCAGTCACTGCTGCTTCCCCTGATTATGATGCAATTAGTGCTTTGATTGACTTGGAGGAAAGGGACAAGTTTCTGGCATTGGTTCAGCGGGAGGTGGGGAAGTTACAAAAACAAACCTCCTTGAACAGATGTTAGATCATTAAGCAAAACATCACTTACGAAACACTAATCACAAAATACACAGTCTGAAACGGCACCAAGACTGCTCTGCATTCCTGGGGAAATATATTCCAAGAACAGGGCTGTTAAAGAGCTAAAGGATCTCGTGCATGCTCATCTTGCACAGATTGGCAGAGAGGAAAACGACATGGCAGGTGCAGCAGAGCCTTTTGGTGCAGAGCTGGTACCTGCACTTGCTTTCAATTAATTTGCATGAGATTGGGACTTTAGGAAGAGAGCTGAACAGGAGGGGTGTGTGTGGCAGAGAGAGGAGGCACACAGCAGAACACATGGGCCCTGTCCTACTTCTGCTCCAGGTGTGGGCAAAGGGAGGGAAAGGAGAGGAAATACTTGTATTTTACAGAAATATAGCAAATTTCAACAGTACATTCCACTAACACTGCATGCACTGATCAGCGTGTGTGGTTGAGAGACACAATTCTTACCAGTGCTGTTCATCTGACACAACATGGGAATTAAAATCTGAGCACAACGAGGTTTAAAGGAATTGTGGCTTAACCTCACTAATTGAGGTTTAAACCTCAGTAAACTTGCTAAGTGCCACGGTTGGGTCTGCACACATTAGCATAGACAAGGTATTTTTGATTCTTTGTGTAGCCCTGACTTTCACATCACAAACTAGCTCCTAAATTTACTACTTCAGTGAGTCACTCTTTAATGACTTGGTTCTGTGTCAGAGAAAGAGAACCTACTCTGAGTTAAAAAGGCCCTGCATTGCACGGTGTGACCTGTACCATAGCTCAGGGGGAGAGACATTGGTCAAAACGTGCTTTTGCAGGTGAGAGGCTTTGCTGTTTGCCAGGAGGATCCATTTATCAGGAGATAAATGCACACCCCACGTCGGGTTCCCTGTGTCGTGGCGAGTTACCTACAGGAGCCTGTACATCACACACCAGCCACTGAGACAGCAAAGGGAAATATGGGCAGGTTTCTGAGCACCAGAAACCCCCTCTGTGCTTTCAGCAGCAGTGCTGCCTCACACCACTGTGACTCATCCTATTTTATACTAAAAACTTGGGGTTTGGGGGAAGGAAACGGTTAAAATGTGCGCTGCTCCCAAGCAAATCCCGCAAGCCCCTGACTCCTGAGCTTGTAAAAGATGCTATCTTTGACCTTGGTGGAGTAAAACAAGTCCCCCTGAAAAGGCCTGGCAGGAAAAGATGCTGCCTGTCAAATCCAGAGCACGCTGCCCCTCATTACCCTGCCAGCATGCCTATGGAATGAGCCCCAGGAAGCGGGGCTGGCACAGGGGCACTCAGCCTCCACGCCTAATCAATCCTCTGCCTTTCTCCTGCCTGGGACAATTAGACAGCCAATTAGTGCCACTTAGGGACCCGGACCGTGTGCGAGTGAAACTCCCAACTCGTTCCACGCACGACACAGGACTGCTGGCACTGCCAATGATTTCTATGGCAACTGACCTTATCTGGATTTGAACTAGTGATCCAGAAGGAAAAGAAAATTCCTTTGAAAAGGAAAGTGGAGCGGAGCGATGTGGAGCTAAAATATCCCCTTGGGAAGCAGATTAACCAACCAGACTCACCAAGGTTGGAAGAGACCTTCAAGATCACCAGTTCCAGCCATCAGTCAGCCCTAAACCCTGTCCCCAAGGGCCACATCCAGATGCCTCTAAAAAACCACCTGGGCCAGGGGTGGAGGCAGCAGGTGGATTTCCAGTTCCTCAGCTGATGTTCTGTGACTGCAGAGCAGATCTTGCTGGCAGTCAGTTCTCCCCAGCCAAGGGCCCTGGTTTTTGGTAGTCAAACACACTCTGGACATCCCAAAGCAAAGGGATACAACTCCCTGACAGGAGGCTGTAGTGAGGTGTGTGTCAGTCTCCTCTCCCAGGTAACAAGTGACAGGACAAAAAGGTGAGGAAGTGGCCTCAAGTTGCACCAGGGGAGGTTTAGATTAGATATGAGGAGCAATTTCTCCACAGAAAGTGGTGGAACAGGCTGCCCAGGGCAGTGGTGGAGTCACCATCCCTGGAAATCTCCAAAAACCATGTGACTGTGGCACTTGAGGACAGGGTTTAGTGGTGAACACAGTGCTGGGGCTGGGCTGACAGCTGGACTTGGTGGCCCCAGAGGTCTTTTCCACCTTTAAAGATGGTTCTGTGATTCTTACAAGCTGAACACCAGGCTGTTCCATCTCTATTCACCGTGGCTTTGAGTTTTGGCATTTACTTTAATGTGCTTTATTTTCTGGACTAACAGAGGCTGGGCATTCTGGCTGCCCACCACCTACACACTTTTACCTTGCAAACAAACCTTAACTGAAAAAAAAATACCTGGCTTAATGAGATTTCTATCCCCAGGTTTGACAAGCAAGACCTTCAGAGCTCTCTGAGTGACAACTGCCAAATACACTTAACTTCTTAATTACATAAGAGGAAAATGCACTTGAACTATAGCACTGGCTCTAAGATTTTGTTAATTATAAATTCACACCCTGTTATTAACATTTTGAACTTGATTTGGGAGAATGACCTCTGAAATTAAATGCATTCAGGTACTGTTAGAGATATGTAAATTCTCCCTCCCTCTCACCACCTGCCCAAGTGGATAATGCTGCAGTGCAAGTCTATCCAGCTGTTAATGAGTTATATATTCTAACAAAACTGATTTCAAATGTGCTGTATTGAATCTTCACTCTTGCAATATGGCACTTTATATTTCTATCCTATTTAGTAAAATTAATCAACAGCTGTGCTCCGTATGTTGATTATTCTCTTTTTTTTCTATTAAGATCGGGAGGTTAATGAGGACAGTGAATGCCTGGGTGTGGTATCCCTGCTAGGAAGGAGTAGCTGGTTCAATCAAACATACACCCCTGAAAATGTTAAAAGTTGTATTAAGAAACTGAGCTATAAATAACTTGATACTTTACATCTCTATTATCCAAGTCAGAATGACCCATATGGACATCACAGTCTTTCCAAAGAGCTTCATTTTCTTCATCATCTTCACTTAGAAGGCCCAGTCTATCAAAACATACCCCTGACATCTACCCAATGTATTACTTCTAATTTTAGGGGTCAGATCTAACATAAAGGATGGAAAACAATGGGATGTGGGGTCAGGGCCAGCCCTGGGAAATGCCCTGCTGTGTGTGGAGCAGCTCATCCCCATCCCCAGCATGGGAGGTGCCACCACGGACAGGGTGTCCCACACCCCACAGCTGCTCAGGGAGCCTCCTTCTGTTTGAAATCCAGACCTGATGGGGGCACCTTAATCCCTGTGACCCTAAAGGTGACCGAAAAGTCCCCTGTAAATCAGAATGAATGGTGGCAGGGATGGAAGTGGCCCCACCTCCGACCTTCCCTGCCTGTAAGTCCTCGAGAAACCCTCCTTGTTGCTGTTCCTCACTGCCCTTCCCAGCACCCCGAGAGGTTTGGGCATCCAGCCCCTGTGTTATGGTTAATTCTCCCCTATGGATTGAGGGTGAGGTCCAAGGAACCAAACTCCATTAATAACTCAGCTGCCAGCTCCCATCCATCAGCATCAAATATTAATGGACTCCGAGGGCCGGCGCATTCATCTTTGCCGATGGCAGTCAATAATAAGCCTTGTTTCTGTTCAGGGAGAGGGGAAGATTTTCTTCCACCAAAATTATTATTGTTCAATATTAGTAGAGCTTAAAGACACAGTGCTGCCTTAGGTGTTTGCTGTGTTAACAAGCTCTGGCCGCTCCAGAGAGTGTTTTCCCTGGATTAATGTTGCCCTAACAGATTACATTTCTTGTTTCTGTTGAAAGTACATTCCTGCTGTAAACAATGACCAAATCCCTTTAAAATCCTTTTCTGGTGATCAATACAGAGACTTGTATTCATTCCTGGACATTTTGGATCAGGCCTTTCAATCTCTGAAATGTATTTTCAAAGGTGGGGGGGGAAATAAAAGCACAGCAGACCATAAGGGGAGTTAATAACCCAGCAGTGGCCAACAACACCCAGCACAGTCTGCACCCATACCTGCTCTATCTATCTCAAAGTCTGACTATTTAAGGATGTGAAATTAAGGATTTCAGAAGCAGCTACAATCCACAGGAATACAATTCCTTTGGAGGGCTGAAGCCTGGTTCCACTGAACTCAGTGGCAAAACAGAAAATCAATTTTTCAAGGCTTCCGCAATGCAGAAGAGTCACAGGATGTTATTGAACTTGGCCTCAAGTTTGCATGACAAAGACCTGGGCGACAGGTTTGCTCTTGAGGTTTAATCTGCCAAGGTGCTGAAAATCCTCCACTCCTGCAGATTATTGGGAAGGGGGGGACTGACAGCACTGAAAGGCAAAATACTGGAACCTTTGGTAACCTGAGATGGGACTCCAGCTAATCAGAGATTTTTAGTGGGGTGTGATTCCCTCCCTCCCCCTCCCTGCCTGCCTGTGCAGGTGAATTAGAGGGGCAGCCGCTGTCAGCAGGCACTGAATGGAAAGCAGGGCACGCTGCAGTGCCTTCTGTGTGCAACAACACCCAGAGTAGAGGCACTAAACACTGGGGCTGTTTGTGCCTGATGCCTGTGAGCCCAGATAAGCTGATCAGTGTGGATTTAGTACCAAAGAGCACATATTCCTCTGTACACACGTTCCAAGTGCCGGGCCCCGGTGTCTGTGCACCGATGCAGATCACACCCACCCTTCTGCATATTTACCGATGTAATTGTGGCATTTACAATTAACCCAGAGTGGTTCTCCACAAACATTCCCTCAAGGTAAACATATGGTATCCAGCAACACCAACTGTCAGAACAAACTAATTCCCTTAATGGTGTTCAGTGGAAATGACTGTGCTCTTCATCAGCACTTCAGCAGCAGCGGGAAACTCTGTACTTGCACCGGGCTTGTCCTCCACCCCGGACTCAAACCATGACCTTACTACACAGCATCTTTGGTTTCCCAGACATAATGATGTCCTCTGGCAGAATTCCTTTCCCCTCTGGGTGTTGCTAATTACTCCCTGCAGAGGTTATTATTGGTGCTGATGATAAAAGGCAGTAAAAGGTTGGGGAAGGTTCCCATGGCTGTTCCGTGTGCAGGTGATCACTGTTACCGAGCACTGACAAATGCTCCTTCACCCACCTTGGAACACGATGTGATGGAGCTCTGCTGGAGTCTGATTTACATCTAAAATTACCTTTTCAGACTCCTTTTCCCTTTATCCTTTTCATGGGAAAGATGGGTTGAGGTGGAAAGGATGGGAAAGAGTTTTCTAATACTTTAAAAAAGTGATTTACAGCTCACGACTCATCCAAAGACACAACCACTGGCAGCCTGAATGCCTAAGTCTTTCATGAAATCATAAACCCCTCCAAGAGCCATCTGCAAAGCTGCACTTCATGCTCTGGGCACACTGAAAAACGTGGCCATGCCCTAGGGGACCAAGCACGGATACCTTTGGGAATGAGCAGAGCTTCTCTCTTTGCTTCCTACAACCTTACAAGGATTTACAAGCCTTTAAAACGGATGTCAGCATCTTATTTCGCCTCTGATTTTGTGCTAATATGCTAATTCATACAGTAAATTTCACAGTAAATGCCAAGTTTCAAACAATTAGCACCAGTACTAATCCTTAAATTCAGTGTTTGATCAAAAGCATTCAGCAAGACACGCACAACCAAACCAAATGGGAACTTCATTTGTGGCCTGTTACACATGCTACCCTTCCAGGAAAGCCACAGAAGAACCAGAACCAGGTTCTCTCACTGGGAATCCACTGGGAATTCACCTTCTGAAGTGGAGGGTGCACAGAACCTCACCCCTCTCCTGCCCTCCAGCATCTGAACTCCAACATGCTCCATAAAGCCAAAAGGAACAGTGCTCTGGCACAATAAAACTGATGAATAAAGGCAGCAAATTTAAGCTTTGGGAGGGTTTGTTTTTTTTTCTCCCCTTCCATGAAATCAAGTGAAAACAAACACAAATAAAACCTTCATTAAAAAAATTGGATTTTGCATACTAAAAGTCAGCAAACCTGAGCTGGATTTCTCTCTGCCAGCACCATAATCCCCCTCACCACCAGGGAACAGTTTTCTAGTTTGCACTAAAAATATGCCCAATACCAGTCAGTTATCTGCAATTAAAAAAATCCATTCCTACTGTTCAAGTCACCTAAATATGGGCATTAAAAGAAAGAAAGAGAATTCAATAAAGAAAGCAGGCAAGAGATCTCACCCTCCCTCTTGCTTCCTGTAAATCAGTGCAGGACTCTTGCTGGCAAAAACATCCAGGCTGACTTTACAGCACTTGAATATCTGCCTGGTTTAGTATTTAGGCTTAACTGCAGAGCCCTTTAGTGTCAGCAAGGCAATGAATACAGCATCATATAATTAAATGTATTCAGAAGGAAAGCAGTGTGGAGAGTAAAAGGGATGATCATCAACCTCTGAACGAGATTTTTTTTTTTTTTATACAGTCAGCACTTTTCACCTAATAAAATACCAGAAAACACATTTATCCAGGAGGGACCTCTCCAAAAATAGGGGATTGGATTTAGACTGGGTAAAAGTGGCCAATTATCAGGGCAGGTCAATCATCTCTGTACCAGGAGGATTGCTAATGTCCAGTATGGGGCCAGCTGCATAACCAAGCCCTGCCTGGTTGAAGCAATTTAAACCTGCAATAGAGCCACTGCAGATTTATACAGGTGGGGCAGGGAACAAACCCTCAAAATATTTGAAACTTAACCCTGGGGAAGCTGTAAAGGCTCAAACATCTGTGGGGCTCACTGCTGTCACTGGAACCAACTTTGATCAGCTGCTTCTCTAAAATTCTCCAAAACCCCGTGGCCAGATCACAATGAAATGTCCCAAAAGGTCAAACAGCTGAGGCATCAGGTGTGTTATTTCAAGTTAGTGGGAAGTATTTATATCCCTGAGAAGTATATCCTTGGTGCATGAGCTCTTCATGAGGTACCTGAACAAGCAACTTGTACCCAAAGTGGGGGACAGAAGGCAAAACACTGACTCACAGCCCCTGAATGCTAATGGTAAAGATTTAAGAAAAAAAAAAAAAAAAAGCTGTTTTCTTCTGCTTTTTTAAATGGAGTGATCTGAATCAGGGTTCCCACTGTGGCAAAGGGAAGATCTGAACACGCTGCGTGAGGTTCCATCATTTCCTTTCCCAGATTTGGGCAGCACAAGGAGCCCAAGCTGTTTGGAAACACAGGTTGGCATTTCAGGGTCCTTCAGACAACTCTGAGAGCTCTGCCCCAGCTACTTTATGGAAGTACCTTTGCCTGGAAATGAGAGATGGTTTCTGCTCTGTCCACACAGCCTGAGTGGCACAGTCCTGACTCTTTAGCAATAATAAATTTGGGCTCTGGCTGTCAAGTCTGAACTGTTCTGCTAAAAGGACAGTGGCTAAAACAGGAAATAAAAGATATCATTTATACCTCTGGCCTCTATGACGTCCTCTGGCAAGAAGATCCACAGTTTAATTATAAATACAAAGGAGAAAAAACCCCATCTTTATCTACTTGCTTCAAACCCACTGCCTGATTTTTAATTGGGAAACTTCCTACACTGTGATAAGTAGCAAGCAAACCTTCCTCCTTCCCCTTCCCCTGTGGAGTGAGAGCCCTCTCACATGCCTACCCTTGGTGACCCCTCTTCTAAGCAAAATCATCCCACTCTCTTATTCTCATTTTATGGGGCCATTTCCCAATTTAATTACGCTCTCCGTGAAAAGCACTCTCTTTGTCTTCAAACCTGCTGTGCAATCATTTAATTGGCTGCCCCCTGTTCCTGTGTTATTAGAAATAGTAAATAACCATTCCTTGTCCACGTGCTCTGCACCATCCCCACTTCCACAGATCTCTATCGGATCCCTCCTCTGCCATCTGTTTTCGGAGCCGAGTTCCACCTTATCGAGTGACTCTCTATAGAAGCCATTCCATATAAAAGATGATCCTTGTCACTCCTTCCATTCTCTCCTTTGTAAGCAGAAATCAGCCAGGCTGTGTGCAGTAATTTGAGATTTGGATATATTATGGATTTACACAATACCACAAAAATGGGGTTTCTGTCCCGTTTTTTATTCTCTCCCCGATCGCTGTAACTATTCCATCAGCCACTCCGGATTCATTTGGGTTTTTTAGACTCATTGAGGGTTTGAGTTTTTCAGAAAACTCCCCACAGTGATTGCCTGATCTCCTTCCCTGAATGGCAGGAATTAAATTAGAACTCGCCTTTTGTGTATTTACTTACCACTATTTCCCCATAGTTTATTACTCTGCATTTTCAAACACTGAATTTCAACACACCCATTCATTCAGCAACAGGAACCTTTCCCCAGATTTGCTATCTATGGGGATATCTATCCTGACAATCCCAATGGTTTTGCATTATTTGCAATCTTTCTGTTAGAACTGTCCCCCAGCTGTGCTGTACACTTGAGGAGAATGTCCCAGCACATCTCAGATCAGTCCAGCAGAGCACACTTTGATTTGTGCTCCCACAGCACGGAGTCCAGGAGGAGCTACATGGGCTGGACACTGCAGGAATCAAGGATCAAAGCAAAAAAAAACTATCTAGAAAACAAAATATATCAACTTCATCAACGTTGAGCTAATGGGCTTTGCCATGAACCCTCTGAAAAGCTGGTAAATAACCTGGCAGGCACACACAGGCAGACAAGAGACATCCCCTTCAAGCTCTCTCAGGTATTCCTAAATCCAAACTCCAACAGCCAAGACCTTCAAGATCCACTAAAATTTCAGCTGCTCTTTGGCCTAAGGAAACAAAAGCAGGATTTTCCATTTCCACATGTCTGATTGTGAAGGATAAAGGGTTTTCCCTCGACAGTATAGCTGCACAGGAACTAAAATGCAAAACTAACCTGTGACTTCATCCTGTCCTTAGGTGGTTTTCATGAAGTGAGTTTGCAATTGGAGCTACCAGGAGACCCAGCTACCAACACTTTAATGCATGGACCCACAGATGGAGTGGATAAAGATATATACACTTAGAAGCCTAACAGATGAAAGGAGACACTGCTATTGGCAAGCAGTTTATTCCTCTGCAAAATTCAGATCAAATAACTCAGTCTGAACAGAATATTGAGCTCCACTGGTTCTGAATGAGGCTCCAGGAAAGGAAATGCAATTTGACACAGCCACATTGCCAATTAAGGATAAAACACATGAAATATGTCAGCTAGCAACAAAGGCAGAGGCTTTCAGGCTCTCTGTACCAAGTTGGTTCCTCTGGACCCACTTACGAAAACTTTGGAGTTCCCCAGGTAAATAAAACTGCAGCAGAGCCCAGGAAAAGCAAATATGAGAAGAAAGAGAAGACCTGGGACTTGCTCAGAGTTCTTACCAAATTATAAACCCTGTGTGTGACTGAATAAGTTCTCATTAGCAGAGGCAGCCACTGAGGCAAACTCCCCTCTTGCGTGTCTGGGACGATCCCACCGAAGGCAGCAGCTGTGCTCAGGTAAACCTGGGCTGACAAACCAGAATTTGAGCTGTCACAGACAATTCCTGGAGCTTGTGCACTGACAAGAGAGTGGGCAAAGAAAATGAAATGGAACAGCTCATAAAAGGCTCTGAAAAGTTCCATTGAATTCAAAGAAAGGGATGCAGCTTCCCCAACTGAGGGAGAACCACTGTGCCCTGTGCACCCCGTGACCTTGTTAAATACTCTGGCACAACAGTTCACCTGCTCAAAAGCATCCAACAAATGCCCTGAGGTGGGAGCAGAGCCTTTGTTATGCTCCTGCAGGCAGGTGTGACAGGAGCACTGCCAGGCTTTGGGAAAAAAAAACAAGCTCCCAAAGGCTGTGGCTGCTCCACAGAAACCACTAATTGGTCAAGAGGAGCTGGGGGGGGAGAACAGCACCAAGCCCAACAGACAGCACTGATACAAACTCCCATATAAAACTGATAGAAAAAACTGATTTCAAAATCAATAGGGGAGCAGCCTGTTCTGAAAGGCTGGGCATACCCAGGTGGCCTCCCCATAATGATCTTCCCTGTTGGGATGGGAATGGGGGATATTTTCTCCTGTAATGCAGCAGAGCCAGAAGAAGCCATTTGTGAGCTGCTATTGAAATCCTGGGTTGAGCCCACATCCAGCTCCCTGGCACTGAGGTGGTGCCCATTGTTTCCTGGATGACACATGGCAGGGCTCGAGGGTGGACTGACTTTTCCCACTTCACCAGCCACTTGGGAAAGGCACGGAACAATCCAGGGGCTCGCAGTGCCCGTGAAGAGCTGCTCCAAAAGCTCTCAGCACCTGTGCCCTTTGTCCCCAGAAAAAGTCCTACGGGGACCTTGAAATGGATCCCACAGCCAGGCCACCAAGCTTGACCAAAGGCAATGGTTTGTGAAGGGAAGATGGTACAAAGGCTCCCTGTGCCGGGAAATTCACCGGTCGCTGCTGATGGAAATGCGGTTTGTGATGGACACGCTGATCCACGGGGAGCTGGACTGAGACCAAGTCATTCCATGCAGCCACTGCATGACCCAGGGAAGATCATTCTCAGTCTGCACTGACCTGGCCTGGATCAGATGGAGTAGCTTTGGGATGTGAAAATTTATAGTCCGTTATTTGTCCCAAGGGCCCACAAAAAATAAAAGTGCAGCCATTGCATCCACATAAATATGGGGGTTTGTATGCACAGAGAAATGGGTAAGAAAATTCAGAGGTCATCAGTGAAAAGGGATATTATGAGGTAGTTTTTATCTGGCCTATGGATATACAAAAATCTTGATAGGTATAAAAGATCCCTGACCAGCTCCATTTATGTGAGGAACATACCAAAACACTGGGTGTGAGATGTTTTCATTTCTCTCAATAAACTCAGGGCCTTCCAACTTCCAGCCCAGCTGAGAGAAAAACTTCTGTCCAATGAGAAAGTGGCAGTTCCTTTATTTCAAGAACATTTTCCCAGCTCACTCTCAGGCTCTATGGAACAGAGGGGCTTTTCTTGCCTGCTTGAGATCCACTTCTTGCTCCACATCCCCCTTGTGAAGTAATTTGTAAGCTTAAAAAAATTATCAGATGAGCTTTCAGACTTATCTCTACCTAGAAGACATCAAGAAAATGCAGGTTTGAAGGATGGTGCCTTCCTCAGAGACCAAAACCAGCAAAGAAGGACCTGGGATGCAGCCACAGTTGGTGCAGAGGACCTGCTCTGTCTCCCAGTTATCAGGATTGTTATCTTTGTCCACTTCTCAAACACCATGTGAATATAATTTTAACTTCTCCCATCATAGTTTCCCAGGGCACAGCAACATCTGCCATTTTTTTTACACTTATTTTAGTTGCATTTCCCATATTGCTGTATTTCACATCACCCCTAGCCCTCAAACTGACACTGATACCTGTTATCAAAGAGGCTGCATTTCCTTCTCGCTGCCTTTGACAAAATGGACCTCTCAAACCTGTTCAGAACACTTGGAATCTGCCTTTTTGCTGTTTCTTCAGCTGCATCTCACTATTCCCTGTATCCAAGCAGGGACTTTCCCTCCTGTGCTGCTGCTTGGATCACCAGGGACAGCCCTCCTGGGTTGGCTCTGCCTTTCCCTTGTCCGTGTTTCTTGACCTCAAGGGTAGCTGAGGAATTAAGTCAGGGCTCCAGCAGAATATTCCCAACCTTCTTAAAATTAACTCTCCTAAAAACTTCTGGATGATTGGGAGAAACAAAGGGAAAACCACAGTAAACAGGAGAGAGTTCAGAGGATGAGAGCACAGGAATCAGTTTCTTCCACACCTTGGCTTAATATTGGGAAAATCCTTTCCTTTTTTGGGAATGTGATCCATGGTTCTTTTAATCTGGTTATGAAGGGAGGGAATTATGTGAGTTTGAGGTCCATGAGCCCACCTGAGTGTCCTTTGCCAGGTAAAGTGTCACAGGAGACCTGCCAGTGTTCCTGCAAGGGGGGCAGGAGAGACCACAGAAATGCGTGGCAAACAAGGCTCTTGTAGCTCCACCACTTGTTTTACTTTTATTATTAATTAATAATTCATTCTCTGCCAGCTGCAGCCCATGCTCAGACCCACCTGGGTGCCCTTCCTTGTGCTCTCTCCCCTGCTCCTCACCCTTCACCAGGGGTTGGAGATGTTGGGTCACAAACACAAATGGGAATCCAGGGAGAAGAAAATGCATCTTCCTCGTGCACTCGGGTAATTCATGAAACCAGCCCGGGCAAACCATCCCTGTTGCCTGTAATACTCCAGTTAATTGGACAACTGCTGTGCCAGAAAACCTCTCCCCCACCTACAGCAAGTAAAATTTATACTGGTGGCTGGTAACAAGAACATCTTGATAAAATGGTTGAATTTATTTTATACCTAGAAATGAAAAGAGCTCTTAACAAAGGGGGGTAACTGATATGCTCGGTAAATCAAGGATAAAAGGACACAGGCTCTATTGAAGATTTTTTCCCCTCGTCTTTTCTTTTTAAACCTTTTGATGAGGTGCCCCGTTGCTCTGAGATGAGCTTCCACTGAAGTACTTTTGGAATTATCTCAAAGAGAAACGGATCATTTAAATGAGTTAAAGCCCCCAAACCAGATCTGCTATCTCCAACCTGAGGTCCATTTTTTATGCTGAGAATTTTGTGAAATCTATAAAATAATTCCACTACCGAACCAGGGCCTTATAAGACAAAGAAGTCTCACTCGCTTTTATTCCTGCTTCCTTCTGAAGTGGTGAAGAATGATACATTTAGAATAATGATGAAAGTAAATATGTAGAAGAGAGGGAATATTCTGATAAATTTGTACCTTGTGTGTTTAGAAAACACCTACAGGCAGCAATTCTTCAAATTCCTCCAGACCTACCTGGGACTTTGGTCCTTCAGGGAAAATTCAACTGACGATAAGGTGCTCCTTTCTATTTACTCTTTTTTCCTTTTAGACAACAGAGAGAATTTTAAAGGTATAGGACAGGGGAACAGGCTTCCATTTTTCTTAACAGAGAGGGAAAGATTGCTTTTTCTCTCCTGTATGTTTTCTTCAGGGAACAAGAGATATGATACGTGCCAGAAGGAAGCCAGTTATGGGTG
This sequence comes from Myiozetetes cayanensis, assembly GCF_022539395.1. NCBI lineage: Eukaryota > Metazoa > Chordata > Aves > Passeriformes > Tyrannidae > Myiozetetes > Myiozetetes cayanensis. Next base: position 18,559,368 of record NW_026087048.1, read on the forward strand.
GAATACTCAACAGGCTGGACCTGTAATCCTTCTGAACTCCACAGATAACACATAAATCACAGTCCTCCTCATTTCTCTGGAAGAGTAACCTGATCATTTTACTCACTGAGTAGGACCAGAGCAGGCCAAGACTGGCCTGTGTGTGGCTCTCTGCAGAGACTCAGAGATCATCCCATGCAAAGTTTGTTGCACACCTGCTGTGCATTTGAACGGCTTTACAGCGCTATAATATCTACTTATTTTTACTAAGTGCTCCAGCCCTGGTTAATTGTGTGTTCCAGGGGCTGACTTTAACTCCAGCGTGCAGGCAGGCTGTAAACTTTTACTCTGATGTGAACCTTGGCAGCAATTTGTATCCCTGCGGTACAGCAAACATTATGCTGAGAAATTCTGGCGTGCCAGACGAAATTATGGCCTTCCAGACCCAGATTAAGCCTGTGTTTCAGTTCTTAAGTGCCCAGATTCCCACTGAGCCCAGCCAGAGATGCAAACCCACAAGCACTTCTGTAAGGATGTATATTTGAAAGGCATTAATTGTGTTTTTAAAACTCAATTCTGACGCAGCGTCAATAGAAGATGTAAATGGCTACGGACACACAGCACTGGGACAAAGCTGGGAAGGTCTTAGGGAATCCAAATAACATTCCCAAAGCTGAAAAATCTCCTAGTCAGAGGTCAGCACCGCTGCAGTTTCCATACTCTGCTGGATGCGATTGGCCTGTGTGGGATCTCCCACTGCAGTCCAGGAACAGAGAAATGTCCAAACGGATTCTTCCATTGGGGTGATGAAGTGCCCGCTCCGCCTGCCAGCGTGCAGGGCTCAATAAAAGCAGACAGGCCTTCAAAAAAAGAGCAGCATAAAGAGATGAACTCTTTAAAGTAATACAAGTTCTGTCATCTGGATGTGAAATATGGGCCTGAGTGGCCGCTGAAGTAACAGCTGACCGCACGTGGTGCAGAGAAGGGCTCAAAGTTTCCTCGGAGTGTCTGGGGCTGAGCGAGGTTTTAACGACATCCCTCCCTGCCCCAGCACACAGGAGGAAAGCATTTGAAGTTAAACCCATTTTTCAAAAGAAGAAAACAAAGCATCCATAAAGAAACAAAGGCACATCACGGGATGAGGTCTCTAGATAGCCGCTGTTTTCGGGGAAGCTGCAATTAGCTGTGCAACAGGGAAAGTGAATTTAGCTGTATTTCAACAGCATTTATAATGATTGCAGCAGCTAAAATGCTGATAGGTACGTGCAGGGGGTTGGTTTCAAGATTTCCTTGTGAGACACAAGGTCAGGATTCCTGTGGTCTCCTGTCATATTTAATTCATATCCTCTGGCCTTCTTCAACACATTTATTGAATTACAGGAATAAAATTCAATGAACCAAAAACAAAAGAAAAGAAGACATGGCAAGTCCCGATTTCTTTTATGCCCCTCCTGCACAACTGAGTTCAGTGGGCTTGTAGAAGAGTATCCTGGAGCAGGAGTTGGAAGGAGGGGGAGGTACAAGTCAGTAAAACCCCTCTCACCATCCCTCTAATCGCATCCAAGTAATTTATTGCAAGGAGCAACCATTTGCATGTGGGAGTGAGGATCCAATTTCCACCAGTAAAGACTCTCCCTGGGTACTTTCTAAGGCTAATCTGTGCACTCCCTGGGTGTGTTTACCAGGCTCCTTCTTGCCACAAATGAGATGGCAGTAAATGGCTCTGCAAAACCGCCCAGAAGAGCATCACTGGCAATTCATCACATCAGAGCTGAGAGAGGCAATGCTTAAATATGGTAAAACACCAGCTCCAGGGAAGTGCCCTGCTGGTGTGCTTGTAATGGTGATTCCCTGCAGTCAGCTTAGTCAAACTGATCCAGCCTCTCTCCTCCCTTCACAGTAAGCTCAGCCTTCCCAACAGGCCCCTGGTGTGGACTCTTCTGCTGGAGCAACGGGGAGCAGCTCTGTGATTTGGGGGAAGAACATTCCCTTGTGGCTCCTCTACTCCTGTTATCCTATTTGCATTGCCCTGAATGCTGCCTCCAAGAGCTGGCTGGTTTGGGTATGACTGGGGATCACTCACATCCCCCAGCTACTTTTTGAGTCAAATCTACCCCCAGTTCTGCTCTGTGGTTCCGACACCCCTCCGAGTTAAAACAGAGCCATCCCCTGGTGTGGGCACAGTCACATCAGAACCTCACACAAACACCCCCTACCGATACCCAGGAACATCTTTACAACAGTGTCATTTGGTTTCAGAGCCAGAAATGTGCAAATCTGGTTGTTGAGTCTGACCCAAAATAATCATCGGAAAAAAGAAGAGAGAAAATGTTTTGAAATTCCGTCCAAAACTGCAAGCTCACCACTATTTAGCTGTGGCATTTGAATTTTTGGAAATGTCACAGCTAATAAATAATGTATTTTTTTTTTTCCTAAGCTACAAGGTACATTTTTATTTTACAACTTGAATCTGCTTAACTTCCAAAAATTAAGTGCTCTGCTCACGTCCACCTCAACCTATGGGATGGCTGCCTTTCCACTTAATACATTTAATAAAGGTGACCAGATGCTTTGTGTTTTTAATGGCTTGTTCTGCATCCCAACAAAATGTCCCTGTTTTGGCTGTGAGAGCAGATGATTCATCCTGAAACCCAGCCCAGCTGCCCTGACACAGGGCACAGATAAAAACACACCATCTGTGCTGGGGAGTGGGATGGAGGAGTGCTTTGTCAGGAAAACACTGTCCTTCCTTGGGCACTGTGTATTCCAGGCACCCAGAACTCCCCAAAGCCTATGGGTCCAACCTCTCTGCCTCTGCAGTTCAATTTTGCAGTCATATCCCATCTCCCATCATATTCTCCTCCTTAGAAACCCCTCAGCCTGCTCAGCTCTGTAAGACCCGCAGATCAAACATTTCTGTACAATGTCAGATGTTGCTCCTGGTTTTATTCTTTCCAATCACACGGCACAATTCCTGACCAAGCCAGAAAATGCAAGAGGGATTCACTTCTGGCTCTTCTGAATAACGAGCTGTGCCCAGCTCTGCAGTAGCACCACTCCACCCTCAGCTCTGCCAGAGGACACGTCCTGCACTCAGGGATCCCACACCTGCCCGATCCAAGGGCAACATTCCACCCACAGGCAAAGCTCCTGCTGCCTCAGCAAGAGCCAGGCAGGAAGATCTGAAGGGAAAGCCAGGCTTGGAGGGTGTCATTGAGAAAAGGCACTTGCAGCCTTGCAGGGTTCTGGCCCCACAGCATCTCCCACCTCCCCTGCAGGCAGCACCTTCTCCCTGCCTGGGAGCATTCCCAGTGGGATTCAGTGGGGTGGGAAGCGAAGGTCCCTGCCCAGTTTTCTGCACAGCCTGTGTTCTGCAGCATCTGAAAGAACCACTGCAGCTCTCAAGTCATCTGGCATGCACACGAATGACAAATACGCTTCAGAGGCAATAAATTAGCAATTTCAAGGCTTTACTTCCCCTCCTGGACTAATTGCCAGAGATTATAGTATATTATGTGAGAGCAATGATACTAATGCCTAAATATGCTTCAGTGATTATAGAGCTATCCTCAATAACCAAGCTGTTTAAATGTCAATGCAAGAAAGCTCTTTATTACGAGATTAAATATTGTTTTGAAGCAATGCAATAGGAACTTCCCAGGCTTCCTGCCTGCAAAAATGCTGCCTTGGGGCAATATATATTGGACAAGGTATGCTTTTTGAAAATGTGGGCAGTAAAGGGTCCCAAAATACTTTTGTGCTGCACACTTGAACAGCATTCCTGATAAGAAGGGGGATCCTGGCAGCTTTTATTTTGTATTTGTTACTAACACGCTGCCGCCTTCATCTTTCCTGCACTTGTCTGTCACCACCGCACAGAGAAGATAAATCCTTGTTTTCTGTTAGTCTGAGTTGGGAATCAAACCTTAAAGACCTTTTCTTCTTTTTATTCCACCTCTGAGCACCAGTATCTTGCACAGATACTTCTGAGCCCTGCCCCTCACACCTCAATAAATCTCTTTACACCTGGCCTTGAGAGAACCCCTGGAAATGAGATGGAAGCTCCAACTTTCCGGTTCAGCTGCTGACACGAAGCAGAGAACAGAAGTGTCTCTAAGCCATGGCTCCAACTGCACAGCTCTAGAGATGCCAGTTGTGGCATCATCCACAACCTCAGTGTGGATTTAGAAGGGAAGGAAAGAAGGCTAAAAAGGCTTTAACATCCCACTGATCTCATACAGGACCCACCCACTACAGATCTTGTCACACAGCTGTGCTGCCTGTCCCTTGATTCCTAATAAACTCAATAATTACAACTCAAAGTAATATAGAAAACACATAGATAGGCCTGTGGGGACAGATCATGTAAAATTAAGAACACAGAAAGACAACTGCTCATGAATTTTGGTGGAATTCTCTTTAAGTAATTTTTTTCCTTTAGGAAGCACTGTTTCTTAAACACTTCTCCTCCATGGTGTGCTCCTGAAGTGAAGGGGGGCTTCAAATATGGATGACCAGGGAACTTATCACTGAGGATCCCATTCTGCCCAGCTGTAGCAGGACTGGACACCTGGATCCACATCCTGATACTTTCTGCTACATCCTGGCAATCGTTAATTGCTAATTTTTGACGTTTCACCTTGGCTGGTTTCTTCAGCCATTTTATATCTCACCTCTAAAACACAGTGCTTGTTTACCTCAGGATGTCTGAAGCTCTTTCTGATGCTCAGGTAAAAGACACCTGCCACACGGGCTCAGAAAAGACAGAAATTGCTCTATCATTTGCAACATTTTAAAATATCTCCATCTATTAAAATCACACTGTGACTGACAAGGAACCTGCTGAAAGGCCAGGAGAATTCTTTCTCTGCTCTTCCAGGCAGACAATGAGCTGACATCCTTTTTGTTATGCCTTGACTTAGAATATAGGATGGGAAACCATGTCTTTGTCGCAGTGATAAACTTAGAGCAGGGGTGTTAAGCACACAACCAGAAGCAGAAAGTTGACACTCAAAGGAGACCGATGTGGACTCATCACAGAACGGGGGACAAACACGTGCATTGGCCACTTCTGTGCAAACGTGACTTGAACTCAGGTTGAAATGCTCTTGAATTGTGTGCAGAGAGTTGTGAAGCCCCAGCAGTCCCAGCTGCACTCACCATGAAGCCGGGGGCGCAGGAGCAGGCCCCGCTGACGCTGTCACAGTCGGCCCCGTTGTGGCAGGGGCAGGGCAGGGCACAGCCCTCGCCGTACGAGCCTGGCGGACACGTCTCGTTGCAGTAGAGCCCAGCCCAGCCAGCCTTGCAGCTGCACTCTCCAGACAGGGGGTGGCAGCTAAAGGAGAGACAGACAGACAGACAGACAGACAGATATCTGTGAGATGTGGGCAGGAGGGGAAAACACAGCCCAGCACATCTCGGCACTGGACAAACCTAGAGCTGTTCGGGATGGTGGAATTTAGGATGGGAACTGGGAACGTGGTGCTAAACACCAAACTGGCACAGCACCTCCAAACAACCTGGGAACTGCCACAGCACTGGTTATTTTACACCATGCTCTTCCACTCTCCAATCAATGCGACTTGGATCACTGACATCAACCAATCCACGGGCTGTAGGGTGTGTGTGTGCAGGACACCACATGGACAGACAAGGAGAAAGGAGAATTGAGCCCAGAAGAGCGGACAGTGTCTGGCCCATCTGGATCTGTGGGTGGAAGACTCAACCCTTTGCTCCTCCTGCCATGAAACAGTTTATTTTTATTCAGCATTTCTCCTTCTCCCAGGTTTCCTCAGGGCACTTCCTTCCCACAGCAGGAGAGCCAAGCCAAGGCTGTGGTACCATAATGGCTCTGCCCAGCCCTCAGTGAGGGAGATGAGAAATAATATTGAGGAATAATGAGAAACCAATTTCTTTATCATTCTCAGAACAAGAAGGACAGACTTCTGCAAGGTGGCACCTCTCTATGGACCTGTCTCCTGGTTTTTTGCTTCACAGAAGCGATTCATTTTCCTTTACAGTTATTTATTGCCATGGTTTAAGATTGTAGACATGACTGAATGGGTTTCTTTACACCTATAAAATTAATATTGTATATGTTAATTTTCAAGGTAACCTCATAAAATGTAATTTCCAAGTATGTTTCAGGCAATTACTGGTAGGAGAGGTTGGTCATATACTGTTGTGACTGAGAAGGATCAAATTCTGTAAGTGTCATGTGTTTCATCATAAATAGCATTTTACTGACTAATTAAAACAATTAATCAGCTTAACAAACTACCATCCATGAAATTCTTCTGACAAAGCGGTCCCTGAAATTATGGTTGTTCACAAAGCACCTCTTAACACTCAGATGAAAATAATAAAGGCCCATTTTTTCCCCCTCTGTGTCTATTAATCATTACCTAATAGGAGCAGAAAGCTCAACACTAAAGGAGTGTTTTAAAGTGGATTTTGTGTTCTTCTGTTTCCACTACTACTGCACATATCATATGCTTCCATGAGAACTGCATCTGCTGGCTAAATTAAATCTTTCAAGGTAATGTATGATCAGGGCAGCTGGAATCAGTCTATGACAATTCAATTGAAAATGCTACGCTCAGGAAGAGTTTTTACTCTGAAGTTGGCTCCTTCATCAACGTGGACAGCTCTTCTGCACGGGATGCAAGCTCTGTGCTCAGGACTCAAAATCCTCCTGCCATGTACTAAAATAAGAATGAAAAAGCAAATAGGCTTTGCAGAAGAATCTGCAGGAGATGGGGGGGGCTTTGACTCCAAACCAAGGGTTAGTAGAAGGTTGAGACCATATTGAGCCCCACTAAAGCCTTGTCCACCCTTTCATGGGACTGTGAGCCAGGAAAACCTCGAGCAGATGTTTGGGTCCCTCCATCCATGCAATCTTCCCGTTGCAGTAAGGACAGTTTTGTTACCAGCCTGAGCAGATCAGGGCTTTGTTCCTCTCCTGAATCAAAGGCATTTGTTTGACAATTGAGGTGCCTGATGCAGCGCTGACTTGAGGAGGGCTGAGACTGAGATGCTTTTCCAAACCCCAGACAGCAGCTGTTCCCTCCCCAGTCCTGCCAGGGAATCTTGGCCACGGAACTCACTCCTTCTGCTTCGTTTTTCCCGTTTCTAAAACGATGCCTTCCTTCCTTTGGAAACCCTTTTAAGACCTGCAGCTGACATCACTAAACAGCACTAGGTTTTTATATTCATTCTTTTCTTAACTGGGAGGTAGGAACTCTTCCAGTAATTGCAGTGAGCAGAGTTACACTCTAAATACACTGCAGCTCATGATGACTACACATCATCATGAGAGGGAGAAGGGGAGGGCTCCAAAAGGATCCCAAAGGCAAACCCACTAACAACTGCCTTCCAACCTTGCTGGGAGCAGGAAGGGAACCTTCCACACTTCCAAGAGGTTGGCAGTGCTATACAATAGTAGTTTGCATTGAATTTTAACAACTTGCATTTCTTCAAGTCTCCTGCACCACAGGAAGGAACAGTGGGAGAAAACCCAGGGTGAACACAGGCAGTCAAGTGCTCCTGGGGCTCCAGGCCATGCAGAGCTGGGAATGGAGCTGTCCACTCCCTGAGAAGGAAAGTGTTCCAGGGCTCCTCTTGCACTGTGGAACCCTCTGTGTGATCCCTTTTGAGCCACACTTACAGCAATAAAAGATTTACTTGTAAGAGTTTTACCAGCTGAACTGAAAAACACAAAGGCATTTTTAACCTTTGAGGTTTTTTAAGCATCTAATTTTAGGAAAACTGCAGGAAAGCAGGTAACTTCCTTAAGGCAAATTGGGAAAAGAAATGCTTTAGACAGCACAGTCTGTTCCAAATTCTGAAATTTGTTCTCCACACATCTTTCAGCCAAAACAACTTCTTCCCAGAGAATTTTCTGACTTTCTGTTTACACATTAGCACCAGTCATCTCATCTTCGTTAGCAACAGCCCTAATCCTTACTTAACAGTATTTTCTGTCTCTTGGGGTCCATACTACAGTCAGTTTTCCTTACTAAAACGCCTCTTGCTTTAAGGAAGTGGCCACAGTGAGGCTGCAGGGCCTCTCTTTCAGTCCAGCACGTCTTCAAATCCAGCCTCACACAGCACATTATTGACTTAGGTCAAGGTAAAACTTCCTGTAAACTCTGGGGGCTTTGGTCCTTCCAAACCTGTCAGTGCTGAGGCAGGAATTGGAGCCTCTGAAGATCTACTTTGTCCCAGTGCCTTCCTCCCCTTCTCATGTCTGTGACCTTGGAAAGACATTCCCAAAGGCTCCACACAAAGGCTGGGTGGACAAGACCATTCCAGCTGTTCATTTTCCTGCTTTAAACACCAAGCCAGGATTATTCCTTTCCAATACTGCAGGCTGCCTCAACACTGGCTTTTTGCAGAGGAGGATTTTTTACAGGTGCATCCTTTCCTGTGGAAGGACAGTCCAAGTCACCAACATGTTCTAAATCATCTTTTCTAAGTCAGTTGTGGGGTTGTTCAAACGTCCTGCACAAAGTGCCTTTCCCTGTGCTCTGATGCAGAAATTATTGGATGATGTTCTTCAACATGCTGGAGGTTAGACTGGATGATCACACTGATCTCTTCAGACATTAAAACAGATCTGTGAAAGTGGAAGAGCTGATTGTGTGCTTCCTAATGTCCCTCCTCAACCTGCTCCTCGAAGCCCCCAGAACTTTCTGTTCCAGTCAGCTCTCCAATAACCAGATGAAATGAGTCAAAACCAGGGACAGGAACTTCCCTCACCTTCTACAAGTGTTTTTACACACCTGGGGATCACAACAAGCAGCCAACAGCTCAAAGTGCTTTGGGGAAAATAGATTGCTATCAGTAAATGAACCACTTTGGAAGACCCCAGTTCCAGTAGGGATAAACACTCAGGGAGGAACGGGTGGAGGAGTGCCCTGTATGGGACTGGTTAAACAATGAGCTAAACAATGAGCAAAAAGATTTGTTCCAAATAGGGAGTGCCTTTGGAAAAGGTCATTTTCCATCAGCTCTGACGTTCCCTGGCTCAGCAATTGACAGCGCTCGGTGGAGCTCATTGAAAAGTGGAAAGCTCAAATCCCACGGATGAATGAAAGAACATTTGCAGATCTACAGCTTGCTGATACCTCTTTGTTCCATAACAGCAGTGATAAGATGTAGGAAAAAAGGCAGATTTTATCAATAGAGAGACTAGACTCATTTATTAAGGAACCAGAGATACCATCTCAGCCGAGGATGCTGCAAGGCAGGCTGATGGAGCAGTGATGGGAGGGAAGGAATAAAATGTACCCATCAGGCAGCAACCAGGAACGTACAACATTCCTACAACCAGGGTGTGTAGGAATGACCACATGCCCAGAAAAGAGCTGGGAGGGGATTCAATCCTTCACTTTTCTGAGCTCTCTCAAGCCTGAGGCCTCCTCTTTCCTCGCAGCTGGATGGTGCCAGTCTGTTCTTTCAGGAAAGCCCCTCTGGCAAATCCTCAGAGCACCCCTCTGAGTAACACAGGATGAATTCCTGCACCCTCAAACCCACCTAAAAGGCTCTTAATGAACTGAGCACTAAGCTGAGAAACAGCAGCCAAGCTCAGCCTTGCCCATGGCCTACACTTAGTAAATAGAGTCCTTCCACTCTATTTACACCTTTATGGGAATATGGGCCCACAAGCAGGTTCCTGCAGGCTCAGGAGGGGTGAAGACACGGTGTCAGCCCCTGTCCATGAGCATATTCTCACCCTCCAGCACTCCTGAGGAGCAGTTACACTGAGGAGCAATTCAGGCTGTGTTTACCCCAGGCTGGAGTCATGCCCAGTGCCGGGTGCCGCAGCGTGTGACACACAGGAATTTACACCTCAGCTCACTCTGCAGTAACTCCTGAGACATCCCACATCCTCAGCACAACACAGCACTAACCTTTTGTGTGGAATGTGCAGCTCATGCCTCAGGGATGCTATTTTTGCAATGATTTCATGACACACAACACAATCAGGGGCGATGGAAGCCTTGTTGTACAGAGCTCCCTTTGAGCCTCGAATCCTTTGGATGCTGGCTGTCAAACCCACCAGGGCTGCAGCCCTCTTGCTCCACAGGAGTTGGATCACCACAATTACAAGTTTTTTAAATAATCCACTGTGAGCTCTGACTTTCAGTTAAACAAAACCTCACCACTCACAGTTGAATTCACGAGGAAAATCATCTGTTTACTCCCACGACTGAGACAAACAGGGTCTATCTCGAGCACACAGAGAGATTTGCCTGAAGTGTTTGTGTGTGAGTGAGTGTGAGTGTGCACACAAATTAGGTGCTGCTGCTTGCATCCATAACTGGGAGTGTTTATATTTCAGCAGGCAGCAAGATCCAAGGCAGGTTTGTCATCATCTGCAGGACAGTCAGGTCCCCACCTGTCTGGTTGGAAATTGAGGAATGTCTGCACCAAGGGCATGTTTGCTTGGGCATCAATTATCCCACCTCCCTCTGAAGCACACACAACCCTAAATTGGCTCTGCCTGCTGAAGAGGAATGGGCAGAAAAGGGGGGGAATGCAGTGGGAGCCGAGGGGCTCAGCATGGAGCAGGTGAGGGATGTGGCACTCCAGTCCATCACACAGCGCAGGGTTTGGCTGTCCAGGCTCCTTTACTGCAGGTCAGGGAGTGAGGAATCTCCAAACAGCCATTCCAGCAGTGGGTAAACAAGGCAAGGAGTTACAAAAGGTAACAAAGAGGATAATAGGGAAGAGTCTTAAATTCTTCCTTTTTTTCTTTTTCAAGGTTTGGAAGACTCATTCAAGCCTGCAATGGGAAAGCCAATTCAAGGTGCTCAAGTGGCTCTGGCTCTTAAGTGATGAGAACCTCAAGAATAAGACTCTAAAAAAAACAAATAAAGGGAATAAGACATCAAAACCTGACCTTTTAAGTGAGGCTGATTCCACTGTAGGTACAATTCCCTGGTATTTATTTTCCTGAAGATTTCCCCCCCACACACACAGTGAATGAGGAGCAGAAATAGGCTCACATGAGGAGTCTGTTTTGACAATGTCGACTGTGTTACAGTTCCACAGACTGACTCAGGGATATTGATTTCAGTCTATTTATACATCTGCCTCAAGTGTTTGCAACAGGGTAATTTGCCACAAGACATAAACTGAAGCAAATTAGGTTTCATTTTGAAAGTCCCCTTGCTGTCTGCGGATCTAACGAGAAAACCCATGGCATAAAAAAAGCCAAAGTGATGGATTTGAGTAAACATATCTCTATTTTTAAAACTTCAGGGGGTTATTATACATCACATATGGGCATCACCTGATGGTGATGCCTCCAAGACTTTATTTACAGGATAGAGCTGTGTGTCAGGTTGTTTCAGATGTTACCAGAGCTGTTAACAGATCCACGCTCAGTAAATGGCTGGACTGAGGCTTGTGGTTCCAAACCTGAGGTCATTTCAATCCAAGCTTTGCAGTCCAGAGGAACTCTCTGTGTTTGTACTTAAAACTACAGAGAAAAAGGCAGGGTGTGCAGTTAATTGAACCCTTCCCAATGCTTCCCCTTGACCAGTCTCTGCACTGCAGCATTACACGACATACATACCTGAGAGTGTTGGTAACATTGCAAGGGCATCTCTTGTTGCATTTGAGGCCATAAAACCCTTCTGGACACATCCTTTCTTGGCAGTAAATCCCTTTGAAGCCAGGCTCGCAGATACAGGCTCCATTGACGTGGTAACACTTGGCCCCGTTCTGGCAGTCGCAGGTTTGGGAGCACTGGAAGCCGTAGGTGCCGATGGGACACTCCTCCTGACACCTGCAGGGCAACAGGGGACAGGGCAGCCAGTCAGAGCTGCAGCCTCCCACACAGGAGTGTCTTTGTTAATCAGCTAAACACAAAACCACTGCTCATTTATTTAAGTCACACACCGGGAGCTGATGATCTCATTGGGGTGATGTGCTGTGATATCCTGGGTGTGGAAATGGCTGTCAGCTGAAACTGCAGTAATCTCTGCCCAATTGTATCTGCAACATTTGCATTAGTTAATATTTCCTTCGTTTACAAAGTGCATTCTTCTCTCCTGGACCTTGACAATTCCACTCACCAACCATAAGAAATTGATGTGGGATAAATTATTAAAAAAAAGAAAACCCTCACCTGTTTGCTTTATCACAAAAGGACTTCCCTGAAAGCACATGATCCTCCTAGTGATGATGAGAGCTCAAAGGGAATGTGGCCTAAGCAATACTGAGCAAAGTTCCTCCAGCTTTACTTGCCCTCTTTGCTGTCATTGCATCAGCTTTACACCAATAAGGAGAAAATAAAATCCTTTGTCTTTTGTGTGTGTTCTGAGTAACTAAAGCTTAAATTTACTTTTCTTCTCCTACTCCAGGGCTGCTCAGTAGTGTAAAATCCCAATAAAAATCACTTTCACGCTCCTTAGTGAAGAACCTTCTTCGAAATTGCCGGCTTTAATATTTGATACACCCAAAAATGGAACCTGCAAACACTCTACACAGATTGCTTTAAACTGCACCTTCCATGCACTGTTTTAAATATTTCCCTGCTGGATACATTCTCATATCTGCCAAAAAGTCTCTCTCCTTGTCCTACACAACCAATTTAAGAGTTCATACTACTTCCTACTTTGATAAAGCTCAGCTAAGGTCCTAAAGAAAAGCAGCTGATTCTGTGCTGGACATAATTCAGTGGTCTCGAAATCCTGCCGTGAGTCAGTCCTACAGTTTACATGATCCACCGTGAAATACAGACAGGCCTTTTCAGTTCATAAAAACAGCAAAAGAAGGCCAGAAAAGCCCAATTCCCTTATCACATGGATGCCAGACACTGGAAATTGCCTATCAGCATTAATTTAAGCCTGGGCATTGATTAAAGTGTATACTGTAAACTCAGTGGATGGAGGCAATTGTTAAATGTCTTTTCTGCAGGTCATTTCACAGCTGGCAGGTGAGAGTTAATATAATGATCAGTAATAAAAGATTAATGTGTGATGCAAGGCAGGCAAAACTGCAGTGAACACGGGCAGTACATAAGAAGGGCATCACTTCTGCAGCTTCAGATTATCTCGTTTTCCTCAAACTAAACGACCACAGCGAAGGGCTCAGCCAGGGACTTAACCCCGGCAGCCACCACCACAGCTGGGGCTCCAAATCCAGGGTGAGGAGTTCATGGAGACCCAGGGAAAGAGCCTGGAGGAGCCCCAGCAGCAGAACCAGCAAGGAAAGGGGAGCAGTGGGGCTGGAACAGTCAAAGCAGAGGAACTGCAAGAGGAGGGGACTGAGCTCCTCATTCCCTGCTCCTGCCCAGGCCCTGCTCGTCAGGAGAGCTCTGCTGCTCTCCACGGGATCAGCACTCAGTCAACAGTGCTCTGGATCACTCCATATTTAGAGAAGATGAAGCATTACCTAGCGGGGAGAAAAGCATCTGGAAATGAAATATTGACGACCTAATCCATTTACATAATTAGCCTTTTTCTACTAACAATTTAACCAACTTATTTATTTGGAGATCAAGCAGCTCCCGCTAATGAATTTTATACAAAGAATACTAATAATGACTCCTCTGGAACATGAGAATAATCACAGCAGGAATTAGCTTTCTACTTAAACATCTTTCCTTTGCAACATATCAATCTAATGTGTCCATAGCACCATTAACAACCAGATACATTGTTCAATTAAATTACAAAATGAGCTGCTAAGCCCTAGTTATGTTTCTTGTTTAATTTACATTGCTTTCTGCCTATCTGGGGAGATTCGTATTATAATACCCACTGAACTTTAATATGTACTATAATTATTTGGGTTGGGATAGGATAATATGGCTGTCACCTGTAGAATTAATGGAAGCAATTTCACAAAATATTAAACAGAAGACAGCCTGCTTAACAGATGAACTTAGTACACGTACCTACATTTTTTCCCATAATTTCTTCTTTGTTAAGGAATGATGCTGTGAAGTTTGTCAGGCTTTTCTCTATCTTTGTTTTGAAACAGTGATCATGTTTATGTAGCACAGATAAATACGAAAAGCCATCCAAAATACACTAACCAGGAGGTAGGAGATCCAGCCACAAACACGACAACAGAAAAAAATCTGCTCATATCGTTCTAAGAAATGTGCTATTTATTCTGTTAAGACTCAATCTTTAGAGTCAGTGGCAAAATGGAAAACAAAGCTAAACCAGCATGTTCACTTTTCCTGTCAGGCAGTGAATTGTGAGACACCCCATCCTCAGCTTCTAACTGTGCCTCTGCTATTATTCCTTTCCAGTTTGTAAAACATACATTTCCCTGACATATCCAGTCATTTCTGTGAGCACAAAGCATCCTGCAGTTATTAACAGTGCCTGCCAATTTCCTGGAGATTTAGTGCAGTGCCACTCTTGGAAAACAGGTAGGGAACAAAAGTGTGGCAATTACACTCACACAGCCCTCTCTGACCATTCCATCTGCACAGATATTTATCTAAGTCTCTGTTATTATCTCCTGCACACCACGATGAACTGGAGCATTATACAGTACTTATGATAATTTAAAGATGATGGTAGGCAAAGTGTATTTATATTTTTATTGCTGTTATTCACAACATCAGTTATTATTAAGAAGATTTCTTCAGCACCTTGTAAGACATGAAAGGAAACACTGTTTTGTGGTGCAGCAGCTTCTCCTGCTCGCAGTAACTCTGGTGGATACAGGTCCACAATGTGACCTTCCCTCGCTTCTTTTCCACCTCTCCCAACCGGTTCTGCCTTATTTTTTTCCCTCCCTCCTTTTGTCTTCCCAAGAAACATCTTTCTTTGGAGTCTCCCACTTTTCTCCAGGCCTAGATCTGATGAGTCCACAGCCTCTTTGCTCGAGGACAATCCTTGTGAGCTCCTGCCAGCTCTGCCCTGAGGTGTTTCCTCTTCCCAGTCTCTCCTCAAGCCACCTCCTCCAGCCCCTCTCTGAGGACAACCAGCAACAAAACCACCTCCCCATCTCCTTCCCTCGTCCCCAAGGGGGATGCAGGCTGCTGGCTGGGAGATCCCAGCAGCTCCAGCACTGCTGATTCACCTACAGCCAGGAATCCATCAGGATGTGCAACAACCAAACAAGGAGACCTGGAAACAGTGGCTCTGTCAGCCTTCCCAAGCATGGCCAGCACTGGGAACAGCTTGGGATTGAAATGTGGTCACCAGTATAAGGGTCCAGGATGGGAAGTTGCTTCCAAAAGCCTCCACAAGGAGAGAAGCAGCAGTGACATGGTAGCCCATGGCTGGAAGCACTGTCTCCAGGTGGAGGATGGGGAACAGAGTCACACCAGTATCTTCTCCACTCAATTATTATGAAGTAATTGGTATTTCCACCACATCCAACCCCAAAAAAACCCTGAGCCTCCTCCAATATCACTGTCCATGGAATGGAATGAAGGTAGTTCCACGTGTGATGGGAGGAGCAGCCTCCTGACCCCCCAGGGTCTACAGAGACCTGCTGGTTACACAGAGAGCAACAAAGGAGAGACTCCAGTGAGCTGTGCTGCATCCACGTGGAATTGGAGCATCTGTCAGTACATGGGGATGAGCTTCCTCCAGCTCATAAAAGCAGGGAACACACAGGAGGAAGGGTTTAGCAGAGCACACACTGGTGAGCTGTGCCCAGCGGTGCCTCAGCCCAGCCCCAGAGCTGCCTGAACTGCACCTCCCAACCTCTGGCAGCAGGACCAGCTGGAGGGCTGAGCCAGCACGTGCTGCAATCCCTCATTGACTCTGCTGTGCAGTCATTTTGCTGAATCCATGACACCTTGGTAAAACAATATTATCATCTCCTCTGATCGATTCATGGGTGAAGGCTCTCGTTTATAAATTTGGAGGATTTATCACCTTTTGCTGGTGGCTGAGATGGATCAGTGCTACAGCAGCACAGAGGGCTGAAGGAGACATTAAACTTGCTGTGTTGCTTACTCTTGAGGATATTAATTTGTACAAAGATAGTTCATTTACATATCTTGTAAACATGTAATGCTCTCTATTAAATTTATCACTGTAAATATCTAAATTAAATTTAATCCATTAAATTTTAAAAGTTATATTAAAAACCCCTGTAAATGGAGAGCACTGCCAATAAAAAGTAATAACACTGCCACGTTTATATTGCTTGAAGTGCTTCAGAAGGATGAACCTAATTGGAGCAGTAGAAACACAACACCATTTTTCAGAGGGGAAGATTGTCCTAGAAGGGATATAAATATTGACAATCCCTGGTTAAAATGAAAGGCTTTTGGGAGGTTGGTTTTTACCTGTCTCCTATATAGCCAGCTGTGCAGATGCATTTTCCTGTCACGGGGTCACAGTGTCCTCCGTTGTGGCACGGACAGTCCTGGCTGCAGTTGATTCCAAAGGTTCCAGGAGGACATGGCTGTGCACACACCAGCCCCTGGTAATGTTGCAGAGAGAGCAATATTTCAGTCAACATTCACAATGCAATAAATTTCTATATGCAGCTGAGATTTTTACTGTCCTTCTTGCTAAACCCAGGAACGAGTGTAGCAGCAATATTTTATCTGTAGAAGATGAGCTAAAGATAATCTGAAAACTCTGCTACCAGAGTAAATGCCTGTCTGCTCTGACTCCAGGAGGGATTTTTCTCACCACTGTCCACTCCCTGATAATTCTCTTCTCTGCATCTCCCTGTAAACTACAGCTGAGGTGGCAGGAGATTCACTGCCCCTTGTAAAGGTCCAGGAAGGTCTGGGAGAGGATAAAAGCAACCAGAGAAGGCTACAAACCTGTGTGTGCTGCTGGGGTTTTGTGAACTGCTGTTGAGAGGCTGAAATGTTGTTGGACACAACCTGAGTGGAGAACATTTGGGAAGGAAAGGATTATTGGGAAGGTTGCACTGAAGTTGTGCGAGTTTTGATAGTCTGTGATCATCTCCCTTGTTCAGAAAGTCCCTCTTCAGCCAACCACAAAGAAGACCAAAGAAGACCCAACCTGGAGTCCTTTCTGAGTTCCTGACCTGCCTCAACTCCACATCTGGGTGGTGACCTCCTTTCCCCATTTTATGCTCCCAGCCCTCTGCCCTCCTGCATTTTTATTCCAGTCCTCCCCTGATCCTTTTTGCAGACTCCCTTTTAGTGCCCTCCTTCATCTGGACCCAAATCCCCACGTGTGAGTTGCTTCCTCCTTGCACAGACAGACTGGCACTGCTGGGCACCCTGGCACTGCTGACAAGGAAAAGCAATTCCTGGGCAAGCCTTGCTCCAGCTGCTCGGCCCCAAGGCAGGGAATGCTCACTGCTGGTTGGAGTCACGTCTCTGGAGAATTCACCTGCCAAACTCAGGTGGTTCTACTTCCCCAGGTATCCCATAATGTCCCCTGCCAAGTCTCAGAGCCTTACAGGGATTTCCCCGGACTTTCTTAGAAGTTGCATGAATGTTTTGTTGTTTTTTTGTTTTTTTTTTTTTCTGGGAGCAAACATAAAGCCCAGGGCTGGGATCCAGCTGAGGAGAACTCCAGCCAAAACAAGGCTGGCAGTGCTGGGAGCTGAAGCTGTGGTCCTATAATGGAAAATGTTTGGCATCTGCAGCGAGTGGTGCTGCTGCCAGTGCCACCACAGTGCCCAGCGTGCGACAGAAACAGTGTTTGTCTGGCCCTGGGATTATTTGGTTTAATCTCTCAGAAGCCTTGTTTCCCCCAGCAAACCCTGAGGGCTCTGGGTTTTGAACAAAGCCCAATATTACACACGATTTATCCAAAATATAAACCAGGAATATAAAGGCTGCTTTCACTCCTTGGGGGCTGGGGAAGTTTAGCTGTGTCAACAAGCCCAAAGTGGAGAGGCTGCTCTTCAAAAGTCACCATAAAACAGACACTTTGAGCCTTTCCCGAGCACTGAGAGGTGGCTGCTTGGCTGTAAAACAGCCAGGTTGGCCTCAGTTCAAGAACTTTCAGATTACAGCGTTAAAAACCGGTGTCTCTGGACTTGAGTAATACACAACACTATATATCAGAAAACCTAAGTGTCCATTTATCTTGATAATAAATACTTTCTCCCTTCATGTCTCTAAAGGAACAGGATTTCTATCAGCAAATGATGAGAAAGCAATACTCTGGGATGCATCCCCCCCCGGAGCCAAGAGGATCTTCAGGAGCAGTTTTTGCATTAATGTGTACTCAGGGAATTCAAAACATCCCTCTCTGGAGGATCAAATGTCAGCCCAACATTTCCTGCTGCTTATACATCTAATCAGCAAAGTTCACCCCATCAGCACCTTTTTTTAAGGCCCTGATCTCATCAGCTTCTGCTTTTGACATCGTTTGCTGTATTTTGTGGGACGGAAAAGATTTCTTTCTGCTCCATTTTCTCATATAACCCCCTGTTTGAAAACCAGCACAGAAAAGAAAACCACGTAAAAATACAAATTACTGCTGTTTCATAAAGGCCAGAATCAATGAGAAAGAACTGATCAGCAGAATGTGTTTTATTAACACGGCCCCACGATGGTCTGGGACCAAGCAGGGTGTGTTGCCAGTGACAAATGTTCTGTCGTGCCAGGAAAGATTGCAGCTCTCCTGAGCATGGAGATCTAGTCCTTCAAAAGGGCTTCTGAGGAGCACTGTAAATGCTAAATTAACTCCTCTCTCTGCTTCCTGGGACTGCTTGGAGAATTTAATACTGCAAATGAGAAAGATGTATAGAATTAAACCTGTAAATTGTTAATGAGACCCTAAAGCAGCCTCCCACTAACTCCCACAGCCACAAAGGCACACAAGTGGAAAAAGCCCAAAGTTGTGGGATGCTGGCAGCCACATCTTGGTGACTGGCTCAACAATGTATGCTGTCAGCCACCATCCTCTTGGTGAAAAACCCAGGGGACAGCAAAATCCCCCAGGACATCGTCCATACCACTGGTTCTTCTGGGAGATTCTGCACTGGGTGGGAGGAAAGAAATCACAAGTCAGGAAAGAACCAGGCTTTGGAGATGGCACATCCAAGGAAGAAGCTCAGAACCCCAGAACTTCCTCCTGTTCAACTCCCTGCCTCCCCCTGCACATCCCACCAAGCCCCCAAGGGAGCTGAGCCCCTGTTAATAAACCTGCCCAGGAAAGGATAAAAAGTTGCAGCTCATCCAGCAGCAATAAAGTCCAAGTGGATCTGCACTTGTATAAATCCAGGGAGAATTCTCTCCTTTCAAAATGATGGTATATTCAATACAGACATGCAGTCTCAAGCCTCAAAAATCAGCAAGTAAAATTCCTGGTGTCAAAGAAATCCACGGTGTGAAGTGAAATGAATGCTGTCTAGCAATCCCAGCTCGCCTGCTCATTCACAGCCCCCTCATGTCTCACTTCCCAAACCATTCCAACCACCAAGAGTTAAAAATACAGCATGAAAAAAAAAATATGTTTTATCCCTCTCTGTGTACTGAATTACCAGCTTTTCATTAAAACCCTGGAGAGACCCTTTATACTTAAAATCTCAACATTTACAAGCTGAGTGCTTTTACTTATAATTTCAGTTTCTTTCTGCAGAATACTTGATCTCTCTCTTCAATTTTCAGTTATGCTCGTTTCAGACATCAATTGTTAACTCCAGGGTTCCTCTGGGGACAGAGCAGCCAACAACACAGTTTTCAGAAAAGTCTCTCTGGGCTCCTAAAAATGCAAAGAAGAAACTCCAGGCTGTAAGAACTGGGCAGGAGTGGGCCAGGATACAACCAGAGCTGTTGTGCAGCCCCAGTGCTGGGGCTCTTCTTTGAGGTCTCTGCTGCATCCTTAAAGACATGTAAAAATTCCTGTGCTATTCTGATATTTTTATCTGTTTGCTGATGGTTTAACTTCGACAAAGAAAACTCCTGATAAAACACAGTTAAGGAAGGGTACAGCAAACCAGCTCAGATTCTGAGAAATCCTGGCACGCAGAAGAGGAGAGGGAAAAAGTTATATTTTTATGTTAATCAACTCCACTGATCACTTCCTGAGGGAAGTGCCAGAATGGACTGACAGGCTCTCAAAAAAATGTGAATTCCTTCCTTTAGCTCCCCCACTCAAGGAAAGAACCTTTCCTGTGCCTCCACTGAAGGCCAGGTGAGGGTAATGTGCCATCTTCACACCTAAGCTTCTGAAAAGCCAAGGTAGAGAGACTCTAACTCTCCAGTTAGAAGGAGATTTTCAAGACACAGCTTCCACCCAAAATTACGGGCAACAATGTTCTTCTCCCACGCTCTCCCAAGTCAGCAGCTCCTCGTGGTTGGTCCTGCTGAACTCAGAGCAGCTGTGAGCAAACAGAGGCAGCATTTGATGGATGCCAAGGAACTCAAACAGCTCTCTCAGCTCTCCCATCTTCCAGCAGGTAGAAGGTCCCCAGCAGAAGCCACACATTTGTCTGACGATGTGCAGGGCCCTCCGTGGGAAAATAAAAATTCAGAGCACTTGCAGGCATTAAAATCCAGCCAGTTTGCCAAGAGACTAATTGTCAGATAGAGGAAAAATGCCAGGAAATTCAGTACAGCTAAATGGTCCGAAGGCCCGTGAGACTTGGCAAACCCCAAGGGAGTCAATTATTGCATTATTGGTAACGTTGAGGACTTGAAAAATGTTTGGCCTTGCTTTCCTGACACAGAGGATTAAAGGTTAGAGATTGTCTCTCTCCAGAGCAAGCCCTGGTGTAAGCAGATCTATGGCAATCAATGGGAGTGATGCCTGAGGAAGGGCAGGACACCGAGCTGACCTCTGTCCTGAGCTTCAATCCTGCTTTGCTGACAGCCTGAGCCACTGGATTCCCTGAGTCTCCCTTTCCCTCTCTCCTGAAGGGGAACAGGACAGTCTGTGCCCTTGACAGTGGCAAGCTGAGCTCTGAGCATTCTGTCCTGTGTGAGGGCAGTGTCCAAGACTGCAGGAATATCCCAAGGAACTGGAACTGAGAGGCAACCCCTTTAGCTCTTGGTTTGCCATTGATTTTTAAACTTTCTGATGACAGATACCAGTCAGAGAATCCCAGAACCAGTTAGGCTGGAAAAACCCTCTAAGATCATTGAGTCCCACCAGCACTGCCAAGGCCACCACTACACCAGGTCCCCAAGTGCCACATCCACACGTTTCCTGAACGCTTGCAGGGACGTGGCCTGTGCACACAAAGATGGGAATTGCTGGGGGCTGGTGACAAATAACAGCAGAGACACAGGACAGGCACTCAGGGAGGCATCAGCTGAGGCAGTGAGCAGTTTTAAATGGTCAGCTCATCCCCTGGCAGGGTGTGAGCAGTACCCACCGTCCATCCCGCAGGGCACGAGCACTCCCCGGTGATGTGGTGGCAGATGCCGCCGTTCTGGCAGGGGCAGCGCAGCTCGCACTGGGCTCCGTGGCTGCCGGGGGGACACAGCTCCTCACAGCTGGGGGGACACAACCACAGACACCAAGAGATCATCAGGGAAACACTGCAGGAGGAAAACCCACCGCTGAAACCTCAGCTGGCACCACCGAGCAGCCAAGATCCCTTTAATTTCTGCTGGGGGTGTTTACAAGCCGTGGCTCCAGCCCTGGAAGGCTGATGCATGTGTGGAAGGTTCCTGCACCTCCCAGGTTCCACCCATCTCAACAGGACAACTCATAACCATTAAAACAGCCCAGGAAAATACGAGCTGCAAGATGAGGCCTTCAGTGTGAATTATGTGGCGTGGCAATAAAAGAAACTGCAAATAGAATAAGAGGAGGGGATTAAAATGCTTGAAATTTCTCCAGTCACTACTGAATGTTAACATTTGCAGTGTATAATGGACTGGCAAGGACTCAACATCATTCAAAGGCTATTTAAGCTCATTGAGTCTCTCTCAGTACTTGTGGGGAGGGGATGTAAGGCTAATCCCTGCAAAAACACTGTCTCCTACACTGGTGCTTTCACCATCAAGGTTCTGAAACTACAGAGTGTTCTTGTCCTAATTGACTGGCCCCTGATGAGGATGTTCCTACCACGTATCAGGGGTTGGCCCTGCTGAGAACTGACACACTGGTGTCAAGGAGAGCACTCCTAATAATGTGCAGAGTCTTTAGCAGGGAGTGCTTCCACAGCTGAGATCACAAGCCCATGAGGAAATCAGGCACTAAATAAAATATTCAAAAGGTGTATCACTTATTTATGAGGGTTAACACTGTCTTTAGTTTTTATCTTCCCCTCCTTGCAGGTCAACAAATAATAATAGACTGCAAAAGTATTAAGCCACCTGTAATAGATCTCCAACCGAATTCAGTGACTAAATTCTCTTTTCCCCTTAAATAATTCCGAAAAACATAATTACTTCTGAAACTGCTGAAAGATCTCTAATGAGAACTGATGTTACACTGTGGGCAATTTTAAACAAGGAACTATTGCTTGCTGTCCTGAAATTAATATGCAGATTTCGCGAATCCTACTGGTAAACTTTCCATGTGGCGGATGGGGATTTAGCTACACGGCTCTCGTTGAAGTTAATAGGAGTCACACGGCTAAATCCCTGCTCACCAGGCTTAAAATCTACCCCCTAGATAGTAAGCTGATATAGTTAACAGCAATGCTTTCTCAGTTAGATTGAAAGGCAAATAAATTGGGGATGGTTAAGTCCCATTTGATACTGCACTGGACTGCTAATGAGGAGAGTCCAATTGCTTATAAAAACTCAGCTGTAATGGGGACTGTATTCACATTCTGAAATTAAGAACAGGTAGAGCTGTTGCACAAGCTGGAAAATATAAAGGGTTTTAAAGCTTGTTTTAGCACTGTATTGTATTTCATTATGAGAGAATCATGTAATCTTGGAATGGGTTGGGTTGGAAGGGGCCTTAAAGATCATCTGGTTTTACCACCTGCCATGGGCAGGGACACCTTCCACCAGAACAGGTTGCTCCAAGCCCTGTCCAACCTGGCCTTGGACACTTCCAGGGATGGGCAACCAAAACTTCTCTGAGCAACCTGTGCCAGGGCCTCCCCACCCTCACAGGGAAGGATTTCTTCCCAATATCTCACCTTGAACCTGCCCTCTGGCACTTTGTTATATCACTACATACCCTGCCCAGCTCTCCTGAAGCCTCTTGAGGTGCTGCAGACAGCTCTAACCAGCAGCAAAAAGAGAGATTTCCTTTATTTAATCTCCATCCTGCCAGCTGATTTCCCCAAAAGCAGGTGCAAAACCCCCTGTGCCCGTTCTGCACCCAACGTGCCCCAAGCCCGGCCCATCCCGGCGGTGGCACTCACAAGACTCCGGTGTATCCGGGCGCGCAGTGGCACTCTCCGGTCTGGTGGTCGCAGGTGGCCCCGTGGTGGCACTGGCACTGGAGCTGGCAGCCCTTGCCGTAGGTGCCGGGGTCGCAGAGCTCCTCGCAGCGCCAGCCGCGGAAGCCGTCGGCGCACACGCAGGCGCCCGTGATGGGGTTGCAGAGCGCGTCGTTCTGGCACTGGCAGCGGTTGCTGCAGTGGGGCCCCCAGTGCTCGCTGTCACAGCCTGCAATCACACACACACACGGCTTCAACAACCCTCCTGGAGAGCACAGAGCGGCCCCAGCATCCCACCCCAGCCCCACGGATGGCAGAGCCGGTGCTGGAACTTTCCAGAACTTTCCCAAAGGGCCCAGCGCGCGAGGAGGCGACGGCACGGCCGGTGCACCGACAGTTGAGGACTTGTTTAACACCCTCACTGGATCAGCACCGAAATCTTTTAATATCCTGTTTCTTAGTGCTCTTAGGTAGCTGGAAGGAGTGAATTTATAGCGGAATTAGAGGCAGAGGATCACATCCCGCCTGCAGATCGGTTAATGGCAGGAGGCACTGCCCAGCAAATCCTGTCGATTTAATAATGTCATCAAACACTGCTTCTTTGTACTGTTCCTGTAAGATAATAAATAAGATAATCTAAAGAAGGTTTTCTTGGTTTTGTTTTAGATTTGGTTTTTTTTGGTGGTGGTGGCTTTTGTTTTGGGGTTTTTGTTGTTGTTGTTGTTGTTTTTTTTGTTTAGTTTGTTGTTGTTGTTATTGTTTTGCTTTCTGTGGATTTTTAAAAATTTATTTAATTTTTTTGTATTTTCCAGACTAAACAGATGGCAGGGAAGAAAATAACACTGGAGACAGGATGACCTGAGGCTGCCCAAGCTTAGGGATGAAGGTATGGAATGTGTATGTCAGGTAATTCCTGTGCCAGTAACAGGAACGCAGATGGACCCCAAACCTTCTGGCCATTGACAGGGAGAGGAGGTTGCCTACAGAAGGAACTAAGGCACAGTGAGAACCCTTCATGTGACAGTCCTGCCTGATCCTTTCTCTTCTTTTTGGGAGGATGAGAGAGGGAAGCCAGCATTACAGGAGCAGTTTGTCCCGATTTGTTGGAGGAACAGAAATTGGCACCTGCACAACACCTGTCTGAGCTGTGCACCGTGTTTCACTCACACCTACAACCCTCCTGCTCGTGTCAAACCCACTGCCAGGCAGCAGAGGGGACAGCAATCCCAGCAACAGAGCCATCTCCACAACCACTTTTGTTTGCAAACATTCACACTAATCCCCAGGTGCCACGTGCTGCTTCCCAGGCCTGGATCTGTTTCCAGGATTAGTGAGGTAAATGCAAAGCTCACTTAAGCCTGATGCTTTTGTCCAGCAAATTCCGTAGCCCTCTCCTTCTACAGCACATGGCTCTAAACCCACGCTGGAAAACAACATCTACCAGTTAATTTTGGCAGTGTTTTTATCCTTCATTTTGGGAAGAGGGATACTCCTTGGTCAGACACTCTGAGGATACCCAGCAGAGGAAGCAGAGAGACATTATTCCACCCGCACTGCTGATTAACAGTTTACAAACTTTTGTTTCTTGAGCAAGTGTTAAAGGCCAAAATAAACCCACAGAAGACAATTCCAGGGTTTCCAAAAGGATCTGCAGGGTCTTAGAGGATGCAGGTGCAGAGAGCTGGTTTCATGTCCTGCAGAAAGCAAATTCCTGGGCAGGAGCAGGACGATGCTCGTGCCTCCCTCACACGGTTGATTGCTTTGCCTCACTTCTCCCCCAGCTGCAAACAGGGATGATAATTCCTCTCTAACCCCACTGGGAGCCCAGCAAACAAAATCTGACTCTTTATGAGACTCAAATTATTACAGAGGATCTGTGGAAAGAGATGATCTGTCTTTATTTCACACAGACACTTGCTCAGGCTCCGTGAGCCTTCTGAGGCAGTGAGCAAAGCTGCAGGAGCTGATGGAGCTTCCCAGCAATTTCCATTCCAGAAACACTTGATGGACATCAAGGGATGCAGTTCAGCACCTCCACAAGGGTACAAATCTGAACCACACAAGCACAGCTGAGAGCCCTGAGCATGGGTAAGTGGAATTCAGGGACTGAACTTCACCCTGCCTGCTCTGGGAACTCGATTCCTCCTGTGCCAAACCTCACATCAGAGCCCCAACTGCAGACTCTGCCTTGTTCTGGGCTGGTACAATTCCAGCTGCAATTAATTTCCTTCATATGAATAAATAACACTCATTAGAAGAGGTGATTCTATCCTTGCTCTTCCCTGTCTCAGGTGGGTGCTCCAACCATCAGATTTGTCCACGGGGGTTTTTGTTTTTCACTTTGCAGGAAAGTGAAGGAGAAAGAAAACCTTCACAGAGAGGGAAAACCATTTTCCATCATCTGTTCAAGCATCTTGCTTCATCTGTCCAGAGCCTCCCCACCCACAGCTCCTTTTCTGTAAGTCCATCTTATTTGAACACTTATTTACTATTGATATTTGGTCACACACTTGCTTTCTGCATGTCCCAACGTTCACTCCACAATCCAGCCAAAGGGAAGAGCAAAAGTGCTGAAGGAAAGAGCAGAAATTCCTCTCATTGGTTGGAAAATCATAAAATAAATAATAATTAAAAAAAAAAACTTGAAAAGAATTTTCCAAAGGCTTCTCAGCGAAGGCATCAGTGAGTGCACAAAGCAGTGAGCCCCAATGGTTTAAGCACCTATGAAATAAAGCAGCTTGGCATACCATACAGCTGCTAAGAATGTGAATTTCATGGGGATTTATTAAGGAGAGAACATAAAAATGAGGATTAAAGTACATCTGAAAGCTCATGGAAGACAGAAAAAATAGAATTACCGCAAGATGAGGCTTGTAGAGTGTCATTGCCAATGCCTGACACAGCCTTTGCTTCTTTTCTGTTCCTAAAACCACTTGCAGGGATTGACCACAGTTCTCTGGAAGGTCTGAAACCAGTCACAGTGTGTGTGCATCACCAAGGGGAACACCCTGTTGTCTCACTGCTGATGGGATCACACGCACTCACTGACAGGTTGGACTCCTCTAGATTTAACCTCAGATGGTAAATGTTTCCTGTTTTCAGCCACCAGCTCAAGCCCTGTATTTGTCACACTGAGCAGGGCCATTTCATGCACTATCAATTCATCCACTGCTGATTAACTGCAAAGGGAATTGAGTGGAAATCATTGGCACCGTGTTAGTGTAAAACTTGTGATAATGAAATATCCCCCTCACCTGATTTTACACTGCCTTAACCTCACGTGAAAAGTAAGATCTGTGTTGCTCAGAGTTTATCACTTCCTATTGGTTTTCTTCCCCTCTTTCCTTTGGGTCCCATATTGCAGTGACAGACTGAAGCTGGAAGTGAATTCCTCACCTGTGTCATTTCACTGGAACAGGATGTGATATTTATATGGTAACTCAGAGATCTGCACTGTGATAACTTCTGAACCTCTGCACAGGTAGCAGATACAGAGATGATGAGCTCAATCCAAGTGCTTATTCATGCAATTAACTCCACTGGGCTCAACAGGCTCACTCAAGTGTGAGACTACTCGAGTGGGAGACCACTCGAGTGTGTAACCAGCTCAGGATTGGGAGCCAGCAGCTCTTGCTAGAAAACTAAAAACCAGAAGAAACCAAAGACTTCAGCAACCAAGATGATTTTTTTCTATATCCACCAGTGTGGCAAATGCTGGCTGGTTGTGACAGTGACTCCAGTTCCTGAGATGAAGGGCAAAGCAGGCTCAGAGCCACAGGATCCCGCTGCACTTCGGGATCATCAGCACCTTCTCCCAGGGCTTGGAGGGACCATCTTAAAAACACAAGCCCAGCCTAGCACAGCCTAATCCTGCTCTTGTTGTGTGTTACCATAATAGAGATAAATAATAACAGCAACAACATGTGAACAGAGAGCTGATTAAAGCTTACACGAGCGCTCCACTGTAAATGCATATGCCATTAAAATGTCAACATGATACAGAGACTTTAACTAGACCATCAATAAGGAAAGCAACCTGAGAGTGGGGAATGTCAGGGAGGTACAGATGCTCCCTTGGCTGCGTGTGGGGATGTCAATACTGTGAGGGATGAGCCTGAAATAGCCCCTGTTCTCTTGGGAGATGCTGCATTAAAGGAGCTGCCATATTTCAGGTCACGTGCCCGCATTCCCTGGCAAACGTGCAAACTTAGTCACTTCTTCACCTTCAAAAATAGGACTGGAGAATAATTGCCACCAATGAAAATAACTCTGTAGAGGATGATGCTGGGTGCCTAAGTATAATTACACTTGTCTGCACAGGGTATGACAGGGATTTATCCTTCCATGGAGAGAGTGCTCAGTGCAGCACCAGGAGTGCTCCAGCAGCACCAAGGGCTCTCCTCCCTGGCCATCCCTACTCCCATGTCAAAGCCTCAGCTCCTTCTTGAAGTGAGGGATAATGACTGCAGGCTCTGCATGGAGCATCATGGAATCACAGAACGATTAAGGTTGGAAAACACCTCCAAGTCAGCAAGTCCAACCTTTGACCCAACAGCCCCGTGCCCAGCAAACCCCATCCTGAAGTGCCACATCTGCTTGTGTTGTGAACCCTCCCAGGGATGGTGACCCCAGTTCTGTCCTGGGAAATAAAATACACAATGAGGACAAGCTGGAAGTGCTGCTTCACTCCCAAAGGGCTGTTTATCCCTCTAGGAATGGCCAGGGAATGGCTGTGTCCTGGGTCCACAGAGCCACCCAGTATTAGTGCAGCAGCACAAGTCAGGCACAACGAAGCAAACCCACCAGTGGCAGATAAACAAAAGGAATCCTGAGGAAGGGATGGCATTTATTGAGTGATTTATCCTGGCAAGAGGGAGTCAAAAGTGCTTTTCCAGAGCTTTTCCATCCCTGCACAAACACACTGTCAAGGTGAGAACAGCATCTTCTCTCACAGCAGCACCAGAACCTGTGGTCTCAAGGACTGTGTTTGTGTTGTTCCCATCAGCACAAGCCTCCCTGTGTCTCTTTTGTAGCCAGTGACCATCCCTGGGTCTGCAGAGTCCCTGGGACATCCCCAAACATTCCTGCAGAAGGCACAGCTAAAAAACACCCAGTGGTGGATTTCCTTGGTCTAAAGGCTCAGGACCATATTGAGCTGATGGGGAGTTTCAATTAATCCACACTTTAAAGCAACTTTCTGCAGATTTGCTGAAGCACAGAACGCAGCTCACAGTCAATAGCCAATATTCTGGAATATTTCCAAATCCAGTTTGTAATGTTGAAATGAGATGCCAGCCCTTAAAAATGCAAACAGGAAATAAAATTAACTTATTAAATCTAGGAGGGCATGGCTTAAGAGAGATTATTTTAGAATTTACTTTGAAATTAGGCCTGGGTTCTCCCCTTAATGTAACTGTACTGTTGTAGAATGATTCTATGAATACAAATTAAGGTGAGATGTAGCCTGAATTCTGGGTGGGGTTTTTTTTTTTGGTCTAATTCAGTTTTGGAATCGGGCAAAGAAACAGCAAAAGTTTTAGAACTTATGCCTGGATGTAATGAATAAAAAGGTAAAAATAATCAATTATTTTTACTCCCTGCACTTTAGGAAAATTACAGCCCCTGTATTGTCACTGCACAAACATCCCTCCCTTTGGCACAGTTCACCACTGGAAACAGAAGCCAAGTAAGAGGTTTGAAAGAAGGTCCATGAAGAGGGAATTCCCTTCCAAGGACACTTCCCAGCACTTTGTGTCTGGCTCTGAGCAGCACCAGGTCCCTCAAACACCAACACCCTTCCAAAGGCACGAGCCAGGTTATTGGAAAATCACCCACTGAGCTGCTCAACTAAACCAGAGAAACTCCTTCATCTTACTAGGCTGTTCACCTTGGAATTTGAACGCGTGTAGGGAAGATGACCGACCTCAAAATAACCCAGATTTTCAGAAGTGCCCTTCAGTGCCTTTGATCTCCAACACCAGACTCTCAGTCACAGCACACACAGTTGCAGTGAGGAAAGTGCCACTCTTAATGCTTACAACTCTGAGACTGCCCAGAGCATCTACTCTGTATCTGTAAATAGGCATTTGTATATCCATCCTAGGTCCAAAAACCTGGGGTTAATCTGACACTGGCAGGACTTGCAGTCAGTCTCTTTCCTGAGTTTACAGACCAGTCTTCATCAGATAGAAAGGGAAAGATGGGAAAGGAACATCAGCTGATTTCTCCCCAAACTGACAGATTATTACTCACAGGAGGAAATTAATCTCATTTTGTGTTTGCCTTTTTTTTTTTTCTCCTTTCTTTCTTCAGGACAGGATTGCAGATTTTCCTCCTCCGAGGAAGATCGTCCTGATTCTCCCTCAAGCTCCCGGTCTGAATCAGATACGGAACATGTGGCTGATCCGGGCCATGATTTAATCTCAGCTGATGATCTCATTAGTCACCGAGTCTCCAGCATGTGGTACCCAATTCAATCACAGCACTCAGAGACCCTGCAGCTTATTCAGAATCCTCTGAGGAAACGTTTCCCTTCCGAAGTGATCCTTGTTTAAAGAACATTCCCACAGCATTCTGCAGGATGCTCACAACAGTCACCTAGCTGTGGGTTTGTGTTTTGGATAAATGAAACAAAAATCACTCCAAGCTGAAGAAAAGTTGAGTATCTGGATTGTCAGCCTCATCAAATCCCATAATGAACTCGGTATATTTTGGAAGCAGCAAAGAGGGAGAAACAACTTCCACTCCTGACAGATATCAAAGTGTGGCGTTTTCAGAATTTTCATCATGAGCTATTTTGACAGAGACTTCAAAAGAAGTGAAAATTAGAACATTAAAAAAACCCCGAGAATATTTCCTATTTCTTTTTTGTCGAAATTACTGCTCTGTTTAATGAGCCTTTAACTCTACTGACACTCTAGATCTTACAAGGAGTTTAAAAATCATGAAACGCTTCATGAGGGAGCGACAACATTCTCTCCAACGCTGGCAGCTTGTCTCCTTGTTATAATTTTTGTAGAGAAAGATGCTGCATTCTTTAAAATGCCTTTTTTTTTTTTTTTAAGTGTCATATTAATGGGAGGCAAAGTCTGTTCTTTAATTAGAATTTTACTGTGGTGAATTAAAAAATACATGGGCAGAGTATCAAGAGCCTAATAAAACTAAATGAAGATCCTATCTTTCCTCTGTATGAAACCCAGCAGTCTTTGCTCTGGCAAAACTTCCATCAATACTTCATTATTATTGTCTAGGACAGGGCTGTAATAATAAGATCTGCAAGCAACTTACTTCCAAATTCTGTTTTCCAACTGGGTAAAACATTCTCAACATCTATAATGGGCTTTAGATGTTTTCATTGACTATATAATGAAATTTCCTTGTAATGCCTCTGCACAGAAGTAAAATCAGTTTTGCCTGCAAGAAGGGGTAGAAACCCATTGGATATGCCTAAAGCACTGCAGGACAGGTAGAGGGGGGAGATGCATCCTCCAAGAACAAAGTGCTGGAGAGGCCAGTGCAGGGGCTCAGGAGTGGTGGCAGCAGAAGTGCTGGAGAGGTCTCTGTCACTGCAGATTTGGAGCTCTTGAAGCGACATCTGTGAGAAAACCCCTGTGCAACATCCACCTACAGCTACCTCAACAGCCACTCTGACCAGTCCTTAGCTGAGAACCCAGCAAGGCAGTTTTGGAAGCAGAAGCAACCCCTCTTCCCCCTCTTAGCTGAGAAATTCCAGCTGATTTTGATGCCGTTTGGAGCAGATCCACAGGGCCAGCCCGGGAGCTGCAGCAGCCTGGCCATGCTGGATGCCCTTCAGTCACACCCTGCAGCTGGGCAGGACAACTCTGTCCATCACCTGGGGAATCCACCCAGCTGGAAGCAACCTGCCCTGGCCACTGGAGTCACCTCTGCAGCCTCAGTGACTGCTCAGGATGGAGCAGGATCCAGCCCAGCACATTCCCTCTCCTCAATCCCATGCAGGGAGGAGTGTCCCTTCACCTGTGGCTCTGCAGCTCAGCCACAAAGTGACACCAGCAAAAAGTCTTGGCCCATCAGTGGGTAAAATCAAGACATGCATATGGAATAAATGCTATATCCAGCTTCAAACTGTACCAGAAAGATTCACCTTCAAGGGGACTTAAAAGCACATCCTTCCTGCACAACTTAACTCGCAGCCCTGACTCATCAATCATTTTTAAGGTGGTCAATAAGTAATTTATTTTATTGCATTGATATTGAAACCTGAAGTAAACACTGTGGATTGTGGTGTTTGCTTTTATTTCCAACAGTGTAGCTGGAGATGGAAAAGAACCACTTCTTCCCTTTGCTACAGTCCTGTCCTAAGGTCTAACCATGGAATCCTGGAATGTGGTTGGAAGGGACCTTAGAGATCATCCAGTTCCACCTCCTGCCATGGGCAGGGACACCTTCCACCAGCCCAGGTTGCTCCAAGCCCCGTCCAACCTGGCCTTGGACACTTCCAGGGACCCAGGGCAGCCACAGCTTCTCTGGGTAACCTGTACCAGTGCCTGCCCACCCTCCCAGGGAAGGATTCCCTCCCAACATTTAAGCCAAATCTCTCCTCTTTTGCCTTCAAACTGCTCCCCCTTGTCCAGTCACTCCATCCACTACCTGTGCACTGCTTTTCAGCCAAACAAGATCAGCTTAAAGGATGTTCTGCCCCAGTAACTGAATCTAGGTTAAAAAAAAACCCTCACCTTTTCTGGTGTGAATTCTGTTACCTACAGACATTCAGAGAGAATGAGAGCAGCTGAAGGCCTGGTGGCCTTTGAAATAGGGGTGTCTTTTCTATCTAAACCAGTTCAAAGGCTTACAAAAAGCTGTGTGCAGGTATCCACACCAGCTACTCGCTGTTCTCTTTTCTTCTAGGCATACTTGAACCTTCACATGGCTCTTTAATGTTACCTTATGTCTTCCAGATCTCTTAAATACACTGCTGTCTTTCTCTTATAAACCATTAATAGGAATGTCCCTTTCAGGCACAGAAAAAGAAACAGTTCTGGAAAAAAAGTCGTGACCTGGGAAAAAGTAGAATGTTCACTCATCAAAACACGCTGTGAGACTCAGCATGGTCTCTGCAAAACCTTTCTTATATTTACCAACAGAATGTAGCATTTCATACTATGAAACTATTGGGGGGGGAAACAAAGGGAAAAAATACTGAAATATGAGAATATTACACCCTCTTTTCACATCACTCCAGCAGTGAGGTGTGGGATGTGCTGTTAATAAAGAGATAATCAGAGGGGCAGGCAAAGGCTGGGTAGTTAAACACCAGCAGCCAAGCCTGGGTGCCCCTGGGTGGGTTGGGGGTGGCAGAGGACGCACAGCCCAGCACTGGGGGAGTTTTGTGCTGTAAAATTCCGCTGTCCCTGCAGCTGCTCCTCAGACTGCACCACTGCTGCAGCTCTTCTGCACCACTTCCTCGGGATGTTAATGCTGAGAGAGCAAAGCAGCCACAGAACCAGAGCCAGCAGTTGGTGCTTCACCCCCTTCAGCACCCAAAGCACAACCCCCAGAGCCCAGCAGGACATCCCTGTGTCCCTGTGGCTTCCCCTACGGATTGCTGGGGCTTGGGGTTCATCCTGGACAGCCAGGCAGGAAGAGAAAATCTTGTCTCCCAAATTACTGAGATTGGATGTCTAAACCTTGTCATCTTTTCTCTTTTTTTTTTTGACTTCCCACCACGTTCCAACGTTGCTCACAGAAGCACAAATTAATGCCAGTTTCTAAAGCAGAAGTTGCTCTAAACCGGGAAGTGAAACTTTTTTGTTATGATGTTAAAAACAGACAATTCTTAAGCTGTTTTACATTTTGAGGAACGGGATGATCAAAACTGTTCATCCTCACAATCAGTTCTGGAAGCAGTGCACTGAAATGTTTTGACACAATCCCAGCCATATGGAAGCCGCTGCTTTCGGAACAGTTTCCCTATTGTGGATTCCTGCATTGAGCCATCAAGTGTCAGGCAGGCAGAAAACACTAAATCATCGCTCCACATGTTTTTTCCTCGTTGTTTACAAACAACACAGCTCGTGCCTCCAGCATTATCCATGGGTCAGCTTCCCAGACACCAGGAAAATCCCCTGGAGCAGCTCCGGGCCCTGGCTCTGTGTGTCAGCCCTTGGGGGTTCATCCCACCTTCAGGAACGGCCTCTGTGGAACAGTTTTCTCTCTGGATTAATTAAATTTCTCTCTTTTTTTTAGTGGCAACTGCCACTGAGGAGGAAAAAGCAAAACAGACATACGTGACTTCCTGGCTGGATGGCAGCAGGGAAGGGAATGGGATTTTGC
Source organism: Myiozetetes cayanensis (assembly GCF_022539395.1). NCBI lineage: Eukaryota > Metazoa > Chordata > Aves > Passeriformes > Tyrannidae > Myiozetetes > Myiozetetes cayanensis. The sequence goes on from NW_026087048.1 coordinate 18,592,884, forward strand.
TGGAAGAGAACACAGCATCTGTGCATTAAGGGGTGTAAATGCCACATTCCCTTTAAGGTTCAGAGCTCTCCATTTTCCAAGTGGCAGTAGAGATACATGTTAAAAAAAATCACGGGGCAAAAGATGGTTTTTGAGGAGACCATTACCAAAATCATCCCCTGAGCATCACAAGCACCTCAGGCCCAACCCAGTGCCCCTCACAGCCAGGGAATCACCTCTGACAGGGAATGGCCACCGTGGGTTAAGTTGGTGCCACCTGGAAAACGATGCCACAGGTCTCCTGCTCTCCTCCCTGCAGAGCAACCACTGCACCCCCCCCCAGCCATTAAATAATCCCTGAGCAGAACACGACAGGACCCCCCCAGCAGAGCCTCCTCCTCGCTGCTGAACAGGAACCACCCAGGGAAATGCTGGCTATTCCCCCGTGGATGTGACTGTGGAGTAGGTGTTGATTCAGGAATGCTGCTGACACACAGGCACAAATCTGATGACACAGGAAATTAGCATCCGCTCCTCTCCCCCCCTGCTTCAGGAGAATTTACTAAATATAGCTCGCTCTTTAAATATTAAGGATATCTGCAGAATGTTGTTGTTTTTGAAAGGGTTCTTTCCTGCCTGGATTTTCCTCATCAGGCTTAGTAATCAAGTTGTTTTATTTGGAAGGGATAATTATTAGTTGAATAATTAATTATTCAGAGTACGTTGCTAAAGGAAATTCAAAGCAGGCTGGTATAATGAAAAAGTGACAATGTGTAACAATTTGGGCTCTAAACTGTGCAGTAAGATCAAAATGTGTAGGGTTTTTAGGTATGTAGATGTGGTTTAGCTCATTTAATAGAATTGCCTCCATCCCCAAAGTCCCAGGCAAACACTGACTAATTCTCCCAGTCTATCCATGAGCTGGAAAATGTTATTTTATCACCATTTCGTGGAAGGGAAACTGAGACAGGCAAATTACATTAAACTGCAAAGCCACCCAAAAAGTCAGTGATGGCACTGAGACAGGACAGCTCCAAGCTCTAAAGTGTAGATTTATGCTATAAATACTTTAGAGTGTACTTTGTTGCTACATTTGTAATTCTGCGCCGAACCAGCCAGATGAAAAACGGCTCTTTTATGTCTACAGAGATTAATTTGTACACTATTTTTCTGTCTTTCATCAGCAAGAGTGTTAAAGAAGGGTGAAGCTGGGACAGATGGATCCCTGGGATGCAAAGTGCAGGGGGATTGGGCTGGTGCAGCCCCTGGAATGTCCTGGGGAAGGGACCCAGCCAGGAGCCCCCAGCACAGCTCCAGCTCAGCAGTGACCCTGAGGGTCACTTCCCAGGATCCCCCTCCTGGTTTTACAGCTCCCAGCTCCCCCATTCTCTGCCAGGGAACGTGCCATTCCCAAGTTGTTTCTCTGCCTTTTCTTCTGACATTGTTTCTCACCCTCACTTGGGCTCCCACAAACCAAACCCCAGAGAAGTTACACAAAATTCGCTGCGAGTTTTTCCACAGCCTGTGCTGGGACCTGGTGGGTTTTGTTTCCCTGCTGATTGCCAGGGTTGCAGAACTGGAATTTTTGCAAGGCAAGGGATCCAAATGCAGTAAAACTCCACATACAGAGGCTGCTGGAGCTTCTTCAAATGTTTGTTAATTAAAATTGTTAGAAGTAAATGAATTAAGTTTGTGTTGTCCCAGAAGGACTTGGCCTCGAAGAGCCCTCAAAGCCAGCAGATTTAAATGCTTTATTGTTCTCTAACTCCCATCCAGGCAGGCTCCTCTATTTGGCACATCCTTAATTTCTGTCAAAGTAAAAGAATTCTAACATTTTGTCAGGGAGCTGGTGTAAATCTTGGATAAAGCTTTAAAAAAAAACCCCTCTCCTGTTGACTCATTCCACTCATTCCTAGGCAGAGCTGAGAGAAGGAAGACTTGAAAGCAACATTACGAGCCCAAGAATTCTCCTCGACCCTTGAAAGGCACACAGAAAATTAAACTGGGGGATCAGTATCAAGGTATGGAAATTATTGGCTCTGTGCACTTAAAAGCTGAAGAAGGTGGCTTCCCACTGCGACTTGAGAACCCAGGTGCACATAATTTTAAAAATCTGCATTTTTAACCTTTTAAATCTGCTAGCAAAGCAAGGAAGTTGTTGAGAAACTGCAGTAAACATGGCAATTCAATCAGCCTCTCCCAGACTCCATCTCCCAACTTTCTGATCCCTTAACCCGGCAGGTCAGTGGATGCTGGAATGACTCCCTGGCAGCAGCTGAGCAGAGCTGGGACAAACACAGCAACACCTTTTTGGCAGCACAAAAACCTCTTCATTCACTGCAAGGCTGGCTCTGGTCATGGTCATTGTTGAAATCCATGCCCTGTTCCCTGCTCTTCCCTGGGCATGGCAGGAGGACCTCTGTGAAGAGCTAAAGCCAGCTCTGTAATAGCAGGCTGGAAATATTCCATTTTTTAAAGTTTAGTATCGGTTTCTGTGCATTCCTAAACACAGGGCTCTACAATCAACAATCTACAGGCAAGAGCAGTCTTTTTTTCGAGTTTTTAAGTGTGTCAGAGGTGAACACAGATTTGTAGGTGTTACTTTTCCCTGCGACAGCCAAGAGACCTCAGGCTAATTCTGAGACCCACGGACTTCAAAACAATTATAACCTCATAATGCAAATACTCTGAATTTCATTAAAAATCAAAACACCACTTGACTGCCAAGCAACAACAAGCACATTTGATGCATAAGCTAACTAATTCCACCTCCTGAGCCTCTGAGAAAGCAGTAATTGTAGCTCATCACAGCTACACCTCGGAAGATAACCTTGCTCTTGATTTCTGCTGCCCCACAATTACAGGCAAACCACTGTTTACATCTCACTTACAGCAACAGGACCCGTTGTGGAGCAGGGCCAGCCAGGACACAGAGCAAATATTACACCACAGATTTATAAAGCACAGACACTAATTACGAGCCCCATCCCCAACCCACTGAAAGGAAAGCAGAAGACACCACTTGTTCTCCCAGCATAGCCTTATAATCTGATTTATCCTCGGATTTGTTCTGCCACCCACGAAATACTGCCGGGCTGAGCCCGAGTAAAAAAGATTTGAAGCTGTCGATCCAGGCCCTTGTTTTCTCCAGCCTCAATTACGGTCCCATTTTCCTTATGGGAGCTCTTTTATTACTTCCCACTGGGAGCACAACTCACCCCGAGCGGAGCTGCCGACAACTCCTCCTTCCCAGGCTCTGCTCCGGCACAGCCACCTGATCTTGCACTATTTACACTAGTGCTGTAAAGTTCTTTATTGATGCCCAGGTTTTACAGCTTCATTTTAAGGCACTCACCAGTTGTGCTCAAATCCCTCTGACAGATCCTCCCGGCTTCCACACGTTCCCAGTTGCCGGGGAGGTCTGAACTGGCAGCGCGCTCGGCCCGCCCGAGACACGGCCGTAAGTCTTTGGAATTGGGACTTTTAACAACTCTGCTTTTCCTGATTCTTGTGCAAACCACTCAATCTGTCTTGGCTTTTAAACTAAAGACGTTTTTATTTGCTCTTGCTTTTGACTGGTCTTGGAAATACACGTCGGTGAAATACTGTTATTGTAAAACACCTTAAAAAACCAGGTTTAGGACCAGAAAAGAGTATGAATGAGATCACAGACTCCCAGAATGGTTTGGGTGGGAAGGGACATTAAAGATTATCCAATCCCACCCCCTGCCATGGGCAGGGACACCTTCCCCTATCCCAGGTTGCTCCAAGCCCCGTCCAACCTGGCTTTGGACACTTCCAGGGGCAGCCACAGCTTCTCTGGGCAACCTGTGCCAGGGCCTCACCTCCCTCACAAGAAACAATTCCTTCCCAATATCCCATCTCTCCCTGCCCTCTGGCAGTGGGAAACCATTACCTGTGTCCTGCCCTCCATCCCTTTGTCCCAGGTTCCTCTCCAGCTCTCCTGGAGCCCCTTTAGGCACTGGGAGGTCTCCAAGGTCTCCCTGGAGCCTTCTCCTCTCCAGGCTGAACAACCCCACCTCCAAGGAGGCAATTGGAAGACAAGTTCACCACCACTGATTAGTAGAAGTGCTTTATATTGACCAGCAGCAGCAATCACCAGTCACACATTTACCCAAGCCAATTGTCCCTCCTGCCCTCAGATCTCTCACAGCTGTGAAAGCTCAGAGAAAACATTTGGCTGCAGGTGAGCAGAGCACAGGATGAAGACCCCAAGTTTTGCTGCTCTTTCCTCTGCTCTCCTCTACTGCACTGTGCAAAAGGAACAGGGGAAAGACAACAAGGGATTCAAAGTATTAGATGGGAAAAAAGCAAATCACTAAGATAGGAGGAAAGAAAGAGTATGTATGGAAGAACAATGAGGGACATGGGTTAAAAGAAGGCCACAAAACCCCTGCACAAAATCCAGAAATAACAGAGGCAAATAAAGATCTGAAAGGAGAGACACATTCCCACTGTCCCTGCTTCAGTGTCCCACATAATATGCCCCTGAAAATAATGAAGGTCACCAGCACATTATAGGAAGTAGCCAGCAACGAGAAACACATTACAACCAGCACAGAAATGATCAATTTGTTTATCCTTGTTAGCTGAAAACACAAAACAGAGTGAGAAGGGGGTGGGCTCCTCTTGCTCCCCAAGGCTCTCGCTCCCCCTCCCTGGTGCCAGGCACACGACTCCCGCCTTTTCCCCTTGGATAGGCAGGGAATAACGACCAACTGTAACAAAATAAATTACTGCTTCTTCCACACACGGTCTGATTTCCTGGGAGCTGCATTAGCAGGGTTTGTAAGTCAATTTTGAAAACTCAGGACAGCATTAAAAAAACTGACAAGCGCCGCTCGGTCGCGTCCCCGTTGTCGCAGTTATTGGGGCCTCTGGAGGGAGTGTCAAAGAAATAAAGCAAATTCCTTTTTTTTTGCTTAATTTGTGTCAATTGATTTCCTATTTTTAATTAATAATTCTAATTATGATGCAGCAAATTTACCCAACAGACACAACTCGTTTAATCAGCACGCATCGATCGTAACAGTAGAATTATCCCAGCGCTCCTGACACCATCGATTTTCTGTTGCGTGACGGCGAGAAAACAGCAGCTGGACAGACTCTGGTGTCAGCCCACGGTGCTGATGATCCCTGAGCTATGAACCCCTGCTCCTGACCCACAAATAAAACCACAGACATTATCTACTGCTTCAGCACTCCAGAGGAGGAATCTGGTGATTAACTTCGGGCACAAATGAGGGGTTTAGTCATGGCAGTAGCAGCGGGAAGGTGAAGGTGGGAGACACTGATCTCAGGCATAAACAGCAAAGGCAGCAGTTGGGAAAGTCCTTGCAGAACTGAGATAAATCATTTGGTGTAAGTTCCTCGTTCGCCCTCATTTTCGACAGCCCCAAAACATCTCTTTAAGCACACGCTTAAATATCTGCAGTGAAGACCTCAGGACGTTTTTCAACCCAGAACTTGCATTTTTCATAGAATCATACAATCACAGAATGGTTTGGGTCAGAAGGGACCTTAAGATCATCTCATTCCACCCCCTGCCATGGGGATTCCTGCAATTCCCTGTTCACTGAGCTCCAAATTCTGCCAAAATTATGCCAAGAGCACACAGGGAATTTGGAACCATTTGCAGCTTGAAAGGGTGCAAAGGTGTGAAGCAAAAGGTGGGGTTGAACTGACCCTCTGGAACCAAGGTGTTCCCAGGTCTGTAAGGAAAAATTCCATGAGATCCAAAGGCTGGGCCAAACAAACAGCACAGAAGAGAGCAGAAAAGGCAAGGTGGATGGTACTGCCCCGATGTGGGAAGGCAGAGACACGTCCCAGCATTCCCCCTGGGAACACCGGGCAGAGAATTCCTTTACCTGGGACTGGAAACGGCTTCTGTGAAAGGTGTGACAGGGAAAGCCTGATTTTCAGTCAGCTGGTTTCCTTGCAGAGTTAATCACAGTGCAGCAGAAGATAATTCCCCAAGTTTCCCCTCATTTAGTTCTCCACAATAGTTGACAATATGAGCACATTTAGCAGAAAAGCTGCTCTGATAGAGGGGATATCACGAGGAATAGAAGAATTACAATTTTTTTCCTAAAGCTGTTAATTCATATTAAACATTTTCAGTTCTGCTTACTCTAACTATAATGTGTCAGTAAGAAACATGTGATTATACCAGTTAGCTTTTTGGCTAAAATATTTGGAACAGTAAAATTGATAGATAATTACAGTAACAGTTATTTGTTCCCTGCCAAACCTGCACTAAGGCATGTCTGCCTGCAGACTTATGTCTTTTTAAGCCCAAAAAGATAAGCAGTAACACATCATACACTTTGAATAATGAAAAAGATTTCCTATGGCCAGCATTCCAGAAGTGGAAACAGACTGTGGTTTGATACAAACCATATCTATTTATGTAAAATGGGATTTTAATTGGAGCTACTTATCCCCGTGATACAAATGAGGCAATGAAAAATGATTGATGCACTCTGGTAATTATTGTTACAGCACCTTGCAAACTACAACAAAAAAACCCCTTCCATGTACAGAAGGGCTGTTTAAATTTTCATAAGACACAGAACTGCATTTCAGTAGGCAAAATATTAATGCTGCATTTTGGGCAATATTTATATTTAAACACAACCAATATTTAACTGAAAAATCAGAATACATGAGCAATGCTGGCTGGATTTGTTTAAGGGATGAATAGATTTATTTTGGAAACACGCAAAAGGAACTAAAAAAAAGGCATTAACCGGTTATTCCTTGCGGTGGGGATGTCCAAGGATGATACTGCACAAACTCACTGTCTCCCAGAGCATAAAAAGGATGATGGTGCAGATGTCTCTGGTCTCGTAAGAGCCACTGTTGCTGCTTCTCTATTTCCACCTCCCAGCAAAGGTTAAGAGTGCAAACACAGCTTCTGCCCATTGTCAGACACCGCCACCAGCAAGATAAATTCTTAATAATTGCTGTACCTGCGGGGCAAGTAAAGTAATTCTGCTCATTTCAGTGAAATGAGAGCTGGGCACTGGAGCCCTCCTTTTCCTGCCCAGCTGGGGAACTGTGTCCCAGCAGGATGTGGCTTCTCCAGCACGGTTGTGTCCAAACTTCCCGGAAAACTGAGCAGCCAGCACGGCTCAGAGAGGCCATTCCAGAGCCCAGGGCTCGGACACCAAACCAAGGGCTCCTGGTACAGATGAGTCTTCTGAGGACACAAAAACTGCAGCAAAAGGTCCGTCTGTAGGACCAACTAATGTGTCATCTGTCAGGGAAGAAAAGCCCACGCTTGCCCCGAGAAAATGCCAAGAAGCTGCTGTAGGAGAGGAGTGTATTGAATAACAGACCAAAGCAATCAGGACCTTCTGTGGTCATAATCTCATTTGGGCATTGACAGTGTTTCAGTCAATAGACTGTCAGGCACTAGCCAAGAGTGGTATTGCAAAAATGTTTGGGCCATCATCTCAAATTTCATAGCTGATGCTCTACAAGGTCAGGGAGGGGAATCATCGTTCTTAATCGGATGAGTGATCAAGCCATGAATCCAGCACAATCAAATTTTACTCTGGTGTTTCCCATAAAGGAAAAATACAAAAACCCACCCAAAACATTCAATTTTTGTGTGTCATCATTTCTAGCAACCAGAACATATTGTATCAAGAAAATCAGTGGCCTCTGCATGTAAAGCACGATCTCACTTTTGCTGAAATCAGTCCTGAGTTCTCACTCTCAGAGAAGTGGGGGACAGTCACAGAATCACAGAATCACAGAATGGTCTGGCTGGAAGGGATCTTAAAGCCCATCCAGTGCCACCCCCTGCCACAGGCAGGGACACCTTCCACTAGCCCAGGTTGCTCCAAACCCATCCAACCTGGCCTTGGACACTTCCAGGGATCCAGGGGTAGCCACAGCTTCTCTGGGCAACCTGTGCCAGGGCCTGCCCACCCTCTGAGTAAAGAATTCCTTCCTAACAGCTAATCTAAATGCTCCTCTTTTAGTTTGAAACTATTCCTCCTCAGCCTATCCCATTTCCCTGTGTAAAAAATGACTCTCCCTCTTTTTTATAATCCCCTTTAAGCAATAAAAAGGCTGCAACGAGATCTCCCCAGAACCTTCTCCTCTCCAGGCTGCAGGGGAACAGCTGGGTTTGGAAGGGGTTAATTCCTAACTCACTCTGTGTCATCCTGGATGCAGATTTCCACATCCTGGAGGTTCACCTTGCACCAAGCAGTTGTAAAGCAGAACAGGCAGCTCGGTTTGTCCTCCCCCACCTCACCAGCTGCAGCTCCAGCTCTGCAGCAGGAGCTTGGTACAGACATGCCCAAAATACACCCTCCTGGCAGGGGGGTCAGCTCATGGTCACTCTGTGTCACTCCAGACATTTCTTTGGTTTCTTGAGCCTCTCAGTGAACCTGAATCAGGTACTAAAAAACAGAGGAAACCCTCAGGCCGTGTCCTGTGGTTTGGGTTTGTGTTATGGAGGGAGGGGAGGAGGAGGAGCTGGTCCCAAAGCTCACCAGGATCACTGCACTGCACATTCCTGTATCGCATTGCAGCTCCAGGACATCACTGAACTGTTTGGCTTTTGAGTGCCTTTGCATTGGAAATGCAATATTAATGAGCCATCCTGAGCCTCCCCAAACAATAACAGCGACATGAATAAAAAATCACCCCTAACTGTCCTAATTCCACGTGAACCTTCCTAACCCAGCTACATTTAACACCAAAAAAGGGGAAAATACCTGAAGCAGAAGACATTAATGAATTGTGAAACATGGATCAAGGGCATTTCTCTTAAATCCCTGATTTGATCAGTTCAAGATATGTCCCTCTCATACAGCAGTAATCACCTGGATACAGGGTTTAGCAACTAACTCTAATTATAGAGATGTTGAGCAGTGATTTTTTGAAAGTGAGAGTTAAGCTGAGAAGAGCTTCTTGACTGGAAGCCAGTGTGCTCAATCAATTAAATTATCATAAGAGAAGAAGAATCAGACCAAGGGGGGAATGTGGATGCGAGTGTGAGGCTGATCATTAGTACAACTGAACTGTCACCTCAGCTCAGGCTGGAATGTGGCCACGGAAGGAGATTGATGGATGGATTTTGCTCAGCACAGAGCAGCCCACAGTGAATTGCTGATAAGATCTGAAAATAAGTCTTACAACGTTCGTTACAAGGCAAGGTGGGACTGCAGCCTCTGCAGCCTCGCTGGAGCTCCCAGGCTGAGCAGGTCCTCCTGTCTGCCTCGTCCCAGGGGACTTTCCTGGCCTCCAGGAGGTTCTTCTCCCCATGTTATGGGATGTTTGCAAAGTTTTAGGGAGGTGTTACCCAGCAGCTCCTTAACACTGGGGAAAGATTTGCATGGGTTTGTGTGACTTAAAGATGCAGATTCCCCCTGGAACTGCTATTTTTTCTAGGTGACAACTTCCCATCTGCCAATTAGAGGAAGGAGAGGCTGACTGGAAGCCCAGCAATCCGAAGCAAAGGGCAGTGTGGGATGTGAGGGATGTGAGGATGAAGCTGTCTGGCAGGCTGGTTGCTGGGTTCCTGGGGGCTTTGGTAACCACTGACCTGCAGAGGACACGTGGAGAGGGCACACAGCTCACTGCCAAGGCTTTCTCGGCTGTGTTTAGCTATTTTAGTGCTCAGCATTCAGGGACACTTCGGTTGAGGCTCCCTCAGTAGAAGGAGAGACAAAGAACTACTGATCTTGGCATATGGAGTCAAACTTTAAACTGACAGTGGAACATTCACAGTGAATTCATTAAGTGCCCACAGAGTCCTAAGAAAGAAGAGGCCTGGGCTGCTGTCACGATCCTCTGGCTTGCAAGTTACAGGGATGTGACTCTGGAATCAAAAATCAGTGTATAAACCATGACAAGACGTGAACTTCCTTCGTTCCTCATTTAGGAAGTTTGTGCTGTAGGAGATGTGAGGCTCATTCCTGTTACACAACCACAGGACCAGCTTTACAAATGATTATAAATATCATTATTTAACTCCTGTGGGAGCTCCAACACTCCCAGATCTGCACTATTCTGGCAGGAGCTGTGTGTGAGACTTGAAATGTCTTGGTTTGTCACTTTACTGCAATTAGATGTTTTTGGAATATGAAGTCTAAATAGAGATATTTTTTTCCCCAAAACTGCATCCTAGATAAGATTTACAGCAAGGTGATTTCTGTCTGGCACAGACAAAGCTCCCACATCCCCCTTAATAATCCAGAGCACTCTAATTAGGACTGTGGATAGTGAGCTGCCTTTTTACAGCCTGTGAAGTCCATAAACCAAGGCCATTTACAGAGCTGCCCACTAAACCTCACACCCCTTTAAGGGCACGCTGAGATCTTCCCCAAACCACTGTAACATTCCCGTTCCAAGGATTTTTAGTATCACTGAGAGATGGCCAAGCTGAGAGCAGGAGGGAGAGCAGCTCTTAACTCGATCCACGAAGCTGGAGCTCACACAAGTGTAAGAAGATCCTCCTGGTTATGTCTCCCTTAAGGATGACATTCCATTCCTCAGTGTCCTTAAGCCCCAAGGAAAGAGGAGGGTTTGGCTGCAAAGCCCAGTGCAAAGCTCACTGAACAACTCAAAATCTTTGCACTGACCTAAGCTGACTCTCTGCTGAAACCAAAACACCGAAGTGAATTCAGATCCATGGAAATGAGGTGCCAATTGTTTTTTTTCTCTGGCAATCATCCAGGGCTCACTTGTGGGGTCTTCCAGCATTTGAGCCTCCTCTCAAGCTGCCCTCTCACCTCTGAGATACCTCATCAGCAGAAAAGGGATCACATTTGCTCAGAAGCCTCCTGTGCTGAGCAGCCAAGGCTTTGGTAGCAGAGGTGTGGAATTCTGCTCTCATCAGCCCTCACCCCTCATCTGCCTCCCTGGCCTCATTAGCTCCAGCTTCAGCACTGAACCCCCAGGAGAAGGGCCAGGCTCAGCCATCACTGGCACCACCCCAGGGGCTCATCCCAGCAGGGAGCTGCACACACTTATTGGAGAGATGTTGGATTCCAGGGACAGGGTCACGACAGGCTGTGCCAGTTAAACTCAAGGGCAGGGAATCATCTGGCCCAAGGACAAAGCCACTGTTTCCTTGGATCCCTCTACTTGGCAAACCCTGTCCTCTGCTGCCTCACACACAGACCTTTCTGTTCCCAGAGCCTCCAAACCCAGCACAATCCCTTGTAGAAAATCACAGGATCCCAGAAATTATAAAAGCACTTGGGTTGGAAGGGAGAGAATGGCTTGGGTTGGAAGGGACCTCCAAGATCATCTTGTTCCAAACCCCTGCCACGGGCAGGGGTGCCAATAATGGAGATAAATTTCAACCTTCCCCTAGGAGTGCTGAAATCCTTTGTCAGCTGGGTTAGATCGCTCCTGTGTCCTCACCAATGCTCTGCCAGCTCTTCTGTCATTCACAAACTGGAGCTGCAGTGATTTCATATTTACTCCTGGATCATCAATGTAAATATTGATAGAAGTGAGTCTAATAGCAGAAGCCCACCAGAAATACATTTGATGTTTATTCCACGCTGACAGCTGCTTTTTGAGATCTGTCATTTAGCTTTTATTCAGTGATTAATGCATGTTATTGATAATTGTATAGTGCTAATTTTTTAAATCAGAATATCCTTCAGAACCGAATCAAACATGGCACAAAAATGTATTTTATTTGCACAGCTAGTCTAATAGAACTTGCAACTAAATCTGTGATCTCATCAAAGAATGAAATCAGGTTTGTATAGAATGACCAATTTCCTGTGAAAAGCTAAACTTTATTTTATTATCTTTTAATTTTTCACTGATTGAATCCAAGTAGCACCATAATTTATTGTTTTGCCTACTGAAGTAAACAATCTTGTCCAAAATCTGCACAGGATTGCAAAAACATTCAAGTTTCTGTTTGTTTTTTCTTTAAGTAATTTTCTAGAACTTTTCTGAAAGACATTTTTGAGAACTTGCAACAGAGGCATCCAGAAGAGTGACTGGCACAGCAAGAAAGCCCAGGGGGAAGAAGGAATCTCTGAGTCATCCTCACAACTCCCTTTTCCAGGTCTCAAAGAGCAACAGGGAATTGCTCCCAGGCTGCTCCAGCACAGGCAGAGATTGATTTCGAGGTGCAGGATGTCACAGAGGCCTCGTGCTCTGCACCAGGGCTGGGCTGCAGGGACAGGGACTCCTCCTGCTCCCCGGGCAGGGAATCAGCAGTGTCGGATACTGGCACGAACAGGAGCAGCAGAGCAGCTTTTGGTTTTCCCTCCAGCTCCCTCTCACTCTTCCCCTGCTCCCACAAAGGAATATGATTAAGATGTGAGTTGTTTAGATCCATTTTTAATATCTCCTGATCAAAAGAGAAAGCTTAAAGAGCATGTAAGGAATGACTTTGATATTAAAGAGAGAGAAAGAAGAACAAATAGTTTAATTTGCTTCTTGTCTGTCTTGGCCTGGGATTTTGAAGCAGATGTTCATGTGCAAACACCAAAAAAAAAAAAAACAAAAACCCAGAAAAAAAAGCCCACATGCCATCCAAGTCTGAGCACAAATGGCCTGGTTCAGAGGGAAGATGTCTGGTGAGGGCTCAGCCAGTTGCTGCCTGCTTGGGGTGGAGAAGGGTGGCACAGGCAATGACCCAACGGCAACATTCAACTCTGTGAATGGGCTGAAAGTGGGACAACAAATGAGAGAAGAAATCCTTAAAAAGGAACAAACACTTGCAGTAATCCCTCCCATGAAGCACGTGGAAGTGTGCTGTTGCAAGTGTGTCCGTGGATCTGAAGACTGAGATCGGGTATTACAGTGAGAGTTTAATGACGATCTCAAGAGACAAAGGAGGAAGGGATGGGAAAAGAAAGGGGCTGATTTCTGCATCTTAAGCTGATGAGAGCACAGGGTGGCACATGTGAAGCCTCTGATTAATCAGAAATAGGGGAAACAGACTCTTCATATCGTCCAAATTCCAAAGGGCTGCAATGTCAGATTTTCGAGAGGGCTTTGATTCTTTTTGGTCTGCACACGTAATGAGGAATGAGGGAGAAAGTGTGCAAAGCCAGACCCTGGAGAGGAGCCCAATCAGCCAGGAATCAAACAGGAGGGGGTGTGATGTGTCACACATCAATTTAACCCAGAACCTGGGACAAATGGTCCATGGCAGCAACAGCCACCAACCTTCCACCTCCCCCTGGAAGCAGCAGAACCTCCCTGTTCTCCCAGGCTGATTCCAAAGGAGGCAGTGAGGGAAGAGGGACCCACCTTGCCTCATTACTGTTAGGAGGAGAACAGGAAGGGACACAGGCACTGGCAGAGAGCTTTCAAAGAGTCATCCTGCCCCTTTCCCTTCAACCATGGAATCATCAGCTGGACATTATCCCCCATCCTGTTATTTCCTGCACACTTCTGATTTTTAAAATTTTTACGTATTTCATTTCCACTTCTCTTACAAGAACCTCAGGAATACCCCCAACTGTTCATGATGAAGATGGAAGAGGAAGGGGAAGCAGACTGGGAGTACCAACAACTAAAAAGACCTAAGGTTTGGATATAAATTTGAGATGTTTGATCCCACAGCAAGTCCTTGAGCTCCTGCCATTTAAAGCCTGCTCATGTTGGAACAAGGCTACGGATCCAGACCATACACACATCCCAATGGATTTATGGACACACTGTCACTTATCTCTCTGGCTAGAGCTCTGTGGAAGCCAAAATGTGCCACAGGGACATTTGGACCTCACAGGATCCAAGCACAACTCCTGCATCCGTGTCCTTCGGCCTCGGACAGGTTGGTGCAATCACCACCAGATCCTGTTCCAGGCCAAGCACCTCTTCCATTCCTGCCTCTCACTATGTTCAGGTTTCATGTGGGAAATGAAAACATTTCAAAATGTCTCTCTGTGCTCAGGTTTCGTATCAGTAGCACAGTATTTACCTTGCATTAACCGAGCACAAGCTGAGTGCAAAATCTGGCCCTTCATACAATGGGATACCTTTGGCACTGGGCCCAGACAAGAACAAAAAAACAATTGCCTGAGTTTAATCAGCTGGTGTTAGCTGGCAGTGCAAGAAGTCTTTATGCAGGTATTTATTTGTCCCAGCAATAACAAGAATATTGGAGTTTATATCCAGGAGATAAGGGAGTACCTTGTCACTCAAGCACAGCTAACAAGGGAATTGCTGTTTGGTGCAGACATGTAAATGCCAAATGCTTAGTCTGGTTATTACTGTAAATTCCATTTTTACAGCCCCTTGTTTTTAAAATGGTCTCTTAATTGATTTTTAATTATATTTTTCAATGACATTTAACTCCACATGCTTTGTAAACAAACCCACACAGATGCCAAAATATATTAAAGGAGCAAACACCGATGCATTGGAGGTGTTATTTTCCCAGCCTGCACTAAGTGCTCCCAGTGGATGCTTTGCATGAGGAAGTGAGATCCAATTTGTTCTGGGTGTAAGTGGGTGCAGTTCTACACAGGCAGAAGGTTTGGCCCTCAGGGTGTTACTGATACACATCCCCAGGAACACTGCTCCTCCTGACTGCCATCAGAATGGATGGGGTGCTACATAAAATGAGTGATAGCTTCCAATTCTGGGCCCTGAGTGATTTCCCCAGTTGAAATTTGGCCAGGACACACTAACCTGGAGTGGTTTAGTGTAAAGTACCACAAGGTCTTCAGTGGAATGGAATGGAATTATACATAAAATGAGTGATAACTTCCAATTCTGGGCCCTGAGTGATTTCCCAAGTTGAAATTTGGCCAGGACACAGTGACCCAGAGCTGGTTTAACACGAAGCTGCACATTGCCTTTAGTGATCAGAAGAGGTCAGGACATCTCTTTAACCCCGTGTTAGAGAGAAGCAGAAGGCATCTCCTGTCTCCAGTGGGTTTTTTGGAGGTGTCCAATAGCCCAGGTGAGCACTGGACAGCGTTTAAGGACATGGAATTATCAACTGCATCCATCCAGCTGCCTAAAGCACAGGTTTGGGATGAGTTAGAAAAGTTGACCCAGTTAACTGAAACACTGCATGAAACTACTCAAGCCCCCTGAGTTTGTGGCTCAGCAGCCCCCGGGTTTGGGGTCCAGAGCATTTTGTGCCATTCCAGAGAGAAACCACGCGCTGGGAGAGGCTGGAAGCAGCTCCCTCAGGTCCCACCACCCTACATTAGCCGTGGGATTTGTTGGAAAGCACTCACTGTTGTAGCTGCTGTTCGCACCAGTCTCTGCTGCAGCGGTGCTGGGCTCCCCCAGCCCATCAGAGGTGGCCAGATCTTATGGAAAATCAAAATGAGAACTTGAAAATTCCAGTTCTTGCACACACCTGAAAACACTGCACGACCCTGTCGGTCAGCAGGTGAAGACCTGCCCCTTTTTCACTCAAACCTGCACCTGCTGCCAGTTCACACAAACCTTTGCCATGGCCAGGGTGTCCCACTGTTCTGAGCAGGACTGTGATGTCGTTGGTGGTTACAGACAAGTGGAAAACACCGGAAAACCAGAATTTAGTATTTACCCAATTCCCAAGCTTAACAATTATGGCAGAGGCACAGTCACAGTGCTTTTGCTGGGCAAGGACCTGACTCCCTCATGTTGTGGAAGTCATCAAAGCCACAGGACAGGGGAATGACTCTGTTGATCTTGGGTAAGATTCACTCCTGTGCAGAGATCCAGCACAAGCCAGTCCATCCCATCAATTCTGTTCAAGCCCCATCCTGCAGAACAAAGCAGCACTCAAATCACACATTACTGGGACAACAAACACTGCTGCTCCTGAGGAGGCTACAAAACGCTTCCAGAGACTGTCAGAAAGGAGCTGGGACTTCCCAAAGGTCACAGGGCAGGGAGGCAGGGCTGGGATACACCTGGATGCCAGAGCAGAGATCCATCTGCTGCCCACCCCCTTCTCCCTGGTACAAACACCAGTGACAGCTTCTGCCCCCCAAAATGTGTAAAGTCTGCCTGCACAACGGCAGCTGAGTGCTCATCACAAACGACACTCATTAATTCACGCCATTTACCTTCATTTCAATTATTTAATTAGGTAGGGGGTGTGTTCTGCATTGATGACTAAAGCTCTTTTAATTTGTCTCCAGTGGATACACATTTTACCTGCTCTTTTTTTCTTGCAGCAGCACCTGTGGGATTTGCCCACCCCTATTTCCTCCCATGGGACCTGAGGAAAAGGAATTTAACTGGCATTCCTTTCCAGCCCTTAACGAAACCAGGGCTCAGGTTCCTGCTGGAAATGTAAGTCTGGTAAAACATCTTTGCTGACAGTTTTAAAACTTCCAGAACATGGAAATTAAGCAAAAGGAATTGGAAATCTCAGGGACAGATTCCAACAGACAGCAATGCACACTCAGTTCATTAACTGGCTCTGAAGAAATGCAAGTTCTACATTTCATATGTGTCACAAACCCTTAAGAACAATAAAAGTGTTTGTTAATGGACTTTTTAAGGGGAAAAAAAAAGCTAAACCAAGTGGCAAAGCACTTTGCACTTCTTCGGCTCAGCAAAACTGGCTGCAAGACAGAGCAAACTGTGGATATATTTAGGGAATTATAAGTAAAGTTTCAGATCAATCCATTGCTGAACTTGTGCTGATGCTCAAAACAGTAATTGGAAAACAATCCTGGTAAGGTTTTGTGCAGCAAGGATAAAAATCCCTTCCTTCAGCACAAGCCAGTCCTCTTGTCTCCTGGGGAAGGGAACAAATGGCTGCACTGGGAATCCAACAGCTCTTTGTTGTGTCTTTTAAAGCAAACAGACAGGCACCTGTACTCAGGAATAGTTACTTTTTTATTGGGCCATTAAGTGCCCAAGTGGTCACTAAGTGTGTAATCCCTCCCCTAATTGCATGGCCATGAATATTCATGGTCAAATTGTAATTAAAGAGCGGGTTCATTCTGCATGGACACTCTGGTTTCACTGTTCTCAACTGCCAGACCAGAAATGGTTTCACATGAGGAGAACCCCACTGGTTCCCAGTTCATGTGGCCACAAGACCATACAAATGGCCACAAAAAGATATAAAACAAACAACCAAAATCCTTGGAGAGGATTTTGGAATGCAGGTTGGCCCAGCAGCAGGGAAGGGGTGGGAAAGCCCCTTCTCCTCAGCCACGTGAAGTGAGAGAAAGGCAGGGAAGGTGGAACAGGATGGATTTGTCACAGCCAGTAAAGGAGAGCTGCTGTTTTCATTTCTGAGGCCTAAACTGGCCAAGCACTTCAGCAGACACATTTATTGATCAGGCAGCCTCCAAACAACACCAGGGAGGGGCAGAGCCTGGACAAGCAAAAGACACACATTAAATACAACAGGGGAGTTCCAAAAACTGTCCTGATAGCACAAAAAAATGAGAAATAAATTCAATTTATAGAGCTGGCATGTGTATGGGAAGCATGAAGCCACTCCTGCCAGTAGGAAAGTGTGGAGATTTTGCTATTACATGGCTTTTCCTGTCATGTTTGATCACTATTTTAGATGCAGAGGGGACACTGTGCCTGTTAATGTCACTGGCCTCAATCATGCAATCCTTAATCAAGCAGAAATCCCTGCAGCTTTGCCTATAAAAGAATTACAGACTTAGTTATAGGTTTTCTGGTGCAGATTTGACCCCTGCTGCCTCCCTGCTGCAATAAAACTCCTAAACCCTTTTGGATCATTACTCCTACAACTTGCCAGAGGGCAGGGGAGGTGCAGCATTTATGGGGCTGCTTCTGGTTTGAACCAAGAGCTGAGGATCTTCCAGTGCCTGCACCGGCCAAGGGACAGCAACAGAGACCATCTCCACCAGGGACAGGGCAGGCAGGGACCACCTTCAGAAATCACTCCACCCATTAATCCCCCACTCAAAACAACTTTCTCATCCTTGTTCAGCCATCGCCAGAGTGTCCCTTTTTTTAGGACATAAAACCAGGCTGCCTTAATGCTGTAAAAAGGTTATTAGTTTTGTTTATTCCAAGCTCTGAAATATGTATTCAATTCTTAATTTGCTGATGTGTCCTCTAAACATATGAACATTTGGGTTCTGCCTTTGTAGTGGTAACTGGAAAGTGATATAAAATCAAGCCTGGAAAACATTAAGCACTGCAGTGACTGGAGTTGTTTTTCATGGCATTTATCACCTCACCGCTTGTTTTTCAGAACTAAATTTCCAACGCAATTCTCTTTTTAACCTGCAACATTAGGGGAAAATATTAAACACGTTCCCTGGCAGACAATATCTATTTATCAGAGACAAGCCCAGAAAAAAAGCCCTACCCTGCTAAAGGCAGAGCCTGAGACTCACTCTGTGACACAACTCAGCTTTGGGAGGAAGGAGCAGAGAGCCACGGGATCCTGGAATGGTTTGGGCTGGAAGGATTTCAAAGATCACCCACTCCCACCCCCCACTAGAACAAGCCCTGTCCAGCCTGGCCTTGGACACTTCTGGAAGTCCATACAATTATCCCTCCAATGTTCATGGCCTGGTTGTATCCAAGGCTGTGATTTCGACTGAGCTTAAAATCCCCGCCTGGAGATCAACAATAAATTCTTCTGGATTCTCCTTTTCAAGTGAAAAGAGGAACAAATGATTTAAATTGTGCCAGGAGACACTGATTACAAACTAATCTAAATGCATAATCACCTGCAGTCATTTAGCCTCAATCCTTTCAGCTGAAGTGTGTTCTTAGGGGCAGCCAAAGGTGATTTTTGGGATGGGGCTCAGCCTCTAAGTGGTCTGTGGAAGCTGACTCAAGACAACTGAAATTATTCTCCATTGAGATCCACATGAACATTTAGATAATTCTAAATGCCAGGCATCAATAGAGTTCTTTATTCAAGGTGCACTTCATGCTTTATTTACCTTATTTTAATAGGCAATAATAATGGAATAATAAATGGGAGAGAACTGGTTTTTCTGTTGTCTTTGTTCAGATTTCTCAGTGTGAGAGAGCAACACGTGGCTAATTTTTCATCTATCCTTGAACAGCCTGAACTGACAGATTGCCCATAATCTGTTCCACGATCTCAGTGCCAGAACATGACAATAGACAGCCCCACGGAGAGGCTTGGGAATCAAAAATGGAATAATTTAACAGTAACCAACAGCTAAAGGGTGACCCAGTTCGGAGAGGCCTGGAGAGAGAGCCATTGCTGGTGGCTCCAAGCATGTGTGGCTGCATGCAGGCCCAGTTAAAAGGCAGATTAATAGGCAGTCAGGTGTGAGGAACAAAGCCAAGGAGCCCACTGAGGAGCACACGGCCCTCAGCCTGCTTTGGGAGGCGCTTCAGGAACCAACCCGGGCTGCTCCTTTTTGAACCGTCAGCATCCAAGGATTCACACCAGCATTTCTCCAGCCTGATCTGTATTCCAAACTGTATTCCTGCTCACATAAATCTCAGTGTTGTTTTTTACCAGGGAGTGAAAGGGAGAAAAGCTGCTGGTAAATCAATAGGCTGCGTTGCTCACCCCAGTCTATGAAAGTAGCGGTGCTGTGCTTATCGTTTGTGCTGCCACCAACTAATTGCTGTCCCTCGCACTTCATTATCCCCTGTAATATGGTTACAACAACACAGGATGACAAATAAGAACTGTTATCTTCTCCTGGCCAGTCTTTCCTCGCAGGGTGAGTTCTCATTCAAATCCATCTATCTGGATGAGTAAGATTTACCAGATTACACGTGGACTTAAAAGGTTTAACAGGAGCAGTGATGGGAGAGCCGCCTCGGGAAATATTTTCACAGGCACACTTTTGGGATCTGGCACCAAAAATAAAAAAAAAAGAGTCTTTCCTGCTGCTTTTGTACCCACCATGGTTTCCCTCAGCTCTCCCTGTATTTAAGGCAGCAGTGCTGGCAGACAGAAAACCCGGTTCCTATGAAATCCTAAACGTGCCTTATGTGCTCCCTGAATCAGGTCTGCCAGTCATCCACACACCAGAGAGGTGGTCTGATTCTTTTGATGTTAAATTAGATCCTGTAACTAATAAAACTGCCTGCATTGACTGGGAAGCAGAATCAGGCAAAGAATATTATGGATAGGAGAAAAGACTTTGGGTCTGGCAAGAAAGGATAAAAGTGCCTGATCATAAATGTGTGGCCTAGTTAAAGGAAGTCCTTTGTTGCCACAAAAAAGAGGAGCTGTAGAAAATGTGAATGAAACCTCCAATAGCCACTTTATGGCCACCTGGTCTCTGGTGGGTTCAGGAGAGCAAGAGGAGCCTCTTCTGTGGCTTCTAAACTGTTTACACCAAAAGGCACAAGGGCACTGGCACACACACACATCCAGAATTAAGACACCCATGGGTGAAGGAGCACCAAAAAAAAACATATCAAAGAAAAACACCACTGAACCATCGCTTTTCAAAGCCTTCCAACCCAAATCTGAGGTCACCAATTGCCCAACATGTCCTGCTCCAACAGCCATTCCACAAGGATGGCTGGAGGCAGCTCCCGTTCTCATCCCACGCTGAGCTCTCCGTAAACTTCTGCATCTTTCCTGACTCCTCCTGTTTCTTTTCCTTTTATGTTTCAGGGACAAAAGATGCTCCTTTTGTTTTCTGCCTGGTTACAAACTAGTTATGATCAAAAACCTCCCTTAGAAAGCAGCACCACGTAAGTGCCCATAATTATGTGTAAACTGGCTCCAAATATTTAAGGACCCCAACAGCACATGAAAGTAAACCTGAAGGTGCCCATGAATCAATGTCTCATTTGTATTATTTCAAATGCTCTGCTAGTTAATGATGTTTTGAATTGGTTTATTATTATTATTATTCTAACCTCTCTGATAGTTAAATCAATCAAACAATCATTGCTGCAGTTCATCAAATACACATCTCCAGGAAGATGGTGCTTCTCTTGCATACTGCTGAGGGAAAACAGCACTTCTTTATTACAGACATGATTAGTTTGTCTTAATATCCTAGAAATGTGGGGAAACAGTGCCTTGGAGGTAAGTTAACTATTTTTGCCTGTGTTTATAGAGTTTCTATTTTTCTTAGGGAGAAGATGTAAATGGCACTGCACCAGAGCTGTTGTGCAGTCAATGGGGTGTGTGCCTGCAATATGTTACCCAGCACTGCTCCAAAGCAGGCACTTACACACACTTCCAGAAACCCATCCAGCATTCTCCTCTTCTCAATTATGCCATATCACACTGATTTTCCTTTTTTCATTGTAGTAATCCAGCCTTTCAGAGGCTGTGCTGTGTTTCTGTGGATAGCAGCCTCTCTGTCAGCAGCATTAAAAGGAGCTACTTGTCTTAGCGCTGCCCTGACATTATCACGGCAAATTGCTCTAAAATATCACTTGTAACTGTAATATTAGCACAATAAAATATTTTAAATTTGCCTACTGTGTCTCAGAAATTGCCCTGACGGCGAATTACTTCTCGTAGTACATTAACAATGATTCTAATAATTGTCAGGGGCGCTGATGGACATTTTGTTCTCCTCAATGAAGGGAGACCACAGCTCCAAGGACACAGGCAGTTTATTAAATTTCCTAACTCCTGGCTTTCAGCTGGGTGATGTGGAAGCCTTATACCTGTGTATCAATGACAAGTTTATTGTGCTAACAGCCTGCAGGATTAGAGCATCTGCAGGCTGCAGCTTTATGCAGGACTCGGGATCAAGGCTTCCCAAGCAGTGACTCCCATTGCTGCCTAATAAAGATGAATGCAGCCAGTGTTGCTCAGAGAGAGAGTTCAGTAAATGAAGAAAGCAGCTCAGTGAATGTGGAATCTGTACAGCAGCCAAGCCCAACTCCCTCTCCTAACTCAGAGATGCAACATTTGGGCAGCTGCCCAAGGAAGGAAAGGGAAGGAAAACCAAGCATTTTTATTTCTCACTGAAAACCAAGCGTTTTTATTTCTCACTGACTCCAAGCCCACAGTTATAAAAGCCAACTAAACTCCTGATTACTTCATACGTGTCGTTCCAGACTCTTTAATCCAGGTATTCCTCATGGTTGATATGCAGGCCATGTTAAATGCATTATGGTAACTTTGCAGTGAGGGATGTAACATATTCCCACTAAATTTCAGTGTGATGCAGTCTAAAGTGAAAACAAGATAAAAAGGATTCAGAGGATGAGAACTCAGTGGGGTTTCATAATCCTCAAGCATGTGCACAGTTGAGAGGCAGAGTTCCAAATGACCTGGACAAATCTGCATAAAGTTTTTCAGAAAACATAAATGAATTCCTGAAGTAATCACTCCATCAACACATGGGATTGTATCTCCACCTCTCCCACTCTTCACTTCTGCTTGCAGAAGAAGACTTGCATAATAAGTAAAAACTGCACTGGCAATGTACTATTTTTTGAGCCTCTAGGATGAACACTGCTCAACCTGACTACCTGGTGGATGTATTTAATAATTTATCAAAAATATCTATGCTGTGCCTGGCTCTAAGAAGAGAAACAAGGAATGATGATAGTCTCTAAACATTAGTTTGTTACACAACTCTCAAAATCCAAAGGGCTGAGCACACTCATATAACCTCTGCAGTGCTCAAAGGGGAGATTCTGGCACTGACAACGTGTTCCACATCTGACCCAGCACTCTCAGGAAGGTTATCAAACATGGCATGGTTAAGAAGTTGGCTTGGAAGGGAATTTATATTTGGTAACCAAATATATGGATGGAATGGAAGGGAATTTATGTTTGGTAACCAAAAGACAAATTCTGGTCAAACTGAACCACTGCTCCAGGGTTGGGCTGGATGATCTTGGAGGTCTCTTCCAACCTTGGTTCTGTGTGTGTGACCTGAGACACCAAACCCTCTGAAGAGGGTTATCCCAGCTGGAAGGGACTTCCAAGGCTGTTCCTGGACAACATGGAAATGCAGGACTGGAGAGAACCCTCTGGCAGTTCCACTCCAGCCCTGCTGTCCATCCTGGGCTGCACCATCAGGCTCCTGGGAGCACTGATGGGCTGTGACAGCCCTGCCCAGCCTCTCTGGGACCACCACCCACAGCCCAGAGACTCAGGGGCTGCATCTCAGCTCAGCCCTGGCCCCTCAGCCCCTGCCTGAGCTTGCTGGAGATGTGTTTGTCTCCAGCTCTGTCCCAGCCAGGCCTCTGCCTGCCAGGATTCCTGATGCTCCCTCTCCCACGGGCTGAGGACCCTCACTGACCTCACCAGCCTCGTCACCAAGGGCCTGCTTGGCACTTGCTGCACCTTTTCACTCAAAACAGGGTTAAACTTGTGCATTTCTAAAATACTGTTCTTAAAATCACGGGTCATTTGTTCCCGATAATTAGCGTGTGACATCACTCATGCTCAACATATGGTCTAATGCAATACCACGTTATTTATTGCTACATTCTGTTACATAAGTGCAAAACACACAAAAAGTCAAGAAGCTGAAGCCTGCCCTTAGTCATGGTAATTCTCTCAAGCACTGGGATATTTCATTGCCCCTCCTAATAGCCAAATCTTTCCTGCCTCCCTGCTGCTGCCTGCCAGTCTGGCTCAGGGAGACGTGGGGGAGCCATTCCTGGAGCTGAGATCTCACCCTGCCTGTGAGTGCCTCACCAGATGGTCAGCATATTGCATTTTCCCCTTGGTAACATCCTTTCTTCTCCCTGCATCTGGAACTCGAGGAGGAAAATACTTCTGTTGTTTCCTGCAGTGCTGAAGGTAGGGATGGATCCTCAGCTCCTGATGGCTGTGCAGTAACATGCTTTGAGATATATAGGATTTTGGAGGCTCATTTCACCCTCTGCCAGCCTGATGATGCACAGGCAGGTAACTGCTGCCTCTTTGATCAAGGATTTTTCCAAAACAATTGCTTATTTGATCCCAGGTGCTTCAAGTGTTGCTTATTCTGTTCCAACGCTGCTTTGAAATGGGCTTTTAACATTCACGACTTTCATCCTGAGGTGACTCTATTAGTTGATCAAAAGGTTTATCTTGACCCTGTTTAAAAGTTCTGCAGCTCTTCCTGCCTATTGTCCCCTAATTAGAGTCCCAGTCTCACTGTGACACTCGCAGAGGAACACTGGGTCCCACAGGAGGTCACTGGTGTGAGGTTGATGTCTCTCTATTGTTTCCCTGCTCTGAGCACCAAGGAGTGTAATGGCTTTTTAAAAACCCCGTGTTTGCATTAACTGATAATGTGTTTGGGGTGGAATGACTTTTTATTGTAACATTTTAGCAACAGCTCCCAGCTTCGAAGAGGCATCATTTTAACAGCACAGCGCTCACCTCCTCACAGAGCTGGCGCTTCCAAACACTTTGCAGGAGAGTTAAACACCTTACACGGTATTTCAGGAGTTCATTTCCAAGCGTTTGCAACTTCTTTAGAAAACAACACCCTGAAATCACCAATCATTGCAGACACTGCACTGATCACAGCTTGGCAAACAGAGAGTCCACACGTGGTGCTGTGACAGTGACTGCAGTGGGCTGTCCCTGGCTGGGCACCGGGTGCCCACCAAAGCCCCCCCTCCCCTCAGCTGGACAGGGGAGAGAAAACACAACCTTGGGGTCTGCAGAGCTGTTCCTCTCACATGTTCTCACTCCTCCCACCAGCTGCAAATGCACAGTTTTAGTTGTTTTCCATCATAACTCTGTTATCCCAGAGGCTCTACCACCACTGCTGGTGGACTCCCTTAGCCAGCATGGAATCATCTGGCTTTGGCTCCATGGGACACGGGCAGAGCTTCCAGCAGCTTCTCACAGAAGCTTCCCACCCCTGTAGCCCCCCAAAACCTGGCCATGCAAGCCCAGTGCAGTGACTGTCACCTCTTAAAGTGGCCACAGCAGCCGGAGGGAAGATCCCCATCCCCCAGGGGAACACAAATCTCTTCTTGCTTCAGCTGCAGAAGGAAACCCTCAAAAGCTCTTCACATCAAGAATCTAAATCTTATTTTCAGAAGTGATAGAAAGCTTAAAAGCTGAAGCATCCCTGGCCTTAAGTGTGCCAAATGCTCACGTTGGATCAGCTGTATCTGTGCTGGTCTCACCCAGGTGGGTCTGGCACTGCTGGAGCACGACAAGCTCAGCCCTGACTGCCAAGGCCCTGGAGGAGCAGCTTCTTGTATTGATATCAGAGGCAGGTAGATCCAACATCCACTTTCAAAGTGCAATTCACGGCTTCTGAGAATTCCCCCCCTCCCCCCCCAGTTATTCCTCACTAATGTCTCTCGATGAGGTCAAATTCCTCTTCCCCCTTCACAGATTTGTAATCCTCGCTTTTCTCTCCAGGCTAATTTTGTTTTATAAACTATTAGCTTCAAGGAGTTACTCCAGAGTAACACTGCTGTGTGCTCAGAATACAAACCAGAGGGAATTGCCTCTGTGTGTTCTCATCCATACCATTCAGCCATCCTCTCCTTTTCCCTGTTTTTTCACTCTCTCCCAGTTATCCCTCCCAGACATCCTCTAAACCCCTTTATTGGGTTTTGTGTTTAAC
The DNA here is from genome assembly GCF_022539395.1 of Myiozetetes cayanensis. Lineage (NCBI taxonomy): Eukaryota > Metazoa > Chordata > Aves > Passeriformes > Tyrannidae > Myiozetetes > Myiozetetes cayanensis. The sequence goes on from NW_026087048.1 coordinate 18,618,290, forward strand.
AAAGAAGCAATGAACCCACAGAACTCTCCCTTCATTACCAGAGTACTGTAACAGCATCTTTCATAAACAGTATTTCATCACTGTGAACATCTGCATTGTGGGAAGAGAAACTCTGGGACTGTCAGTGGCCTAAACAACATAATCAGCTCAGGCACTCCTGGCTAAAAGACCTTCCAGTCATGAAATTTTGCATATTCAAAAGCACAACCATATGTGGAGAGCTTGATTTGCTTTAAGACATTTAAGATTCCTCTGATCTCTCTTCAGAGAGCACACCTCAATAAAATTTACATTTCCATGTGCCAGCATATGGATAATTGTCTCAAGAAGATGAATATAAACTCTGCAAATTAAGGAAAATATTTTTTTTCCGGTAAATCTACCTAAAATCGACAGTTTGGCAGTACAGGGTGAGGAGTTTATTCACAAGCACTTCAGATGACCCATTTAATTCTCACCTGGATTTTCTACATCACTCACACATTGACCTCAGAACCACATCATGGAAAACCTTCAGAGCACCCCCCTTGTCTTGTGGGGCAGGTCAAGTCAGAGAAATCACTGAAATTGTTACAGTCCCTTAAGAAGCAATGACCAGGGTGCCAATTCCACTGTCCCTCCATAAAGGAATTCCACTGAACTCAGTGGGATCCCACACAAACCAATCCCTGCTGGATGTGGCCCTAAGCAATACGTTTCTTCAACCACAGGTTACGTTTGTGGTGATGGACATGAGTCCTCATCGCTGTTGACAATCTTTACATACCTAATTAATTCCCTGAGCTCCCCATTCAAACTTGGTGCAGGGTTGGGCCACAGTCTGGAGGTGGCATTTTTGCTCAGCCTCTTTGCTGCATGTTCCTACCAGTTGTTAATAAACAGGAACTAATCCTGACATCTGAGTCAAGAGGCATTTTATCCAAGAAGAACAGGGTAAAGACAACAGGACGTGATGGACAGGAGTGTTTTTTCTGTCCACTGTGAGAAGACCTGACATGCTTAGACATGGATATAAACAGAGCCAAACCCCCTTCACAGTGATCCACACGATAAACTGAGCAGAACTCCTGGAGGATGGATGGGTGTGTAAGACACAGGGATAGATGTTCCATTCCTGGTGATTCAGGCTGTGGATAGAGCCAGAAAACCTTCTGGCATTGTCCCTGGGATCCTTTGCTCCCAAGTCAGACTGCCCTGCCTGGGGATGCTCAGGCCTTAGCACACAACTGATGGGCTTTTCCAAAGCTGCTCACAAGGACAGCACTTACTCCAGCCAGACACTTACCCATCTGCTTCAATTTAAACCATTTCTACTCAACAAAGCCTGAGATCAATTTTAAAGTCGTGCTTAGAAGCTTTGCTGGACTGGGTTTAAGTGAGTAGGGACTGTGAGCAAGGAGAGCACAGATAAAAGTGACCCCAGAGCTGAGCTGGGCAAAGCCAGGCAGGTCCTGCAGGAATGTGATCCCAGCCTAAACACCAACAGTAAACATGCTTGAAAGGGGATTCAGAAAAAAGGCTCTGCTCCTCTGGGTGTGAATCTGCCCCTCCCCTCCACCTGCCCCTTGTCCCACTGCCCTCTGCCTGCTTGGTCACTGGTTGTTCATCTCTGCTTTCAGCCAAGTGCTGAAAGAGGCTTAAAGCCCAGCTCAGGGTTTACAGACCTTCCCCACACATCCAAGGAAGATTCCTTTTGAAGTTCTGTTATGCCTGAAAGCACATCTGTGACCATTTTTTTAGCAATTTTTCCTTCTGGAACGTCCAGGTGACACCAGGGCTGAGCCAGGGCCTGGCAAAGTCCCAGGGAACATCCCAAGAAGTTGGTTCCTTGGCTGGCCAGTCTGTCCTGGGGACACTAAAGGGGCCAGGCTGGATGCTCTAACACCAAAATTGCTGCAGTGAGGAAGAGATTCTCTCTGTTTTCCACATTCCTTTGCAGGGAAGGGAGAAGAGGGACATAAAAGCTTTCAGTCAGTCCCTGAAGTCCTCACTGTTGCAAAGACAGAGGAGCTGGAGAGGAGCTGGAGTCATTTAGCAATTAACTGACATTTTAAAAAACAATTCTTTTGCAACATTCAGGCAACTCTTTTTATTATCCAGTTAATGGTAGCACTTAGAGAAGCTAATTTTATGTGTAATAAAACTTCATTACTACCCTTTCTTCAGAGAGAAGGGTGAAGAGGACAACTGGAATAAGAAACATATGGTTTCTTATATTTTATCAGTCCTATACACGTGTGTGATGCATCAGAGGTACCTAAAACTTTCTCCTGTGTTCTTTTCCTCCTTTTTCTTTGCTTTTCTGGCTGTGCACTGCTGTGCTCCTCCATGTCAGAGGTCACCTATCAAATCCTCCTCTTCCCTTTTTTTTTCCCAATCACAAATCAATGATGAGGACAACAGAAGGTCAGAGCCTTTTTAAAAATAGCACTGATGTTGCTGCTTGCTCATTCCAGGTCTGTCGAGTGTCTCTCAGGCAGAGGCTCCTCAGCAGCACCTCCCAAATCAGCCAGGCTGGCGGGTGCTGAGCTGAGGGGAGAGGGATGAACTGCCTGGCCAAGCCCTGCTCCAGCCTCTGCATCCTGGCTGGGCCCTGTCAGAGCACAAACTGCTGCTCAGATGGAAGGAAAATGAAGGCTGAGCAGGGAGCAGTGTCAGTGCAAGGTGACAGGATGACATGGCTCTCAGTTCTTTTTCAATCACCAGAGTTTTTCAGCTATCACACCTCATTTCAGGAGGATCTGGTTTTCTATCAGTCATTGTTATTAGCTTGATACTTATTGTATTCAGAGTGACAAAAGTGGACAGAGTGATATCTCATATGATATGGATTTGAAAGCAGGAGATGGAGCTCTTATAAAGAAATCACAGATTTGCAGAGCACACACATTATTTCCTGACACGAGGACAGGAAAGGGCAACAAACCCGAGCTAGTTCTGCCTAATCACCATTAAAGGAGCACAGGGACTTCCTCAGGGGGGAAATTCGGGTCTGTATCATTCACTGCATAATTCAGGTGCTCCTCCTGGCTGCTCTGTCTCACCCCACACTGAGCTCTCTGCTCCAGGTGAGGGGCTCCAGACCAGGAGCTGCAGGTTTCTGCTTTAGGACTCTGACACTGAGGATCCACTTGTGTCAAGAAGAAGCAGCTGGACTGTGTGAAAAGGGCACTTATTAAAATACAAACACTTCCATCACAAAGGAAGATCCTCTTCAAAGTGCTGGCAAAGGGAATTTTCTTCTCTCCTTTTCCTCTTTGCTCCAGCGGGATGAGCCAAACTCAGCTCAGTCACTGCAATGCTGCAAACACACCAAGCTGGTGTAAACCCCAACACTCCTCCTGGGGTGTCAGTGTAAATCTACCCCAAGGGAGGACCTGAGCCACTGGCTGATTTTACTGGCCTTGCTCAGTTCTAACCCTCAGGAGGATTCTTCTCAGCATTTGTCGCTTCTGTTGAAGTTGGAGGAATTTTATGAATATGTTTAACAATGAGCACCCCAGGGACAGCTTGGTAAACCAAGCAAGAGAGAGAAGAAAGAAATTATAGATCTGTTTTTCAGCCATTCCAGCTTATGCTCAACGAGTGATCATGTCTTTATGCATCCCATCTCCTGGCTGTGACAGACACCTGCATTGCTGCACCAGTCAAAGGCAGGAGCAGTGATTTAAAAAAAAAACTTGTGATTTGGACCCAATTGTTTTCCATTCTTTGTAATTACTTTAACTTTCAACATCAGCTTTTCCTGTGAGCAATTCAGTAAGCAAATCAATTTTCCCTGTTCTCAGGAGAGATTCTGTCTAGGTTTAACTTCAGAAAAAAACGCTCTGTGACGGGGTATTTCAGATGTGTGCTCTTCATCTGGAGACAGCTCCAGTCATTATTTCAGCTGCAGGTACAGTCTGTATCTATTTCCATCTAACTTTCCACAGACAGGTATATTTTCTCTGCTGGATCTGTGGTACTGATAGCCTTTAAAAATATTGGAGGGAACTCAAGAATCCCAGCTTTTCAACTGTGATATACACAACTTTCTCCTAAGCACGGGATGGCTTAAGATAAAAAAATCTTATGTAGAAACAGCGTTATTATCTCAGTGATCTGCACTGGTGGATTCATGACAACTTCAGGCTCTGTAGTAATTCCAATAAAAGGAAGCCACGTGTCTTTGGAATCTCTTTGGGAGACACACTTTCTCTGCAGAGCATGTGGCACACGTTCTGTGGGACAGAGCAGCATGCAAGTGGGAAAGCACTCAGCTGGGGCAGCCAGAGGACTGGGTTTGGTGCCAACCTCGCCCTGTGTCAGAGCACGGGATGTTCCTGCAGGGAGCAGTCCCCCAGTTCGCTTTGCTTCAACCAACCACACGCACATGCATATGTAAACCTGGCCGAGGGTGTGCTAAATGCCTTTCTAAATATGGATGAACTCCTGAATCCGAGCCTCCCCACAGTCACATTCCCACCTTTGTGAAATGTAAGGAGCAGTGGGAGGTGCTTTGTGCTTTGCAGCACCACAAAAACACAAAGTCAGATGTGGCTCCGAGCCCATTGTAGGAAGGATCTGAGAGCCCGGGGTGTGAAGAGCAGAGCCTGACCCACTGTGAGAGATGAATCCCACATTCCAGGCCCGGGCTGCCCAGCAGAGAAGGCCTGCTTTGAGATTTCAATATTGTTTCTGTATTTCCTCGGTGTTTCCAGATGAAAGGTGCTAATGGCCCAAACATCATTATTAGCTGGGATTCATTGCCGAGCTCGATGTTATCTGAGGCACACTGAGAACTGTATTACTGCACAAAGCAACCACTGCACTGCACAAAGGACCTCAGCGTTTATAGAGCTGGAAGAATGGCTTGAAAAATGCATTTGTAATTTTAAATTAGGCTTTTTTAATCAAAGTGGGGGATTGCAGACACTTCACCGAACCCCGACACGTGACCCGGTTCCTACTGAGGATGTTCTTTAAACAGATGAGCAAAGTTTCAGCCTGACAAATGTCCTTACAATTACAAGGGCCTTCTGCAAGTAAAAACTAGAAAGGAAAACCTTAAGAATGAGAATTTAATGCATATTCTTTGAATCAAATGGTGCTGAGTTTTTTCTCTTCTTTATAGTTCTCCAGTTTTGCTGGGCATTCAGAGCCCCTCCAGTGAGAGTCTTTATGGATTTACTCCTGACTGTTTGGGTCTTCTGACTGTCCCAGGCATCAATAAATGTGTGTTTTTTCTGTACAGGTTTTCCAGTGAGGCAGAGAAAAGACCCTTACTGAAGGGGCACTAGAGATGCATGAGGAATGGCAGAGCTGCTGCTGACACTGAGGCACTTCTGTCACAGAATCACAGCGTGGCTTGGGTTGGAAGGGACAATGTAAGGACTGTTTGTCCCTTTAATTCCACTTCCACACTTGGAACACAAAGGTATAAATGCACTAAGTATGTGTTATTTATTATTATATCATGTCAAGGAGAAGTGAGGGAGCTTAGAGAACCAAAATCAGTGTGTGTGCTTCCACAGATAGAGCAAAATTCCCCACATAAACCCAAATTCTCTGTTTAATATCTTCACTAAATCTATTCCATGTTGGGAAACTACAGAAGAGTTCTGCAGCTGGGCCACTGTTCAACAGTGTGTTCTGAATGCTGCCTTGGAAAGTGCAATTTCCCCCCAAGCAAAACTTGGCTGCTCCAAATATTTCAACATTTATGACCCTTGCAGTCTCTTTCAAAGTCCTGATTGTTAAAACATTAAAGATTTCTATCCTCTGCTAATGGAGAGGAGGTGAGCTGGTGCTAGACATCTGCTTCTTGATAATAATTATCACAGTAATTAAGTTTTGCCATAGCTGTTAGAATAAGGATTCAGTTTTGACATTTATAAGAGTGGCATTATGAAAAGCTGAACTCAGAATTATCTCTTTATCACACGACTAAAACAATTACAGATGTTCTATTGATGGATGCTGTGGTCCTCTTCTCAGCACAATAATTATCTTTTAATGAGCCCACATTAATGTAAATTGGATTCATCAGGAAATAAATTTCCCAATGAACGTGAGCCACTCTACAGGTAACCTTTCACAAAAGCAAAGCAAACACTAATCTTGATCGTCTGTGGACCAGAGATTTCCTTGCAGGTCTGAGACAAGTCAAAAAATCCAGGTGGATCACACTGTTCCCTGGCTTTCCAGGCAACTCCAAGAATTTATGGAAATAAATTGAATTTGTCACTTCTGGAAAACTGGCTGTTTATAAAGGATGAATAATAATGCACATTTTATCTTGGTTCCTATTTCCATCATGCCCTTATTCACCTCCAAGAGTCATCAGTGCCATGGCACAAACAGAGGGGCTCAGTGCCAAATCTCCTGTGTTCCAGGAACACCTCCCTGCTTCTGCTCCACTCTGCACCAGGTCTGCCATGTTCCTAAATGTCTTGAGTTCTCTAAAAGTCAAGTTTCACTGAATAAAAAAAATTCCTGCCTCATACCCACAAAAAAAAAAAAAAGAACAATAGATAGATAGATAGATAGATAGATAGATAGATAGATAGATAGATAGATAGATAGATAGATATCTAATGTATCAAGTCTGGAAGAGGCTGGATGGTCTTTTGTAGAAGTCTTCAGCCTAAGGCCATAATGAATAACTAAACACATGTATAGACAAGAAGCTGTGCCTGCTGTATTGACAGGATTGAAAAGGATTCTATTCAATTTTCTAAACCCCTTCTGTATTCTTTACCCTAAAGATGAAGCTACTGAAGGAAAAGACACAGTTAAACCTGGGTTTGTAACAGGAAATGGGGGAGCAGGGAGGGAGAAAGGCTGAAGGGTTTGGTTTTGGGTAAATAAGCCCTTGCTGAGATTGTGAAACTCTTGAGTGCCCCAGCTGCTCCCAGAGCCACTAATCAAGGTAAGGGTAAGATGGGGAGCAGCTTGGCAGAGGGAATTCACCTCATCACTGGTTTGTTCTTCTGCCACTGGGCTGATTGTGACACCCAAAGAGCTACAGAGGTGACCATGAGGAGCCGAGGCTGAGACACAGAGCTGGGAACCCGACCTGTCCCAATTTACACCAGTTAGGCCCCGAAATTTAGGTATCTACAGCACTGCTGCACCTCATATATAGCCAGAGTCCTGTGGGGGTTCATGCAGCTCATGCTAAAGCCCTGCATGTCCACCAGGAAATGTTCAGGTGCATGTACATACCTGTCACGCAGGGCTAAGGCAGGAGCCCACGGTGTTACTCCAGGTCTATTTTGGGGGTCAAAATGTGCTTTTACAGGTACACAGGCTCACTTTGGCCCTCTGCAGACAGCGATTTGCTCCCACATTAGAATGTTTAAAATAAACTTCATTCAATTATGGTGACTACACGGGCTATTTTCCCCCCCTGAATCGAACATTGCACGGGAATTCATCAGGATCTATAGATTGAGATGCATGCAAATTGTGTACACACATTTACGCTCTCCCAGCTACAGCACAAGTCCCCATTAAAAAAGCATCGCCTTCCCTGCTGCAGCATTTGTCTGCAGCTTCTAAGTGTCAGTATTATCCCCAGGGAGAGGAGGAAGGAGGTGGAAAGGTTGGCAGTTTTAGGGAGCTGATTGCCACCCAGAACTGGGCGCTGTGCTCACCTCTGGGCAGCAGCGACGCTGCAGTTCGGGGTCTCTGTGCACACCCCTCCCCCTTACAGAGCCACACTTTGGGTTGCCATGACCATCACAGGAAATGAACTCACGTTAATCAGAAGGTAGAGCAGAGGATCAAAAGGGTGTTCTTTGCAATTTATTAATACCAGACCCTTTGAAATGAGCCACAGAAAAATCCCTGTGTGAACCCGACCTCCCCGGGTCGCTCCCCGTTTCCATCGCAGACTCGGCCAAGAACACGTGGGAGCTCAGCACTAAAAGACAAGCTTTGAGGGGAGTTTTTTTTAAGATGTCACAAATAAGAAATAACACTCTATTTGAAGCAGCAGTGATCACCAATTTGACTCCATATGGCATTTTTGTTGCACATCAGAAATGGATGTTAGTCAGAAACGCCCTCCCCCACCCGGTGCCAGGGAAAGCTGAACGCTGAATTTTCTTTGGCACCAAGACCAGGTGGTGGATGGAGCAGCTCAAAGGTGAGGGGGTAGACCCTCCCTGAATGTCACTGTGGAAAAACAAAGCCACAGAAAGGCACTGGGTTTTATCCAAGATGACTATGCCATTCCCTTTAAATAGAGCCCTCTAGGAAAACATTTCACGAGGATATTTAATTGGGATTAATCTTGGATCTTCGATACTTTCTAATATGTCACTCTTGCTTTTTAAGTTGGGCTTTTTGAGTAGACTGCCAATAAATAAGTGATTTTTCCCACCAGCAGGTTACCTCTTGAAGACAGTTTTCTATGGATGAAGGGAGAAGGGATGTGTTGACAGTCACAGATACCAAGACCATATGCTGCCTAATCTCATCTCGAGCACATACTCTGAACCTCATGAAATCTATGTGATATTTAAATGCATCTACACCACACAACTCCACATCCATCAGAGCTCTTGCTCCATGATCTCTCTCCACACGTACACCCACTTTTCTCAGTGCTCTCCAATATTAGACCCTGTGGGGTTGGGATTTATGACAATTTGCTCGGTGGTTGCAGCGGATTTGCTGCTGTTTCCCTGACTCTGACTGAGATCACAGTTTTGATTTACCTTCTACACCATTATGCAGAACAATTCTAATGAGTTTTACCTTGTTTTACCAAAGACACCGGGCACTCAAACAATCTGAGGTGAAAAGATACTGGACTGCAATCACTACTAATAAAAGATGTAAAAGTAAAAAGATCCATAAAGTAAAAAGTAAAGGGAAAAAAGTAAAGATCTGGTGTAAAAGACCTCTTTTGTTTTCTTCTTTAAATAAGATTCATATTGTCCCTGGGTGTCTGTTCCTGCCTGTCTCCCCTCCTCACCAGGAACTTGTTTTAACCCACCAACAGCCTTTGGCAGACTGGCAGAATATCCAAAAATACTGCAGTTCTCTGGCTGCAGTTAGACAATGAGACAGAAAAGGCTGATTTTATTACCGCCCTGAGGAAAAGAACCCTGTTTTTAAGCATCAGAGGATGCATATGGGACTAATCAGTTGGAGGCAAAGGCTTTAAATTCTGCCTCCTGACAACGCCCATCCCACCAAAGGGCTGCAAATCACCACTGGAAATATTAACACCAGCACGTCCCTCCCTGCCTCCAGCCCAGCCACAGCAGAGGTGTGGCACCACTGAATAAAGCAGCCTCTCTGTAATTACAGAGGCATCTCTGCTACAAGTGCAGCCCAGCCACCGAATCTGTCCTTTGCCTCTGCTGAGATTACAAGTGTGACAAGTGTGATTTGGAGAAACACACCATGATGGCACAATTTCATGCTCAGTTTGCCATGCTTACAATCAGGCAACAGGAGGGGGAAAAAAAAAAGCCTTCAACTGGTAAACGGAGTAAATTTGCTATGGAAATCACTGAGAGGAGATAAATATAGAGTCCTACAATGTCATTTTTACAGTCAATTTTCTCTCTGTATCTGAAGTTTATCTCAAAAGAAGGGAAATTACATAAACATTTCATCTGGACTGTAATAGTACTAAATTAGGTGCTCTAGAGATTATTTATGTGATGTAGATAGGCTGTCGGTGGCAAATATGAGAAGTACAGTAACACTGAACCATAATCCTCCCTAATTCATGTACAGTAGTAAGTGGGAGCTTATGCAACTTGTAAGTAAACATTTGTTACAGATATTTAAGCCACTTTGAGCTGAGCAGCGTGTTGAGGAGATACAGCAGTTCCTTCCCCTCAGACACAGACTTTCTTCTGAGAAAACCTGGGGTGCTTTACTATTCAACCTTACAGGAACTTTTTTCACCTCCACCATTTGAGGGAGGAGAGTGAATGTATTAAACTGCCACTGTTCCCTCCCCAGGTCCATGGTCAGAACTTGCTGCTGGAGGTTTCTCCCAGTCACAGGAGTCAGTCATTTGCTCCAGCTACCAGAGCCATTCCTGACAAACCACTCTTTGAAGATCCCTACAGATTTCTTGTGTTTGGTGGAGACACCAGGACATGCAAAGGCTTTACAGCCAATGCCTCCTGTCCCTGCATAGGGATGTTGTGGAGCAGGCTGGCAGAGGGATGGCCCAGCAGCCCAGTCCACTTTCCAGTGAGCTCAGTGGTGACAGAACTCTTGCTTGTGCCCTGTGGATCAGGGCCCAGAGCTGCCCAACTATCCAGCTCCTCCAAGGAGTGGAACCCCAGCCTGCCTTGCCCTGGGGCTGAGGAGGGACACGGGTGTTTCCCTGGATCTTTCTTGCAGCTGTAACTTCTCTGCTGAAAACCCAACGAGCTGCAGCCCTGCCTTCCCTTCCCCAGCAGGACTGCACTGCCTTCCACCCTCAGTCATCAGGAAAACCAAGGAGTTTGTCACCTGCAGCCCCTGAAGCAGCAGCAGAACATCCCTTCGTGCAGCCCCTGAGTCACTGAGTCTGTTCCCTTCCACTCTAAAGTGACATTAAAGCACCTTTCCCCCATTAGCTGATATTGCAGCAGATACACAACAAATAATACATTATAGACCTGTACTTCAAAGGCCTGAATAGTGCAAGTGCAGTATCTTCCTCAGATTCACTTTGGTGTTTTCCATAAAGAGGGTGTGTGATATTTATTTATTTGTTTTCCAACCGAGAGCTCTGACTGTGGTTCCTTCCAGTGTTCACTCTACTGCTTGGTGACCTGGCTGCTCCAGGGAGTGCAGAGGGCATTTGAGAAATAAAATGGATGGAAATACAGTTATTAATCAGCACAGCTTACTGAAAATGAGCCTGCTGCACAGGGCCAGGCCCCAAGGAAAGGAAAAAAGTCATGACATTTCTAGGAATGCCACTGGGAGCTGTGTGGTAAACCTCTGAATAACGAGATGAGAAGGTAAAATGAATGTACTTGGGGTGCCCTGAGGGGTTAAAAAACCATAAACCCCTGTCTGAGAGGGGAAACTTCCACGGGACTTCATTGTGTGCTCGTGTTTGAAAGCAGCTCTCACAAAACTCCCATTTTCATCTCCTTCAGCTTTGTCCCAGGAGGGGTCACACGCCAGAGGTGGAACCAAACCCAGCAGGCCCAGCCCAGCCCTGAGTAACTCCCCAAAAGGGACATCCTGGGGCCATCCCAGCACTGCCCAGTCCTGCCTCTGAGAGGGCTGGCAAAGGACTGTCACTGCCCAGAGCAGCAGCCAGGGTGGGCTGGGGTGAATCCTGCAGTGGAAGGACCCGGTGCCAGCAGATGAAACTCCCAACCAAACGACCAGGGCTGTGCCTGCCCCGGGCAGGGCTGGGATTTCAGCACCACACCAGGCCCTCAGCAACACAAGGGATTGTTGCTGCCATCAGGTGCACATCAGGGCAGGGACTGTGTCCCCACCATCAGTCCAAGGTGGGACATGGAACCCCTGTTGGAATGTGGCCTCACCTGCTGGGGAACAACATCTCCAAACAACCCGCTGCAATTAGAGATCAACAACAACTGCAAATTAACAGCCAACTGACTTCATCCCTACAAAACCACCACCCATCCAAAGCTCCTGGAGGTTTATATACAAAAATTGACTCCAATATTTAGATAAATTAATCAGTTCACAAGTTTAGTGCACAGTGAATTTTCTTTACTGTATCAACTGTACACTGAGATTAAATTAAAATGTTGTAGCAAAGCACAGAGCACAGTTTATAACAGATTTACAAGTACTGTATGGACATGTTTGTCTTTTCTTTTATTCCTCATAAGTGATGCTGTTATGATGGCCATAATTCTCACTTACTCCACTTGGAGGCTGCTGGCAATAGCATAAAAATAGATTTTGAGAATTTATACCATACATGCATCATAAGGAGGCAACAAAAGAGCACAGGTAAGATTGATTTAGGTTTAGAGCCAGTGTTCTTCATATTCATTTCCACACTAACCCTGCCCCCCTCAGTCAGTGACCTCACTCCCCACCAGCCCCAGGACCTGCAGTTCCCACCACCACGAACGGGAACTGCACTGGAACTGTGGGACTGACTCTGGGCTTGGTTTCCATACAGCAACTGGAAGACAGCCCAAATAAATTCCCACAGGAACGCTGCTGCAGTCCCAGGATATTCACTCCCAAAACTGAGGAGCTGGTTTCTGATTCTGAATGCACCACGTGGGACATCTCCTTCAGCTTCACACAGAGGAGCTCACCCAGCAGCACCCAGGGACACCACCCTGGCAGGGACCCAGAGACACCACCCCTGGCAGGGACCCAGGGACACCACCCCTGGCAGGGGAGAGGCCAACACCTGGCTGACCTCCTTGGGAACGCACCAGGGTGGAATCTGCACACCAGAGCTGGAGGGAACAACGTTCCAGAAACGGCATTTCACGAGAATCATTCGCAGGACACGTCACGAGACCTTGTTCTGCTGGTGGAACCTTCTCCCAGTGGGGCAGAGACCGACAGACTGGGGGCTGTGGAAGGTCCCTGAACCCTCCCTGCACCCACATCTCCTGTCACGTGCACCTTTGTTTGTTCAGTGACAAAGCAGCAACTGTTCATTACCTCCCTGTTCTGGGGTGTTTGCTCTGACAGGACCTTCCTGCCACCTGCTATAAACTTTCATAAATCCAGAGTGAAATATTCAATAAAAAAGGGAAGATTTGCAGTTACAGAGAAGAGCTCAAATAAAGTTCATGGTTTCTAAGTAATGCAGCTTTCAATTACCATACCCTTTTTAAACTGGGAAAGATGTAATGTTAATCAAACATGCAATTTGCAAGTGTTTTTCTTTAGTAAATGTCATGTACAAGTAGATATTTAGGATGTAATGCAGAAAGTAATTGCAGTTGGATAACTTTCCAGGGTAATATTTATTTACATTAGTGCAGACTTGAGTATTCCTGAAAAAGGCAATGAACATTGTGCACGAAATCCTGACCCCACTGAGGTCAATCCCAAAACTCCCACTGCCTTCCAGGACTAGAATGCCACCCTTCAACTCAGTGTGTTCACTAAACCCTTTCCTGCTGCTTAGTAAATAAGAGGGAAAAACGGAGCCAGCACAAGGCAGCTCATGGAGGAAATGGCCAGACTCTCCCTCCAAGGAAAATATTCCAACTGGGAGTGATGGACAGTGCCTGGAAACCACAAGAGTGGTGAAGTCAGGCATGACCTCTGAAGGCTGAAGTTCCTTTCCAGGCTCCAGTTTGGTATCTACAGGTGTATCATGCCACCTTTCAGGGGCCCAGGATCCTCACAAATTCCCAGGAAAAGGCTTTGATGGGAATTTATTCTTCTGGTCAGGTACCCATGCAAGGATTAGAGCACCCAGATGCTTCTGTGGGGTCACTCTAGACATTTAAATGGTTGTCACATGTCAGTCCTCATCTTGCTGGGCTGTCCCTCCCACTGCCACTGGCTATAGATAATAGTGAGTTATTTCTAAGGCCAACAATCAAATTAAATTCTACAAAATACATTTACTTCTGCTTTTAATAAAAGAGTGCTCCCCACCTCCCCCAGCTGGAAAGTAACTGCTTTATCCAACCTTCAGGGGTCAGCAGGAGGGGATGTTCAGCTGGAATAATGACTGACAGCAATGCCTATCAGGGCAACAACACTGTGAGCAACTGGGTGCCCCCAGCAGGAAAACAATCTGTACATTCATGGGAAGAGGCTTCAGCAGGGGACATCCTGCCCTGGGAGCTGCAGGCTCTCCAACTGCCCACAGAGGTCAACTCTGGGGCCGAGTTAGGAGTTAAAAAGGAACTGTGGAGTCCTAAATGGAGGCTTTCACATCAGGAAACAAATGTGCTTTCTTTCAGAGAGACTTTGCCAGTGGCACATTTCAAACTTGTGCAGCATCCTCTCAGGAAGAGCCAGGGCTCTGTTCTGCTCTCCCAGTCACACACACGTCCCCAGCAGCAGCACCTTCGTCCTGCCCTGAGATCTCCCTCCCACACAAGGGAGCTCCTGGGATGGACGATGGAACCCTGGCAGAGGGGGGAGCTTCACCCACGAGCCAATGCCCTGAGGAACGAGGGCTCTCCCTGGCACTCAGAGAATGTGGTGGAATGGTGCAAACCCCATGCTGCCCATGGATCCCAAATTTGGCCAGGAGGAGGCAGCTCCAACCCCACACACAAGGCCTGGTTGGATCCCCAGGGGGGGTCACCTGCTTCATGTGCTGTTTTCAAACAGCATTTCTTTCTCAACTTCCCACAAGCTACAGAATTCACGGCAAGGCAACGTTTCCAGGCAAGCCATCAGCCAGCAATTTGCCTCCGCTTGTTTATGTTTACAAAGCATCTTCCACTGTTTCCTCTGCCTGGAAAATTGGTTATTTTATCAAAGAAAGCTATCAGCTGCCTTTTGTACTATCTACCTTAGATAAATATATGTTCTATTTTAATCCATTTTTCATTTACTTCTAGGCAATTGATTCTCTTATTTTCCTCAAAATGCATTCTATGATGTTTGTATTATTTTGACTGGAAAAACAGGCCTGTAGCTACGAACATTATTTTCCCACCCTGTTAAATGCAGCACCTGTGTTTGATTTTCTTCAAGTACATGATACTGTGACCAAGGAATGAATATCTGTCTGTCTGAGTTGTCTAGACCAGCATGGGGAGGGTACAACTGGCTCAGCCCAACACAGAATATAAAACATGGACAAAGAAGGAGACAAGTTAAAAAGAACAATGGGTTTGAGGGGGTTTTAACCCCCCCAACTCCTTCCCAGCCAGTGGGGGCACAGGGTGTCATGATGGTGAACATTTACAGGGATTTATATGGATTTATAGAAGGCAGGGATGAAATTCCTGTTGGACTGTGATTGAGCTGTCCTGCCCATGGCCACACTGTGCTCAGTGAGGTCTGTGTGTCATTTGTGCCTTGCTGTATCTCTGCTAACCCACTGACCCCCCTTGGGCAATACCTGCAAGAACCTGCCTGTTCTGGGCTCTGCCAAGTCCTCATCTCACCTTGGCAAGGTTTTTACCAAATCCCTGCTCTCGGGTCACGTTCCCTGTGCTGTGGTTTGGGAGCTGGTGGATCATCTGCCATCTCCTATGGGATATCCCCAGGCCTTCACACTGTGTAGGCACTTCTTTTCCCCTTTACTCATCTTCTTTTTGACCCCACATTCATCATCCCTGCAGAAACCTGGACAAATGACCTGCCTAGCTTTGGTGTCACCAGTGTCCTGCTGCATTTCCCCTAAAGCAGGACTCCCCCATCCTTTCCTTTTCTCTTTTTACTTACACAGCTGCTCTTTTTTCTTTTTTTTTTTCTTCAATAGGCATAACTCAGCTTGACTTTTGGCAAATCTCACTTTATCCCTGACATATTTTGACTTGTAAAACATAGTTTTGTCTGCTGTTCAGTTCCTTTTCCTATTCCTTACCACTCATTTCTACTATCTCCACTTATTTCTACCATCTTCTATTTTGATAACTAATATGAACCCGGCTCTAACATCTCCCAGCTACAAGTTTCTGTCTCTTAAGCTTAAGTTGCTGATTCCTGACAGTTTTCTTAGATCCTGGACTTCAGGACATCTATCATACAGGATTTCCCGAGCATTCCAAGCCAAAACACATTTCAAATGAATCTCCTCAGTTTGGAATGTTTGTTTTATTGCTTTGCAATTCATGAATGACTGACGTTATTTTCTATGCCTGGGTCATTTATTCCATCTTCATTACCTACAACACTACATCCGAAATAGTATTTTCCTGGTTCAGTAATCAGTTGGCAGGAATATCTACTATTGCAGTAACACTTGTTCTCCAAAATATATCAGAGGAATTAAAGCTTGGAAGCGGTACAAGCCCTAGACGTATTTCTCTCCGTAGTAACATTTGACAGGCCCCTCCACGGAGCCAACTCGAGTGCTAAACCTGCAGAACAGATTTCTAGCACTCCACCACTCCAAACTTTCAGCAGCCTCTCCCACAGCGATTCTGACCTAAACAGATGTTGATGTATCTCTACTATCTTTTACTCCTCTTAAGCCAATCATAACCCTGCAGCAAAACGCTGCTCTGTCAGCCTAAGTGCCTTTCAGACAGGAACCATGATAAAGTGGCTCTGTGCATTTTTATAATCATGTAATTACAGACTTTTGTACAGCAGGTTATGCTTTCACAGATAACATCTCTTTGCACACAGCATGTGATGAAACCTTTACAGCTACAAAACTGCTACGTTTTGCCTTCCTAAATGTTTGGGACTCGAAGCACCAGCTCTGTGCAGAGTGAGCGGCTCAGGAACAGAAGGGACCCATGAGATCTGTGGGTTTCCCAGGCTGGAAAATTTAACTCTGAGTTGCTCAGGACAGAAAGAGTGATTTGATTCATTGGATTCTTTCAGCTCCCCTTTTCCTCTCCAAAACTCCACCAAAGCACCATCCTGTCAAAGTAATCCATTAACATCCTTTCCTGTTGTCACACAGGACACAGGCAGGCACCTCACAGCACTAAACACTCCAGCTTCCCATCTGAAGGAGAAACATCTATTTCCTCTGCAGCACTTCTCATCTCCAAACTCCAGTGTCCCCCCCAAAGGCACTCAGCATCACCATTCCATCCACCAGCACACGGAATGCAGAGGGAAAGGACGTGTCCAGGATGATGCAGCAGCCCAGGAACAGAGCTGGGAACAGAGCCCGACTTCCTGAATGTCAGCAAGGAATTCTACTCATCCTGTTGAATGTGCTGATGAAAATACAGCCTGTCATAAGGACTTCCAGGGCATTTCAGGACTGTGGAATGAAAATTACCACAGAATTCTTTGGACAGGCTCCCCATAAGAGAGTTCTGCTCTTCTATGCAGAGGATATTTCCTCTCCAAAAGTCCACTGGATGTGGGGAGGGGGCTGGCTGCATCCAACTGGTTGTTGGCATTTTTCCTAAAGATCCCATGGTCATTTCCCACATTATCTGACCGGACTCAAACTGATCCTGTCATCAGTGTGAAGGCACCTCCACCACACCTGGGACATCACTTCATTCACTGACTTGGCAAAATCGACCCCAAAGGAGGTTTTCAACTTTGATCAACCCAAGACAACCCCCAGAAGGATGTTTTGCTCAAATTACATCACACTTACATGATTGCACAGTGCAGCAGTTTACAAACACGACAGGAGATATTCTGGCTTTGTGAATGTAAAGGCAAAACATTTCCACGGAGCCTCCGGGAGATTTGCATGCCCGTGCAATCCAGGATCAATCTGCTCCAGAGTGTGACACACAAGGACTTTGTGTTTATGCTCAGGCTGATGTTTAGCATGCTGCAGTGCAGCAAACAGAAAAGTGGAGTTGAGCTGTCATGTAAGATAATTGATTCTGACAAGACTACAAGTTAATTCGTCACTATTTTGCAACTTATTTGAAAATTCTTTGCAGCAATGTCCCAGAGGACAGCGTGTAATCGCTTGTAAACTGAAATTAGGTCCAGAGTTAAATATCATTAAATCTCAGGTACAGCCCGAGCTCAGCATGTGCCTACTAATGCGTTACCTTCCCTATTACAGCAAGGACACGGCTCCAGCAAAGGTTATGAAGATTATTGCTCAAGTTGCAAATTGCTTACAACTAAAGAATTAAACTGGGACACATTTTCAGGTGCAAGAGAAAAGCCACTCGATGGACACCTGACAGCCTCCAGTGTCTCACTGCACTCACAGCTTCTGGCCACGTTTTTGCACCCCCACACACACAACCCCCTCTGTGAGATAAAGTTTGAATTGCCCACCCCTGGAACCTCCCCAAGGCCACGCTGGACAGGGCTTGGAGCAACCTGGTTGGTGAATGGCATCCCTGTCTGTGGCAGGGGGTGGGAAGGAGATGAACTTTAAGGTCCCTTCCAACCTAAACCACTCCGTGATTTTATGATTCTAAGGAAAATAAAGAGGAATATTAAAGCTCATCTTCGTACTAATATATTCAAATTAAATCACCCCTCACATCAGCCATTCCAGTGTTTTATTATAACAGAGGATGAAGGATTGGTAGATATTTTAAAACTGGATTGCGAAGAACATATTGTTTGACAGTTTTATTTGAGACTGTTAAATATTAATTGCTGAACAAAAGGGGGCATTAAAAAGTTATGTTGGATACAAATAATTCAACTCCCTATAACTAGAAAGGGTATTTGCATATTCACCTTCTCTGGAGCCTAACAATCTCACTTTGGGCAGGTTTGGGGGTCTTGATGGTAATTTCTACTAAAATGAACAACTGCATTAGGATTTGCCTTACAGATTAAAGTGAAGGTGGTGGGCACAGCCAAAGCATCCCAGCAATTTAAGGAGTGCCCCCAACAATTCCAGGTGTTTCAGTGGCTGGTTAGGATCTTTTGGACAGGTGGGGAAGGTGTTGTTTCAAGAGATGCCGCTGCTGCTCCCTGGGACTCCCCACCTACATAAAGAACGTGCTGCTTGTCTTGGGGTGTCACAACCCCTCCCTCGGCTGCAGAACAGCCAGAGCTGCCTGGAACTGTTGGGATTTATGGAATGTTTGTGTCCTGAAAGGGCAGGGGGAGCAGGCCCTCCCCACCCTGCAGAGCTACCCCAAGCAGGTTGAGAAGCCACGGGCTCTTCCCCCAGGCACAAACCTGCACAGAGACCTGGCCGTGCCTATTCTGACCTCTGGAGTGAAATCTGAACTGCTGGCCCAGGAACTAAATTAAACCTCTTCCCCAAAATCCATCTTGTCCTCAAGCAGGCAGTGCCTTACAGTCAGAACTCCTTAATTTCACTAATTACTTTTTAATGATCATGAACAAACAAAAGGCACCAGGAAGGTGCCACGTGCCAGGAGACTCGGTGCAGTGTCTGCTCAGAGTCACAAAACTAATCATGCCCCACCTGCTCCCAAAACCTGCCAATCTCAGATTGGTTTGGGTTCAATTTCTGAAGAAATGGAGCCTCTGCTCGTTCTAATTAGACTTTTGGAGCAGGGACACCTGTACTGAAAAGCCATCTGCAAGCAGGCTCAGATGGTGACTCCGATGCTTCTCAGCAGCAATCACTGATTTTGCAGAAACAATTCTCTGCCCGTTATTTCAACTAAAGTGAACCCAAATCGTCCTGTGCTTTATAGACTCTTATTTCCTAAATTTTAGAAAATGCCTCCTAAACCTTTATACATGTCTCTTTTTCTCCCCCTCTTCTCCTCTCCCCACTCCAAGTTCAAACATAGGAATACAGTGCTGAAGTCCCCTGGGGTGGCAGCCTGGCAGCTTTTGCAAACCTTGAATTCACAGAATCACAAATTGCATTAAATTAGTGTTTTTGATTGCCTGTCTCTGTTTTCCACTCTTATGTGAGAGTGTGGCACTGGTGGCACACTTGGCAGTTTCCACTGAAATGGTGGCTTGGCTAAGACAACAACCAGGTGGAATAGCTGGTGTTTGGGTCCCTGAAAAGGCAGGCACAGTCAAGGAACCCTTCTGTGATGTGAAATGGTGTTGCAGACTCTCAGCCAGGCTACCCAAGCAGCACCAGGGCTGTCCATGGAAAACAAGGAATAACAGAGAACTCCAGGCACTGAAATCCTGCCCCTGCTCTGCTTGAGAGCCACTTCACTGCTGGGCTGCCACCTCTCGCTGTGGGTGAAGCCACAGGCAGCTCCTTGAAACCCACTTTGCCCCCTGCCCCTGCAGCAGGCAATCAGCACAGCTCTGAGTGGAACTGCAGCTCAGGAGGCCCCTTCCCAGCCAGCAGTGAGGGGGGATTAAGGGCAATAAGGGAGGGGAGCAGAGGAAAAGAATGGATAAAAGCAGAAAGCCATAGAAGGGAGATGCTAAGAGACACAAGGGGGGACACAGTTTAGAACTGTGACATTGTTCACTGAGAGGGGGTTTTAATGAGATACAGGACTGCACTCAACTTCTAAAACAAAAGAACTGATTCATGTTCAATGTGTCCAGAGAATCCCTGTGTTAAAAGCCTGACATGAAAGGGGGGATGAGTGAGGAGACACCAGAAAGCCTCAATCAACGTGCCAGTTCATGTTCACCAGTACCTGTCAGATGTCCCTTTGTTAACAGGGGGCTGCAGAAAAAGGGTTCTGGTGGGGGAGTCCTTGGAAAGTCTGGCAGCACCATCAGCCAGGTGCTATCTGCTTATGCAGAACATGAAACAATCCCCACCACGTGGAAAAACAATTCCTGGGATGGTGCAGGTGATGTCAGTAGGAACACCACAAGCAAGGGACAGGGAGGAAGCTCTTTGCTTCATGGGTTTGAAATACAGTTTTATTAACTACAGATCAGGCCAAGGCTATTGATGCATTGATGTCTATATATTTAGATGAAAGTGCAATAATTAACTCCCTGTTTCTATCTCTTGGAAATAACAGGTAACCCAAGTGGAACTTTCTCTGTACTGTATTTTGGAGTTTACAGAGCTCTGGTACCTTGTGGTGCTGACCTGCTGTGGAGGGGTCTGTTCTCTAAATCCCATCAAAACAGCAAATATCTGCAATTCATTTCAGAACTCTGCCTGCATTAGAAGTTAATGTACTGATTAATTTACCTAATTACAGTAAACCAAACAATCCTGCAACTGGGGCTGGTCTGTTCACTTGCTGAAAATGCCCTTCCACAGAGCCCCTGCTGAGATGGGATCAGCTCCTGGGTACCCGAGGATGGGCCACGATAGAACTTCAAACATTTCTTCTGGTCATGTTTGTGTTTTTCAAGTCTGTCTCCTTTGAAATATCAGAGACTTGTTTGACATTTAATTTCCCCTCCTGCACTGAAACCAGGAAAATCCGTGGCTTTAGAGGAGGACACTGAGAGAGGAGCAAACATGAGCTGATCAGTCATGGAGGAGTGGAGGATGATGATGATGATGGTGATGATGATGATGATGATGGTTTCCCAAGCAGTGTCCAGGGACAATAAAGTTCAGCTTTTGTGCAGAGAGCTCACACCACACCAATTAACTACTGAATTCTCCTTCAGGAGGGGGAGGAGCTGGATCTGAGATCTTCAAGGAAACAGAAGTGGCAGAGGAACCTCACAATTCTCCTACCAGAGGGCTGAGCAGCACTGGAAATGCTCAGTGGTCAGATTTCCACTCACAAAGGAATTTTGTCATTAATGTGTTCTATCCCAAATAGAAAACTTCAACATTTGGGTCCCTCCTGAATCCCACTGTGATGGAAGTGTAAGAAGAAATGCTCAGTTATGAAGAAAAAGAGGATTTTTAACCTAATTTACCATAATTGTGCCTTGCCTTTCTGGAATGTTAGGAGAGTCTGAATTTCCTACACAAGTTGGGTGACTCATGTACCTGTACTGATCTTGGCTGATTTTGTTAAAGGAATATTCCATTTCATCAGAGAAATGTGGAAAGCCTGTGTTGTGCAAGAAGCACAGGAGGCATCATGGAAAGTGGTAGTGACAGAGTCAGAACATCTCTCCATCAGGACTCTCCATCATTTCGAGTTTACTTTAATGTGCTGCACTGTACTGTCATTTAATGTGTGACAGACTCACAGAAAAGGGAATTTGGGCTTTTATCTGCACCAGAAAACACAGGGCTGAAAGAAGCCACGGAACTTGGAGGGGAAGCACCTTCCTCGTTTGGCAGAGCGCTGGCCACAGTCACAATGCAGGGATTTCCAGAGCAGAGGGAAATGGAATTTGCAAAGATCCTGAGAACCACAACTGAGATGGAAATTTTAGTTTATTTAATGAAGCATTAATGCTTCCCTCCAGACAGCTCTGTGCTCTGTTTGCCTGCTCTCCCATTATGGCAATACCAGCTCAACCCAGACAATTCCCTGCCATTCCATTCACCTTTGCAAATTCTGATGTCCCTTCTCTCCATGTTTTCCCTTGCTCAGGATTAACAGGTCCTCCCTGTGCATCCAACCATCCAAAGGGCACGTGTGGAGTTTCCCTGAGTCTCCTTCTCTGCTCAGCCTAGAAGGCATTTCTGAGGGGAGCAGTTGTACCTGCTAAGAGAGAAACCACTCAGAAATGTTCAATATTGAGTTTTAAACACCTGATGAGGGCTGAGTTTCTGCTGGCAGTTACAGGAACGCAGAATAATTCCACTTGTGTGGCTGTGGATGAATAAAACTGTGATCAAAATGCAGTTCCAAGGCTCTCCCGAGATGCAACACGTCCTTTACAACAACAAAGCAAATGAAGCAAAAGAGGAGGAAAAGTGAATTAAAAACACATTGAACTCGCAGATACAAAACAAAGCTGGGATAAATATTAGCACTGATGATTTTCTTGCCATTATCCACAATGTGTTTTTCCTCACCAAAAAAAAAAAGAAGAAGAAGAAGAAAAAAAAGCAGAGGTTTAATACCGTCCATCACTCATGGAAGGGATGGAGCGTGAAAGATGCCTTGGAGCAAGTTAACGGCTTGGCTGTGCCTCAATTTGTCATAGTCATACACAAAGCAAAACTGCACCCCCTAACACATCCAAACATGTTGCATCCTGGAAGAACAACCCAACATCTGGTCATCTGTAACGCAGAGAGCACCGTCCTGACTGCGTGTCAGAGCAATCCATTAACATCCTTTCCTGCTGTCACACAGGACACAGGCAGGCACCTCACAGCACTAAACACTCCAGCTTCCCATCTGAAGGAGAAACATCTATTTCCTCTGCAGCACTTCTCATCTCCAAACTCCAGTGTCCCCCCCAAAGGCAGCCAGGATCACCATTCCATCCACCAGCACACGGAATGCAGAGGGAAAGGACGTGTCCAGGATGATGCAGCAGCCCAGGAACAGAGCTGGGAACAGAGCCCGAATTCCTGAATGTCAGCAAGGAATTCTACTCATCCTGTTGAATGTGCTGATGAAAATACAGCCTGTCATAAGGATTTCCAGGGCATTTCAGGACTGTGGAATGAAAATTACCACAGAATTCTTTGGACAGGCTCCCCATAAGAGAGTTCTGCTCTTTTATGCAGAGGACTCCCAGGGGCTTTCAAAATGCTCTGACCTCCTGCTTAAATATTCCATGTTTTCCGTCATATCCAGCCTCTTGCTCTGATTCAGAGATTACTGAAGTTACAGAAATAAAATAATTCATAGAATCATAGAATAGCTGAGGCAGAAAGGGCCCCTGGAGACCACCTAATCCAAACTCCTGCTCAAAGCAGGGTAAGCTGGAACAGGTTGCCAAAGACTGTCCAGTTGATTTTGAGTCTCTCCAAGAGCAACCTATCCCAGCACTGAACCACCCTTACGGTAGAAGAGCTTTTGAAAGCCTAAATGGAACTCCTTGTGTTTGACTGAGCCCTGAGCTGTGGAGTCTGAGCTCTCTGAAGGGGCCTGGAGCCCAGGTGCTGAGGGTGGAAGATGGTGAGACTTAGGGTGGTCCCTGAGAACTCCAGAACTGTCACCATCACAGCCCAGGAACAGGCTGGGTTCTTCCCAAGGGATTTCTGAATAAGCTCTGGCAAAGGTAATCCTACACCTGGGCTCTGTCCTAAAACTCCTGTGCCACCAAAAGAGTTCCCACGCTCTGCTGGTATTCCCAGACTGGAATCTGGGGGATTCCAGTGGCTGGAGTTTATCCCAGAAGATCAGATTTGCAGCAGTGCATGTATTATCTCCCTGCTCCCCCAGCTGAACGAGATGCAGGTGAGGAGCACTGGCAGACAGGCTACAGCAGATGACAAAGGAAAGATTATTCTGGCTTCCCAAGAATCCCCCAAGCTTCCAGCCATGCCTCCCTGCCTCCCACCCCAGCAGCAAGGTGTGCAATCTCCACGGAAAAATTGACCTTCCACAGGAACCCTCGTGTCTTCCTGCAAACCTGCCTCCTCCTGCAGTTTGTTCCCAGGCTTTGATCCTGCTTTGAAGCTATCACTGCAATCTAAGTAAGTCAGAGAGGGTATCAGGCTTTGGTCCTTGGCTAAAAACTTGCCTGTAATCAATTCTCATGATTTACTCCTCCTGCTACATAATTGAAACGCTGCAGCTCTGTCCATGGGGTTCATAACGGTGAGATCTGAGCAGGCTGGAGGAAGGTAAGAAACTCTTACCTCTAAACTACCCCAAAATGTTCCTTCTTTCCTGTTTTATCTTCTGTTAAAACTTGAATTTTGCGGGTTAATTTCACCCTCTACCCTGAATTTGATACATTTTTTTTTACCATTCTGGACAGGGTTATGCAGCCCAGCCTTCACATAAACAGGCACTGAGGGATGGGCAGAAAAGCTTTTGGAAATGAAAATGATGAACTGCAGGGCCTTTTCTGTGCAATGACCACCCTCCAAGATCAAAGGACGAGTGTTTCATCTCTCTCCTTTCTGCCTGATGCCCACAGAGCTCTTCCTCTTACAAAACACCCTCAGTAACAATTACACACCCCATTTCCATCTGGCATTCACTGTTATTCCTGGTGGGGCCTGAATCCTCTGGCACCACACATCCCAAAGCCAGGAAAGTGGATAAAACTCACCATGGCAAAGGGGTGTGGATGGGGACTTTTCTCATAAGCTCTCTCTCCCTTTTCCACCTTTCCCCAGGGAACTCCCTGCAGTTCTTTAAGCAGAAGTCTCTGTGTAGCAGAAAAGTCTCTTCTTCTTTGACTCCACACCCCAGAAACTCAACGTGCATTGTCATTCTCGGACTCTGCACACCTTGCAGGTCACTGATCATATTTTAGGAGTTCTTGTCATCACAAAGAGAGTGACACCCCTATCTGTGCCACTTCCCAGCTTCCCTGACAAATGGCCTGCACTGTGCTTTCTTCAACAAGATTGAGGTCTCCTGAACTCTCATTTTCACTCCCAAACATTCAGATATTCTGCTGGGCTAACATGGGCCTGTTTAATAAATAAAATCCTGCAGTGAATCAGGTCTTTTTGAGCTGGAAGGAAATGACTGGGGGATGTGCTTGTTACAGAACACACATTCAAGGCAATCAAATGCTATAAGGAAGGGTCAGGACTGCAGGTGTGAAGTATTTTCAGCAGCACAGAAATACAAGTGAACTCCTGGCTGTACAAATTTTCCTTAATGTGCAAAATTCCCGGTATTTCACCTCACCTTTTTGTCAGGAACAAAATAAAACCAAGCTATTGAAAACTGCACTTTCTTTGCTTGCAGGCCCAGAAAAGGCAGTTTGGGCAGTTGAATGCACTGTAATTTCCAGCATCCCACTTCAATACCTCGTGTTTGAACATTGCACAGTGTTTATTGAAGCCATAGTGCCCATGACTGCTGTAGAACACATGTTTATGCCCCTCCATAAACACTTAAACAGGTTTTTCTGCTGGCACCAAAACGAGACAAATGGCACTTTAACCAGAGCACTTCAGCTCTAAATCCTTCTCCTGTCAGGTTATCACCTGGTTGGAATTTTTGTGTCATGGTTTAACCCCAGATGGCAGCTAAAAAGCACCCAGCCACTCCCTCCCTCTGCTCAGTGGTGACAGGGGGAAAAGAACTGGAAAAGGGTGAAATATGTTGGTCAGAGATAAGAACAGTAATAATAATAATAATAATAATAATAATAATAATAATAATAATAATAATAGATAGAGATAGGCAACTCCCAACCAACTCCCCCCACTTTATACCCTCAGCACAGCATTCCATGGTGTGGAATATCCCTTTGCCCTGTTTGACTCAGCTGTCCTGGCCGTGCTCCCTCCCGGCTTCTTGTGCAGCTCCTCCCTGGCAGAGGGAAGATGGAAAGTCCTTGACTTTCTGCTGATCAACAGACTGTAAACCATCGGTGTGCTATCAGCATTGTTCTCATACTAAATCCAAGCCACAGCACTGGACCAGCTACCAGGAAGAAAAATAACTCCATTCCAGCTGAAACCAGAACAACTTTCACTCTCCCTGCCCTGCCTGTGGCATCTCCCACAGCCATTCCATCCTCTCTCCTTCCACTTCACCTTCCTATTTTGACAAAACCTGTAAATTCTACCTGGTAGTATCAGCCAGTAACTGCCTGCTCACAAGGCTGAAGTTGTGAGGTGCCTCACATGCATCATAGTGGTCAATTGTAAAACATCCAAATTCAGTTATGCATTGCCCCGAGCCCAGCTCCTGCACATTGACCTCCTTTTCCATCCCCACCTCCTCCTGGCTGTTCTCTCACCTTGCTGTTTCCCATTTCCCCCCAGATTCCTTCTCTGGCATGTCTCAATCTTTCTTTATTTTGCCCTGCTTTTTTATTCCACGCCTCCCTGTGCATCACCTTCCCCCTGCTCTTCCTGGCTTTGGGCTGTGTTCACAACTTGCAGTCGGTGGTAACGCTGCAACCACCTCCTCTGGAGTGTCAGGTATGATGCTGGCTCACCATCTGCTCATTTACCCCTTTGGTCACGACACATTCCCTCACTCTGAATGCTCTTCCTGATGGAGAACAGTGGGCTCTGTGCACTCCCTGCCAAAGCAAGATTAGCAGCGAGAACAAAACGCTCACCTGGAGCGGTGCAGGGAGGGCTCTGATCTGCCAGCCCTGGATTTACAGGCAGATATGCACTTGTTAAGTCCTCTGCTATCTCATTATTTCTCTCCACATCACTGAGGCAGACAAGCTGTCAACAAACATCCAGTTCACTGGGGACACGAGGTACCTGCTCCCGTGGCAAACGTTTTTGTGGTGTTTTAGAAGGACTACAAATAAGCGCCAGGGTATTGTTTGAGGGGCCTAAGAGGGATTTTCATGAGTGGAATTTAGGAGAACAGGATTTCTCGGAGAAAATTCCGAAAATATTTCACTCCAGAACCTTGCCATCACACTTAGAACAACACAAACACCGGGTCAAACAAAGGAAACTCCCTAAAACTTTCCCATTTTACACAGAGTGATTTAAGGTCATTATGACCTGCTCTTGCATGGAGAAGCTACTAGAAATGCAAGTGACTGTAGGGCTGTGGTAAAGAGAAAGCCCAAGGAGTGTTACCTGTACAATGGCACATTTACCTCCAGCTTTTGCTCTAAAAGAGATCTCTTATTCCTACACAAACATTCTATTGACATGAGAAGAACACCAATAAGTAGCAGAACAATTCACTCTACTGCCATATCCCCATCAGGCAATGCAGGAACTCTCATTTCTCTCATTTTCCAACTGCCACGTTGCATCACCGTAGTCCCCTGCAGATCTGCTCATCACATCTCTAAAGTTAGGAAAGCTGCCTCCAGGCTGTATTTTAACTGCAACCCACCCAAGGCAGCAGGGCCAGCTGTACCTCAGCTCCTCACTCCTCTTTAGCAAGGATATTATTAATTGATGGCTGAGCTCTTCCCAGCCCACCACGCTTCGCCGTCCCTTTTCAGCTCCAACACGGGCCCAGTCAATCCACACGACAAATATACTCGACTCCCACGGCAGCCAGGAAGAAATAAGGACTCCCCACCCCGTGGAGGCTCAGTTGAGTTCCCACAAAGTCAGGGTGAAGCCTGAGGACACATTCCAGGGTGTAAACACTTCCCTCTGGCACAGACACTGCCCACGCTGAGCGCCGGCTGGGCAGGGTGGGAGGGGATGGGGATGGGGATGGGGATGGGGATGGGGATGGGGATGGGGATGGGCACTGTTCAGTGCAGCAGCCAAGGCACAGCTGAAAGGCACTAAAATACACCCAGCTGCAACAATCTGAGCTGCAGGAGCTGAGGATCTTTGTATGCAGATGCTGGGATTTACATCCCAGTGAAGGAGCACTGCCAGGGAGAGCTGTGTATCCACACACTGTCCCCCCGTGCCTGGGCATGTCCCTGGTGCTGCTGGAATCATTTCCTGGCTGTGCCTCAGCTCTGGGGTGTCCACACACACAGCAGGGCTTGTGTCCAGCACTGGGGGATGAGTATCTGTCATTTATTAGCAGATTTTAGCTGCTGGAGGCCTAAAGGTGGATCTCAAGTCTAATTTTTGAATGAGACCTTTGGTTTTTCCTTTTACATTTCAATCTTTGAAGGCTGCCCAGAAAGTAAGTGTTGTAACTGGGAAGAACAGCAGCTTCTGGAAAATCCTAAGAGCACTGGGAGGGGCAGGAGGGCCTTTCCCAGTTGTAGGACATGTCTTTGGGGACAGATAGTCATAAATCAGAAAAAGTCAGAGCAGGCCTGAGGCTTCTCCAGCTTCAGGGGCCTGGAACAGCTCCCAGGGGATCTTCTGATTCCTTAGTGATGGACAACGAGCTCTGCCCTCTCCAAGCATTCCCTGAAATAGCTCACCATGCCTCACCCAGAGACAAGTGGTTTAGAAGCTTTCCTGAGGACCACTATACTTTTTTTCCCCTGTTTTTTAGCAGGCAAAAATCCCAGGAATATTTTTGAGTGGGTGTCCACAGCTGAGATTTTTGCCTACGCTCTGAGAGAGGAAATTTTGCTCTTTTCTCTGACAGCTCTTAGTGACCAGGCCATAAAATTATACCAATGGTACTTTTAAATTGATCTAAAGTCTGTTCATTTGTGTAGTGCACATTTAGAGCTACATTATTGTAAGATGCTCCAGCAATGAAATTCAGCATTAACAATTCAGTTCATTAAAAAGGATATTTTAGTGGGTTCTTTTTTTTTTTTCTTTTATAGCTATTACTCTAAAGTGAGAAAAACCTCAGTCAAATTAATAAAACTAACAACTCGTCACACAAGTGCTGCCTCTCTGTGAAGTCTGCTCTGCTCTCAACCAGTTTGGCAGCCAAAAAAGATGTCTGGGAGCCAAATTCCCCCTTGCATAACCACACAAACCTGCATGGGAATGCGTTTAGCCCCTTCAGTACTTGTAACCATGGTTTCATTTACTGAAAGTTATCCTGAAAGTGGAAAGTTTTAGTCAACCGTGGAGCCATTCCCCACACAAGAGAACAGTCACACCCTGAAGTTCACTCCCAGCTGGGAAAGGTTCACAGGGCTCTGCTGTGGGAGGGAGGGCTCAGGTACAAACACCTCAGCAACAGAACTTCCCTGGATGGCACTGTCAGCTCCCCAGGTTCACACCCAGCTCTCAATGCCTTTTCACACTCCCTTGGGAAGCATCAGCCCCTGACACGCTGCCCTGATGACAGGCAGGCAGTAGGGCTTTATACACAAGTGTGCCCACAGCTTCCCTCACTGGTTTCAGCACCAATTCAGACTGGTTTTCCAGAGATAGCCAGCACACAGAACTGTCTAACAGTTTAGTGGTGTAGAACACAGAATTCCCAGCTCAGGTACAGCTCACTGGGGCTGCAGAGTGGGTCGCTGTGGGGTGACATGTCCAGGTGGTCACTGGTCCTTACCTGTCCTCTCAGCTCCCGTTTTGTAGCTGTGAGCCCTAAAGCTCAGCCTGGATGATACTCAATAACTCCTGGTGCCCAAAACTGATCCTCACCAACCTGATTTCCACCTCATCTCTCAAGTTCCCACTCAGATGATGGCTTAAGCATTTATCTAACTTAAATGAGTTAAGGCTGTTCCTTATTGACTTTAAAAGGACTATTCCTATGCATGAAGTACAAGGCTGGATCAAGCCTTGAGAGCGAGGCCGGAGCTGGAAGACAGAACTCCAGGGACTGGAGCAGATGGAGTCAGGTCAGCAAAACTGACTCTTCAAAATCATCCAAAAGAGGAAGTCCCAGAGGGTTCTGGGACTGCTGGGGAAATGATCTGTGACTACCTTGGCTTTAGACATAACCAGATTTAGATTTAGGGGGGAGAGCTCTCCCCCCAGACTCTGACAGGGAAGATGAAGGTGAAAAGTGAAAGGACACAGGGTGCTGAATTTCTATTTTTCACTCACTTTAGTACAAGCTTAGAACAACTGGCAGCTGATCTATTAATCATCACTGAATCACATGGAAGTACAGAGAGAGATTCCTTCCCAAAGTAAATTCTAGGTCTCCTTTTCCTTTTCCAGACCAAACTGTTGCCCTTTGCCCAGCCCTGTTCCTGGATAATGTGACTCCTGTACCTTTCCACAAGCTTGCAGCACCTCCAAAGTGCTGAACTCCTGGAAGCTGAGAGGATACACATCCCTACCAGAGGGAGGAGGAGCAGCCCCAAACAGCTGGGCAGATATTAAGAGCTTCAGCAAGAGACACAACATTCCCACCGGATGAGAAATGATGGATTAGCCCAGTTTAAAGCAGCCAAGTTATGTGTGTAAAAATACAGGCAGGCCATGCTGCTGTGCTCCCACAGCACTGCACAGCAGCTTGTGTTTACTCTTCACTCCTGTCACAGCCTGTCCTGCGTGGGCTGGGCCTGGGAAGAGCTGCTGCCACCACGGGGACTGTTCCCACACGGAACTCGGGGCCCAGCCCAACATCCAGCAGAGGCAAAAATTCAACACAAGCTGTTTACCTGATTCCACCAGTTCAGCAGTGATTGAAGGGAGCTGGGTGGGGGGGTTTTTTTTAAGTTTAAGGGAGAGCAAATTGTTAGAACGGAGAGAGGCAGAAATCAATTCCACTCCGTAATTGCTATGGAAAGATCCTCGTGTGAGCCTCACTGGAGCTTGTTTTTACACATTTGCATTGCTTTGCATGATGCAGTTGTCACCCAGTCTGCAAATCACATCAGAATTAAGCTGTAATTTGAGCCTGGCTTAAATGAAAAGTGTATTAAAACTTTGAAGTCCACACGCTATGGATATGAAATTCTGTTTCAGCCAAAGCAATAATTAAGAGTGGATTGCAATTGAAGTTTAACAGCTTCAAACAGATCTTTAGAAACAGCATCCACACTCAACAGCTGGAACGACAAATGAAACACGGGGGCTGTGGGGAAAAAAGGAACATCACACCTGGCTCTGTCACCTCATCTGGCACTTGGATACACAGTCACTGAGATGCAAACCCACACACAGATGAATTCCCAGGCAAGGACCATGGACAGATGCCCCCGTGGCCCACTAGCAGTTTAGAACAGCTGAGGACCTGCACCTTTGCCCCTCTTTGGTGGACACTGGTGGTTTCCCAGTCAGTCCTATCCTAAAAACCTGAGGATGAAAAATCAAGTAATGAGTCTGGCAGATCAGTCTCTCACTTTAGGCTGAATTTTGTTTGAGCCTGCACTCAAAACCCAGGACTCTTTCCTTTGAACCTCATTTCTCCAAAAATAGTTCAAAGCATTCTGAGAACACGGATGCCAAAAATCCAGCCTGGAAACCACCCCAGCCTCAGTGTAAAGCACTCCCTTTCCTCCTGGGAGCTGTGCTGCTGCTTTGCACAGCCTGTCAAACAGCCCCTGCAGACTCAGCCAGCCCTCATTCACCACCTTGGGACTGAAGCATCAGCTGCTGCAGGGCTGGGCCCTCAAAGGGATCTTGCTGTGATCCCACACCTGCCTGTTGTTACAGCCCTGGCTATTCTGACAAAGAGATCAAGATGAAATAGCTTCTCGCTCCCAGTTTGTACAAAACACCCTTTCCAAGCAGAACTGTGTTACCCACGTGTGTACAGGCTGTGCCAGGCAGCAGCACCACAATCCCCTGCCCTGGGTGGTGCAGCAACAAGAAGGATGGTTTGGCATTATTATGCCAACACCTCTTTAATTACACTTTGGGCAAGTACTGTGTTTTCTCCCCAAAACTAATAGCAAAGCAAACACTTGGAAAACCACTTGATTTTCGCATTACAACCTCTGTGTTCGTTTACTGTGACATTTCCCAACCTGGCAAACATACTTTTTGGAAGCTTCTCGCTTTTAATTCAGGGTTTTTGCTCTGAACTTTCTTTTCCCTACCCACTGCCCCCCTGTTTTGTGAACCCTCTGTTAAGCAGAAAGATTTCTGTGATCTTCCCTGCAACGAAAAATGCTCATGAGAGTCAAAGCAGCCTTTAATAATACTGCCTGATTAACATCCTGAAAGAAAGACCACTTTATTCCTCACAGGTCTGATGAATTCTGTCAGAGGCTTATTTAGATTTCACTGAGGTCTTTTTTAGCTGTTTCTTCAAAACTGACTCAACGACGTCCTAAACACTTAATCTAAAGCAGATGAAAAGTTCTAATCATTTATTAAGTTAAGGATAAGAGAAAATTCTTTGCTGGATTGGGGCCTAAAGGCCTGCAAATACAGATGGCTGTTAGCAAGGTCCAGAAGAGGCCAAGTAACCACCAACAGGCAATTATATTCCTACCAGAACTTCAATTGTTTGAAGTTAATTGCTTTGAAATAATTGGACAGGTGAGCAGGTAAGTTCACACAGAGCATTTGCAGTTTTGCTTTGTATTTAAAGAAAACAACAGTGCAGATTGCACGGACAAAGCAGGCACGATTTTAACAAAAGGAGTTAAAAGGCAAGGGAAAAGTAGAGTTGGTTGTTTGGTTTTTTTAAAGACTTTTCCTTTCAGTTTTGAGCATCATTAAAACGCTGCAAATGTTTCATTCAAGAGCTTCTTTAGTTAATACCTCATTACTTCTCTTTTTATTGTTATGGTAATCAAGCCTTAATATATTGCAGCTTTCCAGCACGAAGTGAAGGCTAGGCCTGTGGGCATGGACAGATGTACAACAGCATGCAGTAAAACACAGGTACAGAGACATGCAGAGCTGAATATGGCACTGGGGTTTTTATAATTGTTTAGCAATTCATCTGAAGTTATTTTAACCTTGACAACAGATGAACTCGAACACGCCCCGCGAGCAGTCACTGGAAAGCTGCGCCGAAAAGCAACTTTTGTGACTGTTGTCTTACAGGTTGAGCTCTAGGAAAGCATGAAACCAAGGCTGAGCAGGGTGATTAAATTGTTTGCATGGCTACAGGCTGTAGCTGTAACTGTTCCAAACATTTAGCTGAGAGTATTTCAGCCAGGGGAGAATGATGATGTTGGGAAACTGCATTAACACCAAAGCCTTGCCTCCCCAGGGGAAATCAGGGCTCAGGGTCAGGATCCACACCCTCTCCTGTCACAGGCACACCGAAATTATAAACACTTACTTCTGGTTCTGAAGTGACACTTGGACCTTGTGCTGGAGCTCTGCTTAGGGTTGAATTCCCCCCCATCAAATCCAGTGAAAGTTATTTATAACTTTTAGAAAGTTATAATGGCCTTGTTGAAACAGCATCTCAGGAAGAGTGAGGGGCCTTAGATCTTCTACAATAAATGACAACACACGACCCCCAGTGTCAGGGAGGCTTCACTTCTCAGTGCTGCTTTCAGGAGAGATCATCCAGGAAACCATTCCAGCTCCTGGGAGATTTTCTAAATTTAAAGGGAGTGTTTTGGCTGGCGATCCCTTCCCCAGTGAAACCGCTTCAAAGAGCCAACAGGAAAAGCAATATGCCTGTGACTGCACAAAATCCCTGGGACTGAGCACCACACTGGGAAGTTCTGGAGCCCCACAGGGCTGGGGTGGCACCATCCAGCCACCAGCTCTGGTTTATCCCGAGCACAGCCCTGCAGGAGCATCCCAAACCACGCCTGGCACGGCAAACACACATGACCTTCAGAGTAGCTGCACGGTATGGATGTAGGAGCAGAGGAAAGCAGGCACAGCTGATGGATTATCCCAACAGAAGTGACAAGTGTTTTCCACATTCTGAGTGGGTTACAGTAAGGCATGACCCAAAATGGATCATGGAGCTGAAAAACCTGGTTAACCTCGGACAGGCAACACTCCCACTTCTTTCTTGGAAACACTTGGAGTAACAATGCACTGCATTCTGCTGAGATCTCCTGACTTAAACCTTTTGATTTAAACAAAGTCCCCCAGCAATAAAGAGGCCACTCACCCAAATTTCTGGTGTGCACTAAAAGCTGACTTCCATGAGGCCATTCACTCCTCCCAGCATTAAACTGGGAAGTGCTTGTGGGATCAGCCCCTGGGCCAGCAACACGTGTTGCCCAGTGTGTAACAAATGGAATGAGAGACAATGGGCACTATAGGCCAGCAAACACACTGATTATATTAATAAAAGAAAGCTTAAATTTTGAAGCTAATCCTGGGCTATCATTTATAAAAGTTACCGGGGCATATTTAATTTAGGAATTGGCCAACGCTTCCCTTTCCACCGCTGAAACCTCATAAATGAAATACCCTGGATCGGTGCCCGGCGCGGAAATAAAAGTTATGAATAATGTTTCTATCTCCATCATTGTCAGTGCTTTAATATTCCTAATTACTTTAAAAAGCTAAATATTCAATATAGCAAAAACCTTCTTTTTCTTTTATCTCCACTTGCAAGATTAGGGCAATTTAATAAGAGTTGCTGGGTAGTTTGAGCCCATGGGACCAGTCTGAGACCACTTTGACATCTCATCCTTTCCTTTCATCTTCACACAGCATGGAGAGTTTGTGACTCTGGGGGTATAAATGTGTACATCTCTGTGTGTGTGTGCATGCTGCCACAGTGTTTATTATTACCATTATTTTTAACTTCTGGGAACTGTACAAATACTGGCTGGAAGGTTAAACATATCAAAAGACAAAATGAGTTCCTGAGAATCTCTGCAATTATCCCACAATTCAAGGTGCTATTTTTCTTCTTTAATACATTGATAGAGGTGGATATTTAGTAAGTTGTGCTGCCCAATTTTTCCCTTGTCCACATGCCAGGTAATCCCAAAAGGTTGCTTCAAACCCCAAAGCACAGCCTTTGTTCCATCCTTAGAATCTCAGAATGGTTTGGGTGGGAAGGGACCTTGGAGCCCATCCAGTCCCACCCCTGCCATGGGCAGGGACACCTTCCACTAGCCCAGGTTGCTCCAAACCCCATCCAACCTGGCCTTGGACACTTCTAGGGATGGCAACAATCCTCCCTCCCTGCTGCCCTTGCTGCTGTGCCTGAGGGACATCACAGAGCTGCAGACAGAGCTGAATCACTGCCTTCAGCCTCTGCAGAGGTTCTTCCTCTGCCACATTGAACTCCCATTCCCTTCTATCCCCTCCCTCTATAGATCCCTTCTCTGTTACCTTTTTGCCTGGTAATTATGTTTTTTTCTTAAGATCTCAATCAATTTGGGAGGAAGGGAGGAAGAAAACACAAACTGAGACGTCCATTCAGCTTCATTTCACTGCATCTCTCCCCGTGTTCCTTTATTTACTTGCCTGATGCACAAATTGACTTCATTTAACAAGCTTATTTCTTTTATGTCAATAAGGCATCGGGCCCGTGTTCCAGCAGAGCTCAGATGTTTGTGCTGCCTGTTCCATTCCACATGAACCAAGCACAGAGACCTAAATTCACCACTGCCAATTAAGAGACTTTAACAAACACAGCCTCACCAGCTGGAGGAATTGAAAAGTGTGCATTAATTCCCCAGCAAAAGGTGCTTCCCTAACTCCTGCAGTATGGATTGGAGGTATGGATTGCAAGGCAGAAGGTAGAACCTGGACTGCCTGGAAAAGTCAATGGCAAAAACTCCCAGTGGCTTAAAAAGCCAAGGATTCTGTGAGCAGAGAGGGCTTTCCAAAGGGCTCCAACTCTCCACAGGGTATTTCGTGAGGAATGTGTTGTATTAAAGATTGAAGAGAGAAAAAATTCATAATACAGCTCTGTTATCTGTACTGGTATCCCAATAATCAAAAGCATTGAGAACATCAAGAGCACCTTCCACTGCATTTCACATTTCTTTGTAAAAAACAAGCAAAAAAGGCCAATGTCATTATCCCAGGAAAAGACATTATCACACATCCATGGAATACCAGAATGGTTTGGGTTGGAAGAGACTTTAAAGCACATCTCATTCCAAACCCCCCAACCATATTAATTATTCCAAACTAACAGACAAAATTCATTTTTCCACTTAG
Organism: Myiozetetes cayanensis; assembly: GCF_022539395.1. Classification (NCBI taxonomy): domain Eukaryota; kingdom Metazoa; phylum Chordata; class Aves; order Passeriformes; family Tyrannidae; genus Myiozetetes; species Myiozetetes cayanensis. Next base: position 18,654,048 of record NW_026087048.1, read on the forward strand.
AGCATCCAAGTCCCAAGGCCACTGCCTGTTTTTTTTCCCATCAACACGAATCTTTTATCACGTTTTGGTAATGTTGACTCACCACTGGAGCAGTCAGTGCCTCCCCATCCTGGTTCACAGTGACACGTGTCAGGAGAGACACACCTGCCATGCACACACTCCTCGGTGCACAGAGCTGTGGAAGGAAACAACAGCATTGTAAACATGGCAAGTGGTTGCTAAACATGCCCTAAACTGGGCCTGAGAGAGCAAAGTTTGGTTTAAAAATATTAAACAAAGCAAACACACGCACAAAAGAATAACTGCCCCCAAGATTTAATTCTTGCTAAGTGACCAAAATAAAATGCAGGTCTCTTAACAGCAATAAATTCATTTGTCACTTCAGCCCTTTGTAATGAAAAACTCCAACACCAGGAATTCCTTTGCTTAGCAGTTGTGCTCCATAATAAAGTTTTTACCAAACTGACACTTCTTATTATATTAGAGAAGAGCAGCTTCTTATATCACACTCAAGTTGTGACTGTCCACAAGATAAAATGGAACTCGGTCCTGAAAGTGTATTAAGGCCCAAAATAGTAAAAAACAGCTCAAGGAAAGTAAATAATTTTACTCCATGATGCAGCAGCTGTAAGTGCAGTCCTGTCTGTTAAAGGTCATCCAGTTTTCCATGACCACAGTGCTCTCATCTCACTTGTTCACTGGTGAATTACTGAAAGTTCAGGATCCTCAAGGCTCAAACTAAGACAAACTGGCTGAGGAGCAGCTCAGAGTTTAAATAATTCCCTTCTCCTCTGCTGTTTCAGTGTCTGACAGTTCCCAGTGAGTGCCTTCGTGCCCACCACATCCTAAAAACTTGGACAGCACTGAATAAACTTGGACAGCACTGAATAACTGCTTTACAGGCTGGACTTTACTGCTCTGCACCTTGTTCCCATTTTACCACTCAGGACATATTGCCAAAAACTCAGGGTGTCAGAGATTGAAGCTGGAGGGTTAAGCTGGAACACATCCTTTCCATCTAGAATAACAGGTAGGAGTTATTAATGAGGATGATGCAGCTGCAGTGAGGTCACTATGGTAAAATGTATATACACACATTTAATAGAGACATCAAATATCTCTGATTTATGTCATATATAACCTACATTTGTGTATCCTGTGTTTTTACAGCAGATGGGAAAGGTCCCAGCTCCCTCCTGGGCCAAAAGCTCCCCCCCCAGTGTGTTGGACCTTGGAATGACTCCTGCTCCTCTGCACTCTGCCTGGACCCCCCCTGGATCCCCCCTCAGGCTGCAATCACAGCTCAGGGACACATTCTGCTGCCTGGTCTATGTTTGGGTCACTGCAGATCAAACCCGCAAAGCTGCTCACAAAATACCGAAATCCAACTTCAAATCACAGGTGAACTTTGAGTAATCCCTGGGACAAACCTTCCTGCTCTTTTATCCACCAGATCCCACGTGAGCAGTGATTAGAATGTTGTCTCGTTAAACCCACTGCGAGATCCTTGTAAATTAGTCATTTTCTTTCCACGTTTGCCGCATGTCAAAAATGCAATTTATTCTTATTTCATATCTTGTGTTTAGACAGTATTGCAGTGGGCATGAAATATTCATGGCTAATTCTCCAGTCACTAATTGTCCTAATCTTCTGTGCATTTATTTGAGTCCAGACAGGGTTTCTGGAGACAGGGAGGCATCCCAGGCTACAGCTGTAACATGGAGTTCAAGACAGGATATTGGAAAAACAGGATTTTCCAATAAAATATACGCACCTCCCTGCAATCATTTGAAAATGGCTGGGTATTATTTACAATAATAAATCATTCTTACATGTGAAATGTGTAAGATTCTTATCCTTTTAACCAGGCTGGTTCTGAGCCCGAGGCAAACTTTGTCAGCAAGAAGGCTGATGGTGGACTAGTTTTTTGGCCTTCCCAAATAACAAAACTCCTGCTCATCACTGGCCTGAATTTAATTGATTTCCACAGGGACATATCACACCTTAACTATGTTAATAAAAATATGGAATAATAATCAATAATTAGGGTAATAAAGTTCACTTGATCACTCGTCCATGGACAGAAGTGCTCCTGTCCCATGGGAGGAGGGCAGTGAGACTTAGAAGGAAGATTCAAGATAGAATTGCTCATTTTAAAGCACTCAGTGACATGAAAAGTGGTAAAAATGTACTATAAGGAGCTGTATCTTTGTTTTCAGGTGTTTTGAAGTCCTGCATAGCTGAAGATGACAATGTTTAATGAGCAGTTGAAGAGTTAAATAGAGACACTCATTAGAACTGTGGGTTCTCTGATCTCTGGTTGATTAACCTGCTAAACAAATAGCTGTGAACTCAACATGAGGTGACCAATCCCATATGTGGGTGGGGGTGACAGAACCCTCCCCTTTTCTAAAAGGAGAAATTTTGATATAAATAATTGTATTTAAGGAGGCAAATAATCAGACTCCTGCACTGCCTGCTTCAAATCAGGCCCATAAAGGTCATACCCTAATAAAGGTGCAACTCTAAAGTTTTACCACGGCAAATAAAATTCTGAATTTCTCCTATAAAAGGGAAGTCTTGCCTTGCTCTAGTCTTTGGAGTTGAAATTAATTTTTCATTCTATTAACATTCAGCATAATAGGACACAATGGTCCCCAAGGCATTCTCCATAACACACTTTGTTCAGGGGTTTGCAAATGATCTTACCACTTAATGGAACCATAAAAATTACTTGCACATAAAGGTCAAGAAAAATAAAGGTAAGTATATACTTTGTGACACTGTCCTGTCCAAAGGCCCCTGGAGTAAAGAAAACTTGGGACTAATGCAAGGACCATCATTCCTGCCAGCCAAGCACTTCAACCTTTGGAATTCCAGACATTTCGTGTCTGCGCTTTCCCTCCACCCCTTCTCCCCAGCAATCCAGCACCTCATTGATCAGGGCATCATTAGCATTCCTGGCATGGCTTTAACATCAGGTTGTAGTTTGATTCAGCCTGGTAATAAAATGACCTACATCAAAGCCCTGCCAAAATGCCATCTTTGTGGCAATGTGTTTAGCATGAGTTATTTGCCCATATTCAAGGTTACACAGCAACTGCTCCTTATCATGCAATTTAAAGGCAACAAAAGGCTTCTGCAACAATTCATTTGATGCTTATCACTTACTTTATAATTACACACAGGGCTTTTTTTAACATGTAAGGTCAATCCCCAGGGAAAAGAGACCGAAAGACTAAACTTTATTCCCACCTCAAACGGCTGCACAGGTTTCTCTAACACTAGCACTGATTTTTTAATTGGTGTCTAGAACTTGAATTTGGATATATGAAATGGTTTGTCTGTGTCTCCTCTGCACAAAGGTGCATTCCTCTGTATGGACCCAAACTGGGATGCTGCAGGGGTTAAACACTGTGCTACCCTGCTCATCACCACACCACCAACCACTGACCTCTGGTGCCTCCCAATCACACTCCCAGCCTCTTCCTAGAGGTCAAAGTGCATTTAGGGAAGAGTTTCATCCCAGGGGAGTAGGTATGGAGTGATCTAGCTTGGGAAAGTTTTGTTGCCTTGTCCAAAAATATGCCTTGTGTGTTTATCTCACAAAAGACAGGGTCACAAGCAACACCACTTGTGCTTGCAGTGTCTGTGGTGACATTTGCAGCGGTCCTTGGGACCTGGGGGAGTTCACAGCCACCGACCCTGCAACTTCCATCTGTCTCCCCCTCTGCTGTGCCAGACAGGCAAAATATCCTCCAAACAAAGAGCAGGACAACTACAAAGTGTAAAGGAAGCCAGGGCAGAGAGCAGAAAACAGGCTGTGTGAGCTGCCCTCGCCTCCAGACTCTGGAGGTTCCTGGGCTCCGTGGGCTTTGTGCCCAGGGATGGCAGCACAGCCAGGGGGTGATGGAAAGCATAAATAAGTGTAGATACATTATAATAATGGAAAACACTGCTAAATGGATATGGATGCTACTGTGAGACACAATGAGAAACTCAGGCACTCGCCTGGAACGGCACAGAATGACCTGGTTGTTGTGACTGCACATGTGGCACAAGGACACCGCTCCAAAATACTTGTCTTTCCTCTGCCCTGCCTTAGGCAGTCTCTGCCAGTTTGTCTTCACAATGCACTTATCTCGCCCAAACTCTGAGCACTTTCATTTATTTGCTGTTAACCAGAGGTAAACCTGCATTTCTCTTCTTTCATCTTGCTGGTATTTTAAGTTCAGCCCATTTCACCAGTTTGCCCTGTGCTTGAGAGCTGCTGGACTAAACAAAGCACAAATTTAATGGGAAAAGAGTGATGTTTTCCTTCAATATTTAATATGTGCCCCTGAAACACGTTCCCCCAGCCCCTTGTGCCTCTTTGGGGGGGAAGAATAATTTTGTCAGGTGAAATGGCCGTTATCTCATGGCCAGTGGTTTCAGATAACGCACTGAGGTCAAAGCAGATGAAAACAGATGAAAAAGATTTCTGCTCTTATCCATCAGGAATCTGTTCACTCAGGGCCTCTCTGGTGTTTCCATCTTAATGTACTGGCCTGGATCCAGGCTGTGCTGAGTCCACAATATCAGCTTCATTAGATAAGCCTGGAGTCAGCTCTTGGCTGGATTCTCTCCGACCGTGCTCAGGGAAGGGAGGTGTGAGAGCAGAAGAAAGATGACCACAGCTAATGCATCCAGGTGGGTTTTCCTCACTCTTACATTACTGTTTATTTGTGGAATGGAAGATTCCCTCTCTAAATCATTGACTTCCCAGCAGGAATCCAGATGATTTGATGTTTTCCTGGATAACTGTTCCAATGAAGTGGGATAATGGTTCTTTGCACTGCCTCATGCCTGTTTCTGTGGTCACCACTCAGGATACATCCATTAATTTATCACCTTGGAAAGCACTTTTGTGCAAGGTTTAGCGATCTCAGGGATGAAGAGATCTCAAAGCCTGCTCAGGCTTTGAGCAATTCATTGTTTCCGAGCATGGCAACCCCTCTTTTTCATCTCCCCATGAAAGTACCAGCAAAAAAAACCCCACAAACCCGAGGAGATCAATGTGAGCAATGGAAGGATGAGGCTGATGCAGATCAGGAGACAGCAATGGGTCACAAGGTCAGCTCCTTTCCCTGTAGGGGCAATTCCATCCCTTTTTTGCAGGTTTGGAATGAGAGACTCTGCATCAATGCAATCAGAGCAGGATCAATGCTCTTTCTTGTCGCCTGGGCCACGGGGAGTGTCTGACCAGGGCCTCAGTGAGGTATTGATCTGCTCCAGGTTGTGCCATCCTCACTCCTGACACCCAGCCACAGCTCAGGGATTAGGCCACAACAGAAATGACTCGTAAATGTCTGAAGTCAAAGAACTGTGGAGACACATTTTGAGGATTTTTGTCCTCTCCCAGGAGCAGAATCTGACACATGTCAGTGAGCACCAATAAATCCCTGTATCAATCTGCTGGGAGGTGAAGATTTGTTAATAAGCATAAAATCTATGGTAGTTCAGTTTACCTTTCTATCAGCTGATAAATGGCAACCTGGGGTTCTGATGACTAATGAGGTGAACACAGGGCCTCCCACATTCCTGTCCTGACTGAGTGTCCCAGCCTTGTGACACGGGCTAGTTCACAGGTCCAGGAATAATTCCAGCCAGTGATTTGGACTCTCAGGACCCTCCCAGAAGGAATGGCCACAGTTTAGTGTCACTGGAGGAGCTGGCACTGAGGAGAACCTTGTTCAGTCCAAGTTCCAATGCACTGCTGTGGGACTTTTCCCCATGGAGGGCATGGGGATGTAAACTGTGCCAGGGGAAGGGCAGGGCAGGGACTGTCACTTCTCTACAAGCTCTGAGAAACACAAGAGTGGTGGAGCCCAGTTTGGAATCCCAGTCAGGCCGGTTCTGAGGAACAGCTGAGCTGGAGCAGCACATCCCTGAGCCAGGAACAGCACTGCACCAGTGACCATGGAACAGTGACAGTAACAGAGGAGAAGGTTAGAGCTGCAAAAGGAGAGGTCGATGGCAATCACACACTTAACAGACTCTTTGTGGCATTTTGATGCCCCATTGGTTTCATCTGCTCTGGTGGAGAGAGGGGATGGGAGATAGTGCTGAGCAGGTAATGATGTCTGTGGAACAGCAAATGCCAGAGAGCACAGCTGGGGTCAGGGAGCTGAGCCACCTTCACCTTCAGCTGGGAGAGTAACAAGAGCTTTGCAGGACCTCAGAGCACACAAAGGGATGGTGGGAAGGCACTGGGGGACTCTGAGCACTCAGGTGCATCTGCCCTGCAAAGTGGACAGTTCCAGGGCTGGTGAAAGCAACACTAATCCCTCAGCCTGCAGATAAAGTGCCAGCCCAGCTCTGGCAAGAGCACAGGGACCCTGCTAACCCCAGTGCTCCAGAGGGATCAGGAGACACAAAACCTGCGCTCTGGGGGGCAAAGAGAGAAATTCCTCCTTCAGAGGAAATCCTGACCATGCTTCCAAATCACTCACCAATTTTTAAGGCTCAGTCTTTCTCACTCCCATAACAACAGTGAATCTGAGAACTCACTGGAGATCAGCTAAATATTGATAATGGTTGATCTCTTAAGGCCTGGAACTGATTTTATGCATTTTCTGCCATTGCTTCAACTAGAAATAATCATTGCATTCTGCCATGTCGGGAGGGAAGGGTTATGCTGAGATCAATTCTGCTGATCAATGTTCTAATGCAATATTATTCTCTGGGATAATTTCAGCATTTAAGTTTTCCTGGTAAACGATTTCCCATTGCCTCACTGCCGGGTTCAAAACAATCATTAGCACCAGTTCAAACTGTTAATGAGGTTAAGGGAGATCCTGAATCAGCAGAGCAGGATCTATGACCCAGGAAAGCTTTTCCCCTCCTGTGTCCTCCTCTGTCTACTCCTTCCACTTTGGTAAATCGACCGACTCGTTCCAGCAATTTGTTGAAAATACATTTTCACTGGTTAATTTTCCACTGGAACTTGATTCATCCAACCAACAAACTTAATGACAATTTGTCTGCAAACTGTGCTTGATGTGGCACCTTCAGGAAGGGCAGCACAATCTCCCTCTAAGTACTGCAGAAATATCAACATCTCCTCTTGGCACTGCCTTTCATCCCCTCTGTACAGGACCCACTGCACCAAAAGTAAACACAGCCAAGTAGGATTTGCCTGCAGGAAGCTCCAGGATTTTTGAGAAGGGAAGAGGGAAGAAGCCATTCTCCTGTGCCAAAACCAGAGGAAGTTTTCCCCGATCATTCTGTTTTAAAGGGGGGAATAAATCATCCTGTTTTGTTGCCTGAGGGAATGCAATTCCTGACAGGCTGGGAGAAGATCCCTGCTCCTTTCAGCTTTGCTGCCAACACGTGGAGCAGCTGCCAGAACTACCAGAAGAAGATTGAGCATAACCTGCCCTACCAAAGCACCTGTGAGGGCAGGTGGTACCAAAGCACACTCAGAGATTGCTGAGGGAATGGCTGATCTCCACTCCAGGGGTCTTTGCCCAGAGCCTGAGCTCCCCTGGGAGCTGCAGGAATTGAGCTGCCAGGGGGGAAGGACAGAGTGAGGAACTGGCTACAGGTGGTAAACGGGAAGCAAACATTTCCACCTCAGGAAGACTGGAGGGACGAGCAGTGCCCTGCAGGTGAGGAAGGTGAGAACAGAGTGACAGATGGACAGGGGGGAGCTGTGGCAGGACTGAGTGAAGCTCCTCAGCTGGGGGATGGCATTTCCAGCCCAGAATTTCTCTGGTACATCCCTATGCTTTGCTTGGTGGCACAGCCACCTCTGCTTTCCTACTGCGACTGCAGCACTCCAAGAGACCAGCAATTTACAGGTTCCCACACTGGCTGAGCAGCTGTTTGATTTGAGCAATGATAGAGGGAGCACACAGGATAATGCCAAAGAAAATCAGAAAAAAACCCCCACATTTATCACTTGAAACATTTGTATCTGTAAATCATCTCAAAATCACAGCACTTGCTTATTTTCCTACAGGTTCCACGCTCAGGGCATTGAGTGAATTCCTTTGTGCACAAATTCCATCATATTGCTGTTCCTGGGAAATATTTATTTCTGCACTGGTAGTCCTGCTACACATCCGTGGTGCTCTGATTACTGACTTGCCCTGAATCGTGGGTCTCATGCCAAGAAAATTCTATTTTCTGACAGTAAATGACACAGCTCCACTGCTGATTGATTTTCATAGGTACAGAGTATGTGCTGTGTGATAGAGCGAGGATGGGGGCATCCAAAATGTTGTTTCTAAAAGATCAAAAGTAGACAGATGAAGCCATCTGGGCTGCAGGACACTTCTGGTTATCTTTGCTGAGCAATGCAACACTTAATAAAACTAAATTACACCGATTCTCCCAGAAAACTTTTTAGTCCTGCAGCAAATTGAATAAACTATTGATGTCTCAAACAAAATCTTTCTTCATTCCTATTCCAAAATTCATCCAGTCAATCTGACAACAATCCTTTCTTTGTTTCTCACCAAAACAGGATGAATATGGACAACTTTCTAAAGGCAGAGCTGTCCTTGAGGCCAGGCAGGGGCCCCAGAGGGCCAGCACATCTCAGATTTCGTTTCAAATGGAGATGCAAGTGAAGGTCACCCCCACGGAACCAAGGACAGGCTCTGTTTGAAGAGCAGGCTCCTGTCTGAGCTGCACTGACGTTGCTGGGGATGGGATGTTTTAAATGCAGGCTCCCTTCTCTCCCATTTCAAAAGGAACCACGGGCATGTGTTGCAGCTTTCTGAGAAGAACTGCAAAAGAGACAACACAGGAGGCAATTTTTTTGTGTAATTACGGGGCTGATTCTCATCTCCAGCCACTCATTCAAACTTTCTGTCACCAACTCCAGATTGCACAAGTTCAGCTGATTTAGGATCAAGCCCAATTCCTTGATTTCTAACATCCTACTGATGAGATGTGGTAAAAGATCCTTTCCAGCTCCTGGGATTCACACTGTGGCCTGCAGATGAAAGAGGGGAGTGGAAATAAGAACTTCTCCTGAAGATGGCTACTCTTTATTACAGGGGAAATGGGACACAGCATCTGCAGTGCTTGCTCAAAAGATCATCTGGGATTATTTCAATAATGCTTTTAAAAAGGAATTCTACTTAAATTGGATGTTTCCTAAAAGGTGACACCTGGCAATGCAGGTGTGGGATATCAAATCCCGAGGTCTACACTGAACATCAGGTTTAATTTCTTTACAAGCCTCCTTATAACATGTTTCATATCCAGATTTTTGCTTTTAATCAGAAAAAAATCTCCTTCTTTGACTGAATTTACGTACTTAAGAGTGTAAGCTGTTTCAAGTGAGGCCATTTTCTAGTGGTTTTGCACATGGATTTCTGGGCATTACAGTGAGAAAAGTAAATCATAGTATTCAGAAAGGAAAAAAAATCTTGATAAAAGGCAGGAAAGCTTTGGGATTAAACAGATTGAAAATACCTCTTGACTTACTGCATCAGAGAAAGCGAGGTTTCCAAAAGTGAAACCTATGTTAGAAATACTGAGCTTAAGATAAATTATTCAAAAATGTTTTGTGATCAAATCTGCAATGGACTGAAGCTGCATGAAAAATTTCCCTGGGGAGCCTTAAAAACCCTTTATTAAAATGGAAACTATGTGCAAGAATACCCAAATCTGAAGTGGAAAGCTATAATCCTGTAAGAGAGAGAAAAAAAGGAATGTTTCTGGATAAACAGTTGCAAGCACATCATGTTCTGAAGGAAGGATCCATGGCTGGTTAGGAGAGCTGTGACCCTGAGAAGCCTTTCTGAGGTCTCATTAATCCCCTTGCACTGGGAAGTGTTAACAGATGCTCTTCCAGCCAACATCACCTTCTGTCACTGAGAACAATCAGGGAACCACAAAGGAGCACTGATTTACCCACTGGCTCTGCTGCAGACACAACATTTCCATGGGGGGCACTCTGGGAATCTTGAGGTCACTCCTACACCCATCTCACCCCCTCACGCTCTCTCTGTCCCCTGCCCTGTGAAGATTTCCTGCAGATTCCCTTCCCTGTCTCCACTGAAGGGACTCCTGCAGATGGCTCAGGAAGGGGCTTTGCCATGGAAAGCTCCAGGAGTTCAGACATGAGAGCACCACTCAGACTGCCAGAGGGCAGGGAGAGATGGGAGATTGGGAAGGAATTCCTGGCTGGGAGGGTGGGCAGGCCCTGGCACAGCTTGCCCAGAGCAGCTGTGGCTGCTCCATCCCTGGAAGTGTCCAAGGCCAGGTTGGATGAACCTGGAGCAGCCTGGGATAGGGGAAGGTGGGATGAGATGGGATGGGCTTTAAGGTCCCTTCCATCCCAAACCTTTGGGATTCTGTGAGCTCAATCTGCAGATCACTTATTCCAGTTGGGGTGTAAACAGTCCTTAGAAATGGACTCTCCCCCAGTTCTCAGATGGAAACTGCAGCATCCACCCCTTGGATATCCAGACTCCTGCTGCAAAGGTTGGGTTCAACAGGAAGAAGCTGCTCCTTTTCTGAAGTCCCACAGTGATCTCCTGCACAATTTGACATCTTAATATTTTTACCCTTTGCTCTAAATGATTTATGCTTCAGAGTTGTAAGTACTTGATGTTTTAACATGTGATTGCTTACTATGAATTTTCCGTTCTTCTTTCCTAACAGGTACTGTCTGTTTGCATTAAGCCACAGAGTAACTGGCTGACTTTTATAGGCTCTCACATCTTCATCAGAGATGGATGCAGCTGCACAAGCAATTGGAAATCCATGGAATAATTTATCTTTACCCTACCACGAGACACGGAATACATGCCACACAAAACCAAGTTAATTTGGAACAAAGGTAATGACAACCTCTTTAAATTCCCAGCCAGTAAAGCCACTCCCAGGTACTGCCCAGCACCTGAGAGAGCAGCATCACTAAACACAACTGGTTAAATGGAATCATGGCATTCCCTGGATCACTGGAGTCCAACTCCTGGCCCTGCACAGGATCACACCATGTGCCTGGAATGGTACTCCATCCATCAGGCTCACGTGGCATTCCCAGTGTGAATTCCATCGGTATTGTTAAAGAGAGGGAGTGCTAAAAGGATGGGATAATTGCAGACAAGCGTTCCAAAAGTTCGCAGAAAAGAAATGTACATTATGCACAGGAAGATGCTGAAAGCACTGAACACTTTGGGCCAAATTCCATCTGCCAAATGCTTCCAGCCACTCTCATCCCTGCGCTGGAGGAGCTGGGGAGCAGCTGAGCTGGAAGTAAGTGCACCCAGGTAGCCAAGTGCCTCCTCCTGCCTGCACAGGTTGACGGATTTTGGGCATCCAGGGCTGTGCTATAAATGGCTGTGAGAGCTGAGGGGGCAGAGCGAGGCCCACAAAGCCCCAGCCAGCCCTGCCAGCTCCTGCCAGCACCGGCTCAGCCTTTCCAAGGCTCAGAACCGAGGGAAAAACATTTGCAAAGAGCGGCTCGCTCCAGCTTCCCAAGGGCTCCCCTGCCACCACTGAAACTAAGAGGTGGAAAGACAAAAAAAAAAACCCATCAGGAGGTTTCCTGAGGATCATATTGATGAGTGTTTTATTAACTGCAGCATGGCTGGATGTCCTGGGCTGCCTGGGCTGGAGTTCCTGTTCCTGGTGTTGCAGCTCCTGCTGGGCAGTGTGTGCACAGCACCGAGCCTTTCTCTGGTCCTCGTGTTCATTCACACTTTTTTCATCTTGATACACCAGTTTTCCTTCATTTACACTCCTTCCCTCCTCTCCCATCCCATCAGGCAAAGGGAACAGGAGTGTGGGTCTGGGAGGGAGCAGGCACTGGGGTTAACCTGTGCTGTGCCATTGCTCTGCTGCAGGCACTCCAGACGTTCTGGGGGTGATGCTGATTCATCTTTATTCACATTTCCAACCTGTAAGATGCCTAGAAATGAGGGAGGGGGTGACTGGAGCTTACACCTGACACAGGTTGCAGCAGCTCCTTTTTTCCAGTCCAGAAGGAACCTGCCTTAGAATGGAACCAGACACTCAGAGTGAACGTGGGAACTGCTGAGGGGAACACAAGCCAGAGCAATACAGATAAAAGCAGAAAAAGGTGCTGCCTCAGATTCTCTGTGTACATCAGAAGCTCTTTCTAAAGGCCATCTCAGTTTAAGTAACTTCTTTTCCTCTCTCCAGCTCTGCCTCATTGTCTCCTGGGCTATAAAACTTCTTTAGAGCAGAAGAGAAATAAATCTATCAGTGGGAGAAGGATGTAAAGGAGTGGTTAAGAAAGCAATTTGGGGGTTGGAACAAGCTGATCTTTAAGGTCCTTTCCAACCCAAACCATTCTGTGAGTCTGACTTCAATTTTAAACAGGTTTCATTTCACACATCTGCCTTCTTTCTGCCCCTATTGATTCAATAAGTTAACCCAGCTCACCACATGCCTGGACTGCTCATGGACTCAAACTCTTCTGGAGGGAAAGATCTCGTGGAGTTTTGTGTTTTCATAACTGTACAAATGGCAGGTGGCCTGCACCAATGTCCTCAAAAACAGCCTTCTGTGGGATGGGCAGGGCCTTGTTTTCCCAGGTCAGTGGATCCAGCAGATGGGAAGGACTGAGCCCCAAAGCCATCCTGGGATAGCAGCAGTGCCCTCCAGGTCACAGGAGATCCACGTGAGCCACACTGAGGTGCATCCCAGCAGCAGGAGGATTTGCAAGGGCACTGGGACACCGAAGGAGATGTGGCAGTGAGGATGGAGCGACTGAAGATGCCCAGCCAAACCTGCTGGATGTGACTCCCAGCAGCTGGGCCCGGCCTGGCTTTGCCAAAAGTGGGCAAATTAATGGACTGAACCCTGCATGGCTCCCTTTGACTTCAGCAATCAATGACATCTATGGTTCTTGTGCCTTTTTGCTGATCCTGCTGACTCTTCCAGCCATCCAGGCCATTAGCAGGGACACTGGGAGTACTCTGGATCCAGGGCCTCCTTCCCTGTCCACATTCCCCGTGTGCTTTTACACTGATCCAACTGACACTGCCCAAAGCAGCCAGAACAGCTTTTTTCTGCTCCACTAGCAACAGTCTAAATCTCTTTTCCAACTATAATGCCTGCATAATTTTTCCTCTGATATTTATGAAGCCCCCTGAGACATTAAATAGCTTCAGCATCCCCTCCTTTTCGACTCTGTGCTGTTTTCAATCCTTTCTACAAACACTTTGTTTCTCCTCCTTCTCCTTCACTGCTTCCAGAAGTCCTTCCTTATTTCATTCCTGCTCCTCACCAGCATCTTTCCAAATCCATCAGCACCCAGACACTGCAAATGTGAAATGATGGATGGGAGATGAGAACTTGCTGTTTCACCTCCCCATCAAAGGGGTCTCTCCAGTAGCTTTAGGCTGAATATTCACCCCGTGGCTTCACCTGTGCCCCAGAATGAACTGAGGGTCCCCCTCTCCCTGCCCACACACACCTGCCTCCCAAAATGCTCAGCATGAGCAAGCAGAAGCCTGTTCCTGCTCAGTTTCCCATCAGATGGGAACATGGGATCCAAATAACCCTCCCTGTGTTCTTCACTGGGGAAAGACGTGTGGAGTCATCTCCAGGACAGGGAAAAGCAGACATTTCAAAGCTGCCATTTCAATTCTGTAATTAATAACTACAGGCAGAATGGCCTTCCACACCATTTTGCTGCTCTCATACATCCCAAATCAGACAGAGAAAAAGGATGTCCCCTGATAGGAAGGATCTGTGTCCTGCCCTAGCATTTCCCTTCATTTAAGTTGCATTATTGATGTACAGAACGCTGTACTTGAATAATGGAACAGTGAGGCTCTCCCACAAAGCACCAGCACCAGCTTTAATGTGTGTCTGTAAAGATAAGAAAAATGCATTTCCTAAGTCCAGCAGTTTTCAAACAACGTATTTCCAAGTTGCAGGAATGCTCAGCACGAGGAATTCAGAACTGAGGCCACAAGTGGAGGGGGACAATGTTTCCTCTAAAATGTTAATGAGCTGCTGCCTTATAAAGTGAAAATAATCAACAAATCTGACACGTGGACAAACATTATGAATATTCAGGAAGCTGCAGCCGCTGAGCCAACGTTTTCTGAGAGTGCCCAAGTTGTGCACTGATCACAGGAGCCGTTCTTTTCCCTGCCATCAGCCGTGCACGGGGCTGGTGCCGGTGTGTGCTGCAACATATGCATCCAATGGCAGGAGCTGTAACTCATCCAGATGGCAGGAAGCTCTGGAATTGTTACTCCTATGGTACAGATGTTTAACAATCCAGCCATATGGCTCCAATAAGGCAGCCTTGTCAAAGATTACAAGAACTCCACAGACACACAGCCCTGTAAATGGCAGTGCAGTCCTGAGGTAGGGATGCTCATATGGCTGCACTATAAAAGGATCCATCACACTGGGAAGTTGGCATGGCTATTGGACTTACAGAATTTAGGAAACATTATTTAAAACCCTGAAAACAATCCGCTCCCAAATTTGCATAATTCCCTCAAGTCAGCTACTGAAAGCACATTCCTCATTTGCTTTTGAAATTCATTAAAGGTGAGCTTAAAAAAATGGGTAAATGAATATATACAAGCATAATAAACATATATAAACATAATAGTGTTCCCAGCCCCTGGCCTGAGCGAAACACCTCTGTGGGTGACACACAGATCCAACCAGTGGGACCAACAATTCCTCTGCAGAAGGATTTGTCAAAGTCAAGGGGCCCTGCTGGTGCTCGTGGCACTTGTGACGTGGAGAGCTGAGCGTTGAGAAACAATCTGAGATCAATAATATCTTGCCCAAGAAAGGAAAGAACCATGAAATGGTCAATCCATAACTCTACTGGATTCTGGCAGGTTTGAATGACAGCTCAATGGCAGCAAATCAGATTGTTAAATCACTAATCCTGTCATTATTACCTCCTGTCACATTGCATAGACTTAGACATTAGAAAAAGAGTGTAAGGTAGGAGAGTGGAAAAAAACCACTTAAAAAGCTCAAAGAGCCCAAGTCTGTGTTTGGTGGCTGGGTTTGGCTGCCCCAGGTCAGCTGTCAGAAGCTGCTGTTTGCAGCCCCAGCTGATGCTCAGGTCTCTGACCCTTTGTTACCCACAAGAAACATCCCTTCTGCACAAATCTGTTGTGCAAGAGTAAGATGAAAATGGACAGGCTGAACAAAGCCTTGGTCTCTCAGACAAAGATGCCTCCATTTAGCACACGGGGCATCTTTCCACCTGACATACTCTTAAAGGCAACTATTCAATTACCAGCTCCTCTCAGGTTAAAAAGCATGGAAAAGCCATGTAATATTCTTTTTTTTTTTGAGCAGCACGGTATTCAGAGATGCTTTATCTACCACAGATACTAATCTAGGCAATACAATTTTAAAACATCTTTACAATAAAACCTTGAAGGGCACTTGAACCCTGTAGTTGTTCAAAAAAAGATTTTCTGCAGTTTATGCATTTGCTCTGCCAGAAGCTTACCTTAGCATACAAAGTACAGTAAATCATCACTGCTCTGATTTACTGCCCACACTGGGCTGTTTGTTTTCGGGGACAGCTCAGGGAAAAGCTCTGTCAAGTGGAAGAACACTCAGAGAAGGGGAATCGTTTTTGCAGAGCTCCCACAATGGCAACAACCTTTTCTCAGAGATGGGCGGAGGGGGAGGAAAATGCAGATGTGCATTTGCAGCATTTTTCAGTTGGGGTTTTCTCTCCATGCCATTGCAACTCAAAAAATATTCCAAGCCCTTTGGAGGCACAATTTCACACCCCAAGACTGCTGAGCCTAAGTGCTGATGGGCTGGCCATGTGGACTTTGGGCCTGGATTCCACATCTGATGGGGCAGCAGAACACACAGATCTCAGGAAGGCAAAGAAGACAGCAGAGAAGTGGCAGAGAAAGAAGCTCTGGGTCTACTTGGTTATTTAGAACTGAGCAGAGATTTTATTAGACCTAATCCATTTAGTAAGTCCCAACAGGAGGGCAAAGATAAAGCCATATATCTGACATCCCTTTAAAAATGAGTAAATGAGAAGGGAAAAGATCAAAACAGTAGCTGAAAGCCTTCACTCCTGCTTTAAAACCCAAGAAACAGTCATTAATAGAGATTTAAACTCAGCCTCCTCTCGTCTAAACATGTCACTGTTAATTACAAAGCTATTTAACTTTTGCAAGAAATAAAGACCGCTATTAATGAAAGAAGAACCAATTAGCCTTTAATCTACACACTGTTTTTTAATCAAACTTTCTTTTGATCATCAGGCTCACTGCAGGATGTTTCCCTCCTCCCCACGTTGTAGTGGCTTCCATGGTTGCTAATGGAATGGATTTGAAAGGGTTGGCTGGTGGGGAGAACCTTCTCTGCAGGGCTGGAGCTTCCCTGCCCTCCCTTCCTGCCAGGGACAGCTCAGGGAAGTGGAATTCTGTGTCCTGACCTCTCTGGGAGCAGCTGCAATTAAAGGAGCAGCACTGGCTGTGTCTGGAGGGATGTGGGACAGGAGAGCAGGACTATCTTGTCAGGGAACAGCAGAAAACACCAGAGCAGAGAAAAGAACTGGGACAGGGAAGGAGAAAGGCAAAAGCAGGGAGGTGCCTCCAGGAATGAAAATGGGATTCAGTGCAGACTGCAAAGAATGATGAATGAGGGAATTTGCTTGTTGGCACAGGAAGGTATTGTGGCAAAACAAAGCAAAACAAATGGGATCAGGGCTCCACGTGTTCCAAACAAATGGGGTGACACAGAAAGGATCCCATCAGCTAAACACTGCTGTGCCTCCAAACTGGTGCTTGGGGGGTCAGAGAGTTTCAAGGAGGTTTTCTGTTTGTTTTGGGTTGGTTTTTTTGGGTTGGTTTGTTTGTTTGGGTTTTTCGTTTGGTTTTTTTGCTGTGTGGTATCAAAACAATGAGAGCAATTCTCTGGGATCCATCATGATGGAGAACTTCTCCCCTGCCATCATTTCTCCCTCAGCTGCACTTGCTGCTCCCATCTCCAGGGAGGAGAGAGCGCAGATGTCCCTGGGGCAGGAACTGTGCAGTGCTGACCATGCAGATAATGAAACACAAGGACCTGAGTGCTGCACATGTAAACAGCAGAGAAAATGTCACTGTTATCTGCACTGTGTCAAACGTGAAGCTCCTGCTCTGACCAGATACCTGCTGCCTGCTCTGCATTAGCAAAACTTTGCTGTCTGCTGCTCCTTCTCCACCATAGAAAGACAAAATTTACCTGGCAGCAGCAGAACACTGAGTATTAACACCAACAATAAAAAAAACCACCACACTTTAAAACAAATGTTAATGCCCTCAAATAATCAGAATCCTCAAGTAATAAATCTCTGTAGAGATTTATTGTTGCAAGCAGTATGGCAATTAAAAAATAAAAAAAATAAAAATCAATAGATTGCAGAGAGAAAAGTCATAATAAATATGCTCTGTGCCAGACAGGATTCTGAGTCACGGAATTCTAGACTGTTATTAATAAAAGTGCGTGGAACAACTGCTGAAATGGTATTGACACCTGAGAATTCAGAGGTGAGTACACAACACAGGGAGGGTTTCACCAAAGACAATGGGTTACTATAAATGTTTTTCAGGACTTGAGTAACAGCACTTTGCACTTCAAAAGAGCAGATTATTACTCTTTCTGTAAAATAATTCCAGTGCCTTATCTCAAAGGGCTGGTGATTTTTCACAGTCCAAAGCCCCTTTAATGTAACTGTTGGGCATAAAGGTCATTTAAAATGAGATCAGGGTCCATTCATGTTTCTGAGCTGCTCATATATTACAATGCAAGTCCAACACAGGAACTCAGATAAAAACATCAACAGAACTAGAAGGAAGCAGCTGCAAAACACAATGTCAAGATACTTAAACTGAGCTGGATAGTTGTACCATTTTCATATTTAAATTATTCCACGGCATTCTAAATCTCCCAATAAAAATTGGATTCTGAGGCTGATCAAAACCCCCTCGTGTTTTTCTTGTGTCCTAATCCCACGACACAAGATCTGGACAAGAGATCCCAGCTCTACTCTCCTTTGGAGCAAAGTGTGGCACGTGCAGAACACTCAGGATTCTGCAGTACTGAAAACATGTGGCATTAATGGGCAGGGCATTTTTAATTAACAGGCTAATTGCTGAAAGATCCATTTTGATTTTTGTCCCCCTCAAAAAGTTACCTTATTGACAGGAACCATGGAAAACCAATGAGATTTTAACTGCTCTTACCTGAGTAGGAAGTTTCAAAGGTAAGAGGCACAAACTTTCCACTGCTGCTTAAGCTGTGCCACAGTTTATTCCTAAGTGTTCTCAGTTCCCCTAATTTAACATTAGTGGATGCTTGCATTAATTACTCCCCACAGTAAGCTCAGATTCAGGAAAGCACCGAGGAACTTCATTAACTCCCTCCCCGGTGATTTCAGCAAAATTTACTCAGGCACTTGAAATGCACATACCTGAGCTGACCTGAAATGTTCGGTATCTGCAATTCTGACTGAAATCAGGGGGACCTGGAGGTTCTGAAAACCAGCCCTTAACAGAATCACACAATCAGCTGGGCTAGAAAAGACCTCTGAGATCATCGAGTCCATTCTATGACCCAACCCCACCTTGGCACCCAGCCCATGGCACTGATGCCACAGCCAGTCTTGTCTTGGTGACTCCACCCCCTCCCTGGGCAGCCCTGTTCCAATGTTTGATCACTCTTTCTGTGAAGAATTCCTTCCTGATGTCCAACCTAAACCTGCCCTGGTGCAGCTCAAGGCTGTGCCCTTGTGTCCTATTGCTGATTGCCTGGGAGAAGAGACCAACCCTCACATGGCTACATCCTCGTGTCAGGGAGTTGTGGAGAGGGATGAGGTCTCCCCTGAGCCTCCTCTTCTCCAGGTTGAGCCCCCCCAGCTCCCTCAGCTGCTCCTCACAGCACTTGTGCTCCAGTCCCTTCTCTGGACCTGCTCCAGCCCCTCCATGTCCTTCCCAAAGTGAGGGCTCAGAATCGGACACAGCACTCGAGGCGTGGCCTCCCCAGCGCTGAGCGCAGGGACACAACCCCTGCCCTGCTCCTGCTGCCACATCTTCCTGAGCCAGGCCAGGATGGCAGCAGGACACCTTTCAGCTGCCTGCAGCCCCTCCCCAGCTCCCTCCAGCTGCCCCCTGCAGCAGGGGGGTGTACATACGGATGCAGTAGTCTCCACTCTCGTAGTATCCCGGGCAGCACTGGGATCTCCGCCGGTACATCGTCCTCAGCCCCCTCCGATAGGCTGTTTTATAACTGATCCTAAATCACAGGACACAAAGCCATTTGACACCATTGAAAATCAATGCCTCCCCTTGCAATTATATCGGTGTTAAATTATGGTAAGGAGAGCGTTCAATAATTATTTTTTAACGCACGAAGGCTTTTGATATTAAAAGCCCCGATAAAAAAAGGAATCGATGCTTGTTTGGAAACTTGAAATATCACTTGTGTTATGAACACAGTGCTTGTGACAGTCAATCACTGCAGCTCTTCCTGGGGCTGCTGCTTCCTTAAAACACCTTCCCAGTCCTACTGCAAGGGCAAGGAGCTTCTTCAAGAATGAATGATTTGTTTGAGCCCATCAGCAAGGTCAGCCATCACCCATGGAACGAGCGGGATCTCCTGCAGAGACCACCGTGGCAGCTGCTGCAGCAAAATCACCACACTGGGAACTGCTCTCAGGACACAACCTGGCAAGTTAACCCCAAGTGGTTTGGTCCTGCTTGCCAATCCTTCCACAAGGAACTTATGCCTTGTAAAGCAACACTGTAGTCCCAGTTTTTCCCCACCACGAGGCTGCAGGCCCCACAAACTCAAAGGTGTTCAGCATTCTGCGGCTCCTCCACACCGATTCACAGCATTAGCAGTGACATCACATTACAAAAGTTATATTTAACTGCATATTTTACAGCAAACATTTCAAAACAGCTCTGCTCGTGTTAGTTTATGGAAATTACCTAAATTGAACAAAACCCATTGTCCCCCCGTGTTAGATAAACGGATGGAATTCACGCTGCTGCATTCCAATCTGTGAATATCCCAGGAAGCTCTGCAGCCTGGCTCAGCTTTAAACACTGGAACACAGAAGCTACAACCCCACAGTCAGTGGGAAGGTGCTGAACAGTCCATTTGCAACTGAATGCATGAAAGTTAAGAGACCAACTGGCTTCTAAAACTCCCTTCTAAAAAATCCCACATCAGTGGATGTTTACTAGGATACTTGGGAATCAGAATGGGTATAACAGCCATAACCCTGCAGCCTTCAATCAGTGCTAGAAATGGGTCCATCCTCATTTCATCTGATTTTCAGAGCAGATTTGGGTGCAGTTATTTCAGATATGGATCCGTTTTTAATTAGCACTAATTCTCAAGTGCCTGATCCTTCACGATTCAGGAGGTGCAGGGAGTTCCTACCACAAACCTGGGCATGCACTGACCACTTGGAAAGGAGAGTTGCTCATGTTTGGTCGGGTGATAAACCCTTCCAATCACATGGCAAGGAGAAATAATCCTGGGTGGCCCCAGGAGGGACCGACTACCACTGATCTCACCCAAATTTCATGCAATAATCTCTCTGCTTCATCAGTGCCCTGGAATTCCAAACACCCTGCACTAAAACCATCTTCCTATACCTATGTCAGAGTAGCACAAACATTTGGGTAGATAAGAGGGATGTGAGGAGATAAAAAGGGGCAAAATGACACTCCAGTGTCTGGATTTCTGCAGGTGAGCTCTTACCTGTGCCTGGTGCACTTGAACCAGTTGAGGATGTCTGTGCATCGTGTGTAGTAGATCTGATCAAAGGGGTGAGCATAAGATTCCTGCACTGTCACAGCATAGCTGGCAAAGGACACAGAAAGAAAGGTTCAGTTCCCTGCACAGGCTGCTCATCAAGCTCCAGCAGGAAAAATAATTACAGCAGATATCTTAGAAACTTTGGTCACTATCAAAGAGCAGGAAAGGGCTTCCTTCAAATACAGCTCTTCCTGAAAAGTCTGGAAGTGGGAACTGTTATCAAATTGAGCATTGAAACAAGTTTCTTTCCCCTTTTGGAAAAGAAATAAATGTTACTAAAATTCGTGGAAGTTTCAAAGGTGAAAAGTGCATTTGGTTAATTTATTAGTGCAAATTTGGAACGAGAGGAAAGCACTGTGTTTTCACAATGTCTCAGCTGCCTTCCTGCCTGGGACTTCATTTTTTTCTTGTGTTCCCCACAGCAATAAGGGCTCCCATTCCCTCAGCACTCTGCCAGCAGGATGGGATGCTCCCACTTCATTCTGTGATGAAGCAGCACCATTACTTCAAATATTGGAATTAGATCCTCTGGGTCACTCATTATATGGATTGTCTTAATCCTCCAGGTGGTTTCCTTCTCCTCTGCTGATGAGGTTAAACCCTGTGAGACCCAAAATATTTGCTTGGAGGGTCTGATTGGCTTGAAATGGCAGATTGGGCTGTTCCTGCCCTGCCTGTCGTGTCCCTTCTAGACAAGCCAACCCCAGAGGTTCCTTTGCCCTCTATCACAGTTTTGACAACAATGCTTTTACTTCTTTAATACCAAAAAGTAAAATATTTACATTGCCCTTTATTAATGTAAACCACTCCCAAATCTTCATTATTATTTCACAATCCCGTTTATTATCCAGCAACAGCCCTAACAATCTTTTCCCCTTTGATTTATTAACACCTAACTAACAAAGTCATCTTGGTCAGTGCAGCCAATCAATTTTGGTATTTAATTTTTGTTTCTCCTTGATTGGGTCCCGAGGTTGCTGGCTTTCTTCAGACAAAATCAATATTTTATCCCTGTGCTCTGAATGCACTTCACCTCCCCACACAGGCTACAAAGCAACAAATCCTGCCCAGCCTCTGCTTCACACCTGCATTAACTACAAACAGTTAATTCTCTAATTAAGGCCTCAAACCCCAGTGTCATTACAATATGGTTCTATTTTTGCTCTTGTTAAGGGGTTTGTTTGGCTGAAGTGCCCAGCAGTTCAGATTTGAGCAGAATTACCAGGAGTGGAAACTGAGCAAGTTAAAGTGAGCAGGGCAGGACCTGTGAGCTCTGCAGGAACCTGAACCCCCTCCCAGCTCAGGGCTCTCTGTGCCCACAGAACTGTCCTGCTCTGAGCCACTTTTAGGACACTGGAACAATGGAGAGAACAAGAATTGCCTGTAAGGGCCTTTAATGCTCAGGGATTTCATGAGCTTTTTGATGCTGACACGAGTTTGGAAGGCAGGGCTACCAAGTTCAGGTCACCCAGAAACAGCCCAAATGCTGCAGCAGGAAGGGCTTCAAACTCAGCCCAAATCTCTAAGTCTGGCTCAACAAGAACCAGCCAGAAGCAAGGCAGAACAAGGTCAGCATTCCTGTAGGTCTCTCCATAGTAAATGCAAACAATTCTGTGACTCCTCCAGCTCGAACCACTGAGGAGCTTCCCAAAGGACACAACACAGGGATACATCTTCTACAGCTGCAGCCTTTGGGATGCTCCAAAACCTCCAAGGCACTCCAAAGTGCAATTCCTGTAAGGCAAATCCACGTTCTTTCCCGAGACAAGGGGGTATTTAGCAAAGGGTGGCTCTCAGGTTGCCTCTGAAATGTCAAAATCTGAAATGGCCAGCAAAAAAAAAAAATTAAAATATTGGCAGGTTACATCTTACCTTTCCCAATGACTACAAACGTTTGGATCGTCTGGATTTAGGGACAGAGTAGTTTTGAGCAGGAAAGTCAGGATAAGCCCTTTTAGAACCCACTGGAACAGGGTGTGTGCCACCATTGTTGTATCTAGATTAAAAAAAAAAAGAAAGTACAGCCATTAAAGCCAATTTTGAAGAAAACATCCTCCTCAGCCTTTCCCTCCTTCCTTTTGTGCCAATCCAAATCCTGGGGAGTTATTCACAAACTGAAACACTCGGAAGAGCGATCAACTAAAAAATATATAATTTTTAAAAAGTTCAAATCCATTCCAAAAGGAATTTATACATTTCATACACCTCATAAACCCAATGAATTTGATGATTAAGCTACCCAAGATATTGACAGCCCCAATGATTCCTCCACAGAACATTCCTGATCCTGATTGTTTTTATGACTGGCTGTCTGTGCTGACAAATAAATCACTATTAAAACAATCCATTCTTCCATCGAGCTATAGGCAAGGGGAAGAACACCCAAGTGCCCCCTTTGATTTATTTAAATGGGGTTTACAGGTGTCAATAGAACAGGCTTGTTGCAGGATGGAAGGGAAGTCAATGCCCTTTTCAGGTCTTAGATTGGGGAATCACTTAAAATTACAGAGGTCAATGCATTGGGGCCCATTATGCAGAGCACTGAACAGGACATAAAAATATTTGCATTGAAGCTGAAAAGTCACTGTATCAAACTCATCAGGTGTGGTCTCTTCATCATCTCACTGTTCATCTGCTAAATGTACCGGCTTACACCTGCTTGGGGCTTTGAAACCAAGGTTGTGGTGTTTGCCCATAAGTCTCCAGTGACATCAGTCAAAAATACAAAATCCATGGGAAAGACAGAGCTGCTTTTAAATGTAACAGCATCAGAGGTGTTAATCTGTAAAACATCCAGTCAGGGAAAAGTATTTTTAAATCTCCACTTCAGGCATTTAACGTGGACACATCATTCACCATTCAAATCTGAAGTCCTAGAAATTATTCCTGGCAAGGAGATTGCCCTAAAAATAGCCTGAATGTTCACATGATCATCAAAAAAAAACCCCACATGGCTCATTGCCTCGTGGTCCAGAGCAGCACAGGGATGTTAAGAGGTTTGCTCTGCAGGGCACTGATATCCAGCCCGGCATAAAGAGGCCATCACAAAGCAGAATGAAGAGCCAGGAAAGCTGCTCTGAAATCACCTCCTGACTCAAAGCCTTCTGAGCCACTTCAAGGACACCCCTTGTGAATTTGGAGTCAGAATCCCAGGGGGAGCAAAAGTTCATCCTTCAAATTATTCCTCGAGCTCTGCTAAACCCAGAGATGGCTCTTAAGCCATGTAAGTCCTATTAATGTTAATTAACATGATTTAATGTTAATGCTTCTCCTGAAGTGGATTTAAGTCCAGCAGTGACCATTCTTTACCTGAGGGCTGTTCCCAAACCCCCTGGAACAATGCAGAAGCTCCCTCTGGAAATCCAGAGGGCTGACCAGGCGAGGGGGTGTTTATGGAAAAGCCATTCCCTCCCTTTGTCCTGGGAACTGCTCCTCCATGGAGAAGGAGTGTCCTGAAGGGTTGATCTGCAAGAGCCCACTGGACACAAGTCCACCAAAGGCAATGTTCCAACACCCAGAGCTTGCTGGAGAGCAGAGCTGGATTTTTGAGGCTCCTCAGGGTGAGAGACAACCCTTTAACACAAATATCTTCCAGAGATGCCTTCAGCTATTCCACTGCCACCATCTGAGTCATGCCAAAGTCCAGGGGACAGGTTTAACTGAGCACTGTGTTATAAGTTTTAATTTACCCCCTTTCTTCCTTCTCCACACCTTTGGTACAGCCAGGGCTGAGCCAATGGGGGACAGGAAAGTTCACCTCAAGGCAACCCTGCTCAAGCAAAAGCAAATCTTCAGAGAGGGGGGTTAAATCAAAGCTCAGTTCTGGGCTCAGCTTCACTTCCTGAGAGCCTCAGCAGCCTGGGGTGGTGCTGAATTAATTACAGGAGGAAAGACAACCTGACTTGAAACAGGTAATTTATCGCCCGCTCTTCGCATTCCATCAGCTATCAGCAACGGGAAGGTAAATAAGAATTAATTCCAAGTAGAAATCAAACTTCTCCCCCACTCCAATTTCTTCTCCTTCAGTAGCAATTGAAGGTAGTGCCCTTGAGTCCAGGAGAAAGCAAACTTTCCAGAAGGATTTGCTTATAATCCACTGGATGCTAAGAAAGATGCTCTTAAGACCATCCATTCCTGCTGAAAATTACTGGGGTTTTATATTCAATTTTATATAACCTTTATATTAAAGCAGTCCCTAAAAAAATAAAAATAAATGAGAATAGAGTCCTGCTGCCTCACTCACTCTGAAGAGAATGGAACCTCTCACATTTCACTAAAGCAGCCACATATTTGAATTCTGTACTTCTCAGAGACCTCAATTTGTTCTTAAGAAAATGATGTGTCAGTTTAGTTTTTAAATCAAACAAACACCACAGAATTATTTATAAGCCTTAATAGCACCTGGCATATTTTTTTTGCAATGTATCTGAAACAGGTTCCAAATTGTTTTCTAAACTTTTAATGCTAATGCCATTTTGTTATCTGTTTCTAAGGGAGATGCTTTGTGCCAATAATTTCCTAAATTTGTAAGTCAGATCACAGATCAGAACCATCCAACTCCCCAAATCCAGCAGGACCTCATTCATCTCAAGTGTCTCTTTTTGTACCTCCAGTGAAATATTTCACTTTGATCACTGTTAATAGAAAAGCCCTCTCACCAAAATGGAATGGTTGCTATTACAAGAGTCAGAATAAAACTCTAAAAATAGGAGCACATTTATTAAAAACCAACATCAAAAAAAAGAGCCCAGTAATGACACCTAAAACTCGGTTTGCAGCTTTCCTTTCTCACCACAGCACACACTGAATTGCTGCTCTGGGTCATGTTCTCCAAGCAGCAGCACCAACCAGCCTTCCAGGGGGACAATGCCTGGAGTTCCATCAAGATACAGCCAAATTAAATCAACTTTTCCAGTGCCTGCCCCTCTCCCAGCACAGGCAACCAAAATAAGTGGCACGAAGGTCCTCTGTGCAATCCCCACGGGGACTCTGACTTTGTGTCTCTCCAGGGTTAATTTTCCTTTTCAGGAGTGAAAGGAGTCAATTTAGGTGCAGCTTAGCAAGGAAGGGAGTCTTTCAATCCAAAATACAACCTGGTGTTCTTTCACAAGTGTCTCACTCTCTGTTAATTAGCACTCATCAGGTATCTGCTGCTCATTAAAGCCATTTCCTCATACCTGGCTCCTTTCTGAATAAATGTCACTATTTCACTTACAATACTGACACAGGTCACTGGTTCTATCACAAAAAAAAAAAAAGCCTCACATCTTAACTATAGGAAATCTAGTAGATGGCAAATCATTAATTTATTTGTCTGTGGAGTCACTTTTACAAACACTTTTGCTGAGGAAACTGTGCAGGGGTTTGCAGAGAGACCAGGAGATGCAGATGATCCTTTAAATCAGACAACCATGTGGCCCCATGTGCAAAGAAAATAAGACCCCAAAGAATCCTTGCTGGGTGAAATAAATAACCTATAAAGCTTTTTCTGGGTGTTGAGGACCTGGTTTTGGTCACATTTTTGAGTACTTTATGTGGCTGAGGGGAAAAAGAAAAAAGGCAAACCAAAACCACAGGTTGAATTTCTCCTCTGCTTCCCTGGCTGACAGGCTGGAAAATGTAACTAAAAATGACCATTAGAGACTTTCCTGTTCAGGGCCAGAAGTGGTGAAACATTTCATTTTGACATCTCTGTCATAAAATATTTCAGAAGGTGACTTTGACAGGAAACTCAAACTGAGTTTCCAGCCCATGACAGAGTTCCCAATTGAAAGCTTTTCTCTCAATTTGGGGTGAAGTGAGCTCTAAGCCAGGCAGAAAACCCTCATTTAGTGTGCAGCTGCAAACAGGGACAGCATTCCCAGCAGTGGCTTTCACCAGCAGGCCATATCCTCAAATCCCTGGGTGCTTTTGAAGATGTCCAAATGCCTGGGCAGTCAATTAACCCTGCCTGAGTTTTGCCCACCACTATCCAAGTGCATTCAGCAAGGAGTCATGGTAAAAGTCTTACCTCCAAGTGCTAAGAATTCCCAGTGGATCCTGTTTTTACAGCCTCCCAGCACATGGAGACACCCAGCACGTGCCCAGGGGAGCAGGGGAAAGCTCTCTGGATGCTGCAGGGCCCTGGGAATCAGGAGAACAGAGCACACCGGTCAGAGGGAGCGGGAACAAACCGAGGCAGAATGGAGATAAATCATTGCAAATAATCAGATATCCCAATGTCATTGTGCCAAATCACACCCAACAGCACTATCCTGCTTCCAGGTAAAGTGACCAGTGATAGAAACACATCCAATTTACACCTCCAGAAATTGGTTCTCTATCATTTCCCACAACGATTTGTTTACTTTGTAAGGACTTTTCCCTGTGTAACATCCCAACAGGAAAGTTTCATTTCTTTCAGGAAGTTTGATGAAAGACCTTACAAAAGCCTTCTGGAAATGTAACAGCATCTTCTTGATGCTTCATAGGTACTTCAAAGGGCTTTAACAACTTAGGAAGTCTTAACAAACCCACACTGATTCTTCATAAACGTGTTATATTTATCGAGATAAATAATTTTCTGTTCTTAATTACAGTGTCTACCAAATGTGCACCAAAATTAGAAAGGGTGCAAGTATTTGGGTGTGAGCAATGGAGGAAAATACAAGAGAACAGTTACACCAGGAAACAAAAAGTTGGATTTCACTGGAGAAGCATTAAAGTGACGGAGGGTTTGCTGATTCCAGGATTTTAATCTCTAAGTAGTAGCAAGCTTCCAACAAGCTGCCCTCGGTGCCATTCCTCCTTCTCATCCCATCTGAAATTTTCATGATAGTTTAGGCAAGGGATCATTTAAACACACACTTCATTTGGCTCCACATCAGGTTTTGCTCGAAACAAGCTGTTAGGAAAGCTAAATGAGGCCACGAGTTTCAAAACTGAGCGGGGGTTTTTTGGATGCCTCCATTTATGATTAATAACTTGAGATACCATGAAAGGGCTGCATAAAAAGCAGAGCTCGGGATACCTGCTAAGGACAGCTTGTTTTAATCTGGGCAGTCAAGAACAGATCCATTCGACCTCACCAGTCACCTCTAAAAGTTGTTGTCGTGACCAACAGAAATATTGCCAATGACAGGCTGTGGTTTTGTTTGTTTTTTAATGAAAATTTAAAGCTGTTTTAAACAGATAAACACTTCCAGGAAGGCTCAGGTACAGAATACAAAAGGGCTGACAGTGTGATTCTTATCATCTGAGCACAGAGAAATCCAAGTGCTGGAAGAAGGAGCAGAAACACCAGACTGTGCTCTGGGTTCCCTCCACTGGCACCTCACACAATTAGTGAGGGAGGCAGGAGACAAGAATTAACATGTCATTAACATGGCTTGGGAAAGGAAAGAACAAGAGCAAAAGTCAGAGAGCTGCCCAGTTTAGAGGGAAGACATCAGGTACAAAGAGCACACCAGAGTCCCAACTGCTGCAGAGCCCTCACGACCCCCCCTCCCACTCTCTGAGCCATGATTGCTCCGTTTTCCATAACTGGGTGAGGGGCTGATTTCAGTGGGATCTGAACATCCAAATCTCTTCTGTTGCTTTAACTTTCTAAGCTCTAAAATACACCAGTGTGAGGTGCAATGGCTGCAGTGAACACTGTTCCAGTTCCATGGAGAGCTGTGGTGGGAACACCCTCCCAGGCTGACTTCTGGAGTCACTGGGAGCTGGGCTAGGGCAAAGCAGGAAGAAATAATGAAGTCAGAGCTCCTCAATCTATCAAACGTTGTTTTTTGAAGCTCAGGATTGTTCCTTCAGTGACCTCAGTGGAAAAGTGGGTCAAAATACCAGAGACATGTCACTAGGCAAGGAATCTGGGCAATTCCTTTAGTTGTGGCTAATGAAATATGTTTATCAAGACAAGAGTGTGTGTTTAATCACACTGGCAAAGATTTAAGCCCTGGTGCTGGTTTAGCAGAGTGGGTTGGGCTGAGGTGGTTTAAATTCCACCAGAATTCTGCATCCTGTGTTTTCTGCAGGTCAGCACTGAGCCCTCAGCCACAGCCACCAACAGCAGCAGGCTTTGGAACCTCAGGTGGAATTTAGGACACACACATTCCCAAAGCCTCAGTATCTTCCACAGGGGAAGAGCACAGGTCACCCTGCCAGGTGCTTTGAAAATCAGCTCAGCACAAACTGAGAGGTGAAGAGATACCAAAGCAACAACGTGCAAACATGTCTGGCATTTCCCATCCACTCTGTGAGATCACCACCAACACACACAAGGAGATGCAGACACAGGATTTTGTTACACAAACTCCAGGAGCCCCCCGTGCAAAGCACAACTACCAACCCAAAGAGCTGTTATTCACTACCACACTGAATTGCCTTTTCTTAAATAATTGAAGAGTTAATCAATAGTCCAGAAGAAATATAATGAAAATATTACATTAACAACACCTAAAAACATTGCTGATCCGGTGCCCAAACCCAGAAAATTGCTGGCTCCTTTTCAGGAAGGTCAGCTTGGAAAAAGATTATCTGTGATTTTCTGCCCATAATTTCGTACTTGTACTCAACTACCAGTGTAAATTTGGAAGGCAGCCCTTTGAACAGTTGGCCCTTGAAGTTATTAATCCAGACTCAAGCCCCCTGAAAGCCTCGTGCTCCTCACAATGCCCAAGCCCTGGGCTGCTCTTCCAAGCCCTGCCAGCCCGGACAGGGGATGGCTGATGTTCCAACAGCACTGCCTGCCAAAAGCAAGTTGGTGTTGGCAGGATTTGAGAGCAAAATCCTGGGCCACTGAAGTATTTCAACACAAAACAACGTCCTGCAAGCTGAGAGATCCTCCTGGGGCAGCTTTCTCTGAACCCTCTCCATTAAAACACGGTAAACAAGGAAAGTCAGGAGGAGCCACTCTGTGCATTTGGCTGCTCAACCCTCTGCCCTGATCCCACCATCCCAGAGCTCCAGGAGGGATGGCCAGGGAAGGCAGGCAGGCTCTGACATCCCCTCTGCTGATCCCAGTCCTCAGTGGAAGGTTAAAACTGCTGAAGCTGGGTGGGGAGTTGTTTGCTCCTGACTGAACAGTGCATTTATTTTTATATATATTTATATTCCCTACCCCGTGAATATCCCCGAGATGCCTCCACAGACATTCCTCCAGAAGAGAAAGGAGCTGACACACATGAAAAAAACTCAACTCCTGAGAAGCCAAGTGAGTTTGAAGTGAGCTCACACACAGCCATGCACCCACCCACCCCGTGTGCCACACAAAAAACAACTGCAACGCGTTCTTCCTCAGACACCTGGAGAGCCACAACGGCCTCCTGTCCCCACAACACCCAGGATAAATAAACCAACCCAGCCACGCCCAAGTGGGCAACAACATGCTTCTAAATATTTAGTTAAAAGAAAAAACCCAACCATTCATTCCAAGTGAATTTCTCACAGAGTTTAAAGAGCGCTCATGAAGTCGACCTGAAACCAGCAATGAAATCAGGGGGTGTTCAATACACACACAGGGAAATAAATTAACCGTGATTCTCTGAAAGTCAGGGGAAGGGAAAAAACAAAAAAAAAAGTGGTTTGAAAATGTAGAATATCTTTCATGGTTATATATTCTTTTAAATTACTTCTATTTGTCAAGAACAATTGGCCCCTTCTTTTTGTCTTCATTTATCTCGGTGGAAAATAAAATGGAACAAACAGCAAAAAAGTCCCAAGTACAGCGAACAGCTGAGCCAGGGACAAATTAAGTAACACAGATTGATGGCTGTTGATCTCCAGCAGCACCATCACATCCCAGTGCTACAGCCCAGATTTCATTTAAAGGCCCTTCTCTCCTTTTCCAAACAGTGCAGTATTCCTGGGAGAGGGCTGATCTGCAAGCCTGGGAGCTGCACTGAGAATCCAGGCTCAGTTTTCCCAGTTTGGCTTTAAAGGTGGTGGATTCCTTGAACTTTTGAGGTATTGAGTGAAATAAAGCAAAACCAAACACTGGGATAAAATGAACACTGAAACAGAAGATGTATTTTTTAAAAGTGCTGCTTTTTATCTTCAGTATCTTTATAAAACAGTAAGGAACCAATGTTTGCTACCTCTGCATCTCCACCTTTGGACCCCAATGGTCCAGTATGCCCAGCTGTTCTCCTGGAGGTTTTCCCAGAGCTTTATCCTCCCTGGTATTCCCTGTTACAGCAGCACATGGATGTCCCCCTTCCCACATTCCATCTTCCTCTCAGCCTCTTGCAGTCTTCATCTAAGAGTTTTTAACTTCATAGATATTGAAGGCATTGCTAGCCCATACAGAATATAAATTTTTCTACAGATGTCTGTTAAATATAAATCTTAAATCAATGTTTACATTTCTAATGGCTTAAGAATTAGAGTGGTCACTTAAAAACTGCCAATTTTACTGGAAATAAAAGAGGTTTCCTCAGAAGCTGCAACAGTCCTTTGTGCTTTCCTGTGTTTCTTACAGGACATTTGTGGAGTGGCATCAACACTGGAGGGCTGGTATCTGCTTCAATCATCTCGAAGCTAAAAGCCTCAACTTTGGGGCCCACAAAATGTGCCCGATTTTCAGAGTCCCAATCTCTGTCTGAGAATCAGGGTGGTCACTCAGCTGCCTGGTTAGAAACTCCTGGATCTGGGCATCCACCAGGGAAAATGGGCTGAGCAGATGTGCCCTTCTGGAGGACACAGAGCTGTGCCCCAGAGAGGTCACGGTGTGGGAAGGTCTTTGCAATCCCTGCTGGTCATTGCTGTGAGGGGGAAAAAGCTGCAGAATATCGCTGCTTAACTATCCACCAGCTGCTTGCCAGGCTCACAGTGCCTAAAGCTCTTCTCCCAAAACGCCTCTGAGGGAGGCTCAGGCTCCACGGGAAATGTGAGGTCATTTCTGTCCCAGCAGGGCAAGGCTCAGACCCCAAATCCCTCTCCATGCCTTGACACCTGCAAACCAGGACAGAGAGTGCTCCCTGGGGCTCGGGGAGAGCTCTTTGAGAAGTAAAATGTCTTAATCCAGACTTAAAGCTGCATTTCTCGAGCACCCACCACTGAGTGGGGACCCTGAGCACAGAGACAGGCCCAGAACAGCCTCCCCTGCAGCACCCCCTGCACCTCACTGAGCCAGGGCTGACAGGGGCAAAACATCCAGGTCTTACAGTGCTGGCCCTGTTTGCTGCTCCCTCAGGAGCAGAGAAAGGAGGAGACTGTGGCCAAAACACCCAGCAGAGCCAAACAGTCCTCCAAAACACCCTCACCTTTCCAGGAACCATCACAGCCCCTGCTGGAGCAGTAACTGCAGAGATAAATGAGAACATGACCCCAGCCTTATTTAATTTTCCATCACTATGCAAAGCTCTCGACTCTGCTGCCTCCATGACCTGCTTCATCTATTGTTTATTTCTTTTTTTTTTTTTTTTCTTTTCTTTTCCAGGAAATTGTTCATTAAGGATAAGAGCACCTGGCTTACAGTAACAGGGCACTGTGCAAAACACACAGGGAGGAACAGTCACCAATAAATCCCACACAACTGAGGGGCTGCAGGGCAGCATCGTGGGCAGAAGAGAGGAAAGGAAATGCAAGGGCCAAAGGATCTACTGGTGTAAATGGCTGAAGTCCACTGAGTTCACTGTGCCAAATAGAATCTGGAGAGGATTTGGATGTGCCAGCTCAGTGTGGTGCAGATGGAGCTGGAGCTGCTCTGGTTAGAGCAAGTGTTTGCTTCCTGGCAGGAAAAGAGGAGCTGGAAAAATCCCGACGGACAAAACCAGACCTGAACAAACTGGTGCCTGCAACTACCTTGGCTTCCTCTTCCCCCTCTTCCTAAATTTGACACTGAAAGCTTATTTAAGTACTCTGAGAAAAGAAGGTCAACAGCAAATTATAACAGACTTTATGGGGCAATTTTAGAGCTAAATTTCCATCATTTTACAGGTGTACTAATTAAAGGTTTTTTCAGAAGGTAAGACAAGCTGTGAGCTGAGACTCTCTGAGCAAACACCCCTTACAAATATCCTACTAAACAAAACCAATCCTGAGTCCTCCTCTCCACAGTGGGTACACAAGGCTGGCAGGAAACAAAGAGGTGCCCCATTTTCCTCTCCTCCCCCATCAGATGCAACTTCAGGACAGTTAATAAAAAAGGCATAAGCCTTGTGGCTTTTGGTCTGGTTAGCACCAAACTTGTGGAAAACTTGTATTTTTAAGCCTGAACTAATAACCTTGGTCTCTCTCCAGAGCACAGCAGTGAAGGTTTTCTGGTAATGAAGGTTTTCTAAGGTCCCCTCTGTCCATCTGCCCCTTCTTCAGGTACCTTCAGGTACATGGCATTGCTTCTTTCCATGGATTTCCCTTCTTCAGACAGGGAGAAGCCAAACCATAGCTCATCTCTTCCTAAAGCAACACTCGACATGACTTCAAAACACAACCCCAAAGTATTTGAATAAATCCTCAATAAATCCTCAATAAATCCTCAATTACTGCTTCACATCCTGGACCCTTCAAAGAGCTCCTCACACTGATTTCTGAGGGATGTGTTGTTAATACACCTTGAAATACCCTTTGGATTTTCCACCAAGTGGAGGAATCAACCCCCCTCACCCCGAGCCAAAGCAGACAGAGCCACAGAGGGAGAGGGGCAGATGTTCTGGTTTGTTTGTTTGTTTGTTTGAGTTGGGAGCCGCCCACCAGCCCAGACATTCCTTTCTCAGCCCTTTCCATTCTCTGATTTGCTAACCAGGCACTCAAGCAGAAGGTGGGAGCAGCAATGAGTAGGTGGGAACCACAGCAGGCAGAAGTTCTAAGAACGTTACTCGAAGAGCTTGAAAATCGGAAAATTGCAAATTGATTTTTAAAAATTACAGTAAACTAATAATTTTTCCAGACTTTTTTTTTTTTTTTTTAAACTGATTCTGATGAGATTTTTATATTTTCTCTGTCTTCAAGCTCCTTCTCAGAAGGGTATGGTCAAAATAACCCCTTCAGACCTTCAACATCTCAATGAAAACAGGCACAAAAAGGCCAAAGCTGGAAATCTGGAGAGGGGTTTAGCTCTAAAAGATGTTCACACTTCCCAATTTAAATAACATATTTACTGGGAATATCTCACCTTATTACCAGGAATTGAAATTTCAGGCAACTGAACAGAATAATCACATACACAGACTTTAAAAACCAGGCTTTTCATGTTAAGTATAAGCAATTAAGGGTAAGAGTAATGTTTCCTAATTATGTCATTGATCTCAATTCCTTTTCATTTTCCTATGAAAGCACTGCACTTACATAAGACACATCTGAGGTTGTTCCTGCTGCTCAGATCCACATTTGTTCCAATCAAATATTCACCTCATGACTTGTTTGCTTTTTTTTTTAGTTTTTGCCTTCCCATGAAATTTAAATTTGGGAAGTGGGAATGTATCCTTAACTTTGAAAAAAGTACTGAAAACTCATTTAAAAAATAAAAAAATAAAAAGTCCTAGGGAACTGTGGGAAATTGTGTCTTAGGCTGGCCTACTAATTAAAATCAACTCTGCCCCATTATTTCAGATGTATCCGCCTCCAGATCTTAAACCTTTTCCCGGTGAGTAAAATCGGGAGGGGGGGGGGAAAATCCCAAATCTCTTCCCTCTTTCATGTGGAGCCACATGGAACACACTTCTCCAGCTCCCTGAGTCCATTAAAGCATCACCTTTGAGAGCAGATGCTCAGCCAGGCCCGGCAGTGACCGGGGGAGGCTCCAAGTGCCACAAACTCCTCGTGCCCAAAGCACCCCCGGCACGGCCACTTTGGATCCCTCCCCGCCGGGACCACCCCCCAGACCAGCAAATCAATCAGATAATTAACAGATGCTGTGCTATTGCTCAGAAATCCTGCTGCAACTTCTCTGCCTTTGATCAAGCCGAGCTGACTGCTAATGACATTTAATGTTAATTAATGAAAATACGAGCGATAGAAAGTGCTTCGGAGAATTATCGAATTGTGGACTTAAAAATGAAGTCTGTAATCAGTGTAGCTTCTGTTTAGATGGATGGCTATTGTTTAGGACACTCTGGGAAGACACTGGGATAGTGAGTCACCTTTAGCTCCAGTTTCTCTTGCCTTGCAGGACCACTTGGAGCAGATGAGCCACGTCATGAATGATTCCAGACTCCAAAGGCTGCAGGTAAATCCTCCCCCAGCTCTGGGACAGCACCAACAGATTATTTGATGAAATTCACTTCTCTTTTGACAATGGGTGACTGACAGCAAACCAGCACGGCTGAAGTTCCTGACAAAATAAATAAGTGGGGGGGGATTAAGCAGAGATTTCAAAGGAATGACTGCAATCCTTAGGGAACAGCTATTACAGGAGGCAAAGGATTTCATCAGCTCCTCAATGCAACACTTTGTGCCACCACTCACTTTGCCCGCCTGAGACCCCAGACACTGAGAAACGTCTGCATCTAAAAATACTCCCATTTGATGTAAGGTGTCTAAGAAACTTTTCCTGATTGTCAGGAGGTGAAGGGAACATTTTCATTACTATAAAACGCCGTGGGATTCACCAGAAACATCGGGTCTGGTTTAATGTGGCTGGGCCTAAACTAGAAAAGAAGAGTGGAATAAATGTGTTGTATCAACACCCACATGGCAGCTTCTACAGTTAACAGTCATGTCAATTAGCTCCCATTTCCCAAGACATTAGGGCTTTGGGAAATAGATACATATAAAAAATTGGGAAATACATATCCTAATGCTCCTGCTTAACATCAGCTACATACAGTAACTGAGCCCCTGGGTTTGGTGAGAGTACTCTAATCCCAGAATCTGACTTGCAACAGCCTTTTCCAATACAGGTGAGTGAAAAAGGAACACCTGTCATATTTTCTCTCTAACAGCCACACAGAGCAGCTTTGCAATATTCAGGAATTGTCAATATTCTTAGAGCAGCTCCATTAATCCCACACAGGATCAGTGTTCAGTGGCACGCTCTTGTCACTGCGAGTGGGGAACACTGAACTGAGAAGTAAACTGAGGTTTGCAACGACCTAAATTCCTGGGAAAAACAGGAGACACACAGAGGGGAATAATAATAATAATAATAATAATAATAGTAATAATCCTGCTTCATGTCTCCGAGTTTGGTTTATTTTGAAACTGCTGAGAGCAGAACGTTGGCTAAAGAGGTGCCACTTGTTCCTGCCCCAGATGTGAAGGAGCTGGCTGTGCTCAATGCCGAGTGATTAATGATTGCCTGTAATCAGCCCTGAAAATCACTGGCTTTGAGTGACACAATGATCCCGTGACATCACACAGCCCCACATCTGAGGCTTGTTCTGGGACACACTGCTCCTCCTGCTGCCGTTTTTGGAGCCCTGAGTGGCCTCCAAAAAAAAAAAAGGGCTTTATGATGTTCATGAATAAACAAGTTTTCACGTGAGAGAGGTTTCTATTTCCTTCTGCCAAATTTATTTTCCTGTTCACTCCTGACCTCTCCCATCCCACTCCACCTTGCAGAAACACTGCCTTGTGCAAATGGTCTGAATTTTCCCATCTCTGCACAAAAATACCTCATTGAATCAGCACTGGAAGCCCTGACCAGAACCAGACCTCCCTTCTCTGTCACATCCACATGAGCCTCCACCTCCCAGCAAAGATTCCCACTGTTAGTCCCTGCCTGTGCATTTGTTTTATTAAGTTTCTTGCTGTTATTACAGTCCCCCAGGTCACCCAGTTCTTCCTCTGTTAAAACCCAGTCCATCTTGGTCCTGAGAAGCTCCTAAATTAAACATGGAATGCCAATCTAGCAAGCAAGGGACTGGCAAGAGCTCTGACACCCCTTAGTTTTCCCAGATGAAAATCCCACAACATAATAAATGAGGAGAAAATGGGGGAAAAAAAAAAAAGGATTGTAGATCCAAACATTCAATTTTACAAATTCTCCTTGATCACATCAAGCTGTCTGTAACCATCAAAAGTTGACCCCTAGAAAACAAATACAATTTCTGGGTTCATATTAATTAGAGGCTAAGGAGGATTGATTTCCTTGTGAATAAATAGCTCATAATTGGATATAAACCAGTAAAACTGAGCTGGATCAAGCTGCCCAGGAGCAGCACAGGGCAGGTGGTGTGAGCTGAGGACCACGGACAGGAGGTGCCTTGGAAGGAGATGATAGTTGAAGTCTTAGCAAAAGATGGAACAACATGGTAACTGTCAGAGCAATTTTCCACATGGGTGGTTTAACACCCGAACTATTGCTTGTTTTTGAGGCAGAACCATTCCCAGTTTCAACAGGAGATGTGTCATAAACACTGTTTGCCTCAAGAGCCAGGCACGGAGGTGGGGACTGAATGAGCAAACAGGAGTTCCTTAAGAACACAAAAATCAAGAGGCTGGTTCGTTTTCTGCAAACATCTGGGTTGTAAATAACTGTAGGCTTCATAGACATGATCATCAGACTGCTCTCACTTAATGTCATAAAGACTGAGGTATTAATTTTAATTAAATGGGACCGTAATTTCCAGCTCTGCATGTGAACAGAATCTTCCTCTGTTACCTGGTACCTGAGGAATGCAGCAGCAATGACAACACTCCTATGGCATCTCATCTCATCTCCTATCTCCTACTTCTCCCAGGAAAAACTGTCTAAACAGCTTTGTTTGTCAGGTATTTTTAAAGGTTTTTCATAGTTCAACAGCAGTGCACAAAGAAAGTTTCATTTCAAAATAAAAAAAACCCAGACAACTTATTTATTATATTAAGTTTCCAGATTCAAAACAGCTCAGTTGTTTTCATGGTCTAAGAGAAATCTAAAACAAATTGCGAGGTGTAAAAGAATAATTTGTTTCCAATGGTTAATCCTTCAAAAAGCCACGGGGAAAGCGGCTCAGGATGCAGAAATCATTAACGGCAGAGTGATTGCTGAGCTCTGCTCCTAGAAACAAAGAAATCAGGCTTCAGCTGCTCCCAGGGCAGGTGAGTCCTGGCTGACCCCCAGGGAGGGCTCTGAAAAGGCTCATTCAGAGCCCAATCAAACTGCTGGGGTGGGAAGAGAAAGGTCGAGTATAATTTTCTGGAAAACACTCTTTAAATGGTTCCAGCCACGCTTTCCTACCCAATGTCCTTTCTTCAAGCTGTTTGGATTCCTAACGGGTTTCATTCCCGTGGAACTGCCCTGAGAGGACCAAGTGAGTCACTCCCAACCACTGCAGTGCCCAGGAGGGTGAAATCCCAGCCCCTGGTAAAAATACCAATGGACACAGGGCAAAGAAAGCACCAACCAACCTCTAGGGGGAAAAAAACATCCTTCCAGAAGCCTAAAGTGTCCCAATTTCCAGCCACGATCACTCCATGACCTGGCTTGTGACGCAGAACCCTCAGGACACTCAGTGCCTATAGATTTGTTTGCAAAACATTGGGCAGAAGAAATACAGCTCTTAAAGTGGCAACACTGACTTGGGTTCTTTTCCTTTCCTCAGAAGGAACCCTGCAGACCATTAAAAAAAACCAAGTCCAAGTGTATAAACTATTTCTGTCTCTGCTGTGGGTGATAAACCAAAAAGTTCTCAGGTACCAGGCCAGGGGGAGGGAACAGGGACAAAGAAATGAGGGGACTGCAGGTAATTGCAGCACTTATTCCGATTACATGCAGATCACCAATGAACTCTTTTGCCACTTGCTTTCTCCTCTGGGAAATCTCACTTTCTCAGCTTTAATTTAATCATGGGGAAAATATGTCAAGTATTGATTATAACTAGAAACCGAAGTCTACTACAAGCATGTACACATTAACACCACCACTCAGACATGACCTGGAAGGAATCCTCTGTTTGTCTTTCTTCATCCTGATTCCCACTTCTTCAACAGACTGTCTCACAGAGAACAGCATGTTCAAACTTGTAAACATCAGCTCTGGTGATGAAAAGTCCAGGAGGGAGTTTGCTAAAGCACTAAATTTACGTTGCTTGTGATGCTAAGTATAACTAACAGGCACATCTCCCAGCTCTGAGAGCAGCACACAATGCAGCCCCGAGGAAGGGCTGGGCATCAGCACGGACTGCAATTTATTGCAGGTGGAAATAATATTCCAGTCGAGTCCAGAAGTGAGAGAAAACGGTGCTGTTTGCCTGTGACCCTTCAGAAATAAAGGAAACGAGTGACACACGGGCACAATGCATGAGATGGCAAAGCAGGGACAGGAAATTAAGGATGGAAGATTCTAAAGATGCCCCCCTGACCGCCCAGGCCACACTCTGCCCTTTGCTCTTTTGTCTGTGCCACACTCCCAGTGATGTCACATTTTGAAACCCATCAGTGTTAGAGAAAGGCAAGATGTGGTTTCACAGCCTCGAGAAAGTTCTCAAGATTTCAGAAACTTTGCCATTCTGCTCTGAAGCTAATTCAGATCTGGGAGGGAGAAGCAACAGGAATGCTTTGCCACACACCTGTCTGTAATAGTTTATATTCTATATTAGTACAATAGTTTATATTCTATATTAGTACAATAGTTTATATTCTGTATTAGTACAATAGTTTATATTCTACTGCAGCCCCTGCATTTAGAGAGGCAGAAGCTCAAGCCCCTTCCCTCGGAATCCCTGCTCCCACTGCTGTGTCCATGGGACAGAAACCCACGGAGCACAGCTGGGTCTGGAATTCCTGGTACAATTTGCAGGTCAGAACACACAGCAGGGTTTTTTTGTGCTTTATCTTTAGCCCTGTCTAATTTAAGGTCACAAGAGTCTTAGATGGAACTTCAAAGCAAATAACCCCATGTTTCCAGAACCTCATTCCAACATGGGATGCTCTGTGCTTCACTGAAGGCATTCTAGAGTTCAGGAGTTCTAATTACACTAAGTTCTTTAGGAGTTCTAATGCCCCAAGTTTGTAGAATTTTCTAATCAAACACACTGAGTATCAAAACCATCCCCCCAAAATTGCTCCAGACATAAAAGCACCGGCCACAGTCACATTATTGGACTTCACAGACCTGCTGGAAACCTCCTGGAATAACAACCATTTTCACTCCAACCACTCCAGTCACCTGGAAGAAGAACTAGAGGAGGTTCCTGAATATTCTGCCCGTGTTTTTGGTTGGAGTTACCAAGTAATGACATTGTTAGAGAGATTAATGGTGGAGCTTAACTGCTCCTCCAGCACCTGTCCAGTCCACGCCTGACAGCAGAAGATAAATATATTTATAACACACAGCAAAGTGAATAACAAAGAGTTTATAGAGTTGTCTCTGCCAAAACTGACAAGTTGTAGCTGGCAGCTTTAATCAGCTCCCAGCTGAGCCTGGGAAATTGGAGGGAACACAGCACTGACCTTTCTGATGAATCTCTGAAGGAAGGGTAAAGTTTTGTTTACTTTTTTAATGGGAAGAGCTATCAAGTTCTGAGACCTCTGGATAAAAGGGAAGATTCCTGGGCAAGAGCACTGTACACATATTTAACAAAGTAATCACTGCTTTAGCTAAAACTGGATTTTTCAAAGAAAGGAGATGGCCTAACGTTACACAGATGAAAGAGCCTGGAAGGTTTAATGCCACAAATAAATGCCAGATGCTGAAAATGCACTAGATATGTTTTTCATATCTTAAATGTGAGAAATGCAGTGGAATATAATTTAAATTTAATTTTTACAGATCAGTGGTTCTTAAAACCACCCATTTGATTTTTATCTCAACAGGTATTCAGCTCCTACTTGTTTTATATGGAAACAGTGGGATTTTCAGCATTTGCTTCACTTGTACCAAGCAGACAAACACAAGTAATGACTAATTATTTGATCAGCTGTTTTAAAGTAAGTTATAATTTATTATCTTGCAGAGTGTATAAAGAATCTGGGTTTAAAACTCCCGAATATTTACTTTCCTAAAACTGGAAGCACGTTTGAGGATTGAGAGATCCAGCAGCATTTTTCCAAATGCTTCACCTCCTGGTTTACCCCCCGAGCCACTGCCCAAAGTGGCACCAAAAGGCACTCGTTTTTTTCTAAAAAGCCCAAACTGTTTTCTGATGAACAACATCCCATCACAAAGTGCCTGCTCTCAGTGCTGGCTCAATGGTCACTCCACGAGAGATACAGAGGACTTAGGAAGGTTGGGAAATCAGGGCAAGGCAGAGTTTTGCAGCAAACAAACTGCAAACCTTTCACTTTTTCACCACCTAATTGACTGATTGCTTTCTGTCCACTAACTTTGAAAGAAGTGAGCCCCCAGTTTTAAACCAGCAGCACACGGGGACTGCTGCAGCTCCAGAGCTCTCTGCTGACCCAGTCACTGGGAAAGCCACCAAACAATTTTTCAGCCAACGCTGAAGGAAATCAGGGATTGATTTTTGCCAGGGCTGTACAGGACAGACCTTAAAGTCCATCAACAACACTTGTACCAGTAAAGTAGCTCCATGTTCCAGTTTATTTTTTACCTTCCTTATGTTTCTACTTCAACAATTTCTACCTGGTACCTGTGGCAGACACTGGAATTCAGTTCAGGTCTGGGGTTTTCAACTTGCACTCGTCTGTCCAGCATTACAGGAACATTTTATACACAAATAATGACACACATGAAATGATACAGCCAGTCCCTTCTGACTGGCACCAGTGGAATTGTTAACTGGACTCTTTGTTTCCAGGGAAGATGGCAAAGAACCTCCCTGATGCCCAAGTGTCTCCAGGATCCCCATCAGGACAAGGCACCGAGTGCAGTTTGATCTGCCCTGCTCCAGTAAGGGATGTTCCCAGGACACATCATGGAATGGTGAGGAAGAACAGTTTGTACTTCCCTTGTGAGATGAGGCTGTGCTCAATTCCCAGTGAAGGGACATGAGGATCAAGGCCAGGCTGGATGGAGCTCAGACCAACCTGGTGTGGTGGGAGTTGGGATCGGAACGAGGCGGTGCTCAAGGTCCCTCCCAACCCACCCCACTCCTGTTCTGTGATCACAGCAGGTCAAACCACGTCAGCAAAGCCCAACTCCTGCTGCTCTCAGAGAGAGGCTGTGTTTCCCCAGCAGCAGAAAGCAGCCAGTGAGTTATATCCTCCCTGGAAGCAGCAGACAACCCACACAGCGCCGGGAAGTTTTTCCAAATTGTGATGGATAACTCCATAGCTGCTCCTGCACAACCACACAGGGATCAGCTCCAGGATTACAGGGGAACAGAAAAGCTGCATTAACCAACAAATACACGTCTGTACTACTCCAAAATTAGTATGTTG
This sequence comes from Myiozetetes cayanensis, assembly GCF_022539395.1. NCBI lineage: Eukaryota > Metazoa > Chordata > Aves > Passeriformes > Tyrannidae > Myiozetetes > Myiozetetes cayanensis. The sequence continues at coordinate 18,696,030 of NW_026087048.1, forward strand.
GCACTGCAGATCTGTATCCTCGTTTAGCTGAGTTACACTCGTTAAAATGTACAAACAATATTATTAATATCGTTGTGGGATATCAATCAAAACCGTTCCCAATACTTAGAGCATAATAAAAATCAACAAGTGGATTTTACACCAATAAATCTCCTTGAGTGTGGGTCAGAAATAATTTATATATATTTATAATCAATATATAAATAATTAAGGTTCTGCTTGTGGTTGAAAGGATCCCCATCCTGATGTAGAAATGCAGGAGAATTATTTCTTAAGCTGATAAAAATCACCCTATTGTCACTGTCACTGCTGGACCTGAGTACCTGTAAAACTGAAAATATGATAGAAATAAAAGGAGATTAAAAATGCCACATTTAGTCAAACCAGCAGTCCAAGTAGCTCAGATTCCTTACTATTTACATGCTGGAGGCCTGCAAGTAATCCTTGACTAGCATTTCTATGAATACCTGATTTTTCATATGAATTATGCCAAAGGTCTGGCATAATTAGGACCTCTGAGATATTCACAGAACAACAGAAAGATTTGGGTTGGAAGGAACCCTGAAATGTCACCTTGTTCCACCCCCAGGGTGGGACCTTCCATGGGACCAGGTTTGTCCAAGCCCTGTCCAGGGTGGAGGTTTCCATTCCCTGCTCCAGGAGCAGAACCTGCACCTTTATCAAGTGCTTTTTCACACCTTTCCTTCTCATCCCTGGGTAACTTTAATTTCACTGGAGCTCTGAGACAAAATAACCTGCTTGTCTGATCCCCACATTTATTGTATGGATTTCTGATCCATTTCTATTCTCAGGTAAACAACTTCTTGCTGTTCCCCACAGCCTACGAAGAGCTTTGCTGCATTTCAGAGCGTTCCTGCCACATCTGCAAAGCTCACTCAGCTGCCAGAGCAGCAACACATCCAAACTTCCTTTGAAACCCCAATTCATTGGTTACATGAACTGTGTTGTTCAAAATGCACTCAAATGCAAAGAGCTTTGTGATTTTAGTTGGACATTTCAGAGTGTTAGATCTGCTCCGAAATCAGAGCGTCCCACCACACCCTTCTCACTTGCTAAGGATGTGAGCAGATATCTTGGATCGCTTCAAGGCTTTGGTGGAACGACACCAATTCAGTGAAGCTCAGGATTTGGATCCAAGTGACTTCCATTGCAAGGAATGCACTTGGAAAAGCTCTCCTGCTGCACTCACAGAACAATCTCGGGGTTTAACACATTCCTTGGGCTGGAATAACCTCCCTGAGTGCAGGAGAGCTCCTCCCTGGTCACTGGAAGCAGAGCCAGCAAACATGATGGATAGGTCACCTCAGATTTTGCATGGAGAGCATATTATATAGAAATATAAATATATATCACTCCAGTGGCAGACTCGGCGAACAAAGGCAGTAAAATATTTCCTCTGGGTAAAATACAGCTCCCAGGAGTCAGAGAGCCTGAAGCAAAGGGTTATTTTACCCAAGACATATGCTGGAGGTTTGATTATTTGGAAGGGGGGGGATGCAGTGGTGTTGCTCTAAGATGTGGGGTTCCAATCCCTGGGATTTCATCCCACTTGCCCTTCAGAGACCTTGGAAGCAAAACTTCCTTAATGACATCAACAGGCAGGAAGGGAAATGAAAGAGAGAAGTCAAGACACCAGTACAGAACAATTCCATGTTTAATGAAACACAGGGAAGAATGATGGATGTAGATAATTACCTGCAATTTGTATCTGAGACAATCTTTTAGGGAAAAAAAAAAAACACCACGTAAGGTTTGGAAAGTCCAAGGTGAGATTCCAGGAGGTGGAATTAATGGTGGGCAAAGCAATCAGCACCTCTGGGCAGGGGAAGAGGAAAGTGTTGGGCAGAGTTTCAGGGTTACCTGTGCTGACTTTTAGGACAGTCCAGCTCTCCTCAGGACAGCTGGAGGAAAACCTCCTTCTGCCTGAAGGTCTCAAAGAGCAAGGAAGGAAAAGGATTAAATCAGGGAGAAATTTTTTAAAAATTAAGAGAATACTGAAATGGAAACTTTGGAAGGACACAGAATTCCAACTGAGTCCATCCATTATCCAGAGCCCCAGGCAGAGCCCAGGAGAGCAGGAACTGAGCCTGGTACCTGTTACACCTCCTGTTAAACAACCCACTGAGCCACTGCTGCCTTCTGGTGTCCAAACAGCCTGAATTTTGACATTTGCACCTCTGCCCCCACACCCTGCAGCAGATGCTGCTCCAGAAAGGCTGAGGAGCAGAGCTGACTGGTTAGGCCAGCCTGGCACTGGTTAGGCCAGCCTGGCACTGGTTAGGCCAGCCTGGCACTGGTTGGGCCAGCCTGGTACTGGTTGGGCCAGCCTGGCACTGGTTGGGCCAGCCTGGCTGGGCACAGCTGGATACTCAGCCAGGGCTTTATGGCATCTTGGGCACATCACAGTGCTGGGATTCCAAGCTGCAAGGGGGCTGGGAGGGAAGCATTCCCAGGCACAATTCCATGCTCATGTCCAGGGATTCTCCACGTGCTGTAAAACAGATCCCAAGGCATGGAGTGGTGCATCTGACTCATCAAAGTGTGGAAGAAGCCAAACACTATTAGAGCATTTTCCTCTCTGGGGAACTTTACAAAAAAACCCAAGAAAATCAGTTAGGGCAGAGGAGAAAATAACAGCACAAATATTTCAACCTTGGAAGTGTCCTATTCGTGTATTTCCAACTTCTCTTTCTATGGAATGACTTGCATACAAATCCAAGAGAAAAGAACTAGACTGAGCAGCTTCTGAACATACATACAGAGGTTTGGGGTTTTTTCCCCTCTTTTTGAACTAAAGGAATGAAAGGACTACATTTTGAGGGGTTTCTTTTTTTCTTCCTAAAGCAGAGATTTACTCCCTGCTGTCTGGAGAGCTCCTGATAGAGTCACCTCAAATGCCGAAGCCAATTTAGGTACAATGGGAAAACAAGGACTGGAATGCTTAGAGAGGAAATCACCCACAGAGGGTGAAGGATGGAAGAATTTGATAAAACACTCAGAGAGAGATGACTTAGGGTGTGACCTGGGTGAGGAGGCTGAGCCAGGATGAATTGTGTCCACATCCTCTCGTCTCACACACTAATATTCCCCATTCCTGGGAATATGTGCACATGAGAAACGGTGCCCACCCCTCGGGGGAAGGTGCTGAAAAGGGAGCAGGTTGTGATTGGAGAGGCTCAGATCCTGCTCTCAGCCAGATCACAATCAGCAGACTCAGTCCTGCTTTGTTATTATTTACCTGCTGCAGCGAGCAGGACTGAGGGACGGGAGGAGAACTCCACACAGCAGCACAGGCACAGAAAATCCTTCTTTGTCCAATTAATACCAACTTCAAATGACTAACTCACTGCCTCCACCCACATAACAGAGACAAAGCTCTGTCTGCACCGCAGACTGGGACGAGATCGTTCCGTTCTCCTTTTGTCCAGCCTCAAATTTTAGTCTGGGGGAAGGAGAATGATTTCAAAAAGCAGGCCAAGGTTGCACAGCTCAGATGTTCAACCCAGCTTGTTCCATCCCCTGCCAATAGCCCTGAGGGCAGCTGAGTGCCCCAGGAGCAGAGCCCTGGTGTCCTGCACGAGCTGTTGTGGCTCCCAAGCACTGTGAGCAAGGACATCTCCAGCTCTCGGGGAGAGCATTTTTTTTTTTTTTTTTTGTTGAAAAATCATTCCTCACTGTTTGGAATGAAACCCATTATTACCAATTAACCTGCTGTGAACCCATATCACTGGCTGAATTGAGCATAATTATTCATCCATAGTAATAGCTAAAGTAAATTCTGGCAATCTCGGCTAACATTGACTTCTCCTATGGGAACGATTTCAAAGATGCCGTGTCCTTGGGTATGTTTTTAAAACCTTTTTCGGTGTTAAACTGCAACTGAAAGTGTATCATTATGACTCATTTCTTCTTGTTTTGTAATGCTGTTTTCTTTTTTTTTTTCCTTGCACAAACATCTATAACTAACTCTGCTATCAACTGAAAAATTACCTCCACTCGTTCAGAAACCTGATGTCACTTAAACAAAGTTTTAGCGTCGGGAGCCCCACGTAGGTTGTCTAAAAATAAATTTTTAAATTAGTTGTTACTTTTCATAGCTTTTTAACCACACAGGCTGATGAACCGCAGCCCTGTGAGCAAATGCAGGCATAAATCTTGGTTTGAATTTATTTCAGGTTGTCAAATGTAATTTACTAAGAGAACGTCTGCCAAAAAAGGATCCAGAGGCAAACCTAAGTTGTCATCTTAAATTAAGTGTGGTTCCTTTTTGTTAATCTTTCCACATAAAAGGTTGTAAAGCAGTGCATTAAAGATGCAGCAGTCCTCTCTCCTAATAAAAAGGCAGAGGTGGGGAACCAGAATAAAGACAGGCTGTTTCTCCAGCTGAGGGAACACGTGCTCGAAGCGGGGAAGGAAATGCTCCCCTGCTCTCGGAGAAGCGGGGAATGAACAACCTCCACATCATCCCTGTTCCACTGGCACCTCTTCTTACTGCCTCCAAACCCTTCCCCTGTGTAAAACTGTCCAAACTGATGCCCAAAGTCACCGCCTTTCAGATCCTTCCCAAAGTTTTCTGCCACAGCTCCTTTGCAACGTTGACCTGGAGCGGCAAAGCAAAAGCTCCAGCAATGAACCTGAAGCAGGACCCGCCACACAAGTGACACAACACCTTAAAACTGTGAGTGCTCTGATCACCACCTGGGCTATGCAGCTGTTCTGCCTCTCTGGTTTGCTGTTTTTCTAAAACTCTTCCAATTCCTACATCAGTGACCACCCAACCTGGCAACACCAACAGACACTTGAACACACCTTGGTCTCTTCTCCCCAGTAAGAAGAGACAGGGCAAGAGGAAATGGCCTCAAGGTGTGCCAGGGGAGGTTTAGGTGCCATATTAGGAAATGATTTCTTCACTGAAAGGGTTGTCCAGCCCTGGCACAGCTGCCCAGGGCAGGGGTGGAGTGGGAATTCTGGGGGGCTGAGGACACCCCTAATGGGCTGGTGAAGCCTTCTGGCACTGGACTTGTGTTTGCTACCCAGAGCTCCCCTCCTGAACTTGGAAATGTGCAGGAGCCAAAAGCTGAGCTCAGTTATGCAGATTTGTTAAAGTTCCTACCTAAAAAGCCCAACTTTTTAGCTGAGGCTCAGGAAAAGTGTGCTTTCAGGCCCACAGGTCACTCTTTTGGCCTTTGATATGCCTGTCAGACTCCTGTGCTGATCAAGCATCTCATCTCCCTGAGCAGGAGCTGTTTTTGGAGCCTGGTCCTTTCTATATCCCTTCTGTGGGCAGAATTTTCAGCAACAAGATCAGTCAGTGGGAGAAACGAGTGGCTACAACACTGCTGTGCCTGCAGTGGTCTGAGAGCTGGGGTTAAGCAAGTGAGAGGCACAGGCACTCTGGGTTCAGTCAGATTTATGGGCACCTCTGCTGTCCCCCTGGCTCTCTGCATAGATTAAAAGACAATATTCTACACGAGCAATTAAGATCTTATCATATTAATTGAACTGCCATTACAGCATTATCACAAGCCATCTCAGTAATCACTGGATGATAACTCCTCACAAAGCAGCTCAGTGCCCCACCAGCTGCCTGAAGAAAAGGTGGGGTTGGCACTTGGCCCTGAAAGCTCCAAATCTGCCAAAGTAACTCCTAAAACAAGGGACCTTTTTTGGCAGAAGTGAAGCCTCCCACTGATCAGCGTGTGAGGGGAAAACAGGTGGGGTGTTTATTTTATGGAAACATTTCTGAAGGTTTAAATATCCAGGCATTATGGAGAGGAAAAAGCAAAATATGAAGCTGCCACACTTTGAATATCTGTAATTATCCATCATCTGAGATCAAGAGAGAGACAGCCTTTACAGGCCATCTAAAGATCCAGGCTCTTGTTTAGGGTGGCAAGAAGGAGTTTTCCTTTACCCAGTAAAATAGAAGGCCAGTGGCATCAGCCAGACAATCCACCCTCATTTTGATAGAACGTGAATTTCTCTTGGAAGCAGAGCCTCGGGAGGGAATATCCTGGCAGACAGAGCCCTGGAGCTGTTCACCCTCCTCATCACAGCTCTGCAGTCTAATCCCAGTGTTCTGGGGCCTGGATGGGTACTGTGGATTCCTGTGCCCCGTTCCAGGGTGTGTCACAGGTCAGGAAGCAGCTTCCAAAGAGCTCTGCCCATCCCCAGCATCCCTGAATGTAACGGTGAAACCAAACCTATGGACAAGGAGGGAAATCCCAGCATCCAAAAGGGATGTTCTCTGAGAGCTCAAATAATCTACAGCCATTGATCCTGTGGGATATTCCTCACTGGGTCATGGCAGAACTGCACCAGGTGAAATGTTTTATTTAAATTAAGGATTAAAGTCTTTTTAAAGTTTTGACATCACCAAATAATATTTCCAAAAGCCCTGGATGGTGTCAAACACACCCCAACTGAGGGCTTGAAGGTTTCTAAAAGCTGTTTACAGTTGTCTTGCAACACACTGAGTTCCTGGGAAGCTCTGTGGAACTGAGACAATCGGAGTACTTAACACTTCCCAAGACTGTGAACCTGCAAATTTTCTGTCAAAATCCACTGCAGCAAACCTGTCAGCAGCTTCCCTCAGCTTTACCTCAACCACACCTACTAAAAGCACAATCCTTTTACTTTTCCAGGCTGAACCACCCATGCTACTTATTTTCATATAAAATGTTAATGTCCAACTAAAAGTGTTCAGGTAACACCCCACCTGACTGGCAGCAAAACCAACCATCTGTAAATTATCACTGCATTTTCTCCAGCTTGTCTGTAGACACCTGGCTTTTCTGTGATTCACAGAATGGCCATTATCTGCATTTTATGCAGTGCAAAATCTCCAGCTCCAGTCAAAAGCTGTTGAATTTACAACCTCAACCCCGAGCCACTGATTTGGGGACAAGAACTCCTGCTGAATAAGCCCTCCTGTTACAAAAGTGGCACAAGAGACAATTCACCAATAACAGCTGGGGAACACCAAGATGCATCAGGTCACAGCAACGATGCAAATCTCCAGTTCCTCTGGCATAGCCCAGATCAGGGCACTCAGATCCTTCCCACCTTCCCCCCCCAGAGCAGCTCCTCCTCCATCTCTCCTCTTGTTCTCTGTTATTTCCCCTATTTTCCCTTCCCCAGCCCTTTGTGCTCCCTGCCTTGCAGCCCCTTTAACTCACAAACCTCCCAGAAAACCAGACACATTTTTTGTTTTCCTGGCACTCAGGACTTTCTCAGTGCTCTGTCATCTGTCCCACCTGCCTGCAAAGGCTCCTGTCACCACTCCTGCACTGCCCAACACCTCAATGGGGAAGAATTTCTATTAACACTCCAACTTAATATGCTTTACAAACACATTTTTTGGCTCTCCTCAGCCAGGCTGAGCAGAACCATCACTCATCTCAGTTCAGCCTCTCCTGTGTTGTGACAGAAGAACTCGGGAGGTTTTCACAAGCAGTGAGAAAACCTTGAGACTGAAAAACCACACGCTCCACAGGGCTGATTGTGTTCTCCTCGAGAGAAAGGTCAGTGTTTTTTGTGGAATAATTCTCTCTGAATCCACACCAGTGATGGGAGATGAGCCTGATATGACAGGAAGAAGTTGAACACAGAACCACAGGATGCCAGAACGGTTTGGGTGGCCCTTCCACTATCCCAGGTTGCTCCAACCTGGCCTTGGACACTCCCAGGGATGCAGGGGCAGCCACAGCTTCTCTGGGCAGCCTGTGCCAGGGCCTGCCCACCCTCCCAGGGAAGGATTCCTTCCCAATCTCCCATCTCTCCCTCTGGCTGTTTGAGGCCATTCCCCTTGTCCTGTCACCACATTCTCTTGTAAACAGTCTCTCCACCCCAGAGCTGGAACAGGACCACCATTATGGGAACAGCAAGAAAACTGAAGCTGGGCAGTCACCACACAATGTAATACCTGAAAATCCCATAATGTACATTAAATTAACAGCTAAATTCCAGCAAGGTTTGCATTTCATTTTGTGCAGATTCCCCTCTTCCATAATGCATGCTGTCAGCAATCACTCTCTGTTTAATATGCATTGCAATTCCTCTCCTCTGTCACTTACTCAATATTTTTTCCCTTTCTACCAAAGAGAAGGAACGTGAAATCCTAATTTGGCTCTGGGTCGTGCAGAATCCCAGGAAATGTGTCCTCTCCTGAAGAAACCCAGGCAAGCAGAGCACCCCCAAAGGGAGGGACACAGGAGCCCAGCTGGGCTGGGAGCAGGAGAGGGATGAGGCACAGCTAAAGCTGATTGACACCCCCCCAAAGTGGTGATGCAGTCAGTGCTCCTTACTTGGCTAAAACTCTGCAGGATCCCTGACCACGAGTCCTGCAGCTCCTCCAGGGCCCTCCACAACACAACACCCAACTCTGGAGAGGCAGGAGCTGACACAGGGAGTTTTTGAGGTTATTTGTAGTTACAGAAAACACTGGAAAACCTCCTGCCTGCAAATCTGAGCTGGGAGTCATCAGAGGCTTCAGTGGAAGCATCTTCAGCCAGGCATCAGCACAGAGATCTGGGCTGGATCCAGCCCCAGAGCACAAATTCCCTGGCATTCCAATGGCCATTCCATGGAAATGCTGCATTTCCTGCTGTGCTTTCCCAGCTGCTCTTCTGCCTTAGTGTCATTAAAGTCATGGTACCAGGGACCCCAGCAGGTTTTATTCCAAAAAGCCAAGATGCCACCAAAAAGAACACGGACATCTCAGTCTCAGTCATTTTTCCTGAAGAAGGAAGAGATTTAACATCAAAAATACCATCCAGCTCTTCCATCTGACCATGGCAGATATAAGCAAACATTATTGCAGCAGTGAGCTAATACTTGTGAAGATAATGCATTACAAGTTTCAAAGCTTCACCTCAAGACTGCAGGAAGCAGGCGGTATCTGCAGCCCAGAAAAAAACCAGATGTAGTTTGATGCTTTTCTTGCTAAGAACCAACCACCATGGAAGTTTACCCTTCCCCTTCCTAATTTTTTCACTGCCATAAATCAAAAAAGTCTTGCATTTAAAAAAAAAATTGGCCAGCAATCATTCAGAGCAGACTAATTGCCTTTGCTATTTAAAAAGAACCTCTTTTCAAATGGCTAAAGTGTTGTGGTGTAAAGTAGCTATTGTACATGTGCATTAATTAATTTCCTAAGGATTTTTATTACATCTTGGTCTAATTATCTGATAGTGCCTTTCCCCACGTGTGTGAGGGTGACTTTGCTCCAGCCTGCACCTCCACTGCACTCCAGGAGCCTGCACAGAGGGAAAGCAAAGGGCTCCAGGTCTGTCTGCTCTGCTAAGGAAGCCCTCCAGCAAAATCTTTTCATTCCCAAGGGACACAAGAGATAATCTGCTCCAACATCAGTGTCCAATTTAGGCATTTTTTATACTCTCTTTCAAAGGCACCGAGAGAAAGGGAGGGAAAGCACGTGCAGAGTGCTTGATGAAACATTTCCCTTCCTCCTGAATGAAAATGCAAACCATGGGCAGCAACAGAAGGCACACAGTGCAGGCTGAAGTCCCTTCCCCTCATCTTCCACCTTTTTCTAATATTTAAAGTGTGTTTTGGCGAGTCTGACCCCCCAGCACTGGGGAGTGTTCTCTCAGGTCCTCAGATTGGGGTCTAGGGGCTGGCCAGGACACAGAGCTCCCCAACTTTCCCTCCTGAGATCCTGAAGAGTTTTCAGAAGTTCAGGAACAAGTCTCACAGTGAGTAGGGGAAATACAGAAGATAAAAACATATCCTGGTCTCTGGAAAGTACCAAAGAGATTTGCCCCACAATTTGTCTCAGGAATTTACAGTTTCCCTTTGAACTGCAGTTCCACAATGGATCATGATAAGGGTTGGAAGCCAGGGAGAGGTTCCAGTGGGACTCTCATTCCTGACAATCCATTGGGAAGAGTCGATTCACCACAGCACAGGAGAGGTGATCCCAGTTTGGAACAAACAGAAGATGTGTGCATATATAGCATCCCCAATCCAACTGGCATTAGAAGGAGAAACCAAAGTCTATCGATATCAAATGAGAAATATATAAATATATAAATATATAAATATATAAATGTCAGATTGAAGGTAAGGAGGAGATAAAGGCCTGGGAATCTGCTCTTTGGAGAAAAGGTGGCTGAAAGAGCTTGGATCTCAGTGACAGCAAGGGGGAACTTGGAAAAAGGCAGGATAAATACAGACCTTGGGAAAAAAAAAGAACTTCTGTGTGTTGGTCTTAATTTTACTCTGTTAAGGAAACATTCCAGTGAACTCAAACCTTGGCAATGATTCCAACTATCAATTTAGACTAAACAGAGCAGGTTACAGCAGTGGAAGCTCCCCTGGTTTGGGACAGTGCTCATCTGGGCAGGGATGGAGTAACTTGAGTCCAGGCTCCCCTCAGACTGCCCTGAGCTTCCTGTGGAACCATCAACAGCCTGGAATCATCAACAGCCTGGGAATACAGTGAGACTCCCCAAGGAAAACATGATCTCTGTGCTCCTGGGGGAGGGAGAGCTGGACAGACACAGACCTGCTTGTAAAGCCTCATCTGGGTTTGATGCACACAACTTGCTCCCTTTAATGTGAAATTATTACCATCCCACCAAGAACACAGTGCCTGCACTCCCAAAGTGGCTCTCTGGCCCTTCCCCCCCTCCTGTGCTGCTGCAGCACAACCTCCTGGGAGCTGCCCCGATGGATTTGAGGAGTTCACCTGAGCCAAAACCTGGCTGAGGGGCAGCCTGGCATCCTCACTGGGTGAGACACACACAGGTACTCAGGCACACCTCAAGTTTAGCTCCTTGAGCTTCTTGGCCCTGAACTGGCAGCTCAAGGAAACTCTGACTCCAGCAGACAAGTCAACAAATCCAGCAGTGCAAGGGCACTTCCGACATGCTGGAATTCTGTCCCCACCTCGTCCCAGCAACCAGCACCACTCATGTACTGCAGGGGTCTGGGTGAAGGTGGTGCACACGTGGGGGCAGGCACTCAAAGCCACTTCTCTGCTTCCAAAATACTGGTTAACCACTGGCAAAGTTTTCAGGTCCAAAACTTCCCGACCCTGAGAGAGATTCCTGCTCCCTGAGGAGCCAAAGCAGCTCAGGGCCTGCCCAGAGTGGGATGGCAAAGGAAAAGGATCCCAAACTGTGCATCATTTGCAGATATTCCCTCTGTGTCTCCCTGTATTCCAAGGGATGGCCACGTGCCCTCCCTGGCAGGGGAAAGGCAAGGGAGTAAAAATAAAACACTGCAGCACTTCCAGGGAAACTGCAATTTCCATTCTATTGATCTTCTCTGGACATCAGTGACACACTGAGTTTATCTGGAAAACTAAATTGCAGAGCGTGTTGCAGGAAGATGCTCTCGTTAAGCTTGTTTAAGTGACTAAAATTTAATTACATTTATTATTGCACTCCGAGATACAGCAAGGAAATACACATATACAGCTAAATAAGCAAATAATTTGAAGTACTTTGTAACTGTAACATATAGCACAAACTATGAGATAAAAAGGTGTCATTTTTTTAGTGGTTTGTAAGATTAACGTTTCACTGTAAATTATTATGAAAATTATGGCATCACGAAATGAAATTTTAGCTAAATTAGAATTCCCTTAATTGCAAAACCTCCAGGATCTGAGCACTTAAGTCATGCAGCAGCTTCAGATCCTGCACAGCACCTTCCAGAAAAATTCTCCCGCAGAAACCAATAGAAAAATTGATACTTAAAAAAAAAAATCACTACATAAAAATAGATTTTTAATACTCTCTCCCTGTAACTCCTGACAATAATGAAATCCAGATATTAATTTGCTTCTGTTCATAACGTACTTTGCCGCTAAAATATTTTTTGCTGACAGCAAAGATGCCAAGGAACTTCCATGTGAGTTGGGAACGAAGCCTTGGCTCCTTCCCTGGTTAATAAACAAGGCAACACTTGGATCAGCACTATTGGACACAAATGCCTGGGCTCCCCTGAGCGGGAAAATGTCATTAGGGCACAGGAGAAGATCATTCCCTGATCCATAAAGGATTATCTGCTGCTGGGATTGTCACTCAGTGCCCAGTTTCACGAAATCCGTGTTTTAAAGCAGCCCTGCAAAAAAGCCACTTTGCCCTTCAAAGTCCGAAGCAGGAACCTGAATCAGCCTCTCTGGGATCTGTGTGACGTCCCTTCAAAGAGTCAGCACCGCTCTGCTGCATCAGGATGACAACACTGGGCTCTCAGTCCCGGAAAAGCTGCTTCCCAACCCCCCCACGGACCATCCGCAAGTGCTGACTCAGCAACTGTCAGACTTTGTTCCCACCCTGCTCCGAACTCATTACTTATCTGACAGTCTAGTTTCCAATCATACATTTTTAATCACTTTTAGGAGAGCTTGTCTGTTCTGAAATCTGCTCAAAATAGCTCTTTGATTCTTCGGACTCCTGAATATCCAGACTATTTTTTCTATTTCCCTTTTTTTCTTTCCTCTGCCACCCCCCGTGCCCACCAGTTCTGCCCTTCCTGCTGCCATGCCAGGGCTCTTCAGGCAGTGTCTGGTTCCACAGGTGGGTGATGATTCCCAGGTAAAGACCTTGTTTAAGGAGCACCTTGAATTCAAATTTTCCCTTAAAATTTGAAAAGAAGTCCCCTGGAATATGGCAGAGTTTAGATAAGAATACATTAAAGATGATGTACGAGCCCAGCTCTGAATCTTTCAATAAGTCCTGTTCGGACGAGATGAGGGAGCTCTTTAAATGGATTACCTGGGAGAAGAAAAGACTTAATGCTGTGTTATCAGAAATCTATATTTCCATGTAATTTCATTATTCTGTTGCTCAGTTTCTGTAAGTTTAAGGTGCAGCCTCGTCCCCTTTCAAATCCACATGCACAGATGGCTTTTGTACCTCTGGGAAGCACTGGATGGGAAACAGCAGAATCCCAAGCAGCAAACTGAAAGCAGCACATTTTTACTAAGAAAAGGATCAAAAGAGATGTCCAGGAGGTGCCTGACAGGACAAGGGACAGGCACTTCAGGTGAGTGGTGTGGATTTGGGAACAACACTCTTGGAGCATTAAATCAGTTGGCAAAACAAGATCTCACTGCTCAGACAAACACACTTTTTAGCCCTTTGTACTGAAGACAGTCTAGCATATGCTTTAAGCCAACTGTGCAGGAATATTCCACTCCCTAATATAGCCTGGTGTGGAAAGGCTCCTCCCCGGGGTCTCCACGGCAGGAATGACACATTTGGGAAGCAGGATTTCACACCGGGGAAACCGAGGAGGCAGAAGAAGTTGCGGAGGCAGAGAAAGTTGTTTTTGTGACTTCCTCACCTGCCAATCACTCCCTAATTGATGGAATCAGGCAAATGGAACAGGTGAGTGTCTTTATGTGCCTGACTGCAGAACTAAATCGAACTGAAACTCCAGCCAAGCCGTCCAACTTTCCGTGGAGTTCACACCACGTTAACACTCCAAAGGTATTCATTCTCCCCGTTCTGCTCAGTGCAGGTGTGGCTCAGAGCTCAGATTTGCTCAACTAAGTTTTCTACTTCTAGAAGGAAGTCTCTCCAGGGCCTGACTTGGTGGAAGGCATCAGTGATCTGATGGAAGCTGCACTGACGTTCTTCTCAAGCCATTTACCCATACTGAGCCTCAACAATTGCCACATTCCAGGCCACGGTTTTGGGAAGTTCATAAGGGCATGGCCCACTGAGAAGAGTGAGACTCATTCCCAGGTGGAGAGAGGGTAACAGGGATAGCACCTGAGCAGAGCTGGGATGTCACCCAGCACGTGCTCCCAGTTGTAGCCACAAAGCTGTGGCCACTGTTAACTCTGGGAACTGTTTGCCCTGCTCAGTGCAATCCAGGGAGAAAATCACTCACCAAAAGGAACATCCCCTTTTCCTGGGGGAAAAAAGGAATTTTAATTCCCACTGAAATGTCACAACCTGAAATTATTCCTGCCTTATTTCATCTGTTCTCTCACCTGAGGTCTTGATCAAGGCACCTGCCCCCTGGAATGGTGTGCACGGTGTGAGCTCCACTGGCTGTTTATTGGTGGGATAAAAAACACTGGCCCAGCCATCCTAAACGTGGGAACCATGTCCCTTTGCTCAGGAAATTTAGCTTTCTAATCCTGCTGCCTTTGCTGACCAGCAAAATCACATTTTAAACCCAAATTATTCAAAATCCAGCCATATGCTAATCCTCTAACTAAAAAAAAAAATATCAACGAAAAATCGCTGGGTAGACTTTCACATGGGATTTGGAAAAAAAAGATTTCTTATCACAAGGTCAGATTTCAGTGTTTTCTTTCCCATGTCCTTCACAGGCTCTTTTATCCCTTTCAGGTGAGACTTTCCAGAGGGACAGATGGGAGAGCTCTAAGCAGCAACTCAACCAGCACAGGGCCCACAGTCCCCAGTTTAGCTCAGGGCAGTAGGAAATCCTTCTGTAGTTTGTTTTTTTTTCTCTCCAGTCTTAGGACCAAAGAAAAAAAACCCCAGCAAATGCCAGTCTTTCACACGTTCTGACACTGCCTACTTGTGTCAGCAGAATCCACTGCTGAGAAACTCAGGATCTGTAACTTTTCCTGAGCAAGTCTGGCCCCCTGCCATGAGACAAGGCAGGCTCCACAGCACCATCCCGGGCCACCAGTGCTTGAGGGGACAAATTGGAGATACTGGGGCTCATTGTCCCAATATTGTGTCCAAATCCCACTGAAATCCATGACAATGGATTTGACTGGCTGGTGATCAAACACTGAGGTACAGTTTTTATGTAGGACACGGAGCACCTGTCTTTGTGCCTGAGCCATTCCACACAAAACCAGGGAAGCTGTTCCCTCCACTCAGTGCTAAACCACAGAGTTCACATTTTTCTACAGGAAAAGGTCAAAGAACTGCAGAAGAAATAAGGCCCCATGACTGATTTATGTTGCAGGACAAGATGCAGAGCAGCTGCAGTAAATCTGCATTTCAGGCACTGCAGGGATGTGCTCCAGGTGATCCTTCCTGCAGCCACAGACCAGGGCTGGGCAGGAACTGCAGTCCCTGTTCCAATGACCAGGGCTGGGCAGGAACTGCAGTCCCCATTCCAGTGACCAGGATTGGGGCAGGAACCTGCAATCCCTGTTCCAATGACCAGGATTGGGGCAGGAACTGCAGTCCCTGAGATCTGTGGGGCATCTCCACAAGCCTAAAACCAAAGCACATCCACAACAAAGATCTGCTCCAAGCCCTAAACTCAGAAATTTATCTTCCCATACTTTGTTCCTACATACAAGAGGTGTCATTATTGTCTCCAAAGGTTTTTTCCTTGGTCCCTCAATGTTGTGCTACCCGATTATCCTCCTCAAAATGAGTTTGTGGGAGGCATCACCAGAAGAGCTGAGCCTCAAGAGCCAAAGGAGACAGATTTTGCCTTCAGGAGGAGAAGGAAGACGTTCATGGCACTCCTCCCACCCGGCCCCTCGCTGCTGTCACAGCCACTCCTGGCTCTGGTGCCTTCAGAGCCAGAAAAGAACGGAACAAAGCTCGGCCCAGGATAATTCCCCACACAGAAGGACCCCCTCTGCTGCTCAGAGAAGCTATTTGAAGGTATTGGCATTTGATATAAATAAAACAAAAGCTGTTTGGGATTCGCTGCTCTGCCTTGCCGAGTAATGAACACCAACATGATAATTACATGGCAATTGATTGGTTTAAAAATGGCCACTCTAATTAATTTATTAGAATACTTACAGGACAGTTTCAGACAAGCTCTAATGCACCGAGGATTAAATGAGTTTATTCCCTCGGAATGCCAGGGGACTGGACAAACCCATTTGCAGGGAATGGAAATTAAAATCAGAAATAAAAATCACAGAATCATAGAAATCATCTTAAAAAGGGTTGGGTTGGAAGGGATCTCAAAGATCATTTAGGTGCAACTCAACCTCTAGGTTTAACTTTTTTATTTCCCAATCCTGACTTTCTTCTTTGCTCTTGGTATTATGGGAATGTTTTTCATATTTAACTTTCTCCTTTGTTATCTTTTTTTAAATAAGGAAAAGATGAGAGATCTCCGAAATTTCAGCTCACAACCTTGTTGGTTTTTTTTTTCTTTTTTTTTCTCTGACTGATGGGAAAACCTGGCCAGGGCTTTTCCTGCTGACCCAGCCTGTGGGAAGGACAGCTCTTCCATGAGCTGGGAGCTGGGACACGTGTAGTAGCTGCAGGAAGATTTTTCCAAACCAAAGCAAATAATTGAAGCATGTTGATTTCCTAATTTGCAGATACTTTGCCAACTAATTTAGGCCACAAGCAGAAGTTATAATTTCTGCATTAGTATTTCAGTGCTCCAGCTGTGACCTGATCGCGTCGAGCTGGGCTCCTCCAAAACAAACCCTTCGTTCTGGACCTGAGCCACCAGCCCACCCAGCCCAACTGCTGACACCGTAAGGGTTCATTTACAGAGTGTAAATGTGCCCTTCCACTCAAACACACTGGCTGAAAGAGATCAGGCAACTGTTTTAACCGCAGATATAAAGAAAAAAACACCACAACAAAATACTGATCAGAATCCTCAGAATATTTGATGATTTGTCAGATTCTTAAGCTAAAACTCGGTAACCTCGAGTGGGGTTGGAAAGTAACACAACCCACTGCGAGGGCAGGAGTTTTCCTTTTCGTGGCAGTCAGTTCACATTTCATCAAGGGAGCACAAGCTTTGTTCCTGTTTTGTGTAAAAGCAGGGAAGTGTGAGGCCACAAAGCCCAAAAGCCCCGTGTTGGTAAATAAAAACCTGCTGTGCTCTGAGCCTGCCCCGGCTCCATTAACGGCGACTGGAGCACAAAGACAGGCAGGAGTTCTGCTCGTCCCTGCTCTCAGTGCCCCCCTCCAAAGGCTAAATTGGGCTGCTTCTCCTCAAGATTAAATAGCAAAGCACTTCAGCTCCTGGCACTCCCCTTCCAGACACGAAGGAGGTTATGTCATGCAAGGAGAAAAGGGTGTTCTTTGGAATTGGGCATCGTCCTCCTCCCCTGACATAAGGAAAGGGAAGGGTTGCCTTTTGAAGCTCTGGGACATGATCAGACTGGGGGAGAGCCTAGCACAACACCAAGGCAGGAAATGATCAGGAAAAAAATCAGTATTAATTGCTCCCAGAAGCGGTGTCTGTTCCTGTACACCAACAACTGCCCAGATCTGCCTCACTGCTCCGAGGGACTGCAGAGGGGGAAAAGTGATTTTCATCCCCTGGTTGTTTATCTGTAGAGTTACTCACTGTATAACAAGAGGAATCTGAGGCACAGCAAGTCAGCAAATAAATCACAATTGTCAGGTTTTTTTACTTCAGTCACACTGTGGTAAATTCAAATAATTCTAATGAAGTCAACTGTGAACCCCCCAATACAGAGTGGGACAATCACTGTGTTAACAATTGATACATTGATGTATTTTTGCAGATATGTAACTTATATCCTTCATTAATAGTTTCTATTCAAGGCATTTAATTAGCATTATGATAAAACTGACCCAATTGCAGACAGGGCAACAAACTGAATTGACATTTGAGGCTGCACAGTTAAACCCCTCCAACAGCCCCGTGACCTCCTGCAATCCTAATGGCCAGTCTGGCAATTAATGTTCCCTCATTCATCACTACTAATTAACTCCATTGATTTTTAACACTGGGATCTCCACATTAAAGCAGGCTGCAAGGAGCACCACATTTGTTATGATATAATATTCAGAGGAAATGAAATAACACAAGTGCTGTGTCAGGAGACAAAAGCACCATTTAGGCCAGGATGTCAAGTTACACCAAAAACTCCACATTGATCCTCGCCTGTCTTTATTTTAACCATCTGCTCTCTGGAGCAGGAAACAGCAGCTATTTGTTACAGGGACATGACTATGAGGGGGAAAAAGGGCAAAGTTGAATGAATGGAGTGCAAAAGTTGCTCTTGCACAAACTCATTCACTTGAACTCACAGCCTAAAATCCCCCCAGCTCCCGTGCTGGAAGGAAGGTGATGTTTTTAAAGAAAGGATTTAAAAGGTGTTAAGGCTCTGCATTGGTCAGATCTATAGGAGTGGAGGGAGAGATAAAGATTGTACAGAGTTTCTCCAACAGATATCTGAACTTGACACCACAGGAGAAGATAATATAAGAATTACAACACTAAGCAGGCACAAAGACCGAGCCTCTGAACATCAGAAGAGCCGGTCCAGAAAGAGCCAACTATCACAAGGAATTAAAGTTACACTGTGTTGTTGAACTGGCTTGTGCAGGTGGATCAATAGAGCATTGACAACATATTTCTATGCCAGGAACGTCCCCTAAAAGCATGTGCTTCCACTGAGCTGCATGCTCTCAATAAAATAGAAACCATCACAAAGAACTGAGGGAAAAAACATCCTGCTTATTTCCTAAAGCAGTGTGTTAATAACCTGATCACCTGGATGATGTCAGGGGATCTGAGTGGTCCTGCTCGGGACTTGAGACTGACTTTCTGTATATCCCTGAGCAAGTCAAGTCTCAGCCTTTCCTCCACTTAAAAATCTGAAAACAGCCCTTGAAGGCTTTTCTTTTCCTGAGAAGGGAGCACAGCACTTGAGGGTGCACACGAGGCCATTTTACAGCATAATAAATCATCAATAAACACAAAAAGGAATCGGGAGAGAGAAAAGTTCTGTATGTGGCAAACTCCTAGATCCTTTTCCACAGGCCGGTTCCAGATGGTTTGAAGGTGACCCCAACGAAGCACATAAAAGGAGAACACACTTTCTCCTGCCCTTCAGCTGAGAACACGAGCTGAGAACACAAATTCACGGGGCACAGGAGTCACTGAAGCTCTTCCAAAGCTCTGCTTAGCAAAGCTCTGCTTAGCTTTCTGAGCAGGGGACACACACAGGGGATGTGCTGCATACAGAGCAGCCCAGCCCCGGTGCAGCAGCCAGGCCAGCCCAGTTAAGAATCCCAGCAAAGCAAAGGGAGAAAGATTTGCAAGATCAAAAGTTGTTCATCTGCGAAGTAAATGCCCGGCATTGTCCCTCGGCTTCCTGCCTCCTGCCTTTGGATGACACCATCAACAAGGCTCCCTTTGTGGTTTGGGTGCTGCCTGATGGTACATTAATGCACCAGCTAGGACTGAATCATCTGTTCTTGTCTGCCAGTGGGGCTGATTTATGGCTCTACACAGGGAAGTCACAAGTGACGTGGATGGGCAATGCTGAAAGGAAGAGAGACAAGGTCAGCCACCACCAGCAGCCCTGAGAAAAGGGGAACAGTACTACTGGAAAGAGAATTAATTATGGGGAAGATATTAATAAATATATCACAGTTTCCACTATGTTCTGACCATTAAAACCATCATAAGGCTTAGGAAGGCTTTGGGCTGGTATCACTGAGCCCAGTTCTCGGTGCATAATTTCAGTATTCATTTCCTTAGAGCCCAAGAACGACCTCAGTTCCCTGCCCCTTTCCCAGCAGAGGCTCCAGCATTCCCTGCTGGAGAGGCCTGGGAGTTCCTGCCTCCAGGAGCTGCAGTGGAGCTCCCACATCCCTGCCTGTGTTCAAGGCACAAACCAGGGAAGAACACGATGGAATAAGAGGAATGTGAATCATAAATGAATGTCCTTTCAGCATAAAGAGATGGAGAGATTTTGCAGGAAGCTGCTTTTTATCACCCTGTGCTCAGGCAAGCCAAGGGTAGATCAGATCCTGAGCACACGTTTCTTGGAGAGGGTGTGTGAAACAAAGGATAAACTTCAGGCAACTTGATGGTGCAGTTCAATCACTCAGTTAAGATTAAGATACTATGATTTTAAAGTTACATCTTCTGTAAATCTTTCCTGTGGCCTTGGGATTTCTTGATGCATTTTGGATGGCTCAGCTGGCAAAGGCAGATTCTGTGTGTATCAGAGTTCAGCTCAGGGCTTCACTAACTTACCCTTTTCCCCTGGAAATCAACAGGACTTAAGGGTTTATTACAAATAAACACATATTTAAGTGTTTTACTGTAGAACTCCACATTCCAAAGTATTGCCAAAAATCCAAGCTAAGAGAGTCCCCCCTGTCAGGGTTCACACTGCCTCACTCCCACTGGACCCTCCTCAGAACCTGTATGGACTAATCCAGGAATGTCTGAGCATTCCCCATTTTGGAACAGGGAATAACATATAAATTATAAACAATGTAAAGTATTTCCCATCTTGGAATGGGGAATAAGAGTGAGAACATCTGCTGAAGGAGACACAACAACAAAAATCCCCAGCTCACTGTCCTCTGTGGTTCCTCTCAGTAACAGCTCTTCCCCTGAGCTGCTGCCTCAGGGCAAGATTTACCCCATCACGAATGGAGATTCACTGAATTTCTTCTATCCTTGTTCCAAGATAAAAAAACCCCTGGTGGTACATCCTACCTGAAGTCTCCCCCCAGCCTCAGGGGCTGTGCCCAGGCTGCTCTAACACAGCCACGTGGCTGTTCCTTTGTTCTCAAAGGCACTTCGAGGTGGCTTTCCCAGTAAAAAGTGGGACACCGGTGGCTCTGACAGACTGGAGCCCAGCAGAGGGTGGGATGAGCGAGGCCTGCTGGCTACAGAGACACGACAGGAGCTTCTGCCAACCCTACAGAACGCGGTGCTTTTGCCCCAGGAAAAAAAGATGCTTCCAAAGAACGCAGTGCAATCTCTGCTGCGCACTGAGCTGAGGAGAGAGCTGATGCTGAATGACATTCCCTCAAGAGCGGGAGCAGCAAGAACTGACTCACCAGGCAGTGCCTCCCGAGCCTTCCTGGGAATTACCAACATCCTGTGGCGATGATCAGAGCAGCTCCCTCAAGTGAAAGTTGTTGCAGAGCTATCCTGACCTGTCCTGGGGTCACAGCTCCACATCCACGTTCGAGGCTCTCAAACCAGGGGGGTGTGGGGGGAAAGGCATCCGAGAGAGACCCCTCAGATGGGAACAAAATGCCCCCAGCAGCTTCAAAGCAGGAGCTTTTGGGAACCAAACAAACATTTGCAGGATCACAGCACAGCTTGGTGATACCACATTTGAGAAATCTTCTCACTGTGAGCTGAAATTACTCAACAAAGTTGTCATGGGCACATTCACCTCTCTAACAGTTCTGTGCTGCTTGAGGTGTTTGTGTAGTTTGGGGTTTTTTTATTCTGCCGTGTCCTTAGGAAAAGGCATGTGAATTTATATTAATCCTACAGCTAAATACTGACTCAAACACCTCCAGGAAGCTGCTGATATTCCAATATCTGAACATATACTTACTATGCATATATATGATTATATTATACTGATTTTTTGTCAGCAATATGGAAAAAAACCGCCCTTTCTTTAACCAAATAACTATGGAATCAAAACTCCAGAAAATATATTGAATAATCAAATTTTTATATATATCCACACACAGAGCTTGTTTTGTATACATCTGCATCTGTGTATCTATCTCCTATTTTCTCCCCAAACTCTCTTGCTCACAGACCTGAGAACAGTCCTTCTAATTACAGGAAGAACTGCACAAGAGTGTAATTTTCCTCCAGATTTCTCTCACATAATGGAGGTTTTCAATTTGAAATAGTTCTTAATGCTGACCAGAACAGCATCATTCAAAACATTCCAAGGTTTCAGAGGATGGCTCAGAGATAATTCACTGTAAATTATCCCTACAAAGTATGGCCTCATTTTCAACAGCAGCTATAAAAGATGTAAATCTTCTGTGCTCATCTTGTCACTCAGTTCTACATTTATACCCAAATAACCAGTTGTTTGTTAAAAACATGAGGTCAATGAAGGCAACCAGTCCAGCCTTTGACTGATGGATATGCTTTTCCATGTCCTGCCGATGGATAAACAAGGGGTCACAGCACTGGAAGGAGGAGCATCTGCAGACACAAACAGTGTAAAAATACCTAGAACTGCTTTTGATAAACTTTCAGAAAGATAATGGGAATTTGTATCAACAGAAGGCGAAAATACAAGGTAAAAATTAGAAACACCTAAAGTGCTCTGCAAGTTCTGCAAGGGAGTTGATTAAGAGAAGTACTCTCAGAGTATCAGACTCTTCTGAGACAAACATCACATTTTTTCACCAGTGGCCCTAAACACAGCCCTTGCACGAGGCACAAAATCTCCTGCAGGTACAGGATGTTCAGGGAAGGAGATTTCTGGCCATTTCTAAGTTAGAAGTTTTTCAGTTGAAGAAAAAGGATTTTTTTGCATTTAATTTGAAGCTGACTGGAAAATGTTATTGAGTTATCTCCTAACCAGATTGAAAATGCAGCAGCAAAATCAAATCATGGGATGAGTTTCATGCTCTCTTACAGAAGTGGTTTAAATTTGCTGAAGTTAATGGTGTCTCTGTTGAATTACATCAGCTTTTTAGCTCTGAAAAGAACATACTAGTATAAACTAAAACATTATCAACTTCTTATCAGCAATGTGCTTGTCAGTGGCTGCAGGGCCAGAAGGGAAGGCTCTTGTTGTAGACACAGTCCAGGGAACCAAACAACCCCCTACTCTCAACAAGTCCCAGCTCAAAGTAAGAAAAGACCCAAAATCCTACCAGATTCCTGGACAGTTTGGGGTGTAGTAAACAAAAAAGCACCAGAAATGAATGCTTTTAACTCTAAATGTTCTGCCACCTGTGATTAGTCTCCTTAAACACAGATCACAGGCTCATAGATCATATACATCCAATTTTCTGGCCTGTTGCTGTGTTGATGCTGAGCTAAAATAGCCCTGTAAAGCACTTTGGATCTGCCCATTTACACGTGGAGTGGGAGCAGCAAACAGTTCAGGTCTCAAACTCCCTCTTCAGGGGCAAAACATCCCAGGGACCCAAGGGCTGGGAATCAGAAAATCTCCACACTGAGAATCCCACCTTCTGGAGCTCCAGCCAGGGGATGAGCAAACTTTCACACCTCTGCTTTCCATTATTGACAAGGGCAGGTGTTCCCTGGGATTCATCCCTGTGCAAACTCCACAGGATTCCAGGCTGAGTCAGCAAACCCCTGCAGGGATGTGTGGACCCCAATCCTGGCTCTTGCCAAGAACACAAAGCCCCTGGCAATGCAATTCTTTCCAAGGAAAATATGGAAGGAACAAAACCTGGTAATGAATCACCTGATATAAACAGCTCTGGACTGAGCACCAGACAACCTGACTGCCTGACACACAAAACCACCCTCTGAGGTGACAGCCCAGGTCAAGCTGGGCACAGAAATACTGATGACCAAAGTCTCTGCAGTGGGGCACTTTCCTCCTGAGCTGAGTTCCACGTGCAGAGAGACAAAAGCCAGCTAAAAATCCCAATTTTCCCTCCCTTTGTCACCAGCAAACACTGGAGCCAATCCTCATGCTTCCCAAAGAGGAGGCAGAGTTGCTCTTGACCTTCACTTGTACTTCCCAAGGAAAGGGTTGTAGGAGTGAGCTGACAGAAAGGACAAAGCCTGATTCCCACCCTGGCAGGAACTGATTGTTGTGCAGGGATTTGAAGAGCAGAGGAACAGGACAGGCAGTGTGGACTGGGATCTGTGCACATAACATGGACACTGGAGAAGTTCTGTCTGCCTGCACAGGCTGCTTACCACCAACACTGTTTAAACATGAAGTGGAACTTAACTCATGGACAGTTTGGCCTCCTCCCCATCTTCCCTGGGCTTGGACTTTCCTCCCAAGCTTCCCTGGGCTTGGACCTTCTCCCCAGCTTCCCTGGCTTTGGACTTTCCCCCCCCCAAGCTTCCCTGGCTCTTCCAGAGCCCTCATCTCCCAGATCCTGGCCACAGGAACACCACACACCTCCACAAGTGCCAAACCCTGCTGTCCCCACCCAGGGTACTGAGGGTGTCCCACAGGTGCATCCCCACCCTCCTGGGTGCCAGTTCTGGCACTGCCAGAGCATTCCCAGCTGGAAGACAGCACCTGGCAATTTCCCTGCTCCTCTCATCCACAGGTGTACCAAACCCCACACACAGGACCCTGGGAAAGCTACTGAGTCTCAAATTCCACAGCACAGGACTCGGCTCCATCGTTTTCTTTCTGCTGAGCATTTTTGTTTGATCATAACAGGTCAGCCCAGTGGGATGGAAAGGAGCTGATTTTCATCAGCACCCACGTGACACCTCCTGCACCAGGCCCACAATTTAATTACATGGGCAAGAAATGTGGCAAATTTATCAATGGGAAAACGTTTGACTGCAGTGAATTTACAGCCTTGATTTGGATTGTTCACAGATGCCTTCTTATAGCAAACATGGTTTACCTATTTATCCTAAAAGAAAAATAATCATAATTATCTTCTTGCATTTGCATTGATTTGTCCGATTTTCCAGGAGGGAAATACAATTAACCACAAATAAGAACAAAAAACCCTCAAAGTTGACTGATGAGATGCTGTTTTAAGACACTCAGTTCAATTAGTCTAAAAGCTTTCTCTCTTTGTTGCAACAGCACTTTCCAAATAAAACCTGAATTGCAACAGGAGTGAAGTGAAAACCCCCCCAAAAGTTTGAGAAAGGACTTTCCCATAACTTCCTCTATTAAGTAATGATTTTTATACATAGCCAACACTAATTATTTATTAGACTAATAGGTATAATAGTGAAAAAATGAATAAATTCTTAACAAATAAATAACTTTTCTTTTTTTCTTAAACAGAATTGACAAACTCAAGTCTCAGTTACTGAAGTGGCTGCGTGAGATGATGTTTGAAAAGCTGTGCTGAGGTTCCTAAAATGTTCATCCAAAAGGCACTAACTGAACAATTCCTTGGAATTGAGTTGGAATTAGGCCCAATAAACTCCTCTACTTTCAAAAATCATAACAGATAATAGAATCGACTTGCACTGAAGTTTATTGCACAGCCACTGGACACAAATGCACTCAAGATAATCAAGTTGCTACTCCTCATATTTTAATTATAGGAAAAGCATTGTAAAAGTCAGACTTCCATTAAAAACAGGCAGTTTAACAAGACCTAATAATAAAATTTTTATCAATGGGAATATTCGGAATTAACTTTCTGTGTACAAATTAGATTTTAAATGGCAGGTTCATTTCTCTGGTGATCTAATTTAGGGTTTGGTATCAAACAATGTCTCAAACACATAAAGAACCTCCTATGGTAAATCTTCCTCCCTAATGTTTTCCAGCTGGTCTCTAATAACTATTCCTAATCATACTTGTTAAAAAGTGGATTTATGAATCTCAATTAGACTGGTTTTCCTCATCCTACAGCAATTTTCAGTCCCAACCACGACTATTTCCAGATAGAAAAAGAAGTTTTATGTGGGTGACCGAATAATTACGAAAATAAAAAGGAAAATGCCTTTTATACAACTTAATTCTCAGTAATTCTATTCCAATAATCCAAACCAGAAAATACAGCAGGTAATAACTACTTTTTGGCACTCTGTTCATTCCACGAGTTACAAGGTACTTTCATTACCAGGATATTCATTTTGCTTTGTGCCCTGCTGTGACCATAAAGATTTACATCGTTCTCAGGGAATCTATTTTAATTTGCCTTGCAAACTTCATACCCTGACTCAGCAAAGGATGGAGAGAGAAGCTCACCCTGAGCACACACGCAGGGCCCCAGTCATGGAAATGCTCCTGGAATTCCTGCAGCAAAGTTCAGTCTGTGCTCACCTTTCAGGCTGGGCTCAACCTTCAGCACCCAGGTGGCCCTTTATGAACTGTTTTGCTGAGCAGTGTCCACTGCTGTGGAAGAAAAGCTCCAAGATATCCTTGCAAACCACGTGTAATCCCCACTCCAGTCCCAGCTCTCCCTCGCTCTCAGCACACACACACAATTTACAATTCCCTGCCATCCTGCTGTCAAATGGATTCCTAAGGAGACTCTTCGTCCATCACCTCAGGGTGGGACTTCAGAGAATCAGATCACAGAATCCCAGAATGGTTTGGGTGGGAAGGACCTTAAAGATCATCTCATCCCACCCCCTGCCCTGGGCAGGGACACCTTCCACCAGCCCAGGCTGCTCCAAGCCCCATCCAACCTGGCCTTGGACACTTCCAGGGATGCAGGGGCAGCCACAGCTTCTCTGGGCAGCCTGTGCCAGGGCCTGCCCACCCTCCCAGCCAAGAATTCCTTCCCATTATCCCACCTGACCCTGCCCTCTGGCACTTTGAGGCCATTCTCCTTGTCCCTTCATGTAAAAAGTCTCCCTCTCCATCTTCCCTCCAGGTACTGGGAGGCTACAATTAGGTCACCCTGGAGCCTTCCCTTCTCCAGGGTGAACAATCCCAGCTCTCTCCACCTTTCCAGAGGGTTTTGCAATTAGGAATCAGACACTGAACATCTCAGCCACGTCCCTGCACGAGTGTCACCCACCCCACAGGGGCACTTCACAAAACCAATCAAAGTGACTGTGCCTGCTGGGCCACATCCATGGAACAGCAAAGCTTCCACTGGCTGATGGGTGGAAAAAATACATAAGTGACATAAACTGTTTTAGACCAGAATATATCCCACCTGTGGGAAGAAAATTTCTGCTCCAAACACGTATTTTTATTCCAGTCTCCTACAACTTTCCCAGATGGCCAGGTAGTGGCTCTTCCTTGGGGTCACCATATGTTCCACAATTAGTGACTCATGTCTCTCATTAACATTCAGCTCCCTGACAAATGCCCACGAAACCAGAGCTGCAGAGCAGGACCCTCGTGCATCAGGAAGGGAAAAGGAGGCTCTTCCCCAGCAAAGTAGCAAAGTCAAAGCCATTATCCCTCATGGAATAGCCATGAACATTCTCCTTGAAGCGCCACTGCCAGCCAAGACAACAGCCCAGGCTTAGTTCCCACTCCTCGGGAGGCTGAATATAGACACAAAAATGCTATTTTTACAGCATTACATTACATTATTACAACTTTGTTGTCGCAGCCAACCACTTTGGCTTGAAAATCTGACTTGAGCTGGGTGTTAAGTAATGCCCAGTAAATTCCCAGGAGAGCAGAAGAGCTGCAGCACGTGCAGAGCCGTGCTCTGGGCACAAACAGTTAACACAGCCCTGCTGTCCACCCCACATCTCCCTTAAAAGCTGCTGGGGGGAAAAAAAAAAAATCTGATTTCTCCCTGGAAGTTTTATGATTGAAAGTAGCAAGTTTAAAAACAGCAATATTTTTATGGGCTCCTGTGAAGAGGATTCTCCAGTGCTCAGTAGGGCGAATCCAACCTCCTCAGAAAACACTGATCCCATTATTCAGTTTTGGTAATTAAAATGTTTTCTAAATGATTGTTCCCCAGCAGGAGGAAATTGATTAATTTTAATGCATTATTGTATTTTAGCAAGGCACAACTTTCTCTTGTCTTTTCCCCCACCACTTGCAGATGAATTATTTAGATGTGGAGATTTGTCTGCTGCCTTTGACGTGAAGCTTTAGGGAGCAAGTGGAGATACCCAAGGAGGGCCCTGGCATTTGCCAGTTCAGTTCCTCCTGGCTGGAGATGGATTAGCACGACACAGATCAGGAGCAAGTGGCTTGGCTGAGGAAACAGAGATGTAAATGTGACTTGAGGACCTTTAGAACTGCATTTAGGAGCTCATCATGTGCTGCTTTTTAAAACAAGTTGTTTCGGTCGGGGCACTGGTTGGGGCTTGTTTTGGTTTTTAAATCAGGCCACAGAATGTTATTTAAATATATTTTAATGACACTGTGAGTAGCATTTATGAACATAGTGCCCAAATTCTGAGTCCTCTGAGCAACACCCACTAACTGGAGCTGGTTTTGGGTGAGGCTGTTAAGGATCACAAGTGTTCCAAAAGCCACAGACACCTGGAGAGCTGCCTTCAAACACTGGTTCAAAACCAGACCCTGTCCCATCTGCAGAGCAGAGTTGTACATATCTCACACTTCTGCCACAGCAAACAACATTTCAAATAATTATTTTGTGTTTGTGTTCACCTCCTGCAGTACTGAGAGTATTATCAATGCTGCCACAGGTGATCTGACATTAAAGAGTTTCAAGAAACACTCCAGTGTTTCCCCTGCTCCTAATTTTTTTTTCCTGTTTTACAAAAGCTTCTGCTTGATTAGAAACTAGAACTAGATTTGTAAGCAAACTTTTATTGCCTGATAAGATCATAGTGGATTTCCCTTCTCTAGTCAAGCAGACTTCAGAAAGATGAGCAAACTCATCAGAGTTTCTGGAGCGAAACTCTGCTCACCCAAAACACAAACTGGAACAGAACCCCCTGCAGCAGCCACGGCCAGGAAATGAAGAGGAAGGAGCAGGGGGGGCTGCTCTGTGGCTGATGCAAGGCTGAGTCACCTGGGGATGCCCACAGTGCTCCCAAGAACTCTGCAAGGATCTGGGAACACTCTACAAATAAGGTCAGGTTTTCAAACGATAGGGAAGCATCAGCAAACAAGGCACTGGTGTTGGAGGAGTCTTTGGCAAAGCCAAGAACAGGCTGCTCTTGATTCTCTAACACATCACTCTTCCTGGCAGTAGCTTTACCCAATAAACAACAGTAACCAGAACATTTACGACTTGATATCAAATTTACTAAAGTGCTCAGGGGTCTCAAGCAGAACGAAGGCCTCTATATATTATATATTATGTACAGACATCCAAAGAAGCTGTTTGTCCTAAAATACCCAGTGTCCTCCATATCTCTGATCAAAGTCTCATCTCCAAAGGAACAGCAAGACTTCAGGGCAGCACCACGGACTTGGTTTGAACCTCAGCTCTGACTGAGGCTTTAAACAACCCAAAGGGCTGTCCTGCACACAGCAGATGTAGAAAGTGTGTCACAACACACCAGTGAGCACCACAGGATGGATTTCTGCCATGCACTGTGTAGATTGAAGTCTTGTGTACCACTGAAAACATTTCAGGATGAAGGGGAATGGCAGGAAAACCACCTTATCCTGCTTCCAAACACCTCAGCACCTGATGCCTTTGAATAATTAGCTTTAGCTGCATGAGAAGAATTCTTTGCCCACTGTTGATTCCCACATAATAAACACCAAGCTATTGTGCTAATGCAAGAAAAGTATTTTTATGCAACTCAAGACTTCTTTGAATTCCTCCACAGGTGTCCAAGATGTTTGCTGGGAAGGAGGAGTCCAGCCAGCAGCTGGGGGTGTTCAGTGTGGAATGCAAACACTCTGCCTGCTCCTGGAGCGGATCAGATGGACTGAGCAGGGCCCACATCTGCTCACAGCTCCTCCTCCCTGGGGCCTGAGCCTTCACCTCAGGTGACATAAGTTTTTAGGGCTGCATCCTTCTCACAGGAATGATTCATGAGAGCAGATGTGCTCACCCTCACCCAGCAGTCAGGCCGATCCTCTCCACCAACCAGGGCTATTTTTGTGCTCACTGACTTACACAGTGCCTTCTGCAGAACTCCAAGGCAGGAGCCAAGGCTTGATGGTACTTCTTCTTTTTCCCATGCAGTGGAATACACAAGTGGGAAACAGAATATGGACAAAAGATAGTTTTAAATTGAAAAAGTAACATTTTCATGAAGAGAGCCGATGTTCTCGGGCTCAGGGTGGGGTTGCTGGGGTGTCCTGTGCAGGGACAGGAGTTGGACTTCAATGATCCTTGTGGGTCCCTTAGCTTAGGCTATACAAACCCCCTGCTCTGTTCCTCACATCTCCTCCTCAGCAGCACTTTTGGGTGCTCAGAACATTCCCCTTGCCCTCAGCAGTCTGCACATGGCTGGGCTGGCTGTGAACTCAGAGCCTGTTCCATTCACAGGCCCTGTGCAAACACGATTCCTTCATGAAAGTCAACAGAACTACCAGTTCATATTCTGCTCCCAGTGCACGTTATTTGAATTATTATTTATTATTTGAATGCCTGCATACAGAGGAAACAGCCCAACCTCAGCTCTGTGCTACACAGAGGACACAGACCCTAAACCCACCCTCTGCTTCAGGTTCTACCCCAGAGGGAAACTTAAACAAAGCCTAAAAGAAGGGCTGGGGAGGGCAAGACAAAAGAAAGACTTGCAGGGCAACAGGAGAGCAAGGGGACAAAAATCTGCTACAAAACATTAAGAGGATGAGTTAGATTAACCAGAAGCCATCAGTGTTAGGTGCTGGGCACTGATTAGTGCTAACTATTTGCCTCTCTCTCTGTTAAGCAAAAGGCTTTACAGATCTTACACAGATGATTCCTCACTTACCATTCCCAACTCAGTAATCTCTGGGTGAGCCTTTAATCTGTTGCTGAATTTTATTTAGTTGTCCCTTTGTCCTTTCCTGTTTATTTTCCCAATTGTGTTTCTTTTTCTCGCTTTTTTCTATATATAAGTGACTTTCTGTGCCATCCCTACCCACACACCTCTGCCTGCCAAGCCATTTCCCAGTGCTTTTCTTGTTTAACATTGTTTGCCCCTTATTTAAAGTTCCCACATTCTTTGCATCTTCCAGATCAGAGCAAGAGGAACAAGCTCAGTTTCCAGGCTGCACTCAGATCAGCCACAAACAATCCCACGGAACATATTTTGAGGAATAAATTTCACTTACATCTTTATGAGCCAAAGTGGTGCAATATAAATCAAAATAGAGCAAGAAAAAGAAAACTTCTCCAAGTTCCTGTGCATTGGAATGGATGCAGCATCTGCCTCAAGAGCTGAGAGCACCCCCTGCACTCCCTCATTTGTCACCTTCTGACCACAAGTAGCAGATGGTATTTTGTCATCCCACAGACCTCAGCTGACATAAATCCCAGTCTCTGCCCTGCAGAATTTATAATCCAGTGCTGATCCACCAGTGGATGGATCCTCTCCTGCAACAGGCAGTGCCACACAAATGAGTTCTCTTCCACAAATCTTTCTGTATATTTGACCATCAGTATTTACTGGCAATGAATATTTTGTAAATATAATTCACCACTGCTGTAATTTCTGAGACTTATTCCCAGTGGCCCTCACTGCATCCAATCCATCCTCAGTTACTCTGCAAACACATCCTACAGGCCACTGAGGTCTTTCCCAACAAACAGGTAATTACAGACACTACAGTGGCACCAGAGGATCCAACCCAAAGAACTTGGAGGGATTTACACTCCTCACCACCAAAGGGAACTGATTTGTTGGAGTCCTCAATTTCCAAGTATTGTGCTGTGCTCTGGGCAAGTGATTGTTGTGGTTCTACTCAGTGACTGCAGTTCCTGCTCCAAACCAACCCTACCTCGCTCAGGGTGCTGGTATTTGCTGTTGTAACATTACCTGGATCAGTTAGGGCCACACCCAAAAATCCTCATCCAGGGAAAGCTCCCAGAAACCCAGGGCTCTTACAGGATACACACTCAACTCTGTCACTCTGGAACACCCCAGCTACCAAAACTCATCCCAGCCAACCTAAAGCTCAGGGTTACAAATGATCACTTTAAATCTGTTCATTCATCCCTTTACCATAACGTTTTTAGTCTTTCTTTATGAGTAACATGAAAACCAGGCAGAGGATTCAGCTCAGCAATGCAGACCAGGATGCCTGGCCTGCTCTGACAGTCCAGGGCCAGGGGACAAGGATACCTCGACTTCCATGGAGGAAGGGGATGGGCATCACATCCAGAGGGCAACTCATCCTAAAGGTGATGCCACCTTCAGAAACAAATCTCCAAAATCCCAATCCCCCTGCAAACAAACACAGGCACAGAAGTCTCCCTGGAGTCCTGTGGTGTTTGGAGAACACAATAACACCCAGAAGCAAATTGTCTGATGCTTGAATTTGTGTCTATAAAATAACTGGCTGGCCCTGTTTGGTTGATAAAATGCCTCCCTGAAATATGCAGGGGAAGGGAAATTAAAGAGGAGAAGGGATGAAGAACATTGGTACATGAGACATTTTTACTCAGGTTGAGGGATGGTAGGTGTTACAACTTTAATGGTTTTGATCTGCCACTCCATTTTAACACACAGGAGTTAACACGAGTTCAAATTAATCAGTCAGCACTTCTTTGACCTGATATTTACAGCCTGTACATTCAAATGAAGGCAAACAAAAGTATAATTTATGCTACAATAACGCCATATAAAGTATCATTGTTTTAATTCTTTAATAGAATTAGGCTAGCTGTGGCAAGCAGATAAAACCCCTTTGAATAGTGAAACATTGCCACAGTTTGTCTTGTCAAGGCTCCTGCTTCTAAGGATGTTTATGATTTTCCTGCTCCTGGAGAACCACAGATGACACAGCAGGTCACTGAGACAGTTCCCCTCTCAGGTTGGATATTTCCATGCAGAACCAGAGCATAATTCAGTCTCCATCCCCAGATAACCCCAGCCTTTCTCCTTCCACTGCTGACAAAGGGCTTAGTGCTGCACTTGCCCCTGAGAAACAAATTCCACCCCTTGTGCTGAGCCCCAGGATCCACCAGGGATGAAAAATAAAGTGGGAGTTCCCTGGGAATTAGGGAAGCACAACCCAGCCCCCGGAGCACGGGGGGCAGTGGCACTTTCTGGAGCTCCCAGACTGTGCTGCACAAGTCCCTTGGCACCCTGAGTGTCACTGGAGTCACCTCCCAGTGTCCTGTGCTGCTCCCAGCAGCCTGTTGGCTGCTAAATGACTTTACATCCTTTTTTCTTTTTCTACTGAGCCTATTTTAGAAAGGTTGTATATCAATCTGGAAAGTGCTGTGAACATGATGTTATCATAATGGTACCATATGCCAGTCGACTACTTACAAATCATCCATGCTTCCCTCACTTGGTAGATTTTAAAGGCATGATAAAGAACTTGATTCTCCTCATGCTTACACTGGATTTATATCAGGACACCTCCATGTTTTACACTGGTAAAAAAAAAGGGAGAAATATTTGCATCAAACCCTCTAAAAACCTCTAAAGGCTCTCAAAACAGCCCTGTCAAAATAGAGGTTTTACTGTTCTAGTGTTTGTCTCAAAACAGAGGTGAGTGTGAAAGACTCAAACCCCAGGAAAAGCAGGATATGCTCCCAAATCACCTTATCCAGCTGTGCAACCTATGGAAGTGGGTTATACCCTTTAACTAAAGAGCTTTGGAGCTGTTAATTCACCTCCCTGGTTTGGCCCCTTAAGGAGCCCACAGTGAATTCCAATCCTCCACCTGATCATTTCTCTACAGCCTTTTCCTACTTTCTTTGTTCCAGAGAAATCAGATTTTCATGTGTTCACAACAACCATAAACCCTGCAAAAAATTATGAACCATAAGAGTTGTGCTAAAAGAGGAGGTTAACACAAGTCTAGATGTCAACAAGGAATCCAAGATAAAAGGCAGAGTAAAACTTCAGCTGCATTATCTGAACTTGGGGGAACCCAGACCCATTTCCACTCCTCTCTACCAGTTAAATATATATAAAAAAAAGATTGTTCACAAATTTCACACTTGGCCAATCTTGAAGCTGTCACATTCTGGCAGCTCTCTGCTGCCTTTTTGACCCTTCACAGTCTTTTTCAGAGTGACTGTTAGTGCTCATAAAATGTTTTGCATGAGAAAACTAGAAAATGAAGTATGTGGAGTTGGAGCAGAGAACTATTTTTGCTCAGCTACTCTTACTCCTGTTCTGTGCAGAGCACATGTTTAGTGAATCTGATTCCAGCCTCGTGCCTGTTCATTCATCAGCCCCTGCACTCAGGCTGGGACTAGGAGAAATTCCCCCAGTTCTCCTGGCAAAGGGAGAAGGGAGCCCTGCAGTTGTGCTCCTGTTTGCAATCTGCTGAGAGCTGAGTGTGCTCTCCCTTCCTGCTGCACCTCTGCAGGCAGCCCAAGTGCTGACCTTCACCTGCCTCTCTGAGGAAGAAACTTTCCTACAGATTTCAGTACTTTCCCTTTAGAGCAGCAGCCAGACAAGAGAAAATCTTGTTTCTCTCGCTGAGCACCACTGGTCACATCCAAGTGTTTGTAAACACACTTATCCAGGAGAATTCTGCACTTGTCTTTGGACATCTTGACTTAGATTCTCCCTTACAAGTGCTGAGTCTGATCTTCACAAGGCTGTGCAATATTGTCTCTTCATAAATTTGGTACATGGTCTATATTAATTTACAAGGTAAGAGTCACACTCTGCAAACTCTTCACCACAATTCCTCCTCTCCACACGAACACACCGATTTACCTCACACACAAGTGTCACATGGCTGAACTCACCTGGCAATCTAAAGCTGATTCTACTGGGATTTGTTTCCTTTGAGAGCAGCTCTTAATTTTCTACAAGCTTTCTCATCTGCCTCTCCCTAACACACAGAAGTTCCCCACTGAGGTTTCAATCAGCTTGTGCAAAGGGAAGCACCAGTCGCTGGGGCAGCTCGGTCAGTCTGTGCAGAACACAACAATGAGCCTGAATTTTATCCAGCTTTTCCATTAACATCTGAACAACCCTTTCTGGGGTTCACAATGGGAATTGTAACTACTGCCTTGATCCCAGGTTTTATGTATTAGCCATTTTTCGTGATATGGGAGATAGGCAGGGAAGGCTCAGTTGCCTGAACAGGGATGCCAAGGCTGTTTGAGACACATGAGGAAAACCAGGACACCTCACTGGGCACCAGGTCCAATGGATGTGTCACAGCTGCTGGAGCAGCAACCAGGGAGCAGGCAGGACACCCTGGACAACACAAGGAGAATGGGAGAGCTGAATCCTACCCCTACCATCTAAATGGTCCAAACCATCTTTCTACATGGTCTAAATCACCTTTAGAATGCTTAGTGGGGCCCAAAGTCCATCACCATCCCTGGAGAAATTCCCAGTGACCTTGGCTTGGAACTGGCACTGGGTTCTGGCTCTTGCAGTGCCACATTTTCCTTGCATGGACAGGCAAGGGAGAGAAGGGCAGTGGAAGTGCCTCCCAGGCCTCCCAGTGACACAACCAGAAGGGACATATTTGCATAAAACGACAACACGGCAAAAAAAGTATAAACAGGTGATTCCAACCCAAAGTGGTGCGACAGATGGACAGTTTGTGGGAACCCACCACGCTCTCCATGCACCTGGGAGCACACAGAGGCCAGTGGCAAGCACGCATGTTGCAATAATAAAAATATAAAACCCAGTGCAGGCACCACACTCACACTCCCCAAAGGCTGCAGCCCCCACGCTTCAAGAAGAAAGACTTACAGCTTTTATATAAAATAACTGTGAACTGTAGAAAGTCTCCATTTGAATTCCCGACCCAGAGATTTGCACAGCAGTGCTGCAAAAAGTGGTAATTATGTAGAAGCTTTTTAATATGCAGTGGTGTGCAGCACTTCTCTTTTTGAGCTGAGCAGCCAAAGTAATATCATAAATATTATATTTAAATAGTAGCTCAAACCACATGGTTTGGAAAACAATAAGCAAGCACATGCTTTGCAGGAACACGGAATTAGAAATGATTTCACACAGGAGGATAAAAGGTTTGCAGGAATTGTGATCAGGCTACAGGGAAATGGTTTATACAAGGCTGTACTCGAAGGTACATTCCCAGTTCCAATATAATTAACTGTTTTCAGAGATTTATAGTTTTGCTGTATGCATTTGCTTAAATATTAATTCTGCTGCCTGGTGTTTAAAGCAGGATGGATAGTTCAAAGTGAAAATGGCTGAGTGGCCCATTCACAGGAAATATGGGACTTGCTACCAGAGAGCACGGGCTTCTGTTTGATACTTCTGAGTATTAATTTAGAGTTAATTATAAAAAACAACAGATCAAATTAGTTCTTTCTCATAAGTAAAAAGTGGGAGCAACAAAATGCGGCCTAATACTGTATATTTAACCTCAACCCATTTTGGTTTTTTTAACTAAAATGACAAAATTTTATAAAGCAGCTGACTGGAGAGAAAGACAACACCGAAATCTTATTTTGAAAAAGATATTGACCACATGACCATTTTCAACGTTTGATGCGTTGAAACCCTTTCACCATAAACCTTTTACAATTCCATAACAAATTTACTCAGGTATCAGCAAGGAGCAGAAAGAAAACTAAGTTCAACAGTCTGAACATCGAGGAAGCCTCCGGAGGTTTTGCTGGCAAATCAGAACCCGGGCACTCGCCTTGAAACTAATCTTGCAAATTATCATTGTGCTTGAGCACGGGTGCTTATGAGCATTAATTAACTAATGCAGAGCCCCTTCAGGTGTCCCACACCAACTTCAACAGACTCCAGAGCAGGTCCCGTGAACGTCAACTTGTTCACGAGCTTCTGCAAGACCAGCTCCTCGGTCTGTAAGGAGCACAGAAAATCCAGTCCTAGGATGAGGCTGGTGCTTTATTCACCTTTACTTAACAGCACTGTCACCAAGGCAGTATCCCTGAAACAATTCACTACTCTGAGAAGGAAAACTTGTGGGATTTACTAACAAAGTGAACATGGAAGGCAGGTCCCAGCAGAGAGGGACAGCAAAGCTCTGGCTGAGCTCTAAGAGAAGCCCAAGCATGGGAAAGGATTCGGACTGAGATCGGATATCCCAGAAAAACCTTCACTCACTCAGTCCCATAATGTGAATTTAAGAGACATAAGGTCCAGTCAGCTGACTGGAGACTTCTGTTACCAAAATAGAGGACTGAGCATGTTGGGGGGTGGGATCTCCCCTATCTAACAGGTCGGGGAAGGCACACGGGCAGCTACATTCGAATTAATTTTTGTCATGTTCTAAATCAGCAGGTAATAAAGACACGGACACGTAGACTTCCTTTTAGTTAACTCTGGACTTTCTTCCAGCTGGTGGGGAGGACAGCGGCCAGCCCTGGTGTTTAGCGATCACAGGGGCTGCAGATTTAAACAACTCTGAGCGATGGCTGCCTTGGTTTCTCAAACTATTGATCCTCTGCCCACCTCCCGGGCCAAGCAGATACCCTGTGCTTGCAGCTGAAGAACAGGCATCACGCGAGCACAGGCATCAAACCGTGTGCTGTCACCTGCGGATCTCAGCTGAGCACTGATTTTGGGAACCGATATCCCGACGCTCCGTAACTTCGCTTTGTTAGGAGCCATCTGGCAGCGTGGCCAGAGTCCTGCCTAAGCAAAAGAAGGGAATGTTTGGCAGCTGCGAGTAGCACCAGCCAGAGTGAGATTCCACCCACTCCCCAACCTCGAGAAACGGAGGTGTCACTTACACTCCGCATCCTACAACTTCTCCCTGCTCATCTCCCTACCCCAAACACCCTCTCGGCAGGAGCCCAGTTAAGCCCAGACCAGGAAAGCCGCTCCAATGCGAGCAGCAGGCGCCAGCCCGAGCCCGCTCCCCCGCGCAGCGCAGCAGCCCGAGGACGGGGACACGCGGGGACCAAATCCGGCTGCTGCCACCACAAGAAAGTTCGTGCCGATACAACAGCCCAGTAAACCACGCGCGGGGGGAAGGAAGCGGCTGATAGGGGAGAGTCCTAATCGAGGCGTACGATCTCACCCACGCACACATCTCCCAGCTCAGCACTCCCAAAATCACCGGCGAGCACCCAAAGATCGAGGGAAGGGGCAGGAGCGGGTGGCTGGGAAGAGATTCCTCCCACGGGCTCGTCCTAGATGCCCGGGCAGTTCCAGGAGGAGGAGGAGGGCAGGGGGCTTCTCCCCTGGCAGCTAGAGGGTGCAGGGGGGGCTCCTTGCCCGCAGCATCAACCCCGGGAACAAACAGGGGTGGGGGGCTCCGGTGCCGCGTCCCCGGCAGCGCCCAGGACCTGTCCCGACTCGCACCTACCTCGGGATGCGGGGCCGGGGCCGCGGGAGGAGGCGGCGGGAGGCGGCCCGGGCAGCCACGGCCGAGCCGGGGCCGCTGCCCAGCACGGGCGGGCGATGCTGCTGCGGGGGACTCCGGGCGGCTCTTTGGCTCTGTTAGGAAAGTTACCGCGGCCACAGCACCCACCTTAAACCCGCCTCCCCGCAGGACCCGGGGGAGGGGGAAGGAGGAGGGAGGGAGGGAGGAGACGGGGGTGGCGGCTCGGGGCTGTTCTCGTCTCTCAGCGGCGAGGCTCGGGCTGGCGCTCCGGGATGCGGGGCTGGGAACACACCAGTGCATCCCTTCTCCCGCAGGCTCCGCTCCCTCCCCCTGGATTCCTGCTTTGCCGCGCGGTTCCAGCTTCAGAGCGCAGAAACTTTGCCGTTTGCTGCGGCGCTGACGCTGATTTTTGGCTTATTCGTTTGGTGATGGTTGGTTTGGCATCTCGTTATTTATTTAACCATTTGTTGTTTGAGGGAAGGGGGAGGGGGGATCGGGTCTAGTCCTGATGCCTCGGGCGTTGCGTATGTGTTTGGGTTTTTTCTCCGCCCGATTCCATTAAAATGCCTTAAATAGACTAGAAGGACAAAGACTCAGACCGGCATCCCGAGCAGCGCACGGGGGGATGAGGACGCAAACTATAGCTGAGGGAGGAATACTTGGCGGCTCAGCAGAGGTAGGAGATGGGGGGGAAGGCACGGCTCCCTGCCTCCTGCGGCTGGAAAACCGGGATCTCCAGAGCAGAGACCTCTCAGGTTCCAGCCGGAGATCACGCAAACTTCTGGAGCCGTTTCGGGGTGCCTCGGTTTGCACACCCAGGGGAGCACACGCAGCTCTCGGTGCTTAAACCAGCGCCGGGATGGGGAGAAGCTGCTCAGAGCTGATACCAGGCGAGGTACGGATATGTGAGGGAAAGGCGCCGCGGAGAATTTACCTCTTCTCTAGCATCCTCTACCGTCCAGAGCTTCTGCCCTTGCGCTGTCACAGCGACCGCACCACTGCTGCCTTCGGGTGGCTCTGGGTGCTCAGAGCGGCATCAGCCAGGGAGGGAATTGCACCCCGTGGGTGTCGTTTTCTTCCTGAAAGACGTAGCAGAAGTTACAAACGTGTAATGATTTAGATCATTAGACCAAAAGGCTCATGACAGGTGATCTGAACAGCTGCACTCACTTAGCGCTTAGCCAGGAACCTCGAGCTTGCTCGGGCTGTTCCAGATGAAATGCTCTACTTGTGCTATGTACTATTAGTGATTATTTTCTAATTAGAATAATAACGTTGGCTAGGTTCCTGCTTTTTTTATCACCTCAAGAATATCTGTAAGAAACACGAGACCAAGCCCCTTTTTGATAATACACCAGAATGGTTCACAGAACTTTTTTTGTCCCCGTAGCCACGCGATGAATCCCCACATTGTACGATCTTTTATGGCCGTGGGAGGCTGCCAAAACCCTTTGTCCTGCACCGTGTGTCTCTTGGTGCCCTGCCAGGACATGACTGCAGGTGGTGGCAGCGTTTCAGGATGGAGATAGTTTGGGCCAGCGCTGGTACAAAGCTTCCATAGGGGACTGCCTGCAACCTCCCAAAAATCTGCTGCCCTCGCACAGTGCCTCCCCTGCGGGTTCCCGAGCTGCCCTGGCCGGGCTGGTTGCAGCCTCCCCACGGGGCAGTGGGGAATCAGTGTGTGCTGGAGCGGTTCCTGCTCTCCCACCTCCTGCTCCAAGCCCAGCTCTGCTCCCTCCCCAGCTCCACCAGCCATTCCTCTTCATTACCCACGACAGCTGAGCAGGTTCTGCAGCAGTTCTGGTGCCTCAACTGAACTCATCCCCCTCTTTCCCAGCCTGCTTTTAATTATTTTTTACAAACATCCCAGTGATGAGTATCAATAATAAATTAGCAATCGTGTTTATTTATTAAATTATTTTCAATATTTAATACAATTTAATAGATCAAATTTTAATTCGATTTGTTGAATAAATAAAGATAATTAGGTTTTGTTGTTTGTATAAGAATATTAAACCCACCAGTTGCTCTGTCCTGATGGCATTGTTTATAACTCAGTTTTGTCACCAGTTTCCAGTTGAGGAACTACTTAGCATCCCTGATTTTAGTTTTTAAATACAAAGATGCTCTCTGAAATGTACAAAATGCTTAAAATTAATCAGGCCAGCCTGCTGCTATAATTTTTTTCAGTTTTTCTTTCCTTTCTCTTTCAGAGTTCTCTTTAAAACTTTCCAAAGAGGCCTGGCAAACTCTGAGTGCCCTGGGCATCGATGAAAACCAAGATATTACACCTTGCATGGCTGTTTGCAGATGTTTGACACAAAGCATTCAGCCTTGTTCTTCCTTCCCTTCTAAAATCCCATCCAGCTCATTTATTTCACTTGGAAAGTTCTGGAATTCTCTCCAACATGGTTGTCTACTTGCAGGGCAGCAGAGGGTAGTAAATGCCAATGAATCTGGCTGTGGATGTGACTGCTGGAATATTCATTTATTATTGGCCTCAATTTAAATGCAACCCCCTTCTAAGAAGACATTCAGTACAAACAGCACTAGATTGCAGCAAGCTGGTTCTAGTCCAGTGCTTCTGTTTTTAAAATGGGCAGTTTACAAATAAAGATATAAAAAGACACTTTGGCTTTTTTTTTTTTTTTTCCTTTCTCTCTTATTTTTGTTGACTCAATGAGTGTAGCCTAGAGTTATAACTCTGGAAACTCCAGCTGAATCTTTAAGCTTTAGCCAGATTCTTTCATAAATCAGAAGGAGCTGTTGAAATTCTGAAGGACAAAATAGCTCTCAGTTCTGAGTGCACAGCCTGAGTTTGGTGAAATGATAACTGGTTATCCCCAGGAAACCTGAGCACCAACATGGAAATGAGGAAAGGATTGGAGAAAAAAAAAGAAAAAAAGGGCAAGCAAGAGTGTATTACAAGAGTGACTCTGCACAGAAAACTGCTTAATAATTCTGCTGATAAAGTGTGAGCCAGAGAAGAATTCATTTCCCTCTCCCAGAGCTCGGCTGAGGTGACAGCAGTTTAAGCAAGTGCAGCCTTTCAGGAAGGTGAGCAGGAATGTCCTTCAGAGCAGCCAGTGAGCTGGGCAGCACTGGAGTCACTGGGAGCTGTGGCTTTTGGGGAGGCACAGTTTTACCCTGGCAGAACTGCTGAGTGCAGAACAGCCCCTTGGACGTGTTTGCAAAGTCCATTCACCTTTCAAGAGCATTTTACTGCTTCCCTTTCTTTCTCCATGTCCAATTCCAAACTACTCCTCTCCACTTTCTCACTTTCCACGTGTTCTGTTTGCTCCAAGGGGTGATTGGGCCTCAAAAACATCAGCAAACTGAGTCATGTTACTGTTTGTGAAAGCATCAGTTATCGACCCTCTGAAAT
Source organism: Myiozetetes cayanensis (assembly GCF_022539395.1). Classification (NCBI taxonomy): domain Eukaryota; kingdom Metazoa; phylum Chordata; class Aves; order Passeriformes; family Tyrannidae; genus Myiozetetes; species Myiozetetes cayanensis. The sequence goes on from NW_026087048.1 coordinate 18,737,060, forward strand.
TATTATTCTGTTAATACTAAAGCTCAAGAAATTAAATATGCATCATTTGTGTCTGAATGAGCAATTACTATTGAAAATAATGCTTGAAAAAGAAAAACAAAGCTTTTCAGACATAACATGAATTTTAACTTGTGGTTTTTTTTTTTAGAAAACCAATCAGGGTTTTAGTTTATGAATCATTCTGTTCCCTGCAATAATACACTGTCTGTGCAATCAGTGATGATAAATGGGCCATAATTGTAAACTTGATATTGGTTTTCAATATTGAATTCATCATTCTGTCCTCTTAACACATATTAAATACTTTAAAGAATTTATATGTTTGTTTGATTTATCTGTGATTTTTTTTTTCCAATATGTAAAATTTATTAGTTTTCTGGTTTTTGAGAAACTAAGAGTAGACAACCTCATTAATAACACTGAATAATAGCCTTGGCCTCATTTATGCACGACTCTCTTCTCCCAAACAAAGTGTCCAAACCCAATACAAACATATCAGTTGGAGGCAGGGTAGGAAATACAGCCTGAAGTAGAGACAGTTCTGAACAGGTTTTGTTTGAACTCCCTGATCCCTCCCAATAATGATTGCAAGAATTTACTCTCATTTAAAGGCAACTCCTGCCCTCAGATTTCACTTTATCCCATGTCAGAATTGTTGACCAACCTCCACAACACCTAAATTCTTATTAATGTTAATGAGAGTTGTCAATATGAACTGAGGAGCGAAGAGACCCCTCACCAGGAGAAAACCCCTCTGAACAGCAGCATTCACAATGCATAATTAACAGCAGTGTCACACAGGTCAACAGCACCTTGGCTGTCTTGTGAAAACTCTTTTATGGAAAGCTGCAAAACAACCATTTTTCCTGTCAAGAAAACCCCCACTGCAACTGAATCAAAACCTTCTGCTTTTGAGAGCTAAAGGATAATTTACCCACCAGGCCCCTGCTTGTCCCCAGGACATTCCTCCTTGTCCTGCCTGAGGTAAAATCCAGGCTATGGGAGGATTTTGACCAATTCCCAACTTCCCACCAGCTCACAGGCATTTACAGGTTGAACATTACCAGTTGTGCTCGTGGTTGAGTTCAGTATTTGATTATTACCAATCTCTTGAGTTTGTACCTCTTTGAATTCCTCTTTCACCTGAACCCAAAAAGGCTGGAACTGCCAAGAGCAAGTAGAGACCAAAAAAAAGAAGGTTGATTCACTCCATCTGCCTTCCCCAATAAACTGAAGTTCCCCAAGTTCTGCTCCTTCCCAGAGAGGCTGTTCTCCCTTAGGAGAGCCTTCCAGAGGCTGCTTTCCCTCAGGAAATTCCCCCTTGGAGAAAGCTGCCCAGAAGTGTTAGCAAACCAGGAACAGAGTTAAAATGAGGAGGGAAGCAGACAGGAGTTCATGTGCTTGGCATTCTGAAACAAGCACAGGATATATTCATTTAGACCTTATTTACAGGTGCTTCTAAATATGCTGGAGCAAATTTATCATCAAGCTGAACTTGTTGTCTTCAGACAGCTGTCTCCAGACACACAGAATATTAAGGAGAGGACTCAAGTCTGTAGGAAATGTATTGTTGCAGCAAAATTCCTGCCCAGAATCTTGGTCTGTCCTACATGTGCTCCAGAGATAAAAATTACAATGAAATTTTGAGGAATTATGTTCATTGCCATTGGAACTGTAAAAAGGAATCAAATCATAACAGAAATTCCTACAAGTTTGACTTCTGTTTTCAAAGAAAAGCTAAGAAAACTTGGCTGCAAGTAATTCTTTTCATTTTCACCCATCCACAGGCACTCACAGAATGGTAAGTCAGGATCTAGCAGGAGTTGATCCCCAAAATGAGAGAATGCTGCAGTGTATTTGTTTCTTTGGTTTGCCACTTTACAAGGGAAAAACCCCACATTTCTAAGGTATTTTTGGTAACGTGTGACTAAGTAGCAAAATTAAAACTAGGAAATTAATAACTACATGGCATTTCAATCCCATCAACTCTAATCAACATAAATCCATTCTAATTAAAACCTGCAAATCCTGAGGATACCAAACAGGTAGCCCTCTGTTATAGGGAGATGGCAGCAACAGGCACATTCCACACAGAGGGAGAGGATGGAAATCTCTGAGAGAAGCAAAGATGAAGCTGTACTAGAAGTTGTATTTTCAGAGTACCATTAGGCCCCAATAATCTCTAATTGGTGAAATAAAAATTTAAAAAAAACCCTCATAAATTCTGTCCTTTAAAACTTTAAAAGCACTTTTATGAGCTAAATGAAGCTTCAGAGGCTGAAAAGGGTCACTGAGTTTATCACAATCATTGCTATAGTTTCAGATTTACCCCTCGGGAATCCCTAATTGGAGAAAACAAACATAAATTTTGTCCTTTAAAACTTAAAAAGGCACTTTCACAAGCCAGCTGAAGGATCTGAAGGAAGTGTACAAACTTCCCAGGCTGCCAAAGGTTCCTGAGTTTATCACAGTGATCAAACCAGGAAGAGTGCAGTGATGTAAAGCATGTTCTGATCAGTGTGATGAGTAACACACACCAGTTTAAAGGACAATAGAAATTGTGTAACTGCACCAGAGCCTTTGTTTCAAAGGCAAAACATCTTAAATCTCGAGTCTGTCTTAAGGACTTGATCAAAAGCCCATAAACATTAACAAGATTCCTTGCTCTGACTCCCCTGGGCCTTGCATGTGTCCTTTTTACAGCACCTTCACTCATCTTAAATCAGTTCAGGGAGCTCCTCATCTCTCCTGCAATCCATTCCACCTTGCACTTACAATTGGCACCAGCTCTAAGGTACATAACTGTGGCTGTCAAATCCCCCTGCTCCTGGTGGCTTCTCATGTGACACCAAGAGCAGCAGCTCCCTCCCCTCCTCCTGCCCTGCCAGGGCAGGGAGGGCCCCGAGCTGAGCGTGGCTGAGTTTGATTTGTGCACATCTGCAGGAGGTGACGCTGCCACTGGGGGTTAGGGAGAGCACCCATCTTCACCCAGCTCTTTAAAAAGAGGCCTCTTTTGTCCACTGGCCTTGTCTTTAGGATGTTTGCAACAGCCACTGGCACTGAGGGGGGCTGGTGGCACAAGTCCTGAGGGATGGCAGTGGTTTCCCAGACTGAAAAGCTTGGGAATCACTGATTTTATTCCTGACACCTCCTAACCTGTTCATTTAACTTGTTCTTACAAATGTGTCAGTGAACGGTAATCCACAACCTCTTTATGCAAACTGTGCCAGAATTAAATGCAAAATAAATGTACAGAATTTAATACATGTTCTTCAAGAATATTTAATGCTGGTTGTAGTTTCCTTTTCAAAACTGCAGATTGTGGCTTGGTTGGTTTGTTTTCCTTGCAAGGAAGCAAAAAAATGGAACATCACGTACATAAAGGCTTGGACCACATTATATTTAGAAAAGCAAGAAAATAAAATGGATCATTTTTATCCATCCTACCTGTTGTGGTGTCCAGTGGTGATGGTTTAGTTTTCAGTGGGAGGCAACAGTTACAGTTGGCCTTTGCCATGGGAAAGCATGGATTCCACCCTCTGGAATTAGTGCCTGGAGCAGCAGGAGGACTTTGGTGGATAATGAGGAAGGCAGCTTTAGGAAGGTTCCTCAGCCATGAGCACAAACACTCCTCAGGTGCAACTTTCATCTGAGTCTCCCCTGCATGTCAGTCCATTGGATCAAATCAACAGGAGGAGCTGAAAAGAAAACTGAGATAAAAATGTGTTGGGACACAGGAAGATGCTTTAATAGATAAAAAAAAGGCACAGTCTCTTTTAGAAAGGATTTTTCCACTTTGTATTCCTATTGTCTGAAATCAGGCCTGAATAGAAGAAGATAACTTGATAAAATATAGGCAAAAAAAAGAAATCATATAAGGAAATAATGGAAATGCTGTTATGGACTTTTGTGAGTATAAATAGTTTTGGAAATGAAACTGCCAAGCCCAGCATATGAAATGATGTAGAAATAAAGTCACTTTAATGGTCAGTCTGCTGCAACCACATAAACATTCTCTACTTCCTTTCATAGCCCAGCATCTTGTAAATTCTTTTTTCTTTTAATCTGACACATGGGGAGACATTAGTTGGAGACTCAAGGGGACAGAATCTGAAAGAGAAGCAGAAATGGATCAAGGGAAGATAAGGAAGAGAAATCATCAACGGGAGATATTAAATTCCAAAAATGAAACTGAAGGGATGGGACAAACTAGAAGGGAAAAAAAAGAAAAAGGGTGGTGAGATAAGCTGGAAAATAACGTGCTGAACTCAATTTTAAGCCAAAATATTAGATTGAAATAATCAGGGACTGTCTCTCCAGCTTTTCCTCTGCTTCTAAAGGTCTGGGCTGTGTCTGTGAGAGTTTTCCTGGCACCTGACTGGGAATGCAGAACTGTTCTGCCACAGAACTGGGGCTGCTCTTTGGCCTTCATTGGCACCAGCAGAACTTTCTCCCAGTGCAGCTGCACTGGCTCATTCAGCCCCTGCTCACACTGGGGCTCTGCCCTCCCTCCACATTGGAATGTGGAGCTGGGACTGGAGAAGGAGTGGGAGAATATCTAAAATAACATCAATACAGAAAATCAGGCAGCAATCTCACTAGATGGAATGAGCATTCTGGTATTTGATTGGCATTCTCATGTCCTTCCTGTCCCCAGAAAGTCCCACATCTTACCAGCTGCCACATGAAGGAGCTTCATTTCTAGAACTAAACACAAGAGTTGTCTCCTCAGGAAGTGTTGGAATGCTCTTATCCCTGATCCATAGTTATAATGCCTTAGGCAACCTGGGGCAGCCTCTTGACACCAAGGGATTCTCTTTGCACCACGCCCAGCATTCACTTTCTTCCCTGTGCCCTGCAAAGCCACGCACTCAATCCAGGGTGGATTTTCCCTCTGGAGGTCGTGGGGACAGCCAGAGGTGACAGGCTGCCTGATTGTGCAGCCCAAACTGCTGGCCCAAGGTTTCATTTCTTCCTCGGACAGTATTTTTTGCATCTTGTTTTGTTTGAAGGTTCATTAGCCCATTAGACTATTTCCTCATTAAAATGGCTGCTTAGTCTCTTTCAGAAACTTATAAAACCTTCCTAACATCTTCATAAACCAGAATTAAATCTACTACTGACAGTCAAGGGTGATGAACCAAGGGAATGGATCTTTGGCTCAAGTCCTGGCTGAGCCACTCAGTTGCCATGAGACCCCAGGCCAATAATTTGATCTTCTTTAATTGCAGCAGTGATAAATTTGGCTGAGAAGCAAGACCTTTCTGAAAAGCACCAGCCTTTGACCTCAGCTTGTGTGAGGAAATGCACCTCCAGAACCTCAGGCTGAGTGATGCAACAATTTTTCAGTTATCTACCCCTAGAAACTATGTGGCTGCTCACAGAACTCGAACTCTTCAGCACAGGAGGGGATTATGGCACAGAAATCTGCCATAAAGTGCACTTTGGATCAATGGCTTGGTACTCACAGGACAGTTGTTGACACCTGACTCTTCCTCCAGTGAGACCTTGTGGATGAAAGTGGAGTGGAGGGAGAGGAGCCTTCAATCCACATGCTGCTCCCATGAAAGCAAGTGAAGAATGGAGGGTGTAGCTCAGCTTGCAGGAGCTCAGCCTGTGTGGAATAAACACGGTTGATGATCCAGACTCTTCCCTTCCCCAGGTATTTTCCCTACATACAGAGGGATAACTGGAGTCCTGAGGCTGTTGGGAATAGTGTTGGGGGTAAATGTCTCACTCAGCAAGGGCCAAAGACCTGAGTTGCTTTGACCCCACCCCATTCGAGCTCAGTCTCACAACCAATCAGTTTTTAACTAAAAACCTCTCACCTTCCCCACTCCAACAAAGCTCTTGAACCACATCAAGAATTTTGGATAATGTCTGCAATGTGCAGCTGTAACAAAACCACCCAGGATTTGCCATGGAAGCCTTAAGGACGATGACAAAGGCACCCAGTGAGAAGAGGTTGAGCAGCAGAGTGTCCCAGCAGAGCTGGGCAAACACTGAAACCCATTTCCCTTGGATATTCACTGGAATTTTTAAAATGGGTTTCTTTGACTGCTCACATCCCTTTTGTGCTCACTTTCCATGAATAGCAAATGAGCTTTAATAAGGGGGATAATCATGAAAACCACATTTTAAGCTTGAACATTTGCCAAATGAAACCCTCCAATTGCACAGTGGTTTGCAGTACATATGTCATTTTATGACTTTTCCACTAAATTAAAAATATTCACTGCTGGTCAGTTTTCACATCCACAGCAATGAAACCCAAATAATATCATTACAAGCAGAACTGGGCAGCAGAGGTTAAAGTATTATTATATACAATTAGATATTCCTGAATTATTTGCTGGCTGAGACTTAGTTCTTGACAATAATTATGACAAAAGAAAATATCTTGAAATCTTGCACTTTTTTCCCTTGTATTTTTTTTTTTTTTTTTAGGAGAAGAGTAACCTGTTATTTATTCAGCCCTGCCAGGTGACATGATTTGCCAGAGGATGGAGCAGTTATAGGTATAAAATCTTTACTCAAAGGGCTTTTAGTGAGTAAAATTTAAAGCACAGGTGCAGCCCAGAAATGCAGTGAGATATATTTTGCTTTGGTTCCAATATACATCACTGAGCCCTCAAGGAGAAACCTTTTATATCCCATTTGTAGAGCAGATTCCCCACAAGTCAACCCCAGTTAGTTTTTTATGATGGAAGCCTAAGAGGGAATTCATCAGCTTCACCCACAAACTCCTCCACAGAAACTGGGACTGAAAAAAGTCCCCCTGGCAATTCTGGTTTCTGTTTGCTGGGGTGTATAAATAAGCAAAGCTCAGAGAGTGATGTTGTGCAGCACTGACCCCGAAGCTGAGCTGGAGATACTATGGGGAGCAATCCCAATTTGGAAGTGGCTGGAAAAGGTGACCTGTGAGGTCTTTCCTCCTCTAACCACCATTGTCCTTTGAACCTGGAGGCCGAGGCAGCTCTGAGCATCGGGGGAAAGGCTCTGACCAAATCAAAGGCATTTTGATGACAAAAAGATTGATGTGGTGGCCTTGTCCTTTGATCCAAATTGTTTTCCTAACTTCCAGCATAACTTCCAACATACAAACACATTTTGTGAAAGCAGGAATTCTGGAATCCATCAGCTGTAAATAACCTAAAGCTCCTCGAGCAGATAAGGTTTAACATTCTAATGATGGCACTAGCAAGGCTTTTTTCCCTTGGAATAATATTTGAGATCTCTCATCGCTAAATATAGTGAAAATCCTGCCGTAAACTAAGTAAAGTTACAGAAAATTAGGTGAAACAAAACAGTACATAACTTTGACTTCAGTGCTGTAAACTTTTTGAGCTGCATCCACGGAGGAAAAGGGTGGTGGGGAGAAAATCCAATGCACAGCACAGTAAATACCAGGTATTGTGATAAATTGCTTTGATGCTTCCAATAATTGTAAACACGGAGGAGTTTCATATTCCTGACATGCTCGAAGAGCTCTGCAAGCCTTGTTTTTATTATTGTTATAGAGCAGCATCAGTTTCTAGTTTATTTTGTGGAGAAAATTGGCGAGTTGCGTTAAAAGCAACTCCGAGCAGTTCGTTCAGGGAGGCTGAAAGGCGGGATTTGAGCCCATCAGACACGGGCAGGGGAGCAAAAGGTGCCGTTTCAACCCAAACTCGATTAAATAGCGTCTCCCAGTGGTGCTGCCTGGTATTGCCTGCGCGAAATCCACCTGAAATGCAGAGAGAACATTCCCAAGCCCAGCAAAAATCCTTTTCTTGTGGCTAAAATAAGAAAGAACATCCTCGTGTACTTTGTAACGCTATATAAATAATTTCAAAGGATTAAATGGGATAATCATCAAAGTGCAATATAACAGGGAGTCTAATTAACATGGGTGCTGACAAAAATAATTGAAGGAGGGTGACATAATTACTGCCAGTGAACACAGGACTCCAGAAAACAGACATTGTTAAAATAACTTGATATCTTTCTTTTTTTATGAGTGCAAGGAGTTAATCCTGAGACCATTCTAGATGTGGGCACTGTTTTTACAACACTTTTTACAGAGCCAGCAATCCAGGAGAAGGAATCTCCAAGAGGAAAGACAGCATTTATCCAGTTTAGTGTGAGTTAGAAGGAGATGCTGAATTGCCAATTGCTCCACAATTGCTTTAAGAATGGAAGAACCTACTTCAAAAATGTGCTGTAAGATAATCAAATCTTGCATCCTCTGCTTCAGTGATGGAATGCTTGTAAGGGAAAAAACTAAAAAGGCCTTTTTCACGTAAAAAGATATGATTTCTGTTGACTCCATGACTGTGTGGATCCCACACTAACACTCTGTCTCTTGGTTGTGGTATTTGCCAGGTAAATTGGGCTTCAGGCTTGGCAAACACCAGCCAAACTCTGGTATTCTCCAGTGACCTCAGGATTCTTTACCAAAATACTGAGCAACTTCTATCCAAAGGTAACCCACTGAAATTCTGAGCTGCACCTCCTCACATGCTTTTCCAAGGAGGGATTGCTCCTGAGAGGCTCAAACTTCCCATTGCTAGGAAGCACAAACACACAGCTGAATTCTAAAGGCTTCCCTTGCTCATTTAAAATAGAGTGCTAGAGTGCTTCTCTAGCACTCCCTGGTGTTATCCAAGGAGCACTGGTTGAAAGTGAGGAGTACTCTATAAAAATAATATCTGTACCAACTTCTTGCTATTCTACCATGATTTTTTTCTTCACAAAGCACTTTGTAGAGTAAAACTGCATGAAGAAATGTGTGTCCCATCAGTCTGCAGCCACACCACGCTGCACCTTCCTGCTTCAACATTTGAGAAGATCTTCTAGTGCTGATGCTCAGACATTTCTGAAACTTTTCTTTCAAAACTCCTGAAAATGCCCTTGTTATCCTGTTAGTTTTGGCTGTTCCTGCACAAACCTCTTGCCCTGTATAAAGACAAGTTACCAGATGAGCACCAAAGTTCATCTCGGATCTCACAGGGGCAAACTCGGTTGTTACATAAAGTGCCAAGAGTTCTCTTTGGCTTCAGTGACTCCAGCTTTGCCTTTTGCAATCACAGGAACTTGCTCTCCAAAAGAGGAAGGAAGGAAGGAAGGGGGAAGCTGAGAAGGTTAAAACTGTTCTGAGTAGGATGTTAGAAATACATAAGTAGCTACTTGACAGCACCAGCAAGGCAGGAACTTGGCCCAAAGGTCTTCCATTTTCCTCTGTGAAACAGTGAACAAATGAGAGCAGTGATCTCAGCTACTTTTCTTTAATTAACCTTCACTTTATTGCAGTCAGTGAATGTCACTGAGTAAGCACGCTGGTCTGTGTTCCTCACTGTGTCAGCACTCAGCATCCTCTACATTTCGAACTCAATTAAATGTCTTCTCTCCCAAATGTTGTGTTTTTCTTACCCTTTCTCTCACCACAGGTTGCTTCATCTTTGTTCCTACTGAACAAGAGCTCCATCATTTGGTCTCCATTTCGCCTTTCCTCTCACATCCTGCTTACATAATACATCTAAAATCATCCTGACTACCGAGCCCGAGTCTACACTTTGGTCGTCTCTCACTAAGTTATAACACCTCCTCCTCCTCAGATGTTTGAGAACTTGGCTCCTGCAAATCAGTTCCTTACAGATGGTGCTTCCATTTACTGGCACCAATTGGTTACTTGAAAGTATTAGTCAGTGCAGATACACATTTTATAAAACATGTGAAAAATAAGAAGTGGAATAAACAGGAACATACAGTGACATACTGCCTTGGCTCTTTCCCAGGTTTTTTTTTTTTTTTCCTCCTAAGGACAAACACTACACAGCTCACACCATGTATTTATGTTCAAGTGAGGTTATGATGGAGGCATTTTGTGGGAAAGTAGGAATGCTTTCCTAATAGTCCAAATAATCATCCCCAAAATGGCATGTTTTCAGCATTACATTTCATTATTCACAGGGCAGTGACTCAGACCCAGAGTCAGTGCACTGGACTCACGACCTTCTGCTGCTTTTCTGTTTCATCTTGGACTAGACTTAATCTGTCAGTGCCTTTATTTCCCCCCGCTGTAAATGTGAAGGACAATATTGGTGTCCACTGTAAAATTAGCTGGCATTAGGGTTGCAATTCTCATACCCAAATCCCCACCTCAACTCCCTGAGTGCTGCAGGTGATCCCACAAAATCAGGACTGAGGAATGGACCTGGGATCTGTCCTGGAAGATGCCAGGAAAACCATGGAGGGTCACACACGTGCACTCATGCAGGTCTAGAGCTTAGGCACAGCAAAGCATCCTCGATTTGTTCTTGTTCTTCCCTGCATCCTTTTCAACCCTCCAGTGCCTCCAATACCTCCAGAACACTGTCCTTGGAGTGGGAAACCTAAAAACAAACAGAAACCCCCCACATGTATCTTCACTCCAACCACGCCATCCTCCTGCCACTGCAGCCTAACAGAGTTTGACCGGTTCTTCTCATTTGCCTCCCATGGACACCCCAACTACTTTTTCAGCATTTTCTCCACTGTACCCCCAAAATCTCTCAATTTTTCCCTCATTGGAAGGGTATCTCTTCCCTCTGCTCGCCCACCCACACGAGCTGGGGCTCAGCACCTGCATCGACCGGGGTTCCCCTCAGCGCCCACCCGGCACCGACCCCTCAGAGCCGCCCGGTTCCCTCAGCTCCACTTCCCTCAGCTCGTTCCCCCCGTCCCTCAGAGCTCTCTCGGTTCCCTCAGCTCGTTCCCCCTGTCCCTCAGAGCCGCCCCTCAGGTGCCGCCCCGGTACCCTCAGCTCGTTCCCACCCATCCCTCAGCTCCAGTTCCAGTTCCCTCACCTCATTCCCGCCTGCCTCTCAAGAGCTCTCCCGGTTCCCTCAGTCCGCCTCAGCCCGGTCTTTGCGGTTCCCTCAGCTCGCTCCGCCTGTCCCTCAACTCAGGTTCCAGTTCCCTCAGCTCGTTCCCCCGTGTCCCTCAGGTACCGCCCGCGTGCCCTCAGCTCGTGCCTGCGTGCCCTCAGCTCGTTCCCGCCTGTCCCTCAGAGCTGTCCCGATTCCCTCAGCTCGTTCCTCCCTGTCCCTCAGAACTCTCCCGATTCCCTCAGCTCGTTCCCGCCTGTCCCTCAGTTCTGGCCCCGGTTCCCTCAGCTCGTTCCCACCCTGTCCCTCAGAGCCGCCCCTCGGTCCGCAGTACCCTCGGCTCGTTCCCCGTCCCTCAGCGCAGTTCCAGTTCCCTCAGCTCGTTCGCCTGCCTCTCAAGAGCTCCCGGTTCCCTCCGTCCGCCGCCCGGCCGTTGCGGTTCCCTCAGCGTCGCTCCGCCTGTCCCTCAACTCAAGTTCCAGTTCGCTCAGCTCGTTCCACGTGTCCCTCAGGTGCCTTGCCGCTCCCGCCGGTGCCCTGCTGCTCCGCGCCCTGCGAGCTGCCGTTCCCCAGCTCGTTCCGCCTGTCCGTCGGAGCTCTCCGTGCCCGCAGCTCAGTCGCGCTGTCCTGCAGAGCTGCCGGTGCGGAGCTCGTGCTCAGCCCGACCCGCGGTCCCTCGGCCGTGCCGTTCCCCGCCGTGACCCCGCGCCCCGCCCCGCGCAGGCGCCCCGGCAGTCGCGGCCTCGGGGCCGCCGGTGCCCGCCGGTCGCTGCTGTTCCACCCCCGGTGCCCTCCGTTCCCCGCCGGTCCCGATGCTCCGCACGGAGAAGGTGCTGCAGCTGCGGGGGCAGCAGGGCCGCGCCGTGCGGGTGGTGCGGGAGCACTACCTGCGGGCGGACGTGCCGCTGCCGGATGCACGGATCGCGCTGTGCCGCAGCGCAGTCAGTGATGCGCCGCGCGAGGTGATGCCTGAGCAGGGGCGGACCGCCTGGGGGCAGGCGGGGACCGCTGAGGCAGGCCGGGAGTGATCCCTGAGGCAGGGGTGATCCCGGAGGCAGAGCTGGGCACTGAGGTGGTCCTGGGCGAGGGTGATCCCTGAGCAGAGTGATCCCTGGGCTGAGGTGATTCCAGAGAGGGGTGATGCCTGGGCAGGGGGTAGTCCCTGGGCAGGGGGTGATCTCTGAGGGAGGGGTGATCCCTGAGCAGGCGGTGATTCCTGAACAAGAGTGATCCCTGAGCAGGGGGTGATCCCTGAGGGAGGGGGTTGATCCCAGGGCAGGGAGTGATCCCAGAGCGGAGGTGATCCTGACAGGTGACTGAACAAGGTGATCCCTACAGCACAGGGTGATCCCTGAACAAGAGTGATCCCTGAACAAGAGTGATCCCTGGGCAGGGGGTTGATCCCAGGGCGTGGGGTGATCCCCGAGCTGAGGTTCGGATGCTGCTGAACCACCCTGGAAAGACCAAAGAGTCCCAAATCGCGGCTGTAGCAAAAGTTTCCCTTCAAAGCAAGATCCTTCGGAAATGAGCGAGGCGTTGAGAAAGGGATCGCGGAGTTGGTTGTCCCAGGGGTTAACTGTGAGCAGTTTACAGGCAGTGATAAAGGGCTGAAGGATTGTTCAATTTTTACGCTCCCCGTGTTTTAAAAGATCCTTAAAAAAGGCATTAATTTCTGCAGGGTATTGGTTTATAGCATGCATTAAATTCTGTACATACCTGTTAAGTATAACAACGGGGCCAAGCCATTATCTTGAAGCGACTGTAATTCTGCATCAGCAGTTCTTTCTGTTCAGTAATTAAATGTAATTGCCTGTGTTATATCAGGGCATTTCAGACACGGGAAGGCTGCCAGGCTCTGATGTCTGCATTTGTTGTTGTTTTTACAGACTGTGTTTATGTGCATCATAGATCATCACCTGGGCTTTGGTTGATATTTCAGTCTGGTTTTTTGTGGGTGTTAAAACAGCACAATTTATTAAACAGTAATATCCAACCTGTTTAAATAGACCAAATTATTGGCTTGCCTAAAAGAAGAGGCTGAGAATTTTAATTCTTTGGAACTGTCACTGCCATAGATGTTGTCACTTTTGGTTTAGGTGTCTGTTACAATTGAGGGCAGACGGTATATTATTTATATTATTGCAGTGTATTGCATGGGATGTCAGGCCTAGTGATAGTCACTGCTCCTTAATATATTGCATTTGGGTTTGAATTCCCTAAGGATAAGTTAAAAACACATAGAAGAAATGTCTTACCTCTCCTGCCGTTCCAAACTTCCCCTCTTCTGCACGCCAGCGTAAATTGTGCTGCAGGTGACTGTCAGAATATTTGCCTCTGTAATTATTCAAGGTAACCCAGAGGTGAGGGGAACGTTTGTTTTCCTTCCTGACTCTGCACAGTGTGCTGAGCAAATTTATTTCCTGCGCTGCGAGGGACTGCCTGAATAAATCACATCTGCAGGTGCCTGTGAGGGTGAGCTGTGCCTGCTCAGAAGTTACTCTGTTCTGGATGTATAGGTTAGGCAAGGATAGCTTAGTGTGGGCAGATTACATAAATCTTCCAGTGACATTTCACTTCTAATGCTCTTCTGAATTATTAATAAATATTAGCTTTCTTGTATGCATTCTGCCATCATCCATTATAATCCTTCAGTGGGAGAGGAAGGCAAATTACAGTTGTGCTGACTGGATCCACACTTCCAGTGGTCACAGTTCACTGACAGATTGTCCTGGGTCAGCTTCTAAAAAAGACATGAAAATAGCATGACTTGTCAGGGTCTGTGTACTTTTATTATGTATTATTTGCCTGCACTCTGGTGAGCTCAGCAATTCAGTGTTGATAATACCATGAAGGTTAAACAGGTACCAAGAGAAAATACAGTGGAGATCTCCCCCATCTGAAAGTTTAGTGGGCAATCTTTGAAATACCAAAACCAGTTAAACTCATTAATTTTAAGGTGTCATCTGTGATGGGCTGGCTGTGGTATTTTGATGCTTTATTCCTAAGGGAGGGAGTCTCTTCAGAGAAAATTAGCAGTGATGGTTAATAGCTTGGGTTCAAGAACATCTTCTCTTAGCAGTAGCATTGCTTTTCTCCACATGTGCTCTTACCTGTGCTCTTTTACATAAAGATATACCAAAAAAACTGCTGTAAATGGGTATTGTGAACAGAGAGAGCTGTGGGGGCAGATAACAGAACTGCCCATGATTCTACACCCCTTGAAAATTCCAGTAAAAGATCTTTCCTCCCAGAGGTGTGGTCCCTTTTTCACATGGAGGGAGAGGAAAAAGGGCTGTTGCCTGTACTCCTTAAGTTACAGGCTTTTCATTATGAAACTGGCTCTTTTTCACTCCTTTGGATAGAATTGACACTAAATTTTGGCATCAGTGGATGCAAAAAGGTTCTGTCAGGAATGTAGAGACTTGACCACAGAACTGTACCATAGTAGCCATAATTTTGTTCAGCAGAAGAAGGGAGATGAACATCTTGGGGGACACACAACTCGAATTCCCTGAGGTCTGAACCAGTGTTAGAAGTGCCATTTAAGCCTTTAAACTCTGGGTTATATTTCAGATGGCAAATTGCTCTCAGATGACGTCACACACTACGTGGTCCCCGACTGCAAAGTTGTGCAGGAGTACCTGGAGATTCTGGAGTTTCCAGAGCTGAAAGGAATTATCTTCATGCAAACAGCTTGTCAGGCTGTGCAGCACCAAAAAGGACGCAGGTACTTATCCCATAAAACCTTATTTTTTATCTAGATTGAAGCGAGAAGAGTGACTTTGTAAAATGTATCATTTGTTTTTAGGTCTTTCAAGTGCCTTAATATAATTTTACAGCAGGGGAAGAAGTGGGGTCCTTTGTGATCCACAGGCAGCAATGCCTGGCATAGTTTTCATTTCATAGGAGCAGTTTTAAACCTGTGACATTCTTAATTAATGAGATGGTTTGTGACAGGAATGAATGAGGCTTTGCAGTAATGATACATCATGAGCCACAGCTGGACTGTGGCAGGTTTGGGTTTGCTCTGTTGAGGACTGAGCACTTTTCTTTGGGGAGCAATCAGTGCTATTCTGTGGTACTCACCACACATGAACCTGTGTGTCCCCGTGGCTTTTTAGAGTAAAATTTACTCCCAAGGCCTTCCTGTATCTCTGAAGCACAAATGCTTTTGCAGAAATAGCCGTTGGCCCTAAGTGACAAGATAAGCTCCTGAACACTTAGGATGTTTTCTGGGACTTGCTGGAAAACAAATAAGTTTAAATCAGAATGTTTAAAATGTTGAAAATTAAATCAGAGTGTTTAAAATCATATATTTAAAATGAGAAGCATTCCCGATGGAAGTTAGAAAAGCTTGCTTGCAGGTGGTGGTTTGGGTTGTACCATCAGTGGTGTGATTCCATGAATGCATTGCTTTGTGCATGACAGTGATTTGCCTTGAGTTCTTCAGCTGCATTTTCACCTGGAGTTAGAACAGCATTACCAAAAGAAGGCACAAAAGTGTATTTATCTCTTTTGTATTCCAGGCAGTACAACAAGTTACGAAACCTGCTGAAGGACCCCCGGCACGACTGCACCGTGTTTGCCAATGAATTCCACCAGCACTGCTATTTGCCAAGAGAGAAGGGAGAATCCATGGAGAAATGGCAGAGCAGGTTGGGTTTAACCTCTGCAGTGCCACACTGGACAGGATCATGGCTCTGTGTTTAGGAATGTGAGCATTGGGTACTGAGAGTTCAGGCCCTTGCTCTGCTTGGCTTTGGAGCAGTTCACAGTCACTGACAGTCTAGACTGTGCTTTAATGATTAAGAAAAATTCTACAAATAAAGTGAGAATGTACTAAATTAAATGCAATAATGGTAAAAAAAAGCTGGGTCATTGTAAAGTTACACCACAGCACTGGAGTCTTGGCAGC
Source organism: Myiozetetes cayanensis (assembly GCF_022539395.1). Taxonomy (NCBI): domain Eukaryota; kingdom Metazoa; phylum Chordata; class Aves; order Passeriformes; family Tyrannidae; genus Myiozetetes; species Myiozetetes cayanensis. The sequence goes on from NW_026087048.1 coordinate 18,752,822, forward strand.
TCCCCTTGCTTTTTACAAACCTCCAGTCAGAGGAAGAACATGTTGTGTTGCAGCCAGGGCACAAGTGAGTGTGCTGGGGAGGAAACATCCCATTTTCCTCTCTTCTCCTGGAGCTTACAAACACATAAACATTTTTGCAGGTAACAGGTTTACGTAACTTCTATATATCTCTCAAAAGCCTGTGTGTTAAACCAAAATCTCCTTTATACAAAGCCAGCAAAAGTCTTGCAAGTAGCAAATGAGCTCTGCCAGAAAAGTTATTTCAAACTTTGCTTTTCTAGGAACATTTACAACGCAGCAGCCTGGTATTACAACCACTGCTTGGGGCAGATGCCAGTTGTTATGGTGACGGAAGATGAAGATGCCATCAGGCAGTTTGGGAACGAAACAGAAGGAGTGTTTGTGATTTCCTTCAAGGTAACGTGCCAGGAAAAGAGAAGGTTTCCTTTATGCTGCATCAGGTACCTTGAAGTGTACTGCAAATCACCCCAGAGTTTACACTGGAGGAAACTGTGATGGGTGACTCGTGCCTTCGTTTCTCAAAGAGAGCAGAGATGTCACTTATGGGAATGTCAGAAAAAATGATGGCAGGGAACAAACCAGAGAGCTGAAGAGAAAAACAGCAGCTCTGAAAACAGAGGTCATCTTTCTTAGGAGCCCTTTTCAGTGCTTTCTCTGTTTTTAAAGAGTTTGGTGTTGATGAGCTGTGATCAGTTCCCTCAGTGCCAACAGTCCATCAACAGCTGTACCCTAAATATCCATCAGCAGCATCCTGCCAGTTCACTTCAGCCCAGACTGCTGAGGATACAGGGATGCCTGAGAAGATAATTCTGCATTTTGGTGTTGATCTCTGAAGCTGTTTCATTCAGTGGGATATGGGGACAGGATGTTTGTGGTCAGCTGGGAAAGGATGTTGAGTAAACCAATTTACCTTGGTTGTATTTATCCATGATTTAGCTTGAATCCAGAATAAACCTGAGATGTTTCATGTCCATCAGGGCTTTTCCAAATGCATTATTAAAGGAACAGAGGCCTCTAAATACCTTCCTGTCTGTTTATATTTGTGCCTGCAGAATTACCTGGATAACTTCTGGCCTGATTTAAAGGCTGCCCATGAACTCTTTGACTCCATAACTCAAGCTCGGCGTGAACGGGAGAGTGAAAGCCAAGAGAACCACGGAAAGGAATATCCTGAGCATTTACCTCTGGAAGTACTGGAGGCTGGCATCAAATCTGGAAGGTACCTGCAGGTAATTTGTTACATAGAGAGCACACACAGACCAGGGCAGTCTTGTGCTTGGTTCCTTCAGCCTGAATGAGACTGATCAGACAAAGAAACATTGCTGTGGAAGGGATTGAGATTCTTAAAATATTTCTTGTGAATACGTGGATTTTTATTTTTTTAATCTTTTTGTCTTGGAGAACTTATAATGAGAATTGGCTACTGAGGATTTTAAATTTGCTGTGGATTTTTCTTCAGGTTGATATGTGATATACCCGTGAATTGAGAAACCAGGTGTGTTTTGAATCAGCTGGATCTTATTCTTCAATACAAAGAATGCTGCACAAGGGCAGCAGTTCTTGCTTCATGTGCACAGAGATCTCTCAGTCAGTGACATTAATTTATAGTTTTATGGCTGTTCAGGGCCTTAATATGGATTGTTGGTGGACAAGTGTCTTTCTCTTAAAAATTATTTAAAGAATTAGGGGCAGTAATTTGTTCCTTTCTTGGCAATTTCAGCAGCAAGGCAGGAATAAAATACAAACAGAGAGACTGAGGTCTTTCTTTCTTGTTGGAATAATGCCAGATTCCATGTTAAAGCAGGCAGCAAAAGTAATCTCACACTGCCTGTGGCTGGAATAAAATGACCTTTACCATCTTAGAGATAAATTGAGCATTTAGAAGAATTTACCATTCTTTTCCACACATGAGTACCTCAAATCCTGCACCCTGCCTTGTCCCCCTACAGAGTGAACAGTTGTATTCAAAATAACCCACCTATCAAAAAACCCCTACTGATTTATGTAAAGATGATGGCAAACCCCAAAATGTTGTCCTTTAAAGCTGGCTCTTTAGGGGTGGGACTGTTTCATTCCTTTGATGGGTTTGTTGTTTTCTTTCAGGGCACCCTGAACGTCAACAAGCACCGAGCACAACTGGAAGCTTTTGTTCGACTTCAGGGGTGTGGCAGCAAAGACACAGGTGGGAAAAAACACGGGGGGACATTTGCTCAGGGCCTTTCTGACGCTGGGCTTTTTCCATGAAGGAGAATGTGGATGTAGCTGTTGTTAAACAAGATGAGAGCTGAGATAGTGCAATGCTTGGGTGATTTTCATGGGCTGGACAGGAGGCCTTGAGAGCAAACACAAGAGTCTTTATGGCCTTCCTTTCTTAGCATTTTGTCCACCTTCTTGTCCTCCTCAGGGGTTTCTCTGGACCTCTCTGAAGTTAAATACTAATGCCACTTGTTATCCCTGTGCTTTGCTCTCACTTCAGGTGACCACTCATTTGACTGCAATAAAAAACAGGAAAAATGCCCTTTGGATCAGACTGATCAGCATTGTCTCATTGTCCCCAATTAACACCGTTGATGTCCCAGCTCTCAGCAATGACTTTGAAAGGTTCCTGTGACAGGCCCTGCAGTCAAACCACTGTTCATACACTAATTATTTTTTAAAAGCTTGTTTTGTTCTGAACCCTGCCCAGAATCCTGTGGCAGTGGCTGCCACAATTTGACAGTGTTGTGTGTTTTTAAAGCTGCTGCCTAAGAACAATGAACTCTGCTGCTTTTTCTCCAAGAGTTCACTTACAGAACTGCTTAATATCTCCTTAAAAAATAGTGGAAAAGGTTTTAATTTCTTTGCAATATTAATTACTTGCCAGTAGTCCTTTTCTTGGAAGAAAACATACTACAAATGTAATTTTCTGTTCTTTCAGCAGAACGCTGCCAAGAGTGGAGGGGTTTGAAACTTTTTGGAGGATTCTAGCTCTGTTTCTTTTTATTTGAAATCCAGAACTTCAAAGTGACATCCTTATTTACGGGACCAAGGCTCGGAATCGTGCCATCCACGGGGATGTGGTGGTTGTGGAGTTGCTCCCTGTGCAGGAATGGAAGGGAAGGACTGTTGCCCTCTGTGAGAATGAGACAGAGGATAAAGCCCCTGCTGACACCACGGGTGACCCCATGCCCACAGGTAAGGACACAGCACCCTTTTAATGCCTTGCTGATGAATAATGAGAAACCCCAATTTTTAGGTGATAAAGTATCCCAGTGTGACCTGCCTGTGTGCCATGGGAACTTGGAGTCTTACTTGGAATTTACTTTGCAGCTACAGGTTTGTTGAGGTCAGAGTTAAAAGTTTTAAGAGGTTAATTCTCTTTCTGCAAGGAAAAGATGTTTGGTTTTGCTCTGCCTCCTTAAAAATTCTCTGTATTTTTCACTAGAACTGGCCACATTCCAGCAGCAGTGGGAATCTCTGAATAATTTATGGATTATGCATCAGTTGAAATCTATACACTGAGATAATCTCCCCATAAGTAAAGGCTTGTTAAAACCTGGCTGTGCCAACAATAATTTGTAACACACGGGCATTGTGTGCACACCAAACACTGCTGGCACTTGGGACACACATTTGGGGACACGTCAGTGCATGTTGTGTGACAAAGCAGTGAATCTGCTCTGCCTCCCACGTCGTTCCTTCATGTTCCTGTGTCACTGTGGGATGTCCAATGTTCCTTATTTAAAGGTAAAGTTGTTGGGATCACTCAGAAGAACTGGAGGGATTATGTGGTCACTTTTCCCTCCAAAGAAGAGAGTCAGTCCCAGGGCAGGAACGCTCAGAAAGTCCTTGTAACACCCTGGGATTACCGAATTCCCAAGATCCGGATCAGTACCCAGCAAGCTGAAGCATTGCAGGTAATGTAACAACATTTGTGTACATCTTGGCCTTGCTTTTTTGAAACCCTTCAAGGTGGAGATTCTCCACATAACGACCCAGGTGGGCCCTTGATGGGGACAGAAATGTAATTCTCAGTATTTGTATCTTTGTCACTGTGGGTTTCTTTTTCCATCCCATAAAACTGATGGAGTTTGCAGTCCCTGGGGGAGCTCTGTGTGCCCTGGGGTTGCTGTCCATGGCCTGCTCTCACCCAGCTGTCTCCCTGCAGGATTACAGGGTTGTCGTGCGAATCGATTCCTGGGAATCAACTTCCCTGTATCCCAACGGGCACTTTGTGAGAGTCCTGGGGAGGATTGGAGATCTTGAGGGGGAAATTGCAGCTATTCTGGTGGAGAACAGCATCTGTGCTGCCCCTTTCTCGGAAATCCAGGTGTGTTTTGGGATCAAACACATTCTCTTCTGTTCATCTCTTGTTCCTCAAAGAGAGGGACCCTCTTACAGCTGAATGGCCTCATTGCCAGCAGGTGTTTGGAAGCTGAAAACTACTGAGAGTTTATTTTTCTGGAATATTTTGGATCAGTGGTTCTAAAGACACTACAAATTTTCAAGCTAAAAATGATTTTAAGATAATCTGTTCTCTATGAGGAAAAGATTACAAACTCTTAATTTTAATTTGAGGTAAACTTACAAGATATTACTGTCTTTAATATGTGCTTATGGTACTGATCCTAAAGGCCTGCTCCTACTGAAATCTTTGTCTTAAATGCTTTTGTCTTCAACCCAGGTTTCATAAAGAACTATTTTGATTATGCCTACAATTAATGGAAAGAAAAGGAAAGTAAAAACACCAGTATGCAGTGGTGATGTGTGCCAGAGCTGCAGTGTCACAGTGATGTCAGTGGTCACTGTGATACTGCAGTACCACAGCAATATCAGCTGTCATTGATACAGTAGAACTCTTTTCAGTTCTGTTTCATGTTTTCCATAAAGTAAATGGAATGGACTGACTCGGAAAACACAAGGCAAGAAGAGTTTGCAAAACCAATTAAATCTGATTTGCTGGCTTTTTTTTTTTTTGGTAGAAAACACGTAAACCTGCCTTCACCAACACCGTTTTTGTGTGCAGATGAGCGAAATGCCCGCCAGTTCTTCCAAGAATCCGTGGCAGGTGAAGCCGGAGGAGGTGGAAAAGCGCCTCGACCTGCGGGACACTCACCTGATCTTCAGCATCGACCCCAAGGGCTGCGAGGACGTGGACGACGCGCTGTCCGTGCGGGCCCTGCCCCGCGGCCGCCTGGAGCTGGGGGTGCACATTGCAGACGTCACCCACTTCGTGCCTGCCAACTCCTACACCGATGTGGAGGCCAGAGCGAGGTAAAGGGGCTCCTGCAAGCTGGGAAATGAGCAGAGCTCACGAGTTGGTGACGCTGCCCCAGGGAAACTTGGGATGGAGGGAAGGAAATGCTCGCTCTGTGTCGTGGGAGCAGCTGATTGAAACTAATGTATGAAACTAATGTACAGCATTCTGCTTTTATTGGGGTAAATCTTCCCCAGAGTTATGATTTATCTTTCCCTAACCACTGCTCTGCTCCGTATTCTGCTTCAGCATTTGTGACGTGAGGTATTTTTGCAATCCACGTGTTTGCATTCCAAGGGGGATGAATCCCCACACGGAGCACAGAACAGCCACAAAATGGAATTAAATCTTACATGGGTTTAATGCCAGGGGTATTTGTCAGGCTTATGCTTTAATACTCAGTCTGGTGTTTTAATGTGCCCATATCTCATTCTCTTTTTTGAACTGGTTTGAAGTTGAAATGCTGAATCACTTCATGAGCTGCATTCTTTGTAGATGCAAAGAAGTGTGAATGGTGTAGGCAGCAGAGATGTTTGATGGAGCCATTAAATCACCTCTTCCTCACTGAGCATATTTTGTCCAGCCCTAGTTCTGGCCTTAAAGGAGCTGCAGTACCAAGGCAGGCAAAATCAGTTATTTAAACCACTTGACTTGGGTCTTGCCCCTGTGTGTGCTCTGTAGGAATAACCTCTTCGAGCCAGGCCGTGTGTCCTGCTGAGCTGAAGCAATCTGAGCAATCTGACCCCCCACCCTGCTGGGAGCTGCCCACCCAGGAGCGCTGGGGCCAGGGCAGGAACTGTTTTATTCCTCAGGGCCACCACGTGTTACTTGGCTGACCGTCGCTATGACATGCTGCCCTCTGTCCTCAGTGCTGACCTCTGCTCCCTGCTCAGCGGGGTTGACAGGTAAGGCTTTCTAATCCTTCTGAGGAAGGAGATTTCCACCAGTAATTTTATTGTTATTTAATTGTTATTACCATTCTCTGTGTTGGGATGTTTTTGCATTGTTACTAAATCCTCAAGTGCGAGAACAGTGTACATTAAAAAATACCTTTCAGTTCTACCAGAGGTAGCTGAAAGGATTATCCTTTGGAATACAGACATGAAATCACAGAAGATTGGGGTTGGATTTTTTTCTTTAAACATGAAAAATGCATTCCTGAAATCGTTTGTTGTTGACACATTTCCCCACTAGAGAGCTCTTGTAATATTTATCTCTCATCAGTGCTGAGTATTTTCTTGGATGAGAGTAACTGCTGACAGAAGACTCATGAAGCAAAAGCAAGGTTTCCTACCTGTGTTATCCCTGTTCCCAGAGAGCAGCAGGAATGATTTGCTATGTAAACTTCTTTTCTGTGTGATTTAACGCTGGATGTTAAATGCCCAGCTTAAATTCCAGGAGCGGTTTTATGGAGTGTCACTCAGTGTTGCTGCCAAGAAGTGCATCCATGTGAATGGTCACATTTTTTCCTATTGTGCTGTTCCTCAAACAGGCCATTATCCCATTTTGTTTCAGTTTCCAGGGTCAGTTGGTGGCTGGCATGAGGATATGCAGAGATACTCATTGTGGATGCATCTAATAAAATGAAAATGAATAAAAATAACTATTGCAGTGTGACTGCTTTAAAATAATTGTGACCTTATATCTTAGGGGTTCTCTGCCCTAGATTGGATTGGATTGAAAACATTGGATTTGGCTGGATTGAGAACACTGCTGATGCAGCTGGTCCTTAGTTATGAAGCTGTGATACACAAAAGGCAAATGCATTAATTAGTGATGTTGCTGAACTCTGGTTTCATGGAGAAAAGAAACCCAGAATTAAATTAGGACATTTGCAGTAGGGCTGAGGTGAGCAGGGCTGTTGTGTTTCAGGTACGCTGTGAGTGTCCTGTGGGAGCTGGAGGAGGGATCCTACGAAGCACTGAGCGTGCGGTACACGCGGAGCGTCATCCGCTCCTCCTACAAGCTGGAGTACGAGGTGGCCCAGGGACTGCTGGATGGAGACCCCGGGGTCCTGGGGGACATCCCCGAGCTGGAGCACTTGGATGAAGGGGCGAGGCAGAAGAAGGTGTCGGAGCTGGCCTGGGCCATCTCCAAACTGACGGAGATCGCCCGGCACGCGAGGGCCAGGCGGGACAGGAGCGGGGCCCTGGAGCTGGAGGGGATCGAGATCCGAGTGCAGCTGGACGAGAAACGGAACATCCACGACCTCATCCCCCGGCAGCCCCTGGAGGTGCACGAGACCGTGGCAGAGTGCATGATCCTGGCCAACCACTGGGTGGCAAAAAAGATTTGGGAGGATTTCCCCCACCAGGCTTTGCTACGTCAGCACCCTCCCCCTCGGCAGGAATTCTTCACCGAGCTCCGGGAATGTGCCAGTGCCAAAGGCTTCTCCATAGACACACGGTACCTTTGGGTCATTTAGTTCTTTAAGTTAAGTTAAGCAATTAACTGTTTGGCCATGTTATCATTACACACCATTCCAGCTCTGAGTGTCAGTGTTCACAGGCACTGCAGAGCAATTCCTAGAAAGATTTTTAATAACCTTTCTGATGATGTTCTGACCAGGAGAAGCTGTTCCAGTGCAAATGGCAGTGGCTGAGTCATTGCAGACATACCCAGAAAAGCATTTACTCAGTCACTGCAGTGGGTAAGCACTGCAAGAGCCTTGTTTGCACTGTGTGTCCTGTGTCAGGGAGTACTGGGTTAAATCAGGTGAACCCTGTGCAATGTGGTCGTTTTCAGTGACTCAGAATAATTCAGAGTTACTTGGTCAAGATAATGAGAAGGCCATGAGCGTCATCACATTGGGAGAGTCGTGTCTGGCCATCACAGTGAAGGGCATCAGTAGAGCCTCTGTGATTTGGGTGTCACCTTGTCCCATTTGTGCTGACAGAAAGGTTTTGGACCAGCTCACTGTTCTGTGGTGCACAGGATGGGGTTTTGCTCCAGTCCCTGGTTCTCCAGGCTGCAGCAGACAGGCCTGTTGGTTAAAACTCTTTTTTTCCTAAACATTTTCCTTGAGCAGAGCTGTTTCTAAACTGGGGTGAAAGTTTCGAGATCATCCTGCTTTCCATCTCTGTATTAATAACTGTTAATTTCTCGGTGGTTTTAAATGCTGTTGTTAACTCTAAGCCCTGCTGACCAGGGCCAGTGTCATTTTCTTCAGGACTCCTGCTGTTTTCCAGGTCTAACAAAGCACTGGCAGAGTCCCTGGACAAAGCCAACGACCCCTCGGACCCCCTGGTGAACAAACTGCTGCGCTCCATGGCCACCCACGCCATGGCCAACGCCCTGTACTTCTCCACTGGCTCCTGCCCCGAGGAGGAGTTTCACCATTATGGTATCTGCTCGTTTTTGTGCTGTCCCTGTTGTTTGTGGGCAGTGGGGAGGCAGAGGATGGATGGATTGCTCATCCCTGCTCCCCTTTCCCTGGCAGGGCTGGCCCTGGACAAGTACACCCACTTCACCTCCCCCATCAGGAGGTACGCGGACATCGTTGTCCACAGGCTGCTGCTGGCAGGGGCAGCTGCAGGGCCTGGCAAGGACCACGTCAGCAGCAGCAAGGACCTGGAGGAGCTGTGCAGACACATTAACAACAGGAACAGGGTAAGGTGGTCCTTGGGGACTCCCCATGTCTGTGCTGCCCCTGGATTGTGGCTTTGGGGCACTGTGAGGACACAGGAGCCCTTTGGTTTTATTTGGAATGCTGTGGGGCTTTTTAAAATATTAGTTTTTATTCTGAGAGTGGAAGTAACAGTGACCTCATACTTCACTGCACCACATGTAGGATTCCCTCTTAGATGTAACTGTTCTAGGGACGGGCAAGGGAGTAAGTAATGGGAAAAAGCAGCCATGAAAATCGAAGCTATTGAGATATTTATGTAGGTTTTTTGTCTTCTCTTTCTGTGGGGGTGTTCCCAGGCAGCCCAGCGAGCTCAGAAGCAGTCCACAGAGCTGTTCCAGTGCATGTACTTCAGGGACAGGAGCCCCGAGACAGACGAGCGCTGCGTGGCCGACGGGGTCATCTACTCCATCCGCACCAACGGCGTCCTCGTCTTCGTGCCCAGGTGGGTCCCTTGGAGCTCAGTGAGCTGAACAACCACACCTACGTGGTACCAGGAGCACCAGGACACACAGAGGTGTTTCCACACTGACTTGTGCCAGCAGGAGGCAGTTACATGAAACTAACACTACACTTTAATTTCTGAGCTTCTCAATGTGTATTTTAAAGTTTCCTGGATGTGCTGTGCATTCCAGAGGGTTGGCTCCATGGCTGAAGAGCCACAACCTCCCCAACCAGGAAAAGCTTAGAGAGAACCCAGGGCACACGTGCTGCTGCTTTGAAGTAACCTTATTTTTAATGCAGAACTGTGTCCCCACTGTGCTGTCTGGAAAAACCTGTAAAGCTGCTCTTCTGCCCTCACTGAGCCATCCCAGGCCCCACCCAACCCTCAGATAAGGGAGCACTGACTATTTCACTTTTGCTTCACTGCCCTCAAAGCACTTCAGTCACTGTCTCAGTGCTGCTGTCCTGTACTCCCTGGGTTCCTCTGGCAGCCCCCTCAGTGTTCCTGCAGGATTCCCAGGCTGCTGTGCTTGCCCTTCATGTCGCTCTTTATAACCCCAGGGAGTTCTCTCACAGCTGAGAGAACTGCTAAGGGTGCAACCAGAGCAGGCTGTGTGTGCTGTGTTGTAGGTATGGAATCAAAGGTGCTGCCTACATGAGGAACAAGGAGGGCTTGGTTATCTCGTGCGGAGGGGCCGGGAGCTGCGAGTGGAAACCTGGATCCCTGCATCGCTCCCAGGGCCAGATCACCTCCACTCCAACCTCCGGGGGCTCGCTCACACTGCGCCTCTTCGATCACATCACAGTGAGTCTGGCAGCTGATGGGGGGGGGAAAGGGAAGGAGCACCGTCAGGAATTTCCAGAGTAACTGCTTTGCAGGTGAGGATCCTCGTGCAGAGCTCCCGCTGCCACGCCGACACCATCCGGCTGGAAATCCTCAGCAATGCCCCTCAGCCCCGCGCAGCCCGCGAGGCTGCCCCGAGCGGTGCCCAGCTGGGCAGGGCTGACCTGGTCAAGGCGGTCAGTCAGGGGGCAGGGGAAGCCCAGCGTGCCCAGGAGAAAGGCAGGGGGGAAGTGCTGGAGGAGGAATACCGGGAATTCTGCCAGACCAAGGGGCCCAGCCTGTACCAGCTGCTGGAGGAGATCCGGGAGCTGGCGCTGCTGGATGTGTCAACTGAGGCGAGACCTGAGCTGTGACCCACCAGCAGCTGCTCCTGCTCACGAGTGCTTGGGGGATGTTTTACTAAGCAGTTTATTTAAATATTCAAGAGTCCCTTTAATAAGAAGCTAAACGTCTATTTTAAATAAGAATTATTTTTATCTGATTGTGAACATGTATTGAGTTACCAAAAGATTTTATATGTGATAAAACTCATCTTTCAGACTAAAGGCAGTGTGGTGAATTCTTTTAAATATCATTCCAAAAATCCTTTCCTCACGTTGTCCCCTAAATTATTAAAACCTAAACACTTCCTTGTTCCACTCTAGTTCCCTGAGTTAAACTCATTTCTACAAGGATATGAAATACAAACTCCTCACACTAACCTGGAACAGGGAATTCTGTGCAGTGAAATGCCAGAGCTGCACATCAGCATAAAATCCACCCGTGTCCAGGAGGTTACTGCTTCATTCAGTACTTTGGCTGTTGGAGGGGGTGACTCCTCTTCATTCCACAGCAGGGAAAAGCTGTTGTGCAGGGAAAAACCAGACTGTGAGAAGAGGATGAAGCAGAGCCTCGAGCACAGAGCAGAATCAGGTGAGGGAGGGTCAGGGATATGCTCAAAACCAAAGGCTGAGAGCAGGGACCTGTCTGGGAAGAGAGGTGTGACCCAAGGGATGGGGAAGGTTGGAGGGCCTGGCCTTGGAACAGCCTCATAAAAGAATTTCAGGTTTGACTTCTGAAATTTAATAACTTTAATTTTATAAGAAAAAGATGCAGGTCTGCATAAACATGTTAAAAAATCCCAGTCCCCTTGTTCAGACCCAAACAGAGCTGTTAAAAAACCCCAAGCAGCACAACTGTAATAGAAATTCACCTGTCAACATCCGAGGTAATTCAGTTTGGCATAAATTATAAACTAAATGCAAAGTAGGTAAAAAACCTCAATATATCCTAAAAATGTCGTGGGAGGTGGAAAAGACGGTTTAAGTGCAGCTGGAGAAGTCTGTTCTGTTTCCTGGTGTGTGGAGCTGCTCATCTGCAGCTTGCAGGGAAGAGCTCTGTCCCAGTCCAGCAGTGCCGTGGTGAGGATGGCCCTGGAGCTCGTGGATGCAGCGAGCCAGCAACACCCCAGTGTAATCACAGGACTTAAACCAGGAGGGTCTGTGGGTCAAAAAGGCCTCCAGAGTGTGGGAACAGCTACTGCTCTTCCCTGGCACATCCCAACGCTCCATCTCCATCCTCTGTAAGAGCAGCTGCAGGAACTGGAATGTCTTCAGTAAGGTCAGCGGGGTCCTGAGTGAGCAGCTCCTCTCCTGAGGAACTGGGGGGCAGCTCTGGAGAGGAGAACAGGGAGAGCATGAGCCAACACTTACTGTGTTTACCTGCTGTTTCCAGCACCAGAATTCCAGTCTGCAGGAAAGGCAGCTCAGAAAGAGCCAGCAAGCTGAGCTCCATTCACCAAGGCCAAAGCTATCCCAGCTGGGCACAGAGCAGTGAGGAGCTGGACTGCAGGGAACTCCTGAAATGCCAGAGCTGCACATCTTGCCCCTTCTTAGCAAAGCAGCCCCTGCATCCCCTTTCCCCAGCAGCTGCTCAGCCCTGCCCTGAGGGTAAGCCCTGACCCAGGTTCTCACCACTGAGCTGGGCCTGGCTGGGCTGGGCCTGGCTGAGCCCCTGCAGCCTCGCCTGCCTCCTCTCCAGTGCCAGCTGCCTGTTCTTCTTCATCCGCTCCTGCTGCTCCTCTGTGAGAGCCGTGCCAGGCAGGCATTGCAGTTCTTCTGCATTCCCAGAGCTGGAATGTGCATCTGCAGCAGCTGCATCCAGTCCATTGCTTTCCCCTTCTCCTTCTGGGTAAAAATGAGTGGTGGGAGGGGGAAGAGGGATGCAAGTCAACACTTTAAACCCACTACACACCTATCAGAAGTTCATTTTCAAAGCATTTCTATGTTCTACATCTTACAGTTGTATTGGCAGCTGAAGATCAGCCCACAGTTTAGTTTTAACGGGTAATTTTCTGCCAAGGTCCACATACCTGATATTCAAAGGATACAGGAACTGCTCATCAGAGATGCCCCCACAATAATCAGTGTCTATCTGTGTACTGAGGGAGCTACAGGACCTGTGCCTGAAGGTTCAAAGGACACAGTAAATCCAGGTAATCCTTACAGAAAGGCCAGGAAATGTTCTTCCCACCCTATTCATGTGACGCTGTCCTTCAGGAAGCGGCAGGAGTAGCTATGGGAATTCCAAACTTTCAAGGCCAGCTTGGATGGGGCTTGGAGCAACCTGGGCTGGTGGAAGGTGTCCCTGCCATGGCAGGGGGTGGAACAAGATGAGCTTTAAGGTCCCTCCCAACACAAACCACGAAAGATGGAGGCAGTTTAATCAGACAAGCTTCACCCACCAAGAGAGCAGCAGAGCACTCCCAAAGGAGTGCCCAGGGCCTCTGCACCACCTGAGCCTGGGGACAGAAGCGTGAGCTGGCACAAGGTGCTGGTTGTTCACACAGCACTCCAGCTCCAGGTTTGGTTTCTGGGAGATGCCACCCACGCTCTGCAGAGCAGCTGCAGCACCACCCCCAGCTGAGAGCAGCCCAGAGGAACCCGAATGTGTGGGAGCATCGCACAGGACGCCTGATGGCTCTGCAGGGCCTGTCGGCAGCAGCCACTGTCACTGCGTGTCACTGTGTGTGGCTGCCCAGGGCTGCACCCACCTCCAGCCAGTGCAGCCCAGGGGCAGGGCGAGCCACAGGTCACCATCTGCCAAAGAACAGCCCACGGGGGACACCAGGGGAACTCATCCCCCAGAACACCTTCCAAGGCACTGGCAGTCTGGAGTCTGATCTTCATGAGAACACAGCCTGGACGATGGTTCAGGAGAGACTCCTGATGGAAGGGTGGAAACCTGCACAGCACCTCAGGAATGACGATGAAATTCTCCATTTCTGCTAATAAAGCTTCTTTCAAGCTACCTCTGTTTCTTCCTTTCCTTAAAAAACTGTTGATGTCTAATCACAAGTTTCACAGAAGTTTGGTTTTAAAACTGAGACCACTCAGCAATTTTTTCCACATTAGAAAAATGTATCATGATCATTAATTTCTGGTCAGTAGAAGGGGAAGTGAAGTCATTTTAAAGCACTGACAAACCTCACAGAGAGCATACCTTCATTATTTTTGTAGTCTTCATGTAAAATAGGAAGGTCAAGTCTAATCCTCTTTAGGCAGGTCTGCAAAGGAGAGATTAAATACTGGTACTTCAGCTGTAGCAACTTTTTTTGGTCAACACTGGAAACGATGTTAAAACCACAGCACTTTTACACTTTGTTACTCTGAAAATATACTCTCTTCACTCCATGTCTGTCAGACCCACAACTGTCAGTGCTGTGCATCATTTTTCCCAGTCCTACACCCATCACCCAGCCAGGTGAAGCAAAGATTCTTCATCTTCTTTGGCAGGTTCAAACATGAAAAACCAAGCACCAAAACCCCAAAAGCCAACCTGCCCCAGCACTCTGAAACAACTCACTGTGGTTAAAGATGTCCTGAAGTCAACCCTCTGAAGTATTAATTCAAATTATTATCCAGTATTTATATCTAAATATAAATATTTATATCGAAATATAAATACTGGAAAGGGCTTTAAACAGTGAGAAGTTAATTTAAGTAACATTATAATTGTTAGCAATGTGAACAACTTCAGGCTCCTTTTGCTGCACAACTGATCTCCCAAACCAACCTCCTGGACTGGTCCATAGGGCACGACATACCTGCACTTCCTTTTTGTTTCCCAGATTCTCCACTCTGTCAATGAAATCCTCAAACTGCAGCTGTGGGAACAGTCTGTGTGCCCAGTGCTCCATATGCTGGATGAGTGTCTTCAGGTCCTCTGCCTGCAGCATAAAAAACAACACCTGGCTGCTCAGAGCTGGCAAAGCCAGGAGGCTGCAGAGGGAAAAGGGACAGCAACACTCCTGAAAACACAAAGTATCTGCAGCTCCAGTCTCTTGAAAATTTAGGCAGGATGAACACCTGGGTAACTTTTCCTTCCCCCTCCCACAAGACTCTTCCACTGCCCAAGTCTCACCTCGTGCCCTTTCCCCTTGAACTTGACGTTGTCAAAGATGTGTCTGAGGGCTGGCAGTCCCCTGTCTGAGGTTAATCTGTAACAGGAAACAGGAGGAGTTATTTGAAACCCGCTTTCTTTGTTCAAATAACAAGTAAAAAACCCCAAACATAAAAAAAAACCCCTCTGACGTTCCTTAAAACAGCCCAAAGCTCCAGAGCTCTACCTGAAAGAAGTACAGAAGTCATTAAGAAAATGTACAAAATTGGACAAAGATTGCTGCAAGACCCACACCTTTTTGATCTTTTTAATTGACAGTACTTGTAGACCTGGTCCAAGCAGCTTTTTGCTTTTGATTACAGAAAGAGAATTGAATGGTTCACCTGTGGTATCACTGACTAACCCACCAGTGCCTTTAAATCAGACCAAACTGAAAGCCTGGACTCTTTATTGGCTATAAAGAGCTTACACCAGTTTTAGTGATAACAGCAAAGAAAACCTAAAAATCTCTTCTATAGAGTTCATCCAGTTTGTACATAAAGCAGGTGTAAGTGTGCTTTATTTAGTGTCTTAGAGGGCCCATTATATTGAGGTCTTATTTTGAAGCAGATTTGAACTAAACCAAGAAATCTACAGTTCTGTGCCTGAAGCAAAATCACGATGTTCAGGTGTAAACAATAAATATTTATAAATAATATCTCTTAAAGTACCAGTCATGTACTAAGCCCCAAGAAGAATTCAAGCCAGTTTGACTAAAAATAGCATTATACAGCAGGCAGGGAATGCAAGGTTCAGACACTGCATCCCAAAGGCACTTTCCCATCTCCTGACCCTGCACTCAGCAGGGATCACCAGGACCCTTCCTCCTCCTCCTCCCACAGCCAAATTCATCACAAAAAGAGACACCCCGTTAAAATTTACCTCTGGGCATCCAGTTTGGGCCTTGGCCTTTTAAGAGCATTCCGTGGGACCACAGCAGAGTCCTTGCTTTGTGTCTGCTGCTTCTCATCTGCACCCAGGGAAGGAAACACTCTCTGAGTATATAACTGAGCATACAACTCAACTGACATCAGCTACAACTGCATCACGTACACATTTTTAAGTTTCTGCCCTACCAGAGAAGCAGCATCACAAGCATTCCATGGTAGATACAGTATTTAAAAAAATAACTGCATGTTTCATGCTGCTCCTCCCACAAGACAGATTTTAAGCAAATCCTTCTCTGCAAAATACGAAGAATCAACTTTTCTAACACAGTAGGTTCCTTGAAAGTGCAATTTTCTCATTTTAGAACTTTCATGAGGGCGCCTGCAGTGCCCTCAAAAAGCAGGCAGAGGTGGTGTGACAATAAACAACGTGTCTTTTAAGAAGCAAAGCCCAAACACTTGTTGATTGGGGCTCATTTATTATTTGACTAAACAGACAAGGCACCACTGCCCATCTCATCTCATAATAGCAATTATTATACTGATTTCTTGGTTTATTTTTTGTTCCTTTGACCCTCAGGAATTCAGAAGTTCTCCTTTTCACGCCTCAAGGAATTAAGTCTATCCCAAATCCTATTTTCCAGTGAACTGACAGAGTGAGATTGTTCCTGGGTCATATGCTCTACAAAATCTACTAATAACTCCCTGGAAAATTACACTCAACACTCTCATCTCTTCTAAAATCCAAGTCATCAAGTGTAGCTATAGATCACTGCTGGATAATTATCTCTAAAGCATCACTTCATCAGAAGAGCTTGAATTCTATAAAGATCCCTTTGTGTGCCTATTTTTCACGGAATCCACCAAGACAAACTCTCCCCACAAGATGGAAAGCACAGACTGGTTAACAATTTAAATCTGCCATTTGTTTTCTGGCTATTTTCATGCAGTGAACTCCAAGTCAGTGAAGCACAAGACGGATAATTTTGATTACACAGCGTTAAAATGGGATTTTTAGGGGTCGGGGGAGGGTGTTCACCTGCATGAGCCTGAGCCCACTCAGCATCGTCCCTTCCAGGGGAGGCAGGAGGTGGGAGAGGTGGGAATGTTTCGTCCTCGGTGTTCTCGTAATCAGGGAGATCAAAGAGATTGTTCTCCAAAGGATCTAACATTGCCACAAAGCAGCTTTTATTCCCCTCCTGAAAAAAAAAGACCCAAAAAACCAAAAACAAACAACCAAACAACACCAAAAGCGTTAAAGAGAAGCAGCGAGGCTGCCACAGAGGCAGAGAAACATCAGTTATACACAGTAAACCTACAGATTTTTCGAAGATTTGCCAAGCAGAAACCGGACCGTCCCACAAATTAAGCAGCGAATACCACGCAGAGGGATGACACAACCCAGCCGAATAAAACAAAGGGTTTGTCGTGTTTCAACTCGCCGAAGTTACTTGGCAGTGGCAGGAATAAACCAAAATAAATAGATTTATAACCACAGCGCTTATCGGGGCAGCTGTGCACTCACGTCCCCGATATCGGAGGTTAAGGGGGGGTAATTCCCCAAATTCTCAGCTTACTCGGAAAGGCGGTCTGGAGGAGGAGTCCCTTTCCCGGCTCTTTAGCGAAGCGAATTCCAGGGACTGGGGTGAGGCGGGTGGCGGCAGGGCTGCGCTCCCCGGCTCCGGGCGGCTTGTATTTCTTAGGAGAAGCCCTTTCTTTCCCGGGCAGTTTGTATTTCGAAGGAAAAGCCCTTTTTTTCCCGGGCAGATCACGGCGGGGTGAAGGCTCCTCACCGCTCCCGCCGTGAGGGGCCCGGGCCGGGCCGTGAGGGGCCCCCAAGTCCCGCGAGAGCCGCGCGCCTCGCGAGCTCCGGGAGCGGCGGCTGAGGGGGTTTGGCGCCAAAGCGCGGAGGGCGGGGCCGGGCGGCTGAGGGGGCTGAGGGGGCTCCGGGGGTAGCTGAGGGGACTCCAGGGTTGGGAGCTCCTGATCCGGCCCCGCTCCCTGTGGGATGTGCTGTGGAGTCACTGAACGGACTGGCGGGAAGGGACAGTGAGGATGGCCTCGTTCCAACCCCTGCCATGGGCAGGGACGCCTTGCGCTAGACCGGGTTGCTCCAAGCCTTGTCCAGCCTGGCGCTGGACGCTTCCCATAGGGATGGGGAGTCCACAACATACCGGTAAATTCCACAAGTCTCATAGCCAGCAATTCCAGAAGTCTCACAGCTCAGTGCACAACTGTCAATTTAGAGAAGAAAGCAGACACTTCACTACATAATTTCCATGAACAAGCTCAATCAGGGAGCTGAAATGAAGCATTAGAAGACACGGTGTGGTTTGGAGAACACACACTACTATGTTACGTGACTGTGCCAAACCCTGACCCGGCCAACCCAAGACAAATTCCTAGGAAACTTTTGCTTGAACCAGGAACAGTTCACAGAATCCCATGGGAGGTGAACAGAATTCCAGGAGTCTCCTGGCTCAGTGCACAGGTGAGTGTGTGGCTGACTCCGGGGCAGCCTCACAAAACTGGCAGTTAAAACAACATCTCCAAAAGATCCGAATTTCCTGTAAATGCAAAGGACTCTGTTCTGGAAAAATACACCGCTTTTCAACTCCTGCTTATTTACAACATGTTTGAGGTTCTTTATAAATTACCCTTGCTACTTAGGTGGGTTATATGACTGCCCAAGGCACCTGCTCATTTCTAGCATGAGTTTTAACATCAGAATCCCAGATGGGTTGAGGGGAGAGGGACCTTAAAGACCAGCTCATTCCAGCCCTAATTCCACGGGCAGGGACACCTTCCACTAGCCCAGGTTGCTCTAAGCCCTGTCCAACCTTGATGGGGATGAGGGTTAAATTAGAAGTATCTAATGTTGGAAAGCCCCCAGTGAATCAGCCCTAGGAACGGGATTTAAAATAGTGCCTGTTGAGCCCTTTCTCACTTCACAGGATCAGAGGATTATTGAGGTTGGAAAAGCCCTCCCAGCCCATGGATCCCCCTGTGCCCAGCCCAGAGCACTGAGTGCCACTGGCCAGGCCTTCCCTGGACACCTCCAGGGCTGGGCACTCCAAACCTCCCTGGGCAGCCCCTGCCAAGGCCTGACCACCCTTTCCATGAGGAAATTCCTCCTGATGTCCAACCTGACCCTCCCCTGGCACAGTTTGAGGCCGTTCCCTCTCCTCCTGTCCCTGTTCCCTGGGAGCAGAGCCCGGCTCCCCCCTCCTGTCAGGGGGTCACAGAGCCAGAAGGTCCCCCCTGAGCCTCCTTTTCTCCAGGCTGAGCCCCCCCAGCTCCCTCAGCCCCTCCTGCTGCTCCAGCCCCTTCCCTGGACACCTCCAGGACAGGGAGTGATCCCAAGCTCCCCTCCATCCAGATGCCAGCCAGAGCCTGCTGGGAATTTCAAACTGAGCAGTTTGCAGTTGTCCAGGCTGGAATAAATATCTGGAATAAATCTGCTGAGCCCTCAGGGCCTTGGCAGCTGGGCACAGAAAGTGCCATGTAAGGATCTGGGCTGCAGGAACAACAGCAGAGGCTCCAGGCTCCCGACTCCAAGGCAGTTGGAGCTGGAAAATCGTCCTCATATTTTACAGCTCAGTCCATAGAAGGGTATCTGGCTTAAATTACAGCCTCTTCATTCTAACAAAATTATAGAAATTAATGAAAAATAGTAATACATTAAAGGAATTGGGTTTTTCCTCCTCTATAAATTCAAATTTGATATATAACGTTGCAGGTAATTTAATGTATTCCTTCTAGTACGACAAAATCAATTGAAGTTACTTTCTGGTTAAAATTATTTTAACAGTTGATGTTTGAAATGTGTATTTCCAGTTGCAGCAGCATCTTTTACAGTCAAGAATACATTAAATATAGGGAGAACACACTAATGGATTTTTTAGGATTTTTAGGATTGAATCCATTTATCTTAGCTTTTTAGATATGGCCAATTTCTTCAACCGACTGAGGCACTTGAAGTATGAAAATTAACACAAAGATTTAATAATAATGATAATAATAATCATCATAGATCAAACGCTGCTAATTTCCAGTGCAAAGCACTGTAATCGTGTCACATAAAATCACTGAAAATCAGAGGTCTGTAGGATGAGCTCCTTGCATTGAAAATAATAATCACTCTTTATACTGAAAAAATTCTTACAAATAAAAAAAGCAGAAGATCACTCAGAGTCTCTGCAGAGATAGAGTGTTACAAAACTGACCATATTTATGCAGCTTGGATGAATCGATATTTCTGAAGAGTGTTTAATTAGAGACTGGGCTTGGTGATCTAGGAGGTTCTTTGCAGTCCTGTGTTTCTAATTAAATAAAAAGCAAGTGCTGGCAGACATTGATTATTGGTTTTTCCTCAGGAAATGAATAACCAGCCACATGCTGATAAAATAATAAGTCAGGGGGAAAAAAAAACCCAACCAAACAAATAAAAGCCCCAGCACAGGTTGCTTCTGTTCTAGAAAACGCGTCTGGTTTCGAGTTTAGGTGACATGGAAATATTACTGATTGTTTCTGTGTGGATTAATGCAATTCCATTAGAAAAGCTGCAGAAAATTCGCACCTTATTTTCTATTTCAGTCCCATTTCCTGCTTTGTTACACGTAATGTATGGCAGAGCAAATCTGTCAGATGGATAATTGCCCTTTTCTGTGCTTGGAGGGGTTTATTCCTGAGGGAGCAGCATTTGCTCTGCAAAAAAAAAAACCTCTAAATATTCTGTTGGCAAAGCTGCTCATGGAATAAACCCTCAGCACAACCGGTCCCATCGCAGCTGTGTTAGTGGGAGATCACATCTTAAAATTAAGCAAATTCCAGCTCTTTGGCATTTATATTTATTTATATTTATATCTTGCTAATCTAATCTGAATTTTATGCCATACAGTCACTTTAAACACTACTTTAGTAGATCACAAAGCACTGAAATTTTGTTCTGCCCCACAGAGCTCCTGTTTCTTGAGGAAAACGAGGTGCTCAAAGCAGGTTGGGATCTGTCAGTCTGTCTGTCAGCCCCCTTCAAACACTTGTTGATCCTGTTGGCCAATCTCAATCAAATTCCAACCAGGCTTCTTGAATTCCATCCCTTTCTGGACTAATTATTTCCTTAACTTGCTTTGCTAACCACTAACTAGATTAAGAAGTATTAATTCTTACAGATAGAAGATTGTGTACGTTTTGGCAGTAGAATATGCAGCTTTACGTGGCAATCGAGTTTGAAAGGTTGGGTTAATTTAGCTGTAATTAATCTACATAGTAATTGTGTTTTTCTTTTCAGACAAGAAATTAGAAAAACACTGTGTTTCCATAAGGGGAAAAAAGTGGTAATGAAGACAAGTTTCTTTGTTCCACTTCTATTTACAGAGACAAATTACTTCTGTTTTCCCCGAGCAGTGGTGGAATCAATAAATCAGAAACTCTCCCTGCTCAGAAGCCTCTCACAGAAATCACACCCCCACCTATTTTTAATTCATCTTTTCCTCTGTGATTCACCCCCAGAAACACCTGTTTGTAAAGAAAACGCAGTTCCTTCCACGGAGAATATTCCGATTCCCAAAACACCTGTTTTGTTTTGGGCTGGGGAAATGTGTTTAATTTAAATTAAAGTTGCAAATGCCCTGAGGTTAAATGGCTTTGTTTTACAGATGTTCAAACCGACCTACAACAGCACAGAAAGGATTTCTACGGTGGTGTCAACCCATACACAGGTGAATTTATTTCTATATTCAGTCAACCCAAGGTATTTTGGGCTTTGTGCAGTGGGTCAAAGGGATTTTAAAAGAGGTTCCTGAATTCAGTAACCACAGCCGATGTTCTCAGTGCAAGGATAAAACGCTCCAGAGGAGGGAGCTGTCCCTTAATAGCTGGAATTGGACGGAGGGAAAAAGTCTTTGAACGGCAAAGCTGTGAAAATAGTAGTTTAATTTTTTTTTTTGTTTAACTGTAGAAATGTAAGCTGTCAGGAGCTTTATAGCATTTTTGCATCATATGTCCATCATTTCAGTTAATGATTTGTTTCATCATTTCAGTTAATGATTTGTTCATCAGTTAACGACTACTTAATGATTACAAATACAATTTTAATTTTAGAATCGAAACGAGCAGAACTCAGACCGGTTCTTCACAGAAATTATTTCCAGTATAAATTTTGTCGTGGAAGTTACTCCTGCACTTCTTGTTAATTTGTGTCTGGATCAACTCACGGGAGCATCAAACCTGTCCACAGCTGTAAAGAAGTTGCTCATTCAAGTGATTTATTCACATGTCTTGTATATGAAAAAGACTGTGAGGAAATATATAAAAAAATGTGGTTTTTATGGCATGAGTGATGAAGAGCAGGTGACTGTGACCACTTCCCAGATGGAGGCATCCCAGGCATTGATCTTTTCCTGCTCCCAGGCAATAGGAATAAAGGACAGAAACACCACCAGTGACCGTGCTCAGTGCTGGCACTGCCACACACACTGCTTTGTCACTCCTGGACCAGTCCCAGCCATGAAGCACCACCCTAGCACTGAGTCAGTGCTGCTGCTTCACTTCGTGGCTCCTGTGTGTGTGAGAGAGGCTTCATCGACCACTTCAGCAAGTTTATGAGTAACTGCAGGGGTTTCTTTGCTCGTGTCTCACGGTTGGTGGCAGATGGAGCCCTGTGTGGGACACACATGGACAGTGCAATGGGAGGAATGTCCCAGCTGTGTCAGAAACCACAGGGAATCTGCAATCCCTTCCCAGTGCATCACTTCTACAGGACTTCAAACTGAGTTTTCCTCTGAATTCTGCTTGATTCAGACAATGAGAAATTAACCCTATAAAGAACCTCAAACTTTACCGAAGTTTCTCTGCAGATCTCAGCGGCACAGACAGCATTGCAGGGTCAGAAACCCAACACACACAACTCCTTTCATCTCTTCAATCTCACCACACGAGCAGCATCTCAGTGTCACAGTTACACTGCCCAGGTTGGCTTCGTTGATCTGAATATTCCACATCCCACCTGTAAACACAAAGGAGCCTGTTTGGGAAAAAATACGCTGCTTTTCAACTCCTGCTTATTTACAGCATGTTTAAGGCTCTTTATAAGCTACCCTTGTACTTAGGTGGGATATTCGGCTGCCCAAGACATCTGCTCGTTTCTAGCATGAATATCATCATCTGAACATCACAGAGTCCCGGACTGGTTTGAGTCGGGAGGGACTTTGAAGAGCAGCTCATTCCAGCCCTCCTTCCACGGCCAGGGACACCTTCTGCCTATCCCAGGCTGCTCCGAGCCCCGTCCAGCCTGGCCTGGGACGCTCCCAGGGATGCAGGGGCAGCCACAGCTTCTCTGGGCACGCTGTGCCAGGGCCTGCCCGCCCTCACAGGGAGGATTTTATTGCCAGTCTCGCCCTGACCGCGGACAGGGTGGTGAGGGCACACTGAGGGCACACTGAGGGCACACTGAGGGCAGCGCTGAGGGCACACTGAGGGCACACTGAGAGCACACTGAGGGCACACTGAGGGCACACTGAGGGCACACTGAGGGCACACTGAGGGGACACTGAGGGGACACTGAGGGCACACTGAGGGCACACTGAGGGGACACTGAGGGCACACTGAGGGCACACTGAGGGGACACTGAGGGGACACTGAGGGCACACTGAGGGCACACTGAGGGGACACTGAGGGCACACTGAGAGCACACTGAGGCACACTGAGGGCACACTGAGGGCACACTGAGGGCACACTGAGGGCAGGGCTGAGGGCACCGCTCTACCGGGGCTTCGCTCCTCGCCGTGCGCATGCGCCCTCCCCCGCGCGTGCGCGGCGCGGTGGCGGTCAGCGCGCGCCGGCGCGTTCCCGGCCGGGCACATCCCGATCCCATCCCGATCCCATCCCAGTCCCGAGCCCATCCCGATCCCGGTCCCATCCCGGGCAGCGCCGCCGCACCCGCCGAGCGCTCGGAGCGGGCACCGCTCTCCGCCACCCGCACACGCCGCAGCCCGCGGGGGGAGGGCAGCGCCGCCCGGGGCGCCCCGTCCGCGTTCCCCGGCGCAGGAAGGGGCCGGTGCCGCCCCGAGCGGGGCCCCGCCCGCCCCCGCGCCCCGCACGATGCCCAAGAAGAAGCCCGGGCCGATCCAGCTGAACCCCGCTCCCGATGGATCCGCCGTGAACGGCACCAGCTCCGCAGAGTGAGTGTGGCCGGGGGGTGCGGGGCGGGCTGCGGGGCTGCCAGCGGTACCCCAGGAACACCCCGGCTCTCCATCCTCACCCCTGCGCGGCTCCCGCTCGGAGCCGCCGCTGCCGGCTGAGGGGATGGTGCTGTCGGCCATAAACAAACTTCTGTCACATACGCGAGGTGAAAAAAAAAACCAAACCCGGTGGGAAAACAGAGGGAAACTTGACTAACTCTCCTCTCCCAGCCGATAAGGGTGTCTGCTCGATTCTTAGCTTATATAATTACCCAGTGAGTGCCAAATTACACGTTTCCAGCAGCACATTTCATCAGCGCGTGTGTGGGAGAAATTACACTGAAAACCGCAGATTTGTAGAGAAGGTGTTTTTGTTTTGGTTTCCCTCTGTCCTTGGCGTTAAACCAAACAATCGCAAGGTGCAGTAAATCTGTTTTTCGGTGATTAACGTGTGCTGGGAGTGTGTGTGTGTGTTGGGGGGGGGCAAAAGCCTCTGAGCTGTGCTGGGCGCGATACAAACATGACAGTGTAAATGTGGCGAGGTCTGAGCTGATCGTGGGGACGCTTCTGGGAGAGAAAACGCCGAATATTGGGCTGCTACATGTTGCTGATGAACCTGTGTTACGTGTTGCCTGTGGGTGAGCAGGGTGGGCTCAGTCGTGCGGGTAAAGCTCCAGCACCCGAAGTGCTGTGGAAGGTTTTAATTTGGGTGGGGGTTAACACCTTGATTTTCAGACCGAGGTGTTGGGCTGGCTCTGAAACAAAGCTGTGGCTTGGAGGAGCAGATTCCTGCCCCTGTATGGTCAGTTCGGTGTCCTCTGGGATGTGTAAACTGAGCTCCGATGTGCTGAGGTACCACCCTGACGGAGGGATGGGAGGCAGGATTGCAGAGATGTGTGCGAGTCCAGGGCTTTAAAGTGCATTGCAAGTGGCGTTGCTCATTTCCAGGCGGGCTCAGAGCTCCTTAAACCACCCAAACATCTACAAAAAAACCCCTCACCAAAACCAACCCAACCACGACAGAAATGTAACCCCAAAAACGAGCCAACACCCCCCTAAAAAAATAAAAAATTCAACATCTAGCAGCTCCAGCTGTGACATTTCTAGCAAACTCTTTTGGTGATTAACTGGGAGATGAGCTGGTTAAAAACTGTTCTTTGGCTGGAGTTGCTGATTGTACCTCAGCATTATGATCTGAATATTATGCAGCTTTTGTTCTGGATTGACAGGGAGAAAATACTAATATTTTATGTTTGCCTGTGTAGCATTTTCCAGTTGATTTCCTTCAAGGCAGTTGGGGATACGTTGATTTGGTCTTCAGGGATCCCTTTGCATACCAGTTTTGCTCTGCAGACTAAATCTGATAAAGCATCACTTGCTGATTGTGGTACCTGAGGTCAATCCCCTCGCTGGCAACACATTAAATATCCTACCTCTTCCCTCAAGGAGTGCCATTAATTTTAAATTGCATTTCCATGCCTGACACTCATTTACCTGTTGGAAACCTTTGGGGACACACGGGAATGTTGAGGTTTGTGTGCACAGATGAGCTGTCCTGCCTCATTTTCTGCTCAGTGTGTTGATCCGGCTGGAGGGGGTGTGGGTGTCTCCCAGACTTCTTTGGCATATGGAAGGTCTTCCAAGCTTTTGCCAGGCTTAGGGATGTCCTGTATGTAGCTTAGTGAAAGTAAATTCAGCAGCCAGTTGTCCTATAAACAGCCAGGATTAATTAATCCTGGAAATATCCCCTTGTCCTGCTAATTTTAAACCCTGGTTGTGAAAGGGCTCCAACAGCAAAGAGAAACTGCATCAGGATTTGGGAATGTCACTGGAATTAAGGTGAAAACAGTGTTGTTTTTCATTTCCTTCATGTGTGAGGTTGTTTATTTTTCCCCCCTCTCCTGCTCTGTGCTCTCCCCCTGAATTCCACAGTGGAGGTGTTTGTGCACCGACCAGCATTCCGAGTATTCCGTGCATCCCTGCTCTGCCATGTGAACCCTTCCTAAAGCTCTGGGCCTGCCTGCCTGGAATTTTGGCTATGGGAGAGCCTCCTCTGCTTCCCCCACGTACAACCCTGTCCTTCTGCAAACGCTTCCCTGCTCCTTGGGGACCACAAAGAACGGGAAGAGCTCAAATGACGGGGCCGGGGGAAAGGAGAATTCCCGGCGAGGCGATGAAATTCCTGCCTGGGAGCGCGTGAAGGACCCAAACACCCAGGAGGAAGGAAGTTATTCAGGCCCAAAGGCAGCGTTGGCCCAGACCCAAAGGGATGGGGATGTGCCTCAGCCAGGGGCAGTTCCACGCTGGAATTCCGGGGCTGTCACTGGGGGGAAGGTTCTGTAAGTTATTAACGCTGTTAGGAACGAGCCCAGCTGACACTGGGACTTCCTGGCACAAGGGAAGGGGAAAGGGAGGAAATGAAAGCAGGGGCTGGATGATTCAGGATGTCCTGCTTTCCATTTGTGTCCTGCCCTCTGTCTCGTCCTTATTTGGTGACGGGAACTCCTTGACTGGAGTCAGACAAACTTGCAGGGCTGCAAGGGTCTCATGTGCACCATTCTTTCCTCATTTTTATTTCTTTTTCTCTTTTTTTTTTAATTTTTTCCTGGCAAAGTAGTCTAAAGGAGAGTTAGGGCACTTACAATAGTCATTACATATACATGTAATGACTAAATTTAATATATATATCCATATATATACACACACATTTAATATGCAATATATATATAATATATATACATATGTATATAATATATACACAAATGTATGCAATATACAATATAAATGTATGCAATATATAATGCAATATATAATGTGCATTTAGTATATATATACACACACATTTAATGAATACACAACTTAATGAAAATTTCCTGATGTTTTCCACTGACAACACATTCTATTTGCTAAAAGAATAAATGAAGCTATTTAAATTAATATATTAAATATTAATATTAATATTCTGCACAGAACACAGGGGGGAAAAAAAACACCCAGCCAAACCTGAAAGAAAATTGATAGAAGGAACAGTGTTTGGGCTGAACGTGCTGGGGTGGTTTAAGGTCTAAACAACCAAAAAAAAAAACCAAACCCTACCAGGCTACTAAATACCAGATAAGGGAGCCTTAGATAAGATTTTATATCTTAAATCAGATTTTAAATCGAGGTACATAATTTAGGAGTTTGGTTTGGAGGTGGTTTTTTTTTTTTGCTTGTTGTTGCTGTTTATTCTGGGTTAAATTGCATTTAAAGAAGCCCCTGAATGGCTGGTGGGACCTCTGAGTGCAGCTGCCTGGGTTTGATGGGCAAAGAAGGGTTTGGGGATTGTGCAGAAGTGATTTGAACTTCAATTTACATCATCATTTGCAAAAAAAAAGCCATTTCTTTCTAACAGGGCATCCTGCAATTCTCATCTTTCTCAAGAGAACTCCCATCTGGGCTCTGGGGGAGTAGGAGGGTCATGTCCCATCAGCTGTGGGGTTTTTGGTTTGGGATTTTATGCTCTTTAAGGTCCCTTTGTGGTGTCTTTCCCAGTGGATTTTGTTCCCAGAGGGTTTGTCCTCCACAGAGTGATTTTTCTTTTTGGTCAATTTTCTTGGCTGTGAGTTCAGGTGAAACGAAGGGGAAGATTTTCCCAGCTGGGAATTTTAGTGGTTTCTGGGTCACTCCTGCCTTGCTTCAGGGGGGGATTTTTGCTTTGCTGTTATTTTTTTTTTTTTTCCTCATGGAATTCCTTGGATTTCAGGGGAGCTTTGTGCCTGTGTGGAGTGTTCTGGAGGATTAGACCCTGGAATTTTATGACTGGTCTGCCTGGATTGCAGTTGCATTCAACATGTACCCAGAATTACTGCAAGCTTGTAAATATTAAAAAAAAAAAAAATTAGAAACTTCTCTTTTTTTACCCCCTACTAATGAAGGATTAACAAAGCCTCCAAATACACGTGGCATGAGAGATATTTTAGATTAAAATATTCTCCTGCCCAGCTTTCTCTTTTAATGTGCACGAGCCTTCACTGAATTAGAACCAGCAGTTTAATGTTACTTAAGCAAACTAATAGAACATGTGAGCTGCTCTAATAAAATAATGAAAAGTGAGAGCCTGCAGCACTTCACTGGCTTCTTATTTTATTTCTGGATGCATGTGCTGAGAAAAAAACGAGAGTACACCACTAGTAGAGGAATTAATGCCAATGGCACATTGACCTGTGCTGCTTTAGGCAGGTTTTAGTTGACAATTATGGATGTAGGAAAGATTTTAAGGCATTTAATAGTGTCCTGTTATCTCCTGATAGTCACATTTAAGCGTAGTGACGGTAATGGAGGAATATTTTAGTGATTATGATGTGTGTTTTTCTTTTTTAAATCGGTTTAGGAGAGTTAAATAGTGGTGGTGGGGGGGTAAAAATAAATGTGGGCGAGGGAAGTGCAGCTGTAATTGTGGATCCAGCTGCTTTTCTTGCCCCTTGTGCTGATCCTGCAGATAGTCAGAGGTGTGATTTCACAACGGAGGTTGTGCAAGATCCTGCTCCTTCTGCAGAGTCCTGTCCCCTCCTCGCTGGAGCTGCTGTCCCTGAGTCAGAGGGGGATGCTCCTGCCTGGGGACTCACCCTCCACACAACCCCACGGGGGGTTTCTGGGGGTCTGTCCTCTCGTGGTGGGTTTACCCAGGGAAATGATCCTGCTGGGAACGGGCTGGATTTGTAGTTGATTTTGACTTGGGAAGGGCTGGAATGGCTCAGGGCAGGGACAAGGCAGAGCCACCTCCTTTGGCAGGAGCCCAGGCCTTTGCAGGATGAAGCGAGTGCACGTTGCCAGCCTGAGAGGCACTGCTGAGAAATGTGGAAATTCAGTCATTGCAGCCCTTTCTGAGCAGCACATCTTTTAATTGAACACTCTCAGCTCTTTGTCTCCAGAGGAACGAGTGACCTGGGAGACCTTCCAGTCTCATCTGTAGCCAAAAAAGAGGCTTTACCTTGTCCCTTTCAACCCCAGCATTTGGTTGAATTATTTGTGGGTATAACAACAGTGCTGCTCACCTGGGAGAGGGGGCTTTGCTTTAGCCCTGGTTTAAAAAAACAAGCGTGGAAATCGTGGGGAATTTACATGAGACGGGAAATCCATCAACCAGTTATGAGAGTGGGTTTGGACTAAATATTTCAGTGTATACAGGAGGAACATCCTGCAGTTACCTGAGGAAGGAATTTTCTATTCTGTATTACAAACCTGTAGGTAGTTTGTTCCCTTTCAATTATTAAGTTCTAAATTTTCCAGTAAAAAAGCTCTTCCTCCTTTTTTTCCCCGCGTTCCCCCTTTTGCAGCTGCATTTGTTCTCCTCCCGTTGCCCTGGGGTTGGCTGGACTTTATGCTGTGGAAATTCCACTGCCAAAACAAAAAAAATGCCTCTTGGAGGAAGCAGTTTTTTGCTGGCAACACCGTTTTCCAGGTGTCTGGATATTTGGGGATCGGGTTCTTTCTTCCAAAGACTTTTGAATTTCCTTTTTTTGGGGGGTGTTTTTTTTTTCTTTTGAGGAAGCAATGGATTTTCTTTCTCCCTGTCACTAGAAATTAGTAATCAGATGATTCCTGCTTTGATATGTGTTCAATATTACTCAGACAAAAATCTTGATTACGCTTTGGAACAAATGCTCGAGGCTTCCTGCCAGTCGGTGCCCACGGGAACTGAACAACTGGGAAAGGCTCATTCAGTGCTCAGCACCTCTTGGCAAACATCTGCTGAGGAGCCCTTGGCATCTTGAGTCTTGTGTGAGCACAAGGAGAGTGGATTCCAGCAGAATCCCTCCCTCCTGGCAGCGGGGACCTGGATTCAGGAATCCTTCAGCAGGAAGCATCGAGTGGTGTCCGTGACTGGGCAAGGGATGTGAAAGCACTAAGGGTGGGAAAGCATCCCTGAGACCTGGGATGGAGATATTCCAGCAGTGTGGGATTCTTTGGATGAACCAGTATCATCTTCTTAAAAAAAATAAAAAATAAAAAAAATCTCCTTATGGCTTTTGGAAACAAACCCTTGAAACTTGCTGGCAACTCTTGTCTCCTCCTCGCAGTGTTTTGGGCAGCTCAGCATTGTTCTGTGCTTTTCCAGAACTTTTCCTTCAGTGTGGTGGGAAGATGAGTCAGCAGGTTTGCAGAATACGTTATTTTGGGAGAAAATGTTCTGTCTGGATATAGATGTGTGTGTGCCTTTCCATGGGAATATTTCTGTGTGTATTGGGATGGCATTGAGTGAAAGGCATCCATTTCTTCCACTCAAAGGCTGTGCTGAGGAGTGTTCTGGGTTATGCAATCCATCCTTTTAGAACTTGGGCAAGGATCTAAAGCATCCACCCCTGGCTTTCTCAGAATCCCACTTATGGGGGGGTGTTTTTTGGTGTTTTCTTTTGCCCATGCTGGCAGTTTCCTTTCCCAGTCCCTGCTCTGGGAATTGTGGCTCTGCAGGGAGTTTGTGCTGCTCCCAGCTCAGCCCGTGCACAGGGGAGGCTCAGTTCTAATCCTGGCCTTGAAAACTGACCCTGTAACTTCATCCCTTTTATTATTGTAGTGTCTCTCAAAGGCTGTGTAACTACCACAGGAGAGGTACTGTTACCATTGCCATTGAGTGTATTTATCCTTTGGTTCTGTCATTGCATTTAACTCCCAATTCAGAGACATAAAATGATAGAAGTGCAGGGATTGGGTAAACACCTTGTGCCAGCTGATGATCAGGATTTGTAATTCTGTGCTTTGAATTCCTGACAAGTTCATTTTTCAGTCCATAAGGAAGTGCTGATTGCCCTGTGGTTCCTTTATCCCAATGATTTCCAGTGCTGGCTGGGAAGCAATCAGTGGTGGGTGCACAGATATATATGAAAGAGAGATGGAAAACTTGCATTTCAGGGTCTGGAGATGTGGCTCTCGAATTTCTTAACTTGAGATGACCAAGTTGATTCGTGGCAAACTTTGAATGCAATTCTCCAGCAAGTCCTGAGGAAACCTTTTAACCTTTGGGGAAAATCCCAACCTTCCTTGGTTTCATTGTAATCACAGAGCTCGGGGTGCCTGAGCCTTGCTGGCAGCTCCTGCTGCCACCCAGGATAAAGGGCTGCAATTCCAAGGGGTGGCTGGGAACAGCTGTAAATAAAATCTGGTGGGAAGAGGCAGCCAGGGCGTGAATGTGATGTTTGGGCCACTCTGGGCCACTGCTGGCATTGGTGACTTTACTCTCTGGTGAGCTCTGTCTTCAATTCACGTGTGTTATTTGGCTTAGCTAAGGAAAAACAGCCCAAAAGATTTCATGGGATTGTGGTTAGGCCAGAGGAAAAGAGAGGGAGGCTTAAAGCAAAGATCCTTCCCCATCAGCTCAGCCTAGAAGGAGTTTTTGAAGTTCATGTCATGTTGGTTGGAGACCCAACGGGAGATTTGAAGTCACGACACGTATTTTGTTCTTTAAAATACGTGCCTTCAGCTTTAGAAAAATGAGGCTGGTGGAAGGGGTCCCTGCCCATGGCAGGGGATGGATCAAGATGGGCTTTAAGATCCCTTCCCACTCAAACCACTCTGAGAATCTGTGATGTTCAGATGTTAAAATCCATGCTGGAAATGAGCAGGTGCCTTGGGCAGTCATATAACCCACCTAAGAGCAAGGGTCACTTAGAAAGAACCTCAGACATGTTGCAGGGATTGTAAATAAACAGGAGTTGTCTGTTTTTCCAGAACAGACTCCTTTGCATTTACAGGGAATTCGGATCTTTTGGAGATGTTGTTTTAACTGCCAGTTTTGTGAGGCTGCCCCGGAGTCAGCCCACACACTCACCTGTGCACTGAGCCAGGAGACTCCTGGAATTCTGTTCACCTCCCATGTGACTCTGTGAACTGTTCCTGGTTCAAGCAAAAGTTTCCTAGGAATTTGTCTTGTTGGCCAGGTTTGGCACAGTCACGTAACATAGTAGTGTGTGTTCTCCAAACCACACCGTGTCTTCATGTTCCTAATGCTTCATTTCAGCTCCCTGATTGAGCTTGTTCATGGAAATTATGTAGTGAAGTGCCTGCTTTCTTCTCTAAATTGACAGCTGTGTGGGCTTGGGGAAAGCATTACTGTCACTGTTCTGGAAAACAACCCCCAAGCCTGTATCCTCATGCGACAGGAGAGCTGAAAGTGAAAGTACTTCTTGATGCTTTCACTCACCGCTAATTGTTCAGCTTGCAAAACTGATAGTAATGGCTTTGAACAGATATTTGACAAATTGCTGGTAAAAACTGTCAGACTTTCTTCCTCCCCCCAGCACCACATTTTTCTTCTCTCTCTGAACTGAGACTTCAGAGTGGAGTTACAGCTTTGCTGTAGCCTTTAGGGTTGAGTTTGGGATTCTTTTTCCTAAGCATCCACTTCTGGCCACTGTCAGAAGGTGAGGGACTGGGGACAGGTGACACAATTTAAAGGTTCCATACAGGTGAGGTGGCACTGAGTCTGCAACGCTCCCAAGATCCCACACTGATTCTCCTTGGGAAACCTTTCTCATCTCCACCAGCCAACGGGATGTGTGTTCCCTGGGATTTCAGATGGACTGGGATGGAGGTGAGGGGTCCCTGCACACACCAGGGGTGGTTTTGGGAAGGGATTGCACTGTTTGTGTAACAAAGGGGGAGAACAGCCCTGCCCTCCCCGTGCCTTCCTCCCTGGGATCCCACTGAGCAAGCTGGACCCCATCCCCAGTGCAGCGTGTCCAGAGTGTGCTTGGCTTGCAGATGGGAGCAGTAAATGAAATGATAACCTCCTGCTGGCACGGGGGAGCCCCCAGCTGACTGGATGATCTCCTGCTTTGATGGATCCCTGGCAAAGGCTCGGGGAAAAACACAACTCCAGGACTGCAGCAGGTAGTGGGGATGAATTTTAATGGCAATCTTTGTCTCTGAAGAAAAGTTTTGTAGAATATTAAGGGACTCCTGGTGCTCCTTCTGGAGGCACACAGGAGTGTGCTGCTGCTTTGAGCTGCCAGAGCTTCCTCAACGTTCTCGTGGTGTCCTGGTGGTGAACTGACCCAAGTGTTCCCTCCTCTGTGTTTTGTATGGGCTTTAATTCAATTTGGGAAGCTCAGTGTGCAATGATTTCTTTATCCACCTGTTTCTCAGTGCTTTACACTGCGAGTTGTGATGTTTTTGTGTGGGGAGGGTCCAAAGAACAGCCCTGGGTACCTGGCAGAGGAGGGTTCTTAGAGCAGCTTGAGTTAAAAACTGAAACCTGTGAATTCCTGCCCCCTGGAAATACTCAGAGATTATTGCCACCACCAATTTTGATGACAGAAGTACTCTTTTTACTTACCTGTTTGCATTTTAAGTTGATTAATATTTAGTGCTTCAAGCAAAGGATCAGAATGGGAAAAAACTCAATTCTTTCCTCGTATCTGTCATTCAGGTGTCATAAAACTAATTCTAGTTACATCCTTCTCCTAAAAACCAACTGGAGATGCTATAGTTACATTCTGAATAACGATTCTGACAATGCATTTATTGGGTTAATACCTTTCACAGGAAGCCTTCAGATTCATTTGCTTTGCAGTGAAAGAATTGGTGCTGAAAATCTCAGGTGAGATCTGAGAACTTCTTTGCTCATCCCCACGAGGTAACGAAGGCTTTACCTCGAGAGCTGAGAACATTCTGGGGATTTTTGCAGGTGGCCAAACTCTATAGACTGAGAAACCTGCCGTGCTGAAATTCATGGAATCAATATTTTCTCATCTAGGAGAGCCTGTGGAATTTCTCGGCTCGGTGTTTGAGCAGGGACACCCCAACAATAATTTACACTTTCGAGCTACGAAATGCTTATTTTGAGTGAACGCCGAGGTTGAAACGGGCAATTTATTAATAAAAAAAGCTTTGTCCAGACAAACATGAGACTAAAGAGGTGTTATAAATGCCACCCTAGCACATTTTTTGTCAGTGAAGCAGCAGCATGAGGAGTGTTTTGTTCCATCCCAGCAGCACTGGCTGCTCCGAGTCATGTGCTCGAGCATCCCTGTGTTGTCTCCAGGGCCAGAAACCCCCTTGTGCCTGAGAGAAAAAACTGAATAGTTGTTTTCTTCAAAGCACAGCAGGGAAAGCCTCGTTTCATCCTGGTTCTGTGTCTCTGGATTTTTCCTTTTCCAAATGGACAGCCCTGCCTTCCTCAGTAATCCCTAAAATGGCAGCAAGTTCCTTCTCAAAAGGTGTAAATAAAGATAAAGGTGTGAGTTCTGTCTCTCCCAGCAGAGATCTGAGGTAAAATATGGAGTTTGTGTCCAGCATTCTGGAATTTATTGTAGGAAAGCCAGGGGTGCTTTGCTTCAATTTTTATCCCCTGATCACAGTGTGGGGAGAGCTGGTTGAGCTCTGTCCTGGGAAAGACACACTTGGACTTCAGGCTGGGATTTGTTGCTTCACTGGGAGCATTTGAGGGGCAAAAATAATCCAGCGATTCATCTTTCAGGTTTGATTTTTTTTTAATTTTTGTTTGTTTCAAAGATTTGTCTCTCTCTTGATGCTTGATCTGTAAAGCAGAGTCTGTAAGTTGGACTGACTGGGTTGTTCTTGTGAGCCCTGCTCATCTACACTTGGGAATTTCCCATCATGGGTTTCTGGGATAATTCTTGTATGAATATACAGGTGTAAAAACTGATATTATTCTGTCTTTCAGTGAAATTTGGGGTTTATTTATCATTGTTCATGGAGAACCAACCTGACCAGCACCTCACTGGGTGTCCCTTTGTCCAACAGGGTTTGAAGTTAATGTTGTATAAAGTTAGAAATAGAAATAGTTGCCTTTATTATTGGTGAAATTTGGTTTAATTTTTTAATGGAAAGCAGTTTAGGCTCCGAAAGAGTAGGTTCTTTCCCTCAAGTTTTTCATCCTAGCAACACTGTATTTCCTGGGAATGCTGCATTAAATTTGGTGAAGCAAAACTGGTATTTACTGTTAAACATTTACTCTTGCAGCAAGTGATTGTTGCAGTTGGAAGCAGGAAGTTTGAAGCTGTCATATTGGACTGAGGCGTTTCCATAGGAACTGAAGTTATTGAAATCTTGTGTCTGTAGTCCCAAATTTAACTACTGCTAAAAAGTTTTGTACTTCTGTTCTGTATGGCTTAATGAAGGTAAAACTGAGTTTCCAGCAGATGTGCCCTTAAACAGAAGGAAAAATAAGCTTAAAAGCTTTGGGCAAAAGACTTTCCATGTTTCCAGTCACTCTGCCTTTACTGGGTTTGTGTTTGGCTGTGCTTGATTCGATGACTTTTTACTAAACGAGAAGCTCCTGAATGAATGGTTAGTTCTGTAGTCACGTGAAAATCAGTAGCTAAAACATTGACCAAAACTCTGTAGGAAATCACAACACAACCTTGAGAGCCCAGGACTAAAAATAGCCTGGAGTGCTGTGCTGGGATTGGGGAGCTGAGCTCAGAAATGCAGAGTCATTAAGGCAGTTCTGGAGGGAGTGAAACTCCACGTGGATTTGGGCAGAACCTCAAGGGGAAAATGGGTATCACGAGTTTATCACTGCTTTACCTGGAATAAAATACTGTTTACTTCAATCAGAGCTGCAACAACACAGAGTTACAGGTCCTAAATGACATATTTAGGTGTAAAAATGTGGTGGATTTAATATCTGACCTCAGTGCTCCGTTGCTCTGCTGGGTAAGCTCAGCTCAGTAACCCTGCTGTCCTTTGTCCCCGGTGCAGGACAAACCTGGAAGCCCTTCAGAAGAAGCTGGAGGAGCTGGAGCTGGATGAGCAGCAGCGCAAGCGCCTCGAGGCCTTCCTCACCCAGAAGCAGAAGGTTGGGGAGCTGAAGGACGATGACTTCGAGAAGATCAGCGAGCTGGGGGCGGGGAACGGCGGGGTGGTCTTCAAAGTGTCCCACAAACCCTCTGGGCTCATCATGGCCAGAAAGGTGAGGGCTCCAAACCAGCTCTGGGACGGTGTTTGTTTGAAATACAGGGCCTTGAGGGAGGGGAATAAGTGATGGTGACACACAGAAATGACTGTTTAAGTGCCACCTCACAGGGAATTGGACCAGAAATGGGCCTGGAGGAAAAGAGAACTCACAGAAATGGGAATGAGGGAAGGCACTGGAGCTCAGTGACACCCCCTGTGTGTAGTTCCATCGTGGGGTGCAGGTTCCTGTGCAGGCACCTGTCCTTGTGCTGGGATTATTTCTCATCCTTAACAACCTGCAGCACTTGGGACCTGCTCTGCAGGAGAACTGAGAGTTTGATTTTTGTTGGTAGCTGAAATAACTGGATGTTTTCATTCGCACTTGGTTTATGTGAGGAGCTTTCACTTCCTCTCAGTGTCTCTGGGAACAAAATGCAGTGCCAAGGATAAAGCACAGGTCACATCATCCCAGGTCCCATTGTTATGCTGCACTGAGAACTTCCTTTTTTTAGAGAGAAATTAAAGATCTCAAGTATTTATTTTTAAGAGGGATACGCTGCTGACTTTAAGAATAAACCACGCTCAGGACACGCTTTGAAGAGAAGCAAAGAAAAAAGCCCAATTTTGAGGTGTGAGAATTACAAAATATACAAGTCACTGAGGCTTTCTTGATCTAAATCAATTTAATTGATTTTTTTTTTCCCCACCTGCTGTGGGTTTAACAGGAAATTTTGCCCGAATTCATTAATATTTGATGGAACTGGTTGCTGAATTGCAGTTCTCTTTGATACATTAACTAAAATTTTATTTTTGTAATGGCTCCTAATCTTTCATAAAAGAACTACACTTCTTGTATTGTGTGAGATGAACAAAGTACTGGGGAGTTTTTAATTGGGGGTTCATCCCCTTCCTTCCACTAATGCTTTGCAAACCCCTGTACAGATATTTTTCAGCAGCTGCTTCTGAGTCCGTGCACCTTTGACACACTTCCTTAGGGAAACGTGCTGGAACAGAAAAGTTTGTGCTGGAGAAGTATTTTGTGAAAAGAAGGTGGAATTCCTGCATTTTTATGAGTGCTGGGGTTACAACTTCATTTTGGTGGGTTGTAGTGCCAGTAAAAAAAAACGAGGATGGGCGATTTTAGAGTTAAACTGCAGAGTAATTGCGGTTGGAAGGGGCCTCTGGAGCTCCTGAAATGCCAGCTCAGAGTCAGGGGGACCGAGGAGCCCCGGGGGAGGGCAATAATAACAACAACAACAATAACCAGGAGTGGGTTGTCCCGCAGTTGATCCACCTGGAGATCAAGCCGGCCATCAGGAACCAGATCATCCGTGAGCTGCAGGTCCTGCACGAGTGCAACTCCCCCTACATCGTGGGCTTTTACGGGGCCTTCTACAGCGATGGGGAGATCTCCATCTGCATGGAGCACATGGTGAGCGCTGGGGGGGCTGAGGAAAAGCCACCCCTGCACGTCCTGGGGTGGAAGTTTGGGATGTCCTTCGGGATAAAAGCTTGAGGAGGTTTTATATTGGCTCTTTCTGTGGGTGCCTTTCAGTTGTTGCCTCAGAAAGGGGTCTGAGCTGGGGAATTGGCAGCTTGTTAGTGTAAAAACTGGAGTGTCACAGTGTCACAGCACTGAGGGGACAGTGCTTGAGAGAGTCCTGGGGTTTGGGTTTACTCTGCAAAGCTGAGCCTGGGATTGCTGGCATTTGTTTCACCCTGTCTGTAGAAGTCAGAGCTGTACAAGTGGAGCCTCTTAAGGCTTCTCCTTCATCCATGTTTTTCCATATTTCAAAATATTTACCCAATCCTGCTACTTAATTACTCCTTCTGATTTGGGTTCAGGTTGTTTTTTTGTGCAGAATGGGCCAGATAATTTCTAGTGTTTGCTTATTTAGGTGAATCCATTTTGCTGGGATTTGCTTTATCCCTGTCTCCAGTCCCTGCTCTTCTCTGGAAGTTGAAGTTGTGCAAGTGCAGCCTCCCAGTGGCTTCTCCTTTATCCCTGGTCCCCCTGTTTTGTTTTATTTCCAAATATTTACCCAATCCTGCTACTTAAACACTTGTTCTGATTTGGATTCAGGTTGGTTTTTAATGTGCAGAATGGACCAGATAACTTCTAGTGTTTTTTCCTCACTGAGATAAACCCATATTTTGTCCCTTTTTTTTTTTTTTAAATTCCACAGAAAACGCAAACACGTGAACGAGCCCAGAACGATCTTACACAACTTTTTGAATGCCAAAAAAAACACCACCACATTTTTTAACAGTTCTTCATTTTAATACAAAGTACACATTCTTCTGGGCATCTGCTTGCCTTTCTGCAGCCATATGGAGCCAAACATGACAAGTGAATTCCCTGTAATTAAAGCACAGCCAGCTCTGTTTGAACGATCCCAAACACAACACACCTGCAGACCTTTTCATTTTCTTCCCTTTCAAAAAAAACCCAAACAAACCACCCAAAACCTGTTCCTTTGGAGGAGAGGGGTGTTTTTTTTTGTGAGGAGAATGTGATTGTTTTAATGCTTCTGTGGCCTCTCCGAATTTTGAGCAGGAATCGATGGTTGCTTAGGAACGAGCGCTCCCGATCCAGTTCTGAGGCTGAGAGAGCCGAGGGAAGGTGTGCACCCCCCAAAACTCACAGCTCTGAGAGGGGGCTGGGGACAAACAGGCTCTCAGATTCGTGGAGAATGCTGAAAACCAGGAAAATAGACGTTAAAACTCACTGGGTGCACCTGCAGTTGGTCAAAGAGAGCATGAGAGGTGGTGGTGGGGTGTGATCAGAGAAATAAAAACCCTAAAGAAATCAATGTATTTCTCCACGAGGAAACAAACAGGAGTGATCAGTGTTTGCAAATCCCAGGGATTGATAATACCTGATAGGGAATATAATGTATCTGGCAGTAAATATATTTATTTTCAACTTACTAGAGTGGAATTAAGTGTGGAATCTGATGGTTCCAGGGCTGGATCGAAGTCAGGCTGGAGGCAAGATTTTACACATAGAACAGTTGATCACCAAGTTCTAAAATAGAAAGGTTATTTAAACTGTAGTCTTAATTAAGCCATTAAGCTTCATGCAGATCATTGGGTGGAAGTTTTTGGCCTCCTCTGGGGGAAAAGATGGGATGAAAAATCTCCATTGTCTTATTTTTTTGCACGTACCTCTCGGTTGTTACCACTCAGAACTCTTATTTTTAGCAGTGGGTTACAGAACAGAAGTAGGGATGTGAACAAAAAGTTGGAGGTGGAACAGGCCTGGAACTTGAGTGTTTGATATTTTTAGGTACCTAAATTCGAGATCAATGCCTGACTTTGCTCAGAGCAGGGATTTAACAGGGGAAAGGAGTGGAGGCTGCTCCTCAAAGGCACCGAAGGTTCAGTTGTGTTCAGCCTTGTCTGGTCCTCAGGGAGGGGGAAAAAGGTGATTTTTTTCTATACAAAATCCTTGTTAATACCCCAATGTCTCAGCAGAGACAGCTGTCCAGAAATCCAGACTGCTTTTACAAGACATTTGTATAGATGTGTTTTTTTTTTTTTTTCTGCTGGTGTATTTTTAATCGAGTGTGGAGTGTGTGGGTGTGTTTTTTTACAAAAATACACGATCAAATAAGTATTTATAAACTCCCCTTCTCACAGAAGTTTTAGCTTTTAGTCCTCTTCACATTCCAGTGCTTTTGCTTTACGTGCTTTAATGGTGGTGAGAACTCCAAGGGATGGGAAAAGGCAGAAGGCCTTTAAAACCCAGCTGGGTTTTTATGTGGAGTACTGGGAGTTATCCAGTGCTGATCCAGACAAGAGGATGTTGTTTTAAATTTGAAAAATAGCTTTCTGATCTCTTCTTTGGTCGTGCACTCTCTGCTCTGGAGAGTCTAGACCTTCTGCACAAGCCTATTGTTGAATCAGTTGCTAAAAATAAATAGCATTTTTTCCCCAGTTTTCCTTCTGCAAAGCTCTTGGCAACAGTGGGATATATTTGCCTTTGCTGGGTGTGAGTGTGTGTGCAGTTTATTTAATCTAATAAACAAGGCCATCACTTACCATGGGGCTTTAAAACCATTTATTCCTGTTTTGGTTCTTCCTGTGCCAGGCCAAGTTGACAGAGTCACCCTGGAGATGCAGAATAAGAGGCCAAGGCTGTAGGATCTCCTGATTTTCAGGGAGAGAGCTCTGTCTTTTCCAGTCTCTTGTGGAGATTTCTCATCCCCATAATCAGGCTCCATAAAATCTTCCTCTTGTGAAGGAGGAGAGAGCTCCAGGAATCTGCAGAATTCCCGCTGCTCGCTTTGGAGCTGTTTGGGGACAGAGAGATCCAAAGCTCAGAAACGCTCCCTGGAAGAGCTTTGTGTGCAGTGTTTGTTTGAGGGGATGTCGTTGGTGGCCAAATGTTTGTTTAAAGTAAACACCAAACTGGCTGATTCCTCCCGGGCAGTGATTTATCGGTGTCAGGTGGGAGCGGTGTGGAATCAAACGTGAAGAGCTTCTTTCTCTGCACACCCTTAGGCTGTGGGCTGTGCTCCTGCTTGGAGTGTCATTTGAGAGTCATTTAAATGAAACCTGACCTGTCAAATGTTTCTCCTTAGGATGGTGGCTCCTTGGATCAAGTGCTGAAGAAGGCTGGGAGGATTCCCGAGCAGATCCTGGGCAAAGTCAGCATCGCAGTGAGTGTGGCCATCGACCCCCAGGGCTGGGACGGGGGGCTCTGCTCTCCCAGCCACAGAGCACCCCTTCAGGATGAGGGACAGGGGCAATATTCCCAGATTTGGGAGGGTGCTGCTTGCTTTTCAGCAGCATCTCTGTGCCTGTGGGTGTTTGGGAGCTCAGGGCATTGGGAAGGGGAAGGTGGGGTTTGCTTTGGGAGTGATTCCCTTGGGTGTGCTTTGACTCTGCTCTTGGGTGAGCTGATGCTGCTGGGTGAGAACTGAATTAACCCTTCCTTAACACATCTGGGAGATCACCTTTCCATGTCTGTTCTGCAACCAGCTGTGTATCTAAAACTTCCAGCAAGGGGTTGGTTGGCTGTTCTTCCAGTCCGAGCTGGAGGCACAAATTAAAACTCAATGTTGATTTGCAGTGATTACTTTTTGGGGGTGTCTGTTAAGTTGCATTCTTATAGAGAATGCAAGTTGGAATGTTAACATGGAATTCTGATAGAGACAAAGCATACAATCAGCTCTTCTGCATCCCAAATTAAATTCTTTTCTTTTATTTGTCTTTAGGTAATAAAAGGACTCACATATCTGAGAGAAAAGCATAAAATAATGCACAGAGGTGAGATAAAAGTCAACATTGTAACTTTCCTTGAGCATATTTTTTTTTAATTCAAGATAAATTACATTTTTGTCTTGTGATTGGTTCTTTATAGTTCAGTATGACTTTGGTTCAAGGGGTTTTTCTTGGGTGGTGTGAGGCAACCTTTCTGTTTCAAATCCAGATCTTTTACCATGACTGTTGTGTATCTTCAACACCTGTCTTGCTGCAGTTTCTCTGGGTTCATAATCTGTGCTTACCCCCCTGTTCCTGTTTTATTTGTGCACACAGAATTTCTGTCTGTGTTTACAACTGCTTGCAGTTAAAACCTCTGACCTGAAATTCATCTGACTGTTCAACACTCCTGATTGCCATTAAAACTTTTCAAAGGAAGTCCCTCTTTCCCCCAGCTGTTTAGAGAACATCTGTCCTGCAGAAATGCATCGTTTTTAAACTTTTTAAACTGTTTTAAAAGCGTGGTGAAGCTCTGTAAAAGGGGAACATTGCTTCTCCTGGGTCTTTAGTCACTTTAAAATCAATATATTGGCTTATTTTCTGCTTATAGATGCCCTTTATTAAAATCCAGCTCTTTCATTAATCTATTGGATGTTCCATTAAAGGAAAATGACTCTTGGGAAGGTAACAAATGCATTGTTGGTGCTGTGGGGTGTCAGTGGAAGGCTGGAGATGGAGCAGTTCGTGTTTGTGCTCGTGTGTGCAGACCCACCAGCTGCTGGGGGAGGGTTGGACCATCTGTGATGGATCCTCAGAGTACAGAAATACCTTCAGCAGACATTAAAGTGTCTGGGTTTCTGTTTGTTGCCCAGCCCAGAAGGAGCAATGAGCACTCCTGCCTCGTACAGGCTGTGGTGGGATCACCTTACACCGTGTGTGTCCCACATTCCTGTTCACAAAACACCCCAAACCATCCAGCAGAGCTCTGGCCTGGAGCAGGGAGGCTGCAGGTGGACTCTGCAAAGATTTCTGGTGGTAGTTGTGAAGTCATTTGTCTGTTCAGAGTACCTTATTTTAGGGAATCCTGGCAGAGTCACTGCCCTGCCTTGTTCTCATTCCAGCCACAGCAGGGCCTTGGTGCTGTGTTGGTTGCTGGGATTTTGGGGGGCTTGTTTGGTTGTTCTTGCTCAGCAGGGACAGCAATCATTATTTATTTATTCCTAAGCAGTTTTACGGTCTCTAAGTCCGATAAATCCCAAATGCAGCTCTCCTGCCCTTGCTGAAGTGCAGCTGAACCCCTCAGTATCTGCTCCATCAGAGGTTCCATTCCTGGGACAGCAGAAGTTCCTCTTCTACACTGCTCTCAGTGGGACTGCTGGCTGTGCCCTGCAGTGTGAAATTCCATGTCCACATGGTGATTTTTAGTTTTGCAGCTCAGTTTCCTGCCCCTGCTCTGTCCTCCAGCGTGTCTGTGCTCCAGGCTGCCCTTCCTGCAGGACTTGGAGCCCCCCACGTTGAAGTTGTAGTGCAGGTGAAGCTTTTTCTGGCAGTTCCACTTTTCCAAACTGCCTCTTCCTTGAATCCCAGCTGAAAAAAAAAAAAAATACTGCTGGCAAAAGCACTTTCCTCCTGCTCTGTGTCAGCATTATTTTGGTGACCCAGCTCTAATAATTGCAGGTTCCTGTGCTTTGCTTTCCCCAGCTTTGCCGTGGCAGAGCTGCACTGACAGGGTGTGAACAGCATCTCACAGGGGCTGTTTGTTCTCACTCATCCACTCCTGTGGAAAAAAATGTGTGACTTGGTGGGCTTGGCGTAGTAAGATTTGTTGGGTTTGTGCTGTGGGGA
Organism: Myiozetetes cayanensis; assembly: GCF_022539395.1. NCBI lineage: Eukaryota > Metazoa > Chordata > Aves > Passeriformes > Tyrannidae > Myiozetetes > Myiozetetes cayanensis. The sequence goes on from NW_026087048.1 coordinate 18,795,429, forward strand.
GAGTGGGTGGCTTAAAGAAATGAGGAGACATCCACGAGAACACAGGGCCAAAAAAAATCTGTTCTCAAATCTAAAGAGAGCAAGGCTTGGGAGAGCTCGTTTTCGGGGAGGAATTCATCCCATTCTTGTGTTTTGGTGTGTGGGGTGTGGCAATATCAGCACATTTCTGATACTGAGCTTCAGCTGCTTCCACCACAGGCCTGCCCTGGAGCAACTGTGGGGAAAAGTGCTCAGTGGTGATTGCAGGCAGCTCAAGGAAGGAGTTGTTGGGGCTCATTGGAGCAGGAATGGAAAATAATAAAATAATAATATCCAGGGCCACCTTTCAGAGCTGGGTTTGTGCCTGTGGGGCAGAGCAGAGGGTACAAACCTCTTCCAAGAGACATCTCCAGGCATTCTGGAAACTTCTTTGTGTTAACCTCCCCCCCTTTTCAGTGCCGTGTATCCCTCCCTCTGGACTGGTGAAGGAATCCTCTGGAATTCTCTTCCTGACTTGTCTAAGATGATATATAAAATCTCTGTAATTTTCTTTAAAACTTCAATACTTACATAACACACTTTTGTGTTCCTTTTGTCATCTCCTTCCAAGTCCCAGCACAGATTTTTGCAGGATGCCTTGGCATTCCTTGTTCTTCTGGCAATCCGAATCTCTGGTTTCCAGAGAAACTGCTCGAGCGCTCGGAGGCTCCTTGGAATGAAAATAGCAGAGGTGCTACATTTAGAGGGGTGGGAAGGCAGCAGCCTCCCAAACATCACGCTGATCCCACTGCCTGAGGAGAGGGAAACGCTGCAGGGAAGTGCAGCTTTAGTGCAGAAATGCAGGGAGGAGGTTCCTGGCTGTGCTGCTGGGACAGGGGGCAGCGTGGCTTTGGCACTCAGGGTCACAGGGAAGTCATCCAGGTGGGTTCTGAACCGCCCCAAGATGCTTCAAAATAGAATGTTGTTTGGGTCACTGGCAGGGGAGCGCTGATGATCTTTTTTTTTGGCATCTAATTGTGAAGTATTAATGAACTCTGGAGATGAAAGGGAGGATTTACCTCTTTGTTCTGAGCTGAACCCGTGGATGGGCACTGGGAAGCAGCACAAATCTGGGGTTTGTGTCCAGGCTCTGCTGTGCTTCCAGAGTATTTTGTAAACATTTTCCACCTTGTTTTTGCACAGAGCTTTAGGTGCAGATTCCTGTGCAGCTGGGAATCTGTAGGCTCTGCTGCCTCCTTCCCTGCACCATCTGCTTGGGCTTTGTGTTTCTGTCTGGGTTTTTTTTTTTTTCCTTTTCTTGTTTTTTCCCTCCTGCTGGAATTTAACTGGAAGGTGAAGCTCCTGGACTTGCTGCCTGTCCTGCAGATGAGCTTGTGCATCCCCAAATCATCACAGGACACATCCCAGTGGGATGGGAACGTCAGGGACCAGAAAATGGACTTTTTTTCCAGAAGTCCCGACTGTTCAAACCTTGTGTTGTTCCTTAAAAGGGGACTGGGGGGAGAAACAGCTGAAACAGAGTTTTGTCCCCATTTCCAATCCCTGTGGATCTTGTTGAGTGGGGCAGAACCCCCTGCCTGGAGATCTCTCTGCAGTGCTGAGGAGTCACATCCATGTCCCGTTCCCGGGGCCATCCCATTGACACCACGAAGCGAGGTCAGATCTGCAGTCACTGAACTGAAAACTCCTTGGGCAGGCACTAAAATCGTGCTGGATTTCTGGATCTGCTCGAAAGGGAAATCACGATTCTCTTTTCTCCAAAACAAATCTATAATTCCTTTTCTTTTCCTGCAGCTTTGCCTGTTTGGATGAGGTGTTGGTAATGACCAGCTAAGCAGTGAGATACATTAAAAAACCTTCTTGCAGCTCTAAAAGAAACACTAAACACTTGTTCCCTGTACCTCAGCGTTCACAAAGAGCTGTTATTAGTTGCTTGGCTACCAGTGACCCTTATTAAATTTCCATTTAGCAAAAAGAGATGAATTCGAAGTCGTGAGGGGTTTTTTTTATCGCAGGGAAACCTCCAAGTGTTTTAAATACACGTTTTCAACAGCAGGATAATTATTTTTTCAGAGCTTTTAAAAAAAAAAAAAAAAACCCACCCCAAAACCAACCAAACCAGCAAACAACCAACCATCAGCACCCCCAAAAAACCCAAACAAACCCAAAGGCAGAACACCCTACAGGGAGTGTTTTGCTACAGGGTGATTTGTGCTTATGGAGATATGAAGGGGTGATAGTGTGGCTGCTGTAGTTGATTGACCTTTGTAAATTAAATATGTAGGGCCTCCTTATTGATCATTTCCAGGCAAAAGAGCATCCTTCAAGAGGAGTTATGCTGGCATACACTTATTTATCTCAGAGGAGATAATTCACCTGCACAGGGGTTGTAGGTGCCCAAACCTAACATGTAAAAGCCAGGAAATGGGGTGAAATCAAAAAGCCAACAACCTTTGTGTCAGTTCAGATATTTCTGTTTATCTGTAGTTAGAGAGTCTGGGAGGGAACCAAATCTCTTCTCTGCTCATTCCCAGAGAAGGGACAGAATTGTGCCATGGAAGAGAAACAAAGGGAAACACGGAATTCTCTCCTCTCATGTCCCTTTTATTGTCAAATTCCCATTTTGTCGTCAATATAAATCATCCATTTGTTGTTTTTGTTTTTTCTTCCAGATGTTAAACCCTCCAACATTTTGGTAAACTCTAGAGGTGAAATCAAGCTCTGTGACTTCGGGGTCAGTGGCCAGCTGATCGATTCCATGGCCAACTCCTTCGTTGGCACTCGCTCCTACATGTCTGTAAGTGCAGATTTCACAGCTCTGAGTGTGTCATGGGGGAGTTCCCAAACTCCTGGAGATCAAACAAGATCCCAGCTGTTGCTGTGCCCGCTGCTGTTCCTAGTGCAGCACTTCCTGCATTCCAGGAGCGTTCCAGTGTCCCATCAGACTGTTGCAAGAAAAGCCACGAGCTTGGAATATTTGTAACCCTCCAAGAGAGATGCAGCTGGGTCTGCATTCCAGAGTCCAGTTGCTTAATGCATTTGGGGGTTGTGTAAGTGTGCCTGCAGAAAAGCACAGCGTTTGGGGTCTGTTTTCCCTGTGGAATGTGGTGCTCTCTCCACTCCAGCATTTTGCTGGGGTCCCCTGTGTGGGGAAGGTGCAGCCTGAGCAGCGCTGCTGGTGGAGCTGCTCCCACATCCCAGCCTGGCTGCAGCACAGAAATCCCAGCACTTTCTGCTGTGGGCAAGGCCATGGGGGCTCATTGGGACCATTCCCAGAGTTCTGTGTTCCTGGGGATGAGGGACACCTTGGAACTGAGCTCTCTGCTCGGTGTGAGAGGCAGAGCTGATGGAAATCACAGCTCTGTTTTGTCACACACACCTTGCTCAGCGCTCCAGGAGCCCGGGCAGTTGCTCAGAGATTTGTCTGCAGGGTTAAAGCTGTGTGGGTTTAGACTTCAAGGAGAAAAGAGTAATGTGCTGGCTCTGTTCAGCAGGGGACCTGCATTTCAGCAGCAAAGCCAGCACTGTGTGTTTGTCACTTAACACTGGTGGCATGGTTGAAATCAAGCTGTGGGTTGTGTTCTCCTGTGTATCTGGGGCTGCTGCTGATGAGCAAAACCCAATTTACAGCTCCATTTCATTCTGCTGGGTCTCCCTTTTCCTTTTGGTGGAAGGAATGAGAGCCAAGTGCTCTCTGCCTTCAGATTTCTTCAGTTTATTGTTTTTACAGGTGAGGTTTAGCTCTGCTCTCCTCACACCACAGCCCAAGCCACGAGGGTGATTTTGTTTTCACAGTGTTTGAAGTACCTTTTTTTTCAGCAGCTCCCTTCCCATACTAATGTACATATGGATTTGTTCCATGCCAAACCTCCTTTTCTGCCATCTGGAGGTGTGTTCAATCAGCAGTGTTTAACTTGAGCAAATGTCTAGATTTTAATTTATTTTTTTTATAACTGCTGCTCTCCACGTTTCCTGCTTTTCCTCATCCACTCACTTCTTCCTCTCCACTGATGTTTTATGAAAACCTTTGGGTTTGGGCATCTCCTCTCTTGTCCAGTTGTGTAGTTTATCCAGGGGACTTTGGAACTAATTGAGGTGGCACCAGCAGCATAATTGCAGAGAGTAAAGTTTGTGGGACCCCTGGACATCCAGATGGGAGATTTAAAGGAAAGTATCATTGAGTTCCTCATTGGAGCATGCCACACTAATAAGTTGGGGTTTCATCCTTGACTTTACGTATTTTATTGCAGAATTCAGGGTTTAATCTCTTGTCTCCATGTTCTCTCTCCTCCCCCTCCCTGTTTCTTGCAGCCAGAGAGACTGCAGGGCACTCACTACTCCGTGCAGTCGGATATCTGGAGCATGGGCTTGTCCCTGGTGGAAATGGCTATTGGCAGGTACCCAATCCCCCCTCCTGACTCCAAGGAGCTGGAATTAATGTTTGGCTGCCCCGTGGAGGGGGATTCTCCAGTCACAGAGACCTCCCCCAGGCAAAGAGCACCGGGTCGACCGATGAGCTGTGAGTTTGGTTCAGCCCCGAGGCCCTGCCCTGCTACCTCAGAGGGGTTTTTGGCTGCTTTTGGTCTGCACAAAGGGTGGCTTTAAACTGAAAAAAACAGGGTTGGATTGGGCACCTGGTTCAGCCTCGTCTGAGGTGTCAGAGAGTTGAGGAGCAGAGATCCTTCTGGTCCTGGTGCTCGTGGACAGCCCAGTTACTCAGAACCCAGTCTGCTCCGGTTCCTCTCCGAGATGCAGAGCTGGTCCAGGTGCAGCAGGACAATTCCCAGGGGAGTTTATGCTTTGGATCAGACCTAAACCAGTATCTCCTTGTGGGAAACCAGTTGCTGTTGCACCTCTTTTTCCTGTAAACCTGCTGGGTGCTGTGTAACAGCAGTGCATGACTTGGGCTTCCTGAAGCCCCCCTTGCATGGCAGGAGACTAAAACTGTGTTTCTCCACTTCTCCAATTCCTTCTCAGCCTATGGACCAGACAGCAGACCCCCCATGGCAATCTTTGAACTTCTTGATTACATCGTCAACGAGGTAATTTACACTCAACTGTAAAGTTTTAAAGCGTCCCAGAGTTTGAGGGGACGTGGGGTCGGTGCTGTTTAATTTGGGTTTAGTCTTATGACCAGCCTGATTCACAAAAATACCTGTCAGATAGCTCCAAGGCTTGTTAGAAGCTGATATTTTAGGACTGATGGTGTGTTTCCAGTATTTTCACAAGTTCTGCTGAAGCTCATGTGGCTGCACTGCTTGTGTTCTTCAGCAAAAAAAAAGCGTGCTCATGTTAGGTGTGGTTTGTAAGAGCTGGGTGATGATTGTTCCAGGTGAAGGAATTCCTGCAGGTGTGTCCAGCACACCTATCCAAAAGGCACCGTTGGTGTCTGGTCCCTGCACTGCCTGTGCTGCTGCCCATGGACTGACAGATCATTTCTGTAACTTGTCTGCTCACACAATCCCCTCGCATTCCAGAGCAGGTTTGCATGTTATGGAACACTTTAACGTGCCAGCACCAGCTCTTGGAGCAGAGTGAGCACTGAATTCCTGGAGCTGCTGTGGCCCTGCTCCTGGAGCCTCCCCGAGGGCTCACTTTGAGCTGAAAAGCTGCAGTAGTTGAGAATTTGGCAAGATTATCTCCTGCCACCTCTGATTTAGCCCAATCAGACAAGAGCTGCTCCCTCCACCACTGTCTGTGCACCTGAGAGCAGGTCCCATCTCTGCTCTGCAGATCCAGCCCAGGGTAAGAGTTTGCAGGGCCCACAGAAGGAAAGCTGAACCCTGGCCCTGCAGCAGCTGTCCTGGGGAACAAGGCAGTGACAGGCAGGTTTCTGCAGTCCTTCCTCTTTATGTATCAGAATTCTTTTGGAATTCAGAGCCTGAACAAACTAATTCCCTGGAACAGAATATTTAGATCCAGATGATTGTGGAACTAATGAGGTGCAGGACATTTTTCCCTCAGTAGTGTGGAGAAGGACACTGTGCCAGTTCCTGCCCTGAGCCTCAGCTCAGGCTGCCCACCCCACTCAGGGCTGTGTGTAGGGAAAATAAACCCACCCAGACCCAGCCCACACCTTAGAAAGTGTCCCTGCTCTGATTTATTGCTGAAACCCCTGAATCCTGCAGCTTCACAGCTCTGCTCAGATGTAGGACATGGAGTTATGCTGAATGACTGCTGATTTTAAACATGTATTTACTTATTTATTTATTTATTCATCCACAGCCACCTCCAAAACTGCCCAACGGTGTTTTTGGTTCTGAATTTCAAGATTTTGTTAACAAATGGTGAGTATTTTCCTCTCTGGCTGGGTGGCAAAGGGGCACCCTGGGGGTCAGCCCTGCTGCCCTTCTGAATCAGCCCCCTGGCAATCGATGTCCCTGCTCTAGGCCGTGGCAAATGTGAAGTCACTGCAATTAGCACAGTCCTCTTGGGGGTGTTAATTTGTGCCCAAAGCTCATTTTACAGCTTGACAGCACAGGGAACCCCAAAGCTGAGAGCTGTTCCCTTCTTTCCCACTGAACTTGTGCTGCTCTGTGCACCTGAGATCAGCACTTGGTCAGCACTGAAGGCCCCCCCTCAGCCCCTAAAAAGGGTCCTCACTGTGGGGGTAACTGGCACTCATCCTGCAGGGGCTGTGCCATGGCATGCAGGAATCTTGCAGGTTCCAGGTGCTTTTCTTTCCCAGTGTGTCCCAGCAACCACTCTAATTCACCTTTCCAGTGACACCAGCACTGAGCCAGGATAGTCACTGCTAAGGGAGGCAGCTCATTACACTCTGAAAAGGTAGTTTATTTATGAAATACATGTATTTCCAGTTTCCAAAAGGAAGGACAACAATGCCACAGCCCTACCTGGTGCTGAGCACAAAAAACCTGGGGAGTGAAGTGGTTCCTGTTGTTTTTGTTTAAATGGGGATTTCTCCCTCCAGCTTGGGTGTAGACACTCCTGCTGCCTCCACTGAACAGTGTCACCACTGAGGGTTTCACCCCTAAATCTGTGCCTGTGGGACCCCCAGAAGGGAATCACAGCCCCAGATGTGTGTTTGGGAGTCACCACAAGGCTTTTATCAGAGCAGAACACACCCAGCACGGTACAATGTTTGTTCTCAAAGGTAACAGTGTGTAACTTGTGCAACACTTTGTGTTTTCCCAGTTTAATTAAAAACCCTGCTGAGAGAGCCGACCTGAAGCAGCTGATGGTGAGTGCATGTCCTTCATGGGAATTAAGACCCCCTTCCCTGCAGGTTGGGCTTCCTCAGCTGCCCCACATCAGGTCAGGGCTGCAGGTTCCACACACTCCCAGAACAGGGAGAGTCAAGGAGACCAAAACAGGGGGGGTTTGGAGTCTGCCTTTTGGATAATCACAATTAGTCTTATGACTTAGTGCTTATAAATCAATTATCAGAAGAGTCCTCTCTTGGATTTATCAGTCATTAATAAAGTATTTAAATTATTACTTTTAGGGTGACAAAAGAACAAAATTCCTCATAGTGTATTAATAGTTAAATGCATTTTTATGGTCTGTTATGAAACACAAAACTTCTTTTTGCCAGCTTTGTCTTGCAAAATCTGTAGAATCAGTCACAAACAAACCCTGCATTTTTTCACGAGTGTCAGTGAATCTTTTTCATGGTTTTAAGTGCAGTGCCAGGACTTGAGCTGTGCTGCAGAAAATCAACTTCTCCCTGCCCCGTGGTGCAAAATGCAAAGAGCCTCTGTTCCAAAAAGCCTCTCAGAGCACAGGCAGGCATTTTCCAGGGTATTATCTCGAGTGGCTGAGTCACATCCTTACCACACCGAGTGGTGTGAGTGCTCTGCAGCAGGCTCTGTGTGGGCAGGATTCCTCTGCAATGCTTTGCCATGTGCACGTTTCGTGTGCTGCTTGTTTCTGTATCCTGCAGAAAAGGATTGCAGGAGGATAGTTAAGGATGGATACTCCTCTGGAATACTTTGCCACGTGCTGGTTGTTCCTGTGTCCTCCAGAAAAGCTCTCCTGTCACTCCACGTGACCCCGCTGGGTTTTATCGCTTAGCTTGACTCCTGCAAGTGGATTGCTTGGGTTTCTTGTGTTTTGTGGGGTTGTTATTGAGCAGACCGAGTGCCTGACTAACCTGCTGTTCTCCTGTGCTCAGATCCACGCTTTCATTAAGAGGTCTGAAGCAGAGGAGGTGGATTTTGCGGGGTGGCTTTGCTCCACCATCGGCCTTAACCAGCCCAGCACCCCCACGCACGCCGCTGGAGTCTGAGCTGGGGCAGCAGCTCCTGGGCTGTCCCCTGGGCACAGAGATGCTGCTCCAGTCCCACCCCCTCAGCTTGTACCTGTTCAAACATGTATTTCACCTCTTAAGGAAGAATGTCTCGATAGCATGTGCCAAAATGGTTTTCAACTTCGTCCTAAACTAATTGGTATCGTTTCGGGTCCCGTTCGTTCACTGCCCAAAACGTGAGCTGTGTGAGTTCAGTGCTTGCTGATTTTAGGTGATTATGGATATTCTTTCTTGATGAAACTAGCACTGGGGGAGGGGGTTTGCCCCCCCAGCTCGTTTGAACTCTCTCCAGACTCTTTGTAAATCGTTGGTACTTCAATCATGCTTTCCCTGGTCTCCCCCTGCAGAACGGGATAGGGATGCTCCCAAACTTGTCTGTCGAGCTTTGCTGCTGCCCAGCTGTACCTGAAAGTTAGGCCTGAGGGTTCCAATTGTGCTCTTGTTCAGAGATCTCTCTCTTTCCAGGTGAAGAAGGCAAGAGCTCTGCATTTCTTGGAATGTACAGGGCAATTATCCTAATTGTAGACTTGTTCATATTTCTATATTTATTTTTCGAACATATCATCCTCCTTGGGTTTAGTGATGTTTGTCTTTCTAATTGATTTTTAAAAGTTTAGTTCTTGGAAATGTCCTATGGAATCAAGACAATGATCCAAGCACTTTGCTTTCTTTTAACCTAAAGATTCATGACAACTGTGTTTAGTGTCTAAAATGTATGAAGATCCTCTATTGTTTTATTCTCTCAGATGTTCAGCAATGGGTTCTCTTAATAAATATATTATCAAGTAACTCCTTGAAGCTTTCTTTTAAGACTCAAAAAAAAAAAAAAACTTAAGCAAGGCTTTAATCTGCTCACTACACTTCATAGTGTTCTCCTGATCAGGAAATGCCTGGAATTCTTTCCCCAAAGGAATCCCCAGCAGCCTGGACATGAACTTCCACATGGCCAGCAGTATTGAATATCAAAGGGACAGAACATCCCTCAGCCCAGCAGAGCAGGAAGTGACTCATTGACACATCCAAGGTCCCCCCAGCTTGTCCTGGCTGGAATGGGGCTGTTGGAGCAGTGACAGCTGGGCAGTGTGTAAATTAAACCCTTCCCTCAGCTTTGCACGTGGATCACACACAGAACTCCACGAGGACCCTGTGGCTGCTTGGTAAATGAAATGTGCAGTGTGGGAACAGCAAATCTTTAGGGATTTAACACCCCCTTCACATGTTCCCCCCCCAACACAGCAATAATTTGGACACTGCAGGCACAGGTGTATGGAAGGACAGCAGGGAAAGAACTTTATTGCAACATGCAACAGGACTGCTCTGTCAGAACCCAAAAGCAAGCAGGGGGCTCGTTCACTAAAGGCATCAGGAATTCTATCCATGGAAACTACTCTGCACCATGCTGGGTACAAATAACACTTCTCACAGTCCAAATCACCCCTTGGAGCAGAGATGTGCCAAGAAAGGCCAGGCTGGCCCCTGAGCTCCTCCCAAACCAGCTCTTCCCACACACCTGCAGGGAGTTATTGGACACTCCGTGACTTTCTCAGCTCAGACTTTTGGGGTTTTTACCAGTCAGGCTTGGGAAAGCTTTGCTAAATCTTCTGCACTCCTTCAGACATCCGAGGATCCTCAAAAGCCAGTTAGTCTAGTACAGGATGAAGCTGCATTTACATCCCAACATTTGGTTTCTATTGGCACACACCAAATAAAAGCCACATCAACAATCTCTCACTGAGCAGGGGCAGGAACTCACTGGAGGCTCAGTGGTGTGTTCTGCCCACAGCCAGCATTCCAGACCCTTCTCCCAGGACAGAAATTGTGGAGGAGACTTCACTTTCCATTTATAACTAAGCTCTTAAACTCCTCCTCGAAGATCCCAGGAAAGCAGGTGGAACTGCCCTGATTTATGAGGTTACCGTGAGAGGAAAAGTAAATAACACCAATTTAAGAGCATCAGTTCCTTGATACAAGCACCAATTTGTACTGTACAATTTGTGGACAAATAAAAGGCTCCTTGGCTGCTACTCTGAAGAGCAGGAAGTAAAAAGAACTTCCCTGGCCAGACTGCCAGTACTGAAGAGCACCAGTGGGGACAGAGGGACCTCAGTGCTGCCCTCACCATTGGGTTGGTGGTGCTGGACCTGCACTCCCAGGGCACTGGGAGTGACTCCAGCTTTCCATGGAGCGACCCTGGGCACATCTTATCTCACCACTCATCTCAAATCCCCAGTTTAGGCAGGTGAGGTTGTAACATAATCACTGGTGGAGCACCTGGTTGTGTTTGTCAGCATCAGGAAGTGAGAGCAGGCGAGTTATTGCTTTCAGTGTCCACGTGAAATTAGTCTGGCTGATTAATTACCTCTCCCTTCCCCATCCAAGGATGCTGTAAAAAGCTACATTAGGTTTTCAGTGTGGAATGGATTGTGCTACATATTTGTGCAGCAGACTTTCATTCTTTTAACATCTGAGTCAAGATGTGCCCAGCCTGTGACATTTGAGTGCTCGGTGTCACTGCCCCAGACTCTGCCTCATGGATCACACAGTTCATATCCACACACAGCACAACATGGAAATCACCTGGTGAGTTTTAAATGAATGCAGAAGAAGTTCCTGAGTCTGTATCAAAAACCATCTCTGATTTTTTTCCCCCCTCTCAAGAATCGGATTCTTCCTCCTCTTCCTCCTCCTCCTCCTCCTGATGGCCCTGAAGGCTGAGGTGTAGCTCGGTTTGGTTGATGGCAGCCTCGTTGTCCATCTGCCCAAGAGTCTGGCACAAGAAAAGAGCTGGTTATCAGACCCCAGATCACTTCTCAAATCAGCACTAAGGCTGTGCAGTCCCAGTGTTAATCAGAGCTCTGAGAGCTGCTGGCTGAGAGCCCTTCCCAGCCACGAGCGCTTGGTCATGGAGGAGTTCAGCTGGTCCAGGCTGACCCTGGATTTAGTGCAAAGCTCAGAGGGAATCTGAGCCTCCATCAGTGGCTACCCCAGTGTCACAGTTCATTACACACATCAGACATCATTAATGAACAGTGAACTGAACCCACACCAAAGTGGTGCCTCCCAACCCCCTGGAAACGGGGATGGGAAAAGGCAAACCCCTTGAAACACAAACCAGCCCCAGAGCAGGCATTTTACAGCTGAGCTTTGCAGTGACAGACGAGTTGACACGAGGAACGTGAACCCCCCCAGCCATAGCTGAGACCCCCCCTGGGGCCAGCCGAGCCCTCCCCGGCCCAGGCACGACCCCCCTCACCTGCTGAGTGTCCCCTGTGAGGCCTGAGGAGGGGACAGGGACGTTCTCCTCGCTGGATCTGATCATGGACTGCAGCGCCAGCTCCTCCACCTGGGAACAGGGAGCAGCACAACCCTGAGCCCCGCTTGGATTCTGCCGAAACACTGAACGTGCAAACCCGGCCCCCAGCCCGGGGGATTTCACACTCCACGACGTTTTTGGCTCAGACTCGTAGGGGTTTTTACCTGTCTTGGAAAAGCTTTGTTTCCTTCTGCCCTGCTGTTCTAAGCTCCTTCATTACCGCGCCCAGGATTCCCAAAACCCGGTTAGTCTTTAGTTCAGCTACCTCAGGCTCACTGTCCCTTCTCTGTGCAACAACCAAGAACGCAAATCATGCGATTCCATTCACCTCTTGTATCCAACAAGCACTCACAATCCCCTGTACCCCTGGAGATGCACCCTACATACCACAGGGAGTTATTGGAGTACCGTACACCTGGGGGGTAAATGTGAGTGCATCCCCGGGAGCAGCAGCAGATGGATCCCACTTTCACCTGGCGCACCGAGGGCATTCACCGGTGTCCTTTAACGCGCTCTAACCTGCGCAGGGACCATCGTGCCGCTGCTTCCCGGCCCGGAGCGGGGAGAGCGGGCCCGCACCGCGGGGGAGGCCCGGCCCCGCCGCTCCCATCCCGCTCCCGGCCCCCACTGCCGTCCCCTGCCATCCCCGCGCACCCGCAGCCTGCGGAGCTGGTCGTGCAGCGCCGCCTTGACCCGCAGCAGCGTCTCCTCCTCCCTGCGCAGCTCCTGCAGCCGGCTCAGCATGGCGGGCCCCGCCGCCCCGCCCGCCCGGGCCGGGCCCGCAGCGCCCCCGGCGCGGGGGAGGAGGCACCGCAGCCCCGCTGACGTCACGCGCGCATCCCCGCGGCCGTGCTGCCCCCGCGCGGCCGCTGCTGCTCACGGCACCCGCACCGCGCCCGGCACGACGGGCCCGCCCTTTTCACTCTCACTTCAGGAGTTTCCTTCTCAGCTCTTGCTCACACAACACCCACAGCCGACACCATTTCTCTGTTCCAACTGCATTTATTAATTGCCAGCCCCGGGGACGCCCCAGGGCAGCCCCGCGGTGCTCACGCATCAGCCTTGGCCTTGCCCGCGGGCTTGGCCGCCTTCGGCCTCTTGGCTGCAGGCTCTGCCTTGGGTGCAGGTGGGGCCTGCGCTGCCAGCTTGGCCTTGGCCTTGGCTTTCTTCTCTTCCTTGAGTTTGTGCTGCAAAGGACAGAGAGATGATCAGTGTGACACCCGAAGCACCACCCCAGGCGTGCCCGTGCCGCTGCCCCCTCGCTCACGTTCTGGGCGTGCCGCAGGATGGTGTTGCGGCGCATGGTCTTGGCATAGGGGTTCAACTTGATCATGATCCTCAGGTTCTTCAGCGGGTTCTTCTTCAGGACCCTGCGCTGAATCTTCTTCCTGAAAAGCATAAACATGGAGTGTCACCTCATTTTGCAGTGGCAGCTCTGACAGGTTCTCCCTGAAATTTGGGCAGCCTAAATTCCTGGTGTTTATACCCAGAAATGAAGAAATCCCAGCACAGAGATTTCTGACCCCACAACAAGACCTCGTGTTTGGCAATGAGTAGAGAAACCACACATCACATTCCTTAGACAAAAACACTTACTTTGGAGCACGCAGGGCCTTCTGGATTTCTTGGCTTCTCATGATTCTTCCGATATCTGTATTGGTCATCTTGTGCATGGGCAGGCTGCGAAACAAACATTCCGAGTGTGAGTGGTGATACAACCAAGGCTGATTCCCTGAGAACAGGCACTCAAGAAGAAGTCCCAGTGTCCCTTTTCCCCTCTCCCAGCCTGTGAGGGGCTGCACTCACTTGTAGTCGCTCTTGAGCGTGGCCGCCTTGCGCCAGGTGCCGTACAGGTCGTCGAGCTTGCGGAAGGCGCTCTCTGTCCAGATGCAGAAGCGCCCCACGTGGCCCCCGGGAGCGAGTCGCAGCAGGTTCAGCTTGTTCACGTTCAGGAGAGTAATTCCTGCAGCAAACCAGGCAGAGAAATCCCTTTAATATGTAATTAAATCAAGGAGGATGCAGAAACACTGTGGCTTTTCGGCTTTGACACCATAGAGCCACACACACCTATGTGTAGAAATCTATTATTCAATTAATAGCAATCACTGTTTTTCCATGTACAAACTTGACAAGCTCCTGTTTAATTGCCCCAAATGCAGTTCAGGGTGAACAGCTGTGACATTTGTCACAAACACCCTCAATACCACCAGAACAGGTTGTTACAAAGAGCGTTACCAGCCACTGCAGCGGGTCAGAACTTCCACTCAGTCATGCGGTTCAGAAACACGGACCAATGAAGTGGAATCTCATCATTCCAGGCAGTGTCCTGCCAGAGGAGCAGGTGTGTCCCACAGGTACCTGGGATGTTGCGGAAGGCCCTGATGATGCCGTTGTCCTCGTTGTAGATGATGCAGGGCCCCCTGCGCTGGATGCGCCGGCGGTTCCTCATCTTGCCCTTCCCGGCCCTCATGCGCTGGGAGGCGTAAACCTGGCAAAGGGGGACACCTGTGAGCACCCGACAGCCCAAATCCCACCAGGCACACCCCACCCCCAGACTGCTTCAGTCAGAACGTCACCATCATCACTGTGTATCTGCAACACGGACCAGTGAGGAGTTCATCACTCTTCAGGGTCAGAACACAACTATTTGGAATTCCCTCTGTAGGGCTGCATCACCTGCTCTTGGAAACACAGCTGACCAACTCACCTTTTTGATGTCATTCCAAGCTTTAAGCTTCTTAAGGAGCAGAACGGCTTCCTTGGTTTTCTTGTAACCCTCCACTTTGTCCTCAACAACGAGAGGGAGTTCTGGGATCTCCTCGATGCGGTGACCTAACAAGAGATCGTGTTACCACTGACCTTGGCTGGACCCATGTGTGAAAGTCATTGCCTTGTGAATTCACAAATGATACAACACAATAAACTGGAAATTAAATTTTTCATTCAGCACTGGTCTGGTGGCCTGGAACAGAAAGAGGGTCATTCAGAGAGTGACAACACTGTGATCCCCCCCAAAGTCAGAGATGCTCAACTCCAGGCACCAATCAGAACTTCCACACAATCATGTGGTTCAGAAACACGGACCAATGAAGTGGAATCTCATCATTTCAGCAAAACAAATCTTGGTTATTGTTAAGGGAAATTTATTCCTAGTATATTAATGTACTTGATTCTGACCTAAGATGTTTAACATAATCATTTCTAAGCTTGATGCTCCATTTGGAGGTGCAACTTGGCACTGCTGTTCAATGAAATGACTGAATTAATATTCAGGCACAGCAACCACAGCACTGAAGCTGCAGTGGAGTCCCACAGGTCTGTCCCAGACAGGACTTGCTGTACCTGAGCATTAAGCAAACCTTTGCTCCCATGCACAGAAAGCCAACGGCACTGCCATGCAGTGCAAAACTCCTCTGGAGTCACCACACAGTACCCAACGCTGGCTCAGGCAAACATTCCCAGAGACAGAATTCCCACCTTTGGACATGACCAGAGCTGGCAGGGCAGATGCAGCCAGGGCAGAGCAGATGGCATACCGCTTCTGCGTGATGTTCACTCTGCGGTGCCAGCGCCGCCAGGTCTTGGTGGGAGCGAACATGCGGCCGCCTCGGCACATCTGACGTGGAGTTAAGGACAACTCTTTGGAACAGTCTCTTCCCAAAGTGACTCTTTAGTGCTTGCTCAGTGTTAGTGGGTCGTCAGCCACCTGTGCCAGGACTCTGACAGCAGGCAACTGTCCCTGAGCACAGAGTAAGACGCAAATTACGACATCACGGCAAGACAGGACGGATCAGGTGGTTCAGGAGGTGAAGAGGGAACCCCTGGAGGATCCCAGTTCACTTTTAGAGACTCAGGAATAACTTTTCAGCTGGCTGAGCTCAGTGCCCCTGCTGGAAGCACAGCCACAGAAGGATACATTCCCAAAGGCCCCCTGGCCGGAGCGGTGAGTGCCACCCCCTCGGACGCGGGGGATGCGAGCGACGGCCCTGCCGGTACCCCAGGACTCGGCACTGGTCTGGTGACCTGCAACACACACAGGGGCATTCAGTGACAGCACTGACCCTCCCAGAGGCAGGGGGCTGCTCAGCTCCAGGCACCAATCAGAACTTCCACACAATCATGTGGTTCAGAAACACGGACCAATGAAGTGGAACCTCATCATTTCAGCACAACAGCCTGGATCAGATAAGCTTATTCTCAGTATATTAATATACTTGCTGCTGATTTAAGATGTGTAACACACTCATCTTTTAGTTTGATCCTCCATTTGGAGGTTTAACTTGGCACTACTGTTCCTAGTGGGTTGAGAACCTTAGAAATGCCAGGCAGTGAAAGGATTTCAGGAAAATTTATTCCAAGGTCGAGAACACCAGACTTAACAAAGGAAATCTTAATGGTGCTTTGAACACCAGGCCTGAGAAAGAGCTGCCCCTCTGCTCCAACTTGGGCTTTATCATCACACAATTTAAAACTGAGATAACAACAATGTTAATAATCAGAATCCCACTAAAAGTGCTTCTCTAATTCCAGTTCCCAGGTGTTAGACACCAGATCAATTATTACTGGCTCAGAACCTCCCTGTGGTGGATTCAACTTCACCGAGGTGGGGTGGCATCATATCCCCCAGGAGCCACACAGGACACCCTAAATGAATACAGAAATCCCTTGGGAACGAGCCCGTGGCTGCTTCCCTTGCCGCCATCTCCAGGTACTGAAGACCCCAAATTTGTCTATTAAAGTACAACCCATGGCTGAGCCGGTGAGGCAGCAGCTCCCAGGGGTGAGGAATCCCCGGAGTGCTGCAGGGAGCCGTGGCGGTGCCGGGTACCTGCGAGCTCGCTGACGGCATAGGGCTGCCGGTTGTTCTTGCGCAGGTTGGTGTGCACGAAGTTCACCACGTCGGGCCGGATCGGCGCCTTGAACACGGCGGGGAGGGTCACGTTCTTCCCCGAGGCCTCCCCCTTCTCCGAGTACACCGAGATCAGCGGCCGAGCACAAGCCTGGGGAGGGGGAACTCTCAGCACGGGGACGGGCAATTCCTGAATTCCCGGCTCGCCAGGGACTGGATATTGCTCAGAACTCAGGAGTCGTCACCCCGCAGTGCCAGCGCATCGACAGCAGGCAACTGTCACTGAGCACGGGGTAGGACGCAAATTACGTCATCACAGCAATGCTCCCGCTCCACGTGGGAGTGGGAAACTCCACAGCACAATCCACAGCCACAAACTACACCCCAGCTTTCAAATTCAAGAGATTTCCAGGGAATTTGGGCAGAACCACTCCACCATTGCATCTCTGGCACTCTCTGATTAACATCTTCTAAGCTACTTCCCACCCGCTGTTAAAAAGCCCAGGGAAAACCCACATGTGGTTACTTGGATATTTTATTAATATTAGCACTATTTAGCTTTCAAATTTCACGGATTTCCAATGAATTCAGGCAGAATTACTCTAGGATTGAATCTCTGCACTCTTTCATAAACACCACCTTAACTCCTCTGAACTGTTTCCACCTGCTGCTAAAAAGCCCATGGACAACCCACCTCTGTTTGTTCAGATAAACTCTTACTTAGATAATTCATTTATGAATATTAGTATTATTTAGGTTTCAAATTTAATAGACTTCCAAGGAATTTCGGCAGAATCACTCTAGGACTGAATCTGTGCACTCTTTAACACCTTTCAAACTACTTAACCTGCTGTTAAAAAGCCCATGGAAAAGCAGTGTCTGTTTATTTAGATAAATACTTATTTAGATAACTCATTTATTAACGTTATTTAGATTATGTTCAACAGCTGAAACACTGTAACCAACTTCTCCAATACAATTCACACACTCATAATGATTGCAGGCTATAAAACGATCAGAATGAGTTTTTTCTTAAGTCTGGGCTCCCTGAAAATTCCTGGTGTTTAAAAGTCTGCAAGGTGAGGGTTTAAACTGCCCTCAGCACCAGCTGCCTGAAAAACAGGCTGAGAGGATGCTCCCAAAAATAGTTTGCCAGCGTGAACAGCACCCTTTAAAAAGAATCTTTTAGCATTATACTGTATTATTCCTTTTCTTTCCCATCCAAAATTCGTTTTGGAGGTATTAAAAAAACTAAACCCCTCCAAATTAAGCAGCTCGTGGCGATGGAAGTGCTGTCTGTGCATGTGGCTCTGGCCCTGCCGTGGGTGCAGAGCCCCACACGAGCAGCAAACCCGAGTGGGGTGAAGGGACCAGAGCACAACCTGAGCTGTTACTGGCAGGAAAAGCTGTTCATCTGCAAACTGCTTCCAGACCAAGGCCTCCTAAAGCCTGTTTCGCAACAAAGTAAGTTAGAAAAGGTTAAGAAAACAGAAATAGGGAGTTTAGAGAAGCCGTTCGTTTTCACTCTACGTGGGCCCAAACGCTCCCGTGGGGCCTGTTTTGCTTTAGAGTAATATGTGATGTAACGCCCTGCCAGGTGGCGATGGGGCCCAAACCCCGCTGTGCCCTAAGAACGGGGGATTTTGGGCCCCCACGCCGAGCTCTGGCCCGGCCCGGTCCCTCCCGGTCCCCACGAGGCCGCTGACGGAGCCAAAATGGCGGCCGCGCTCCCCACGCCGCCAGCGCGGCCCGAGCGCTGCCCGCGGCGCGGCCCTGCCCGCCGGGCCCGGCTCCCCCGGCCCAGCCCCGCTGCCGCTCCGGCTCCCCCGGCCCCCCGCGCTGCCCGGTGCCGGCTCGGCTGCCGCTGCCCGGCAATCCCTCACCATGGCGGCGCTGCCCGAGCCGATCGTGGCCGCCCGTCCACGCCGCGCCCCGCCCGGAAAAGGAAGGGCGCCTCACCCTCCTGTACTTATCACCTATGTCCCTCCGCGGCAGGCGCGCCGCTCCTGCCGCGCCCGCCGGTCGATTCCCGACCCAGCCCCAACCCCAGCCGGGATCCCGGGCAGCCCCCGGTCTCTCCGGCCCCGCCGCGTCTCTCGGTGCCCGCCCGAGCCCTCCGGCCGCCTCTGTCCTTCTCTGCCCCCTTCCAAAGCGGGGGACTCTTTTCTGGCGGAGGGATCCGGCGTGGCGCTTCGCCCTCCCCTCAGAGCGCTCCAGTAGCTGCGGCGCGCGGGACGCTCGGTTGTGGCGGCGATGGCGGAGCGGAGGCGGCGGGCGGGGGGCGCGCTGGGCGGGCTCCTGCGGCGGTGGGAACGGGGCTATTCCCGGGGCTATTCCCGGGGCTGGGCGGGCTCCTGCGGCGGTGGGAACGGGGCTATTCCCGGAGCTGGGCGGGCTCCTGCGGCGGTGGGAACGGGATCATTACCGGGATCGTTCCCGGGGCCGGGCGGGCTCCTGTGGCTGTGGGAACAGGATCATTACCGGGATCGTTCCTGGGGCTGGGCGGGCTCCTGCTCCAGTAGGGATCTGGGTCGTTCCCGGGGCTTTTCGGGCTCCTGTTCCCGTGGGGATCGGGGCTATTCCAGAGCTACTCCCGGGGCTGTTCGGGCTCCTGTTCCCGTGGGGATCTGGGTCGTTCCCGGGGCTTTTCGGGCTCCTGTTCCCGTGGGGATCGGGGTCGTTCCCGGGGCTGTTCGGGCTCCTGTTCCCGTGGGGATCGGGGTCATTCCCGGGGGTCTCCGCCCTCAGGGCTCTGTGGCCCCGGCGGAGCCGCTGGCTGTGGTGGTGTTGAGTGTGGGAGGGTAATTTGCTGTTTAATTAGGAATGCTGAGGGGAAAACGTCATCTAAGTCAATGTTCTCTTTCAGAATATACGAAGAGGGAAGGGAGAGTATCCCTGAACATCCGTATCTCTACGAGGTAAAATCATAGAATGCTTGTTGTAATCGTTGTGTTAATCTTGGGTTTTTTGTAACTTTGATAATAGTTGGAAAATAAAATCAGGTGGTTAATTAAATATATAGTAATATAAAAGAGCAGACTAGATATAAAGAATCAAGCAATGCTTCTCTGTATGGGGAAGCTTAAGTAAAAATTGATATTCCTTCATTCTTGAGGCAGAAGTAATTTTTTTAATGTCTCCAAACAGTGTTTAGAGCTCTCATGAGACATTCAAAGAAGCAACTGGTTGATATTTAATGTTACTCTAAAGGAGTATCCTCCATCTCAGGGATATCTGGTGACAGCAGTTGATGCTTCAGCGTTCCCTCACAGTTCAGATTCTCTGAGGTTTTGTTCATAGAACCAAAATCTCCTAGAATCAGCTTGTTGGAATTTAGATTTTCTATGATTAGTTGAAATTTGTTGCGTTTTCACAGTTGATTTGATTCCACCCATGGCGTGCAGTACCTGCATTCTCCTCAGGTTAAAAAAGACTGGGATTCTTGAATGGATGCGACACTGTTGGAAAACAGGCGGTGGAATTAGTTAATTTTGCAATTTCTGGTGTAAACAAATTGCTGGAATGCAGCATTCCTGTGTAGTATATAAAAAAGTTTTAATTATGATTTTTCCAGGCTGATGTGGAGATCTATTTGGTCAATGGCAGTTGCAAAAGTCCCGTGGAAAGATTCTGGAGTGGGGGCAGCCCAATGTATATTTTGCAGAAAGCAGTAAGTTTGTGTGTCAGTTGTTAATTTTTGTTAAATGTCATCCAGGCTTTTGAATTCCCATCAAATATTTGCACACACTTTGCAGTTTTTGATCTGCCTGCACATTTCTAGATACAGAATGAAGAAAGTGACTCAATGGAAGAATCAAAAGCAGATGAAGCTCTTTCTTACTCGGAGCTTTTGCCAAAGGAGAGTCCTGGACCAGCAGCTCTTCCTGTGGGAAGAGCAAAGTAAGTCTCAAAGGTTTCCCTGCCCTCTTGATGTAGTTTTCTTTTGCAGCTTTTGTCCCTCTTCCCAATATTCAGAAACTCTGTTGTTTTCAATCCCCAAAATAAAATCACTCACTAATTTATGAGGAGATTTTACCATTTTCCATCCTGAAAAGTTCTCTTCTCTAGTTAAAAGTTTTTAACAAAGCAGCTCAAATCAAGGTACTGGAAAAGCACTTGTGAGCTGTGCCATTGGGTTCATGGGATTCGCTGGGTGTAGGAGACCAAAAAAAGCTTCCCAAGACTTCAGTGCTTTTTTTTTTTTACTAAAGGTTCTGTTAAAAAAAGCTTAAAAATCTGATTTGGGGTCTTTGGTGTTATTAAAATACCAAGGCACGGTACCAAAATGGTACCGTGCCTTGGTATTTTAATAACACCAAAGACCTGATTAATATCTTTAAGATGTAAAATTGAATATGATTTTAGATTCTCCAGTCTAAATTAATATATTGATTATATTTTGAAGTGTGATGTCTTAGACTTCTTCCTTTGTGACTTTATTGACTTATTAACCCTTTAAAAAGAGGGTTATAATCTTGCATTCTTGTTGTAAAATGATTTGAGTCTGCTCACAAAGCACAATAGAGGGGAGTCAAGTTTTACTAAGGGACAGATCTGGGATATTTGCTGGCATCTGATTTTCCTGCTCTTCCCATTTGTAGGCAGTTGCTTTCCTTGTATGCCATGGTGCAAAATCCAAGTGTGACCCACCTGGGGCTGAGTGACCTGGTGGTGCTCCCTCCCCTCTGGATCAGGTGTGATGGCTCTGATCCTGAGCACACCTGCTGGGTTGGAGCTGAGCCTCTCCGAGCTGGACAGAAAATCACAGGGCTCAACATTTACGTGGTGTCATGTGAGGGTAAGCTTTTACTTTGCACGTGAAATTAAATGAGCAAGGCTTAAAAATGTGGGATTTCTGATGTGACGGCGCTGTCTTTGCTCTTTGTGAGTGATGTTGGCTTGGGAACACTCTATATTCCTGGTTTTAAAAAACAAAAGGAGAGAAAAGATGGTTTTAACCAGTGCTGTGTGGGGAAAATTGCTTTTTAATAGAATCAGTGCAGCTGTATCTGTCAGACCTGTCTGGTGCAATAACAGCACATTTAAACTGCTCCTGATCAGCTTCTTACACAACCACTGACTCACTAAACCCTTCTGTATTCACACCAGTTCCTATCAACAGGACAAATGCAAGGAGAATCCCTGTTTTCTAAAGGATATCAGGAGTCATTCTTGACCAAAGCATTTGAGAATGAATTTGAAGTGTCATATTTGAGTTGTGTCAAGTGGGGTTTTTTTGATTCTCACTTTTTTTTTTTCCTTTCCTAGGTCCTACAGCTGATAAAACCTGTTTTGCAAACCTGGAGGAGCTCAAAATGGAACATAAAAGAAGACATCACTCATGTGTTGTAGGTTTTTACACCCTGTCACGGCTACAATTTCAGTTTAAAAACTCTTGTTGTGGGATTTATGGTGCTGGTTTGGAGAAGCTTTGTAGATTCTACAGAGAAGCTCTGTATGATTCTGTAATACAAGAGTCTGTGCTGAGGTGACATTTGTGATGCATTTATCTGATATTAATCCTTTTTTGTGTATTTGTGAAGCGCTTTTAAAGTGGCTTTGCCTGCACCCAAACCAATCAATGCTGTGGTGGTTGCGTTGTGTTGATTTTTAAATCTGTTCCTTCTCAGGTGACAACAAAAGGGTTTGCTCGGTATGAACTGATCCAAGTTGCTTCAGTAGAGGACACCATCGTGGAGTCTGGAAGCAATATCTGTGTTGACATTACATGGAATATTGTTGATAAGATCCTGGAGACTCCCCCACTGATTTCAGCTGCCACTCTGGTAAGTCCAGCTGGGAAAAGCAACCAAACCCAAGCTCTTTGCACAGCTTACATCATGAGCAGTGTAAAGGACAGAAAATATGACAACAAACCTTTAGATTAGTTCATCATCTAAACTGTGAACTGAGTGAAACTTGTGGAACTTGCAGAACATTGCCCTGGAGCCTGGGGATCCCAGGAGTCCCGTGTACCAGGTGTATCGGGAGCTGCAGCTTCTCCTGGTGAGTACCAGGGAGGAATTCCCATTTCAGGCCTACATGAAATAGGGATTTTATGTGTTAATTACTTACTTGGTTTAACGCTTCATCACATGCTTCAATGATAACTCTAAGCTTTTATTTTAAATTAAACTTTGAGTTCACTTTTAGTTTTGAACACAAAGAGGACAACAAGTCCAGAAATTCTGGAAGTTTTTAATTCCTGGTTCTCTGTGCAGAGACTGATGAGTCTTGGCAAAGTTACCTACATTTTGAAGTGTGACTTGTGCAGAACCTCCCAGAAGAGCTGATTTGTTGTTTTAATTCTTGTTCTGCCTTTAGGCTTTGGCTGAAGGTTTGAGGACGGGTGTGACTGAGTGGCCTGAACCTCTGCAGAGTGAATCAGCTGTTGAGCTGGTCCAGGAGTTCCTGACTGGTAATGGCTGCTGGTTCCATAGGGAGAGGGTTTCACATTTCACAGAAATAAAAGCAAATGCCACTTACAATTTCTAAAGCATTAGAACTGCAGTTGTTCATTTTTGTGCTATAACCACCTGCACAGAGTAGTTAAATAGCTTAGTAAATATCTGTCATTTTTCTTTGTCCTAATATCATGTATAAAAGTAATTATAATAAAAAATATTTTAAAAAACCCACCTTTTCAGGCTATATCCTTACCCAGTAAAACCATTTTTAAAATGAACACATTTTACCTGTTAGTTGTGGGTTTCTATCATGTGCCTGGGGATTAATGCAATTGGTTTGAGGATATTTCTTTTTCATAGTGGTGAAATTTATTTCTGTTCCTCTACCAGATTTAAAGAAGAAGCTGGATGGAGACTGTGGGTCTGGAAGCAAGGGTGAAACAGAGGTTTGTGCAATTTCCTAACTGTGTAAAAATAATGGAAGAAAGTTTTACAGGCAATTCTATCATTAATTTGCTTTTCTCACCTAATTTAATGATTTCAGCTCAATGTAGTGGTATCAACTGGATATCTGTCCTATTTATTAGAGGTTTATGATATTTTAAAGCAATGGACAAATGAACACATAAAAATGTGTTTGGTTTATAATAAGATTTTTCCCTTTTAGTCTGCAAGGAAAGGTTTAGGTCTATTTTCTACCAAGAGAGAAGTAGCATTTTGTTGATAAGCTAAAAATATGTTGATTTCTCTATCAGGTAAACCAGAAATATTCCCTATCAGGATAACAGGCAATTAGTTCTCTGTTTTGGAGATTTTGGATGCATTTTGGCCCCCAGGGCACTGCTGGGATCTGAAGTCTCTCTGACTGGAGGCTTTGCTTCCTGATCCAAGGCCAGCAGGTCTCCAGTGTGATAATCCTGGAAAGGATCACACTCACTTTTAAATAAAAATATCCTTCCAAATTACTGTGCAGTGGTAATTTCCCTGGAAAAGTGGGAAAGTTAGTGATGCACCCAGTTTTGATCCCTGGAGAAGTTCTGGTATATGAAATTTTTGGATTTCAAGCACCCTTTTTTATTGAAGACCACCAAACTCTTTCAGAAAATCAAATGTGACACAGCTGCAGTGGACAGTTACATCAACTCCATCTTCAGTGAGAGAGGAGACCTGGATTTTGCTGAACAGTTGTGGTGCAAAATGAGAAGTGAGTGTTTGGTGGGGCTTTCCTTTCACTCCCCTGTCCTCTGTGCCTGCTGGACCTCATTGCTGTCAGGGAAATGGGTGGGCATGTCTGAGTTTCAAGGCCTGATCAGCTCTTCAGAGCACTGGTAGGAACAGTCTCCAAAAGAGCTCATTTTGGGTATGTAAGATGATGTACTTTCTTACAACATCCGAAGGCAGTCCAGCATCCAGCAGCAGATCCTGGATTTTATTTGATTTGACTGTACAAGGTACTAAACAACTGGCAGTGCCCATCTTCTGTAAAACTAAAAAAAAAAATTACACAGTTTTTCAGTTTAGATCTGAAAGACAATATTTCAATGTAAATAGAGAGACTGATGCCCAAATCTGTGTATGACAATCTGCTGCTGTGCTCTAAATCACACACAGTTGAGTGCTCTCTGATAATTTATATTTGTAGTGACCTTTTTTAAAGCCAGCATAGGACAAAGTCACCAAAAAGCAGTGCAGTCTGTCAGTCCAGCTCTCATTCTTTAATTGAAGGGTTTTATTCCTGTGTGTTGGCTTATTGTTACTGACTTCACAGTCCTGGACTGATAATTAAATTATTGAGTCTTTTCCTTTGCAGGTGTCAGTTCCTACCAGGAGCTGACAGACTGTTTCACACGGGTCATAAAATCCCTGGAACGTGGTGAGATCCAGCCCTGGGTATGCATTTGTATTTCACAACAAATCTCAAGATTTTGAGTGGTGTCAGACAAAACATATTTGCTGTCACTTCCCTGCCCCCACCTTGTGTTGTCACAGTTTGTTTCTGTTTGTGGTGCTGATGTCCCTGATGTTCCACCTCACAAGGACACCTTTCCCACCCTCAGATCCATCAGGGGAGCAGCAGTTCCCTGAGGACACTCATTCAGCAGTCCTACCACGGCAGGATGGAGGTGGTTCCCCTCACTGGCATCACTCCCATCCAGATGCTCTTCGAGATTGGGCTGGATAAGATGAAGAAGGATTATGTCAGTTTTTTTGTAGGTGAGCCTGAGACCTGTTCCATGATCAGGAATTCAAGAGAAAAGGTGTTCCAGGCAGGAATAATGAGCTTTCTGGGTAACCTCCATCTCTCTTCTCTTCCCATCTGCTGAAGTGCAGTTTCCAGCCTCCTTAAGAATTGAACTTTTATACCTTTGTTGTTACCCCCTTCATTCATTCCTGCTTTGCTCTGTCATCCTGTTTGCATTCTTTGTTTCATTTGCTTTTTTATTTTCAGTACTTGTAAACCCGTGTGTCCCAAGGAGGGTGGTTGTGTAAATTGTGGAATAGGTTTCTTCATTGTGCAGCCTTTTTGGTAAATAAAATCATGCCTCTACCAGGCCACTTGGCAGGTTTTTTTCTTGTTTTGAAGAGCAGTCATGCCAATAAATAACATTCCTTTGCACTTCCCTTTGGTAGAGTTCCCTGTCTGATTACCTGAATCCTGCTTATATTTCATCTGATACTGTGTGTTAAATTTTACTTATTTTTAACTTCTCCTGATCATTTTACAGGTCAGGAACTTGCAACGTTAACCTGCTTGGTGAGATGCTTTATTTTATTTTTAAACTCTGAAAGCAGTTGAAAGTATAAAGTAGAGCAAGCTCAGCTGAGGGTGGGATGAAAGTCATGTTGTACTTATCAGCTGAGAAACAGAACTGCAGATCTTGAGGCTGGAACAGCAAACTGCAGGAATGCCATTGTTTTGTTCAATGTAATAAATAATATGTTATCTCTGTATTATATATAGAATTAATCATATATAATTTGTTCGGTATCTGAGAGGAGTCACTGTCAGGGCAGTGAAGCTTTGTTCACACTTTGATGGAACTTTGTTCTGAGTCTGCTGGGCCTCTCTTAAAGAAACTCTGGCTTTTCAAAAGAAGCAGGAAGGTTATTTTAGTTGATTGAGGATGTGCTGGTTGCAGAAATTCAGTGCTGAGGTAGGAGCAGAAGCTCTTTGCTGTTCCAGGATTACTTCATTTCCACATCAGTGGATCTACAGGAACAAGTTCATCGTGTCCAAAAGCTTCACCATATGCTGGAAATAATGGTCAACTGCAGAGTCTTACTCCAGTTCAGACACGAGAACCTCTTCCCTTTGACACAGTAACTGTTGCATTTTTACTTCTGGCTCTTTAAATGATAATAAAAAATAGAATTTCTTTGACAGTTGTAAAGGAACACTTTAAAAAAGCAGCCCTTCTTAATGCTGATGTTTGTGAGACTGCAGAAGGAGCAGGTGGATGTTGCTGCTGAATGCTGCTCTGTGGCTAAAATTGAAAACTAAAGGAGATAATAAAGTGTGGGAGTGTAGTTAATATTTGCACAAGCATTTCTCCAGAGAAATTAACTGGTTGATGTGTATTGCAGGATTTGCATGAAGTATTACAAGGAGAACCCCCTCAACGAGAAGCACGTGTTTCAGCTGCCCATCAGACCAGCTCTTGTGAAGAAATTCTACCAAAAGTAAGAGCAACTTCAGCGTTTGCAGCATTAAAATTCAGATGGGGCTGAACTTTGATGGCTTTTGTGTTCTCTCAGTGAACACCCTGAGTTATGGAAGGTGGAGATAAGCAGTGGGCACGGAGCAAAGGAGGTGAAAACCGTGTGGCAAGTCAGTACCAGTCCTCCTGTTGAACATGTGGCATCAAACCATTCAGGTAAGGAATGGTTAAATAATGAAGGGGCACACTTCAAACCAATTCAGTCAGTGGGGCTGAACTGTTTTGTACTTACATTTACTTTTCATCAAAGCAAAATGATGTTCTGCCTTTTAATAAAGGAGAGAGGGGGTATTTACAGAACTGGAGACTTTCAGAGAGTGGTGACTTTCGGCCTTCTCACCTTGACTGAGTTATGTTTTTAAAACTGAAATGACAACAGAGTTCCAAATATGATCAAGTGTAATCCAGCAAATCTTGAAACTTAGTTCTAAAATCTTTGCCCAGTCTTTTGCTCCACGAACTGATCTGTGCCATTCCCAAGAACAAGGACTGATCCCAACCTTCCCCTTTTTCCTCCAGGTCTCTTTTGTGACTCCCCAGTGAATGGAAGCACCGAAGAAAGGCTGTATTTTATCACAGTGACCAAGTGCAGTCAGGTGCATTTCACATAAAGCCAGGTTACTCTGCAGGAAAGGTACAGTAAAGGGAATGTTCAGTGTCTTCTGTGTCCCAGCAGATAATTTAGGAACACTGATTTAAAGAACAGCTCATCTCACTGAGGTTTTGGCTGTAATGTGTCAGTGGGACCTACACAGTCACAATTCACCTGTAGGCACCTATTTTGTTTGTAAATATTGTGCATTTAAGTCTGTACAGTATAAATACTTTGAAAATATGGATTTTTTGTGTTGTTCTAATATTTACAAGCGTTCAATAAAGTTGTGCACTTTGGGGTTTCATATTTTATTTTTGTTCATTAAAAGTGCAGTCAGACACTGTTCAAAGGGTCAATTATCTTAACCAACAAGCCAAGCAATAATGTCACATTTTCCTGGTATCAGGTGATGCTTCATCCTCCTCATAGATTTGTAAAACTGTTCATCCAGGGTCCTGGGGTCTGGTTTCCTTTGTCCCTGTGTTTCTATTTTGGGGATTTATATTTGGGAGTATTCTTGGACACGCTTCTCTCTGCTCTTCAAAGGATTCTTCCCTTCCTTGAATGTGACCTGAGTTATTTTAACAGTGTTGGTTTGTATGTTTTGCATAACTTTTGAAAAGCAAATCAGTGTAATTGGCTGGGGTTAATCATTTAAATCTGTTGGGTTGGCAGTTGCATCTGTCATGCTGGTTGGATAGTGTAGGGTCTGATTTTAAACAACTCCATAGTTCCTGCTGACGAAATGACTTGAAACAGAAACAATCTGCATAAAGAAACTTCACTACTGATCAATAAGAATAAGCAAAACCCCAACATTCATGCCTTTTAAAAACTAAATTTCTACCATTTCTGGTTTCTCCTGAGTAAATCTTATTTCTTAACCCCTTTCCTAATATTACATCTTAATACATATCAGTTTAATAATTTGAAGAAAAGCTCTCATTTTGTATTTGAAAATTTGGTGCCTGTCTCTCTTCCAATACCAATTACATGGTAATTAAAAGTCTAATGATGAACAGACTCAAATCAGAATTTGCAAGCAGCTTTTAATCCCTTGAAATTTGTGCTGTCAAGATTGGGATCACTTTAATCTTAACTGTATTTCTGGTGAGCAAATCTCTATATAACATCTTTCCAAAATAATACCAAATCTGCTGCTTCAAATCAGTAGAAGTTGATGTAGAAAGAGAAAGTTGATGGGTTTTGATTTAAAAAAAAGAAAAAACAGTGATATTTTGGGAATTGAGCAGAAAAGGCTTAGGTGGAAAAGTCAAGTTTCTTTACAGGGCTCTGAAAAGAGGCATCTGTGGTAAACTTGAACCACTCAAACCAGTTGCATCTTGTCCCTTTTGCAAGGTGGAAGAGCGTGGAGGTGGCATTTTAGGTGAGGTTCCGAAGGTAGAATATGAGCAGGACAATGCAGATGAGGATGCAGAGTGTGAAAACTGTAGGGAGAACAATCTCTGTCACCATTTCCATGTGAGTTATCAGGGAATCTAAAATTTGAGAAATGAGGAATATGTAAGAATTTTATTCCTTTGGAGTGCACTGATTTCTAACTGAGAGTTAACACAAAGATTTTTTTTTTAACATAAAATTGTTGATGTTGGCATAAACAGCAAAGAAAACAATCAAAATTTCATCAGTCTGCAAAAGCTGGAGCAAATCCATGACAGTTTTCCCTCTCTTTTTCTTTCTGAGGTAATTTTTGGAAGACATTCAGTGCTCAAAGGGCTGTAAAAATGTAGGAATTAGTGTCAGTGTGTTAATAGGATTTTATTGTGCCTTTGATTTTTATTCCCTCCACCTGAAGGAGAAAGGGTAGGAAATTATCCAAGAGAAAGTTGAGCAGTATCTCTGTCAGTTCTTGTGTTCCATCACCATCCAAAGTTAACCCATTCCCCTCCAGTGGGTTTAGCTGGAGAGAGTAAACCAACACCTTTTACTTTAGAGGCTTTTTGTGCTTTCAGGGAGAAAATCCCTCTTAGGACCTGCTAACAGGGCTGTTCCCAGAGAAATCTCAAGCCTGGAAGTTCCATAATCTGCTTTCTAAACCCAAACAAGGCACATCATTACCTGCAGAGAGGTGCTGGTGTGTGGAAGAGCAGGAATCCATGGCCTTCCTGTGCCAGTTTTCCACCTGGGAATGTTGACAGCAGTTCTGTTACAGTGCAAGATCGTGCCCCTTCTCTGTCCCTCAACACTTGTCCACTATAATAGACCTAAAACTACTTTATTCTCTCAAAACCTCAATGATTTTCTCCAGGTTTCTTTGTATCTATGTGAGGTTTTGTTGCAATTTATTTCTCCAAGTCAATTGTTTGATCAAATTTTTTAAATCACATCCTAATCTGTAGTACCTTGCTGGAAGATAATATGGGATATATGTGGTTTTCTGCCCAGAAATCTGACAGGGCACTGTTAACTTCTGATTCAGTAAGTTGGAGTTTTTGGAATGCTTTGGAAGCAGTAATTGAAGCTGTTCCCATTTCAGTGTCTGGACACCTGTCTGTTAAACACATCCCTAATTTACCCAACCAAAGTATCACTTCATGTACCCTATTCAGCCAAATCTGAAATTCTCCATGAGATATTTGCCCATGTGTTGAAATAAAAAAGGATAAAATCAGCAGTTCACATCACCTCTCTTGGATTTGGGAATCCATTGGCACTGATAATCTTTTTATAGTAGTCAGCAGATGCCTTTGGGTACCGTGGCTTGTTCTTGTTTTGGAAGTCGATGTGGTAGAGCCCGAATTTCTCCGAGAATCCTTTGTTCCATTCGAATTTATCCAGCAGGGACCAGGCAGTGTAAGCTTTGACGTTGACCCCGTCATTGAGAGCTGCAAACACGAACCAAGAGACTCTGGTAAATGTGTTTGTGGCACCAAATGTGTTTGGGTTTATACCAGGCCGGAACGTGGTCATTAAGTGCAATTTCTCCTCTCTGAAAGTGGAAGCTGCTGCTCTTTTGCAATATAAAGTCTCATTATTTATTATATTTATTAGCACCAACACTTCGATTGTTGTTTTGCTGACAATTCACTATATCCCCTTTGACCTGTTACTATTTATTCCTTTATGATGTAAAAGACAAGCAGAGATAATCAGAAGGTGGCAACACTCCAAAAGTGCAAGGTGAAAGAGCCGTTTCGATTTACCTTTGAGTATCTCGTTGATGTATCCCTTCAGGTAGAGGATCCTGCCCTCGTCACACAGCTCGGTGCACGGCGCTGCCTCAGCCACCCCGTTCTCTGTCACGTAAATCAGGGGGTTCCCATACTGGGTCTGCAAACAGAGCTGTGTTTGCACTGGCTCACGTGAAATAACTTCACTTTGACAACATGAGATCAGCAAAATACCTTAAAAGCGATTTTCTGGGTGTACTTAGTAAGAAAAAGGTTACTAGGAATTTAACTAATTTAATGATTGAATTCTGTAGTTTTCTGCACTGAAATTAAAGGGTATTTTTTGGGGGGGGGGCAAAGAAATTCCCAGCGTGACAAGATAAATATATAGGGTGGAATTGTTGAATATCTAAAGGAGTGTAAATTGTAAGTGCAGCTCCTGTGTGTAATCAGGCATTTTGTTGGCTCCTTTTTAATGAAACATCTCCTCTACTCACCTTGATGAAGTTGAGCAACCTTCTCAACCCCCAGGGCACAGAGTAAAGCCACTTAGGACCTGGAGCTGGCCAGTTGGGGTCCACCAGTTCAGCCAAGTCCCTGTCAGTGTGGTAACCAGACACTTGGAGAAAGGGAAAGTTCTTCTGCAGGACGTACCGGGTGGTAAAATGCCCTATGCCCAGGAAATCCGAGGTGCCTTTAATGTAGCTTTTCTCTTGCACTGAGAAAGTTGGTAATCTTGATGTCCCCAGGCCCTGCTGGGCACTCTTCCTACCTATCAAAACAAGGACAGGAAACACTCTCCTGAGGAGCAGGGAAATTGTCTGCTTTACCTCACCAACAGTAAATCAGAGAAAGCCTGCAATGGTTTGGGTTGGAAGGGACCTGAAATCTCATTTTGTTCCACCCCCTGCCCTGGGCAGGGACACCTTCCCCTATCCCAGGCTGCTCCAAGCCCTGTCCAACCTGGCCTTGGACACTTCCAGGGAACCAGGGGCAGCCACAGCTTCTCTGGGCAACCCTGTGCCAGGGCCTGCCCACCCTCCCAGGGAAGGATTTCTGATGGTTTTCCTGAGCTTGGTGTAAGTGTAGAGGCCACTTGGGAAAGAATCTTTCATCCTTTTGGTTTGGAGAAGCGAGTTGGGTGCAACACATGGAGAACCAGTGATTTAAAGTGGTGTGCTGTGTCCCCAAACTGCTCAGGAGCCGTGCCCAGCCTGGGGCCTCATCCTTGACTAAAGCACGTGCTGGCAGGAGCTGCTCCCTTGCAGTGTGCTCAGAGTGTGGGATTTATTCATCTTTACTTGGTCACTGGGACTTACCCACATAATTCTTCATGACCTCGGGGTAGTCCCCTCTGTAGATGGGGTTTGCAAACCAGCCCAGGTGGAACTGGATGTACCTCTCAGCGGCCTCTCTGTCCGTCTGGCTGTGCAGGTCCACAGGTTCCCCCCAGCCACTGGTCAGGGAGATTCCCACCATCCCTTCAAACACAGAGGGACAGTTCTGCAGTCTTGTGCATCACCTTTAAACCCTTTAACATCAGGAGAGGGTAATGCCAGGGTGGCTGGTGGTTACCTCTCTGCTCCCTGCGCCACGTGCTGTTGTAGGAGTGCCAGACCTTCGCGTGAGTCTGCAAATTAGGATACAAGAAATCACCTTGTGTCGACCCTGCTGGGCCAAGAGCAGGTTTGGCACCAAGAGCTGCCTGGAAATGCCACAGAATTTCTTTCAGGTGTGTTACAGGAGCTTTCATTTCGTGTAAGAAGCCAAAAAGCATTGATGCAAGATCCCTTCCCTGAACTCCTGGAGGTGCCCAGGGAGGGAACACACAGTTACTGCACAGACACAGTAACTGTTTATGTACAGTCACTGTGCTGGCCATGTCTCCACTCTCTGGATGTCTTTGCCTGATTTATTCTGGCAGATGAACAGTCATTTTAACAATTTCCTTCCCTCCCTGGAGTCCCTTGCAAAATTCCAGTTCATTTCAACAGGTCAGGATATTATGGCTTGTTTCTGGAATAACCTGGATGTTTTCTTTTCAGCCAGATTGAAACTTACTATGAGGCACTCAAATTCCAAAGAAAATGGAAGTTGTTGCAACAGTGTCACATCAAGCACCTCCAATTTCAGGCTACACTAGAATATTCACTGGTGCTTCAAAGGCAGGTGATAATTTCCATGTCCTACTTGGAAACTCCATTGCTGTGAAACAATATTTCTGTTTAAAGAGTAAAATCTGCTAAACAATTGACATATAATTGAAAGCACGATGTCAGTGTTACTTTGATGATGTGGTGAGCAGCCTTGTACGCTCCACACCCCCCGAGCTTCAGTCCTGGGGCGTGCTCTCCTGTCTCATAACCATTCTCAGCAACTGCCTGCAAAGACACAGAGTTAGTTCCTCTCCAGGGAATGTGCTGCCATCCTGTGGGTTGGGATTCTGTGCTCCCCTGCATGGGCTGTCCCTCTCCAACCCCATTTTCCCTCCCCTTGGCTCCCTTCTGCTCCCCCCCTGCTGGTTGGCAACGGTGCTGTGGCTCGTTGGGAACAAGGTGATGGTGACTGGTCAGTGGAGTGAGCTGATGGAATTCAGGAAGGGCCTCTCTGATTCCTGTCCTTCTTTCCAGCTTGATGATTTTTTAAAATTTCACCGGAATTTTATCTTAAAACTCTGCCCTTGTGCAGAATCTGCCCACTGAGATTATTGGCCATGAAGATTAAAGGTCTCAGTCTCTCCCTTTCCCTCTCCCCCTCCAATTTCTAACCTGCTTTCCTCTAGTGTCACTTCCATGGAATTCTGGGAACAGAAGGGTTTGGAAGGACGGCACTGATAACTTACCCAAGGGTTACTGAAAGTGATCCAGTGTTTCACACGGTCACCAAACTTCTCAAAGCACAGATTTGCATAATCATTGAAGTAATTTATCATGCTTATATTCTGCCAGCCTCCATACTTTTCTTGGAGAACCTTTGGGAATATGTATTTCAAGAATTAATAGTTGTGCTTCAAGTTCAGCTGCTTGTTAACAAAGACTTTTATTTCAGTAGCTCAGAAGGAGATTTTTCAAAACTTCAATGCACATAAAATATAAATGAATAGGAAATAGTTGAAAGTACTTAAAATCATGCAGATATCATTAATTTTTCCGAGTACTTTAAGACCTTAAACTTGGAAATACTTTATATTTGATACTTTATATTTGATGTTTCATGAATCTCGATATTGTCTTACCTGAGGAAGATCCCAGTGGTAGAGGCTCACAATTGGGGTGATATTGTTCTCCAGGAGGCTGTTAATTGTATCATTGTAGAACTGGATTCCCTTCTCATTCAGCTGCTCAGCTGATGGAAAGCACAGACAAGGAATTCCCTGGATCAGCTCTCAGAGAACTGAAGGAACAGAAATCTAAACATTTAAACTAAGGAATTTTACATGTCAGCATTGGGAACACTTTGCAGAAATCTGTAATTTTAAACCAGTAATTTCAAACAGCTGTGGGTTATTCAGGAGGAAAATTACTGACAAAAAATGCTGGTGAGAACGTGGGGAAATTGTTGTGCTCACCTTTGATTCCAGTGGGCATAATCCTGGGCCATGAGATGGACAACAGGTAGTGATTCACTCGGAGCTCCTTCAGTAGCTGGATGTCATCCTGGGAACAGAAACCCCCCCAATCCCCAGCCTGAGCACAGCCTCTTCAGGTCCTCATCTGCCCTAACTGATCCTGGATGCAGCAAATCCACACAGCAGTTCCACAAAGGGGGATTCCATCCCTTATTTTCAGTTTTGAGATGGTTTGTTCCCTGGGTATAATTTGTTTGGGGGGCACTCCAAAGAAGTCCTGTGATATTTTGGGTAACTATGGAAATGGAAGGGTTTGACCCCCAGGACTGAAAGAAATGCAAGTTGAGCTGTTTTGCACCACAATTAATTATATTTATGTCAGAATTTGTCAGGAAATTAATAGAGGCCTGTAAATCTTGACCTCAGACATTCCAGCCTAGAGTGAATGTTAAAGCCTCTTAAAAATACATAGAAAACCTCAAACACACAGAAGAAAAATGTCAGTTTTAGTCCAAGCTCAAATGTGTTTTAACTAAGGATCTGGAATTTCTACAAAATTTAGGCTGACACAAAATGAGACATATTTGGGAAATACTGTGGTGTGAATTAATTAAGAGTTAATTAAGAACATCATCCCTGGGATTCCTAAGTTCAATGAGCCTACAGAGCAAGTCAAGCTGTTAATTCCAAGTAGGAAATCAGGAGCATGGAATGGCTCCAGGATGTTTGCAGAGGAGAGGGAGTTGATACCTTGACTCTGTAGTATCCATCACAGGCTGAATCTCCCGTTTCATTCCCGAGCACTTTCCCTTTCCTGTGGGTAAAAGCATCCCAGATACTCGGGCCTTTCCCATCCTTGTCCCACGCCCCCTCGGTCTGGTAGGCAGAGCTTCCCACACCCCAGAGGAAACCTGAAGGGAAAACAAGGGAGTTACTCCAACATTCTGCTGCTCAGCTGGGCTTGGCACCCAGCTTGAGTAGGAGACAGGAACTGGAAGTGTTTTCCTTGTGAAAATCCATCAGTGCCTCAAAAGGGACTGTCTGAAAATGGGGTATAAACTGCAGGTGTTCTGGGGCACTGGAAAAGGAATCTCATTCCTTCATTTATTCAATGTATAAAATCTAGTTTATAGTGATGAGGCAATGCTTGGATAATGTGGCAGGAAGATCCTACTGTAAAAAAAAACCCCAAAAAAATGAGGTTTTCACGTCATTTCTCCCTGCTGGTTTCAATGGTGGTTTTAGCAACCACAAGTTTAGCTCTTACATAGAAAAATAAATAGAAATATACAAAACACCATGAGGAATCCATTTCATAAACCACTTAAAAACAATCAGATATCCTTCTAGTTCTGATTTTGCTTGATTGAAACATGTATATCAATACATGTTGAAGAAAGGATAAAGTTCATAAATCAGTACTGAAGAGTGGATTGGATAATACTAAACAGCTGGAATCAAGGCCAGCACGGTTATTTCACTTATTTCTTAAGTCAGCTGCACAACAAGGGTTATTTTGAGTTGAAAATGTTTTGTTCACTGTAGATTATTTGTGAGAAGGGAGGGGAGGGAGCCCAGAGTGGCTCCCAGGTACCAGCTGGGAAGGTGCCGTAGTGGAAGGAGCTGGGATTGGTCTTGGTCCACTGGAAGTCGTCGGCCGTGCCCAGCGCCAGGAGGGGCAGGAGCAGAGCCCAGAGCCCCAGGATGACCATCCTCAGCCTGCAGGGCCTCTCTGCAAGGTGCCACCTGCAAAAGAAGGGCACTGTCAGGAGCTGCTGCTGCCCAGAGGGGCTGGGAGACCCCAGGGAAGAGCTGCCTTTAATGCTCCCTGAGGGCCAAGAGCAGCGCTGGGTGGAGGGGAAGATGCAGATTCTGGCAGGGTGAGGAGAACCAGGGGAGAGGGAAGCACCTGATCATAATTACTACACTCTGCCTATTTTCCATCATTGTTTTATTCCAAAAGCCCCTTTGTTGTTCTGATTTGTTCTGAATTTCAGACTCTCCCACCTGTGTCTGCCAAGTGATTGAGCTGCAGCCTCTTACACCTAAATCTGTGATGGCAACAAACCCTGGTGGGGGGGAAGTTGTAAAGGAAAAATTTACGCTTGCAATTATTGCAGCTTTTATCTTAGTGATGTCCCTTTTATCCAGTCCCAGCCTCAATTTTCAGTTTGAACCCTGACATCAAATTAAACTCTTGCTGGGCCAATAGTTTTAACTATTTTAACTGTGTTGAAGTTTCAGAAGGGCTTTGTAGAACAGCAGGGTTTTTTTCCCCAAATTGATACAGTTCCCAGAGGATTCCTCAGAAAAAGTACAAATATCTTATAAAAAATAGTCATGTTTTGCACTGGACTGCCTGTGCTGCTTGACCAAAATAAAACCCCAAGTTTGGCAAAACCCGAAAGGCAAAGGAACCCTTTTGGCAGAACATGGAATGAATGTTCAACCTCAGGGAGCTCTGGCTCCTCTCTGTTTATTAATGATCATTCCATATCTCCTGATTAACACAGGGACTGCACAGCTGTCTTGGAAAAATGGAACTTGTTCATTTTCATTTTAGTCTGGGATTAAAAATCCCTCCACCCCTGCATTTTGAATGGGAACATTTAGATTGCAATGGGAAAAGGCAAAAAAAAAAAAAAGAGCAGGCTACAAACATTTAAAACATCAGCTCTAACTACTCTAGAAGCACTTTTATTGTGAATCAAAGGGCTGCAAATGCATGTGATTTCAATTTAGCCACTGACAGTGCAATGTGGCTCTTCAGCACAGTCAGTCCATTTATATTTAGTGTTCCCCTGGGTGTTTTTGCCAGCAGTGACCAACAGTCACATGGAGACAGAAGGCAGGAGAAACCCAAGTGTGTTCTGGGGGGTCTGCCAGTGATTTCTTTTACCCCAGGGCAGCAGGACTGGCTGGTGTTCCAGGGGGGCTGAGCATTCTCTTCCAAAGCCAGAGCGGGGCTTTGAGAAGGTTTTAGGGAGTTTATTCTGGTTTTAGACAGCTGGGGTGATCTAATTCATCATTTGGGTAACTCACAGGAGTTCACACGATCTGTGACCGACACCCTATTGATTCAGTGAACATTTTGGGGGGTTTATTATGGCTTTGGACATTTGTAACTGTCTGATTCGTATTTGGGGAGCTGGGAGCTCAACTGGAGCTAAGGATAATGAGTCAAAATCAGTATATTTTTTCACTCTTTGGCCTGATTATTATTCTCCTTGTTAGCAGCAGTATCAGAAATCATTTCAGTACCTCATGAACTGCTCAAGCACAGGAATCACGTTATGATTTTACAAACCCCTACATTGCACAGTCCCCTGTGGAATAACCAATCCATCACTCTTCAGATCAATACATCCCTTTTGGAACTATTCATTGCTCTGTTTTTCTGGCAGATACCTTTACAAAGCAGCAGAATAAACAGCTATTCAAACAGTGCGAAAAAGATTCAATAAGTTCAGGCTGTAAAGCTGCTCCTGGAAAACCCTTTTGACCCTCCAGTTCTCTGGCAGCTCCAGAACTTTCTGCCCTGATTATAAATGGAGTTATTTTAATCCCCCCACACTCCTGCCTTACCTGGTGTTCTTCCCAACAGATGTGTCCTAACCGGGAGATTCCTCTGCACTGCCCCAAACCCGCCAGGGCGTTCAGAACAAAGTGACTTTCCCAGGGGGAATTGCGTGGAACGAACCCAGAGGCCACAAAAACTCGGGAGAAGCATCCAGTGAAAGCCAGCACTCCGGTCACTTTGGAGCCCCAACAAAAAAGAACAATCCTTTTATATCCACAGTCAATGGGTGCAGGACGAGCTTTAGCTTCACCAGAGGAATCTGTTAGGGAGGGATTTTCCTGGGTGAGCACAGTCAGCTTTGCAGGGGTCTGTCTGTGCATTCACACCCAGCTCGCTGCTGACCGGGGTCTGCAGGCAGATCTCCAAACATCTGCAGTGCTGGGAGGCATCTGCTGTCAGGAATGGCAGTGATGGGACAAGGAGGGAAGGGTTCAAACTGAGAGAGGGGAAATTTAGGTGGGATGTTGGGAAGGAATCCTTCCCTGGGAGGGTGGGCAGGTCACTGGCACAGGTTGCCCAGAGAAGCTGTGGCTGCCCCTGGATCCCTGGAAGTGTCCAAGGCCAGGCTGGATGAACTTGGAGCAACCTGGGCTAGTGGAAGGTGTCCCTGCCCATGACAGGGGGTGGAATGAGATGAGCCTTAAGGTCCCTTCCAACCCAAACCATTCCAGGACTCTGTGATCCCATGATTTTTCTCTTGGTGCAAATGTTCCTGAGTGGTGTTTCCCAGGACGATCTCACTGACAAATTCTATCAGACCAAGGGCTTTGTTTTTCACATGGATCACTGTGAATCAGGATGCAAGCTTGGAAAATAATAGATTTTTTTCTTTTCTCTTGTTTCCAGAGGAATTCCTTAGGGTGCTGTCTGTGGGAAAAACAGCTCTCCCAGCCTGGAGGTTCAGCCCGAGCTCTTCATTCTTTCAGTTGTGTGAGTTACTTTTCAATCCCCCCTCGTGAATAATGTGCATTAAAAGGCCACGAAACTGTGTTTTCAAACACTGCTGTCAGGTGTGGAAACCTTCCTGTGCTCAGGGAGAAGAGGAAGAGCCTCCCAAGAGCAGCAGGGAAGGGACCTGCGTGAAAGGGCAGAGGGAGGCTCTGTAAACAACCCCCCATTTATTTGTTTAGCTCCTCGGGTTGGTGTGTTTGGTTTTTTTTTTTTTTTGGCCAGTTATTTTAGAGCAGAACCGATGCCCTCTCGTGGCCAATTCCGGGATGAAGTGGAAGCGTCAAAAGTGCTGCCCGATAAAATAAAGCAACAAAGCAGAGCGGCTGCAGTGCTGTGTGATGCCAGACTTGTGGGGATTAAGGCTTTCTCCTGACACCATCTTTTCCTGTGATGTCGTTTCCCAGTTTTCTGCTTAAAAACCAGGGGATATTGTGACAGCTTGGTCATTTTTTCCTCTTGCAAAAAGTTTTATTAGCAGCGGTTTTTGGAACGTGCCAGAAACACATTAAGGCTGTAAAATCTTTCGTTGTGTTTTATTGGTAAAAAGAATGGTTTTTAAAAAAAAAAAAAAAAAAAGTGCTTGTGGATTCCATTCAGAATTTCCCAGGAAAATAACCTGGGAAGTGGGTTATGCAACGGGCTCACTGTGTGGGTGTGAAGTCAGGGCAGAGTCACCACTGACTCTGGGGATGTTTTATCTGCTGTTCGCTCATCCACAGCCTGGAGTGGATCTTTGTCCATCAGTATGCAGATCTTTATGGGTTCTTCTGCTGTGGAACACTGTGTGACCATATCACAACAGCTGTGGCACACACCCCACTACCTGAAACAAACTGGTGTTCATTTTCCCCCTTAATTTTCTATCTTTGTGTTGCCAAACCTCTTATCTGGACAGCTGGACAGACACCAGGGCTGGAGTCACCCCTAGCAGAAGATACCCTAAAACTGGTATTTATTGTTTTTTCACTCTCAGCCCTTAAAAAGCAGAGCCTGGCTTTCCTAATTCCCTGGCAGCTGCTCGGACAACCAGACCAAATCATCCTCACACAATCATGACCCATCTCCCCAGCTTCCTGATTCTTCATTCCTCCAAACTACACTCCCTTTCCAACCTTGAATAGGCCTTTTCTGTCTCAGAGAGAAACATCCTTTCTTATTATACAGCAACCAGAAAACCACGTAATTTTTCCAGTGTGTGGTCTAATGCAGCTACACTGAGGTATTGGAGGGGTTTCAAAATCAAAACAAAACCCACTTACAATTGTTCTTGGAACAAGAACACTTGTATAACTGTGCTTGGATTTTTCTGTGTTACAAAATGACTTTCCTTGCATTTCCTTAGCTGGTTTTTAATGTTTTTTTGTCTGAAGCTCATCTGTATTAATGGCCTGGTCTTGCTTTTCAGAGAAAAATAGGAAATTTTGGGAGTGAGTGAAATGAGGATGCCTTGCTTGACTCCCACTGTGCCCACACCCATCTTGTATCCTGGGAATTCTGTGGGCAGCTCCTGAAGGCAGTCCCTGTGGAAAGAAACCCTGCAGAGTCTGGAAGATCTTGTGTTTGCATCCTGAGATCCCTGAGGTGAGGTGCAGATGGGTAACTCTAAAACTCACACCCTGTTTACTCAGCAGCTCCCACACTCCTGTGCAAGCCACTGCTCTCCTGTTTTGTGCCCATGGAGCTCACTGAGGAGCTGTTATCACAAACCACTGCTTTTACTGGGGTAATTTGGGGGGAAATTAAACTGCTTGAGAATCTCTTGTATTGCAAAGAAATATAAAGATTGGCAAGGAGAGGAGAGAAATCTGAGAATCTCTTCTAGTTGTCCTAAAAGCTGCATTTTTAAAGGTGTCATCCTCAAACAAGCTCCTGAATTGTTTACTCTTAATAAAGTTTCTTGGTGTACGCAGAGAGGAGCTGACACATCCCCCTTTTGGGGAACTCCCAGGTGGTCAAAACTCCTGAGACTTTGCCCTGATGCAGAGGTGCATCTTGGCACTGTGAATGCCCAGGCTCAGTCTGTGGTTGACAATCCCAGTAATAAAGGACAGATGTTTCCACCACCCCTGGGTGCTGTGAGGAAGGGCACGAAAGTTTGCTTCTAAAAATCAGCTTGAATTTCTCTCTCCCTGCTGACAGCTCCATGCCAGGGGTGGGCCTGCATTTGCTGGGAGCCCTGCGAGCTGGAATCCCACTGCTTGGAATTCCCTGGGATCTGCCTCACTGCAGGCCCTGCCATCATCTGTTTGCAGTCACAAACGAGGAAGCTTCTGAAGCTCGGGAATGAGAGAAAATGAAGTGTCCTGACAACTTCAGAACATCCAGAATGCTCGTGGAGGTTTTCCCGTCGCTGTTGGTGAGTAGGAACACAACCAGGCACAGTTCTGTTTTCTTTGCATGGGCATCTCTGCCCTGCACCCATAACATAAACACAGACAGCAGGGAAGAATAGTGGTAATTAATGGAGGTCCCCGAGCTGATAATGAGCAAGAGTTCCTGAGTTGTTTTGGAAGGGGTTGAATTAGTTCATTATTGAATTAGGTCATTACTGAAATCATGCAATTGTTCTTTCTGTGGGCAGAGTCAGCTTAGATTATGAAACATTCCAATTCAGTGCTTCGAATTCGGTTTAAAACACACCCCTTGGGCATCTCCTCTGTGGTGCTGCCCTGGCAGGCAGGACACCAGAGCCTGTCTCGTGCCCCCAACAGGCACAGATTGGCTGGGAGTGGCACAGGAGGGACTTTAATGACCAAAGACACTGAGAGTAGTTTTGATATGATTTTTAATATAAAAATTAAAATTATTCTGCATATTATTATCATTATTTTTGTTATATAAACTATCTAATATTATATATTGTATATAATAAATTAATATATAATACATTATAATAATATATATTATATATATAATCAGATATGGTTACTTTGTTGGTAAAACACCTAAAACCTTTGGGTTTAGGTGCATTCCAATACCACATGCATGCACACTGCTAAGTAAGGCCATGCAAACAAAGGTAGGAGTCATTTTTTTTTTCCTTTTAAAGTGCCAATTTCAGTGGGAATCTTCCAGAATCAAGGAATAGTTTCATTCCAGTCTTACCCTCCTGCTTTACTTCGTTCCAGATCAGGCCTTGCTGGGTGTTTGCCCCCTGGTCACAGAGGGAGGGGCTTCAAACCCCAGCAAACAAGGTTTGCAGATGCTGTGGCCAGCCCTGAGTGCAAGCAGATGGTTCCTCAAACCCAAAACTCGGGGCAGTGCAACTTTTGGAGCTTTCTCTCTGAAAAAAAAAAAAAAAAGGATTTTGTTATTGCTGGTTTGCTAAAAACCAAGAATATGTTCCACAGGGTGTTCCATTCAGATGATCTCACGCTAATCCAAACAATCCTGGTTCTGAGGAAGCCTTGGGGGCTGTGCTGCCATCCCCCCTCCCTGGCAGGGCTCTTGTCAGGAGACATTTGTTATGTTTTTGAAGCAAATATTTCTGTGATAAGTGGTATATTAAAACCCACAGGGGTATGAATAATCCTGTTTTCAGTGAAGAGTTTAAATGACACGCTATAAATAAAGCCAAGGCCACACATTGACTCCAAAAGGTGAAGGAAAAAAAAGAGGAATACTGAATAGCTCTGTTCATCCTGCCCACTGAATGGGGGGAGGCCATGGGGCAAAATAGAAAATATCTTTTCATTGTGTCACACAGGAGAGGTGAATTGGGACTGCACATGGCAGCCTTAATTCTGCTGCTCCAGCTCTTGAACACACTTGACTTTTCCACCTGGGTTTTTAACACATGGGTGGGTGGAGAGCTTCTTATTAATCTTCTCTGCCATCATGCAGCAAAACTCCACTTGAAGGTGTTTCCTTACTCACCTTTCCAGTGTTTCCTTACTCACCTTGCCAGCGTTTCCTGGTCAGCTGCCCCCTAAAATCACTCCTGGCCTGTTCTGAGAGGCTGAAAAATTCCTGCTCCCTGTTGTCTTCCATTTCCCAGCGTGGGGTGTCGTGGTCATTATGCTGATCTCCACTTTGGGGT
Organism: Myiozetetes cayanensis; assembly: GCF_022539395.1. NCBI lineage: Eukaryota > Metazoa > Chordata > Aves > Passeriformes > Tyrannidae > Myiozetetes > Myiozetetes cayanensis. The sequence continues at coordinate 18,837,829 of NW_026087048.1, forward strand.
GCTGAGAGGGCTAAAGAGTGAAAATAACCTTTAGCACGGCAGTGTTTTAGCTCTGAAGTGTCACTGGTGATTCCCCAAATGTCATTCATCCCTTTAACCCCCCCTGAAGGAATTCCAGCACTGTAATCCCTGCTGTACAAGTGGGAAGTGGATGCACTGGGCAGGAGAAGACCTTGCTTTGTGCTTTCTCAGTGCAGCAGAGGTGGGACAGGAGCAGAGGAATACACTGATGCCCTTGAGCTGGGATGTTTTACCTCTCCTCTTCAAGATTGGTCTTTTTCTGGGAGAAAGCAATTTCCCCCAACCTTCCCCCTTCTCCTTACTGATGTCTTGCCACGTAGAAATAATATTTGGGATCTGAGATTGTGCCTTCTGAAGTGGTTTCCATCTTGCTGTCCTCCTAAGAGAACCTTAACCTCGATTGAATGATCATGTTCAGCTACATATAATCACAAAGCCCTAAAAAAACAAGTCCCCTTGTATTTATATCCACTGCAAAATGTACCTTTAAGGAGAAAACATTGCTCCAGTGTGACTGCCTGAATTTATTGGCCATTAGGAGCCTTACAGTGTGTGGCTCACATTTTAGAACTCCTGATTTCGAGCTTAATGTGGTCAGGAAATATAAAAATACATTTATTTATGTCATCTCCTAAAAATCCCAACCTATGTTGCTGCAAGTCTGCCCCACTGTGTGTTTATGTTGGAGATGAATGATGGGGTTGTAGCTGCCTGTGTTTCAGGCCAGGCTGAATGGAATGATTCTGCAGCACAACTATGTGTGTATTTTTTGTAAAAAAAAAAAAACCCTTCTTTTTATTTACTGCATGTGGCAGCAATTTCCTTCCTCCCAGAAGCCACTGCCCAGTTCTCAGGGGCAGCTGCCTGATTGCCATCAGAGTCAGAATTCACTGAATTGTTCGAGGTTGTCAAAGTGCAGACATTTCACTCCTGCTGATACCTGGGCTGGTAAATTGGACTTGCTTTTCCAAGAATTTGGAGCCTGCTTTGGCTGATGTTTGCACCAGGTTTCCTTGGTTATTCACCTTCAGGAAGATAGATTTGACTGTAAGCTCAGATATTTGATAAGTTGGTGTTCCCACAGGAGGGGGGGATCCCATTCCATCCCTCCTGTCCTGGCTGGTTGGGAAGGAGCTGCCAGGAGAGCTGCTGGTCACTCCTAACAGGGACAGGAGGTGCTGGCCACCATCACAGGTGATTGGAAGTGCTGATGAACTTTGAGGTTGAGCTCTACACTGAAAGCTGAGGAGAAAAATGATCCAGTGAATAGAAATGAAGCCAGTGACAGACAGTGGGAAAGGGCTCAGGGGAAAGAAATAGCATTAAAAACCGGGCTTGAGAGTCCAGGAGTTTCTCAGAAAATCAAAGCTGAAGTTGGTAGAAGGGATCATGGGGTTTCTTTGGATGGAAGCAGGAGAAGAGTCGAGGAAAAACTAAATTACTGTGCCTGGGAGAATGCTGGAACTTCCATATCTTGAGTTTGATGTGCTCCAAAATGTGGTCCAGATCACTCAGCCACGTTCCCAGCTGCTGGGGAAGTCACACCTCGGGGTTATTCCCCCAGGGAGGAAAGAATATTTTGAGTATCTTCCTTTGGATTTCCATGTCTTACCTACAGGGCTTCTCCCTTCATACATAAAGACTCTTAAAAGAACATTAATGTCTGTTATGGAACTGAAAATAATATGGGTGTGCAGGGCTGGGTAGCTCCTCATGAGGCTATTTTTAAATTCACATTAGCACTGGTTTAGTTCACAACCTCATACATGTATCTCTCAGTATCAGGGCTCTGCTCACACTGCACTTTTGGAATGTGTTGGAGTTAATGTTTATTGAAAGAAAGGCACTCTGAAATCGTGGCAGGGCCTCGCTCGTTGTCATCAATATTTTCTAATGAAGAAGTTCTCGTGAGTGCCCTCGGCCAGCAAACAATCCTGATGCTCTGGGGGGACCCTAAATGTGTGCAGAGCTCCCAGCCCTCGTGAGCCTGGTGGTGCAGCTGGGCTGGAGGTGATTTTAGAGGAGCTGCTCTGTTTGCTGTAGGAATTCGTCCATCTCTGGGGCAGAACTCGCAGTTGTTTTCACAGAATGCCTCAGGATTAGCAGCCAAGTCTTGGATATTCTCAGCTCCTCGTGCCAGGCCTTAAATGCATATTGTGAAAAAAAAAAAAGAGAGAAAGAAAAAGAAAAAAAAGGGAAAAAAACTCCCCAAAAGCTGTTTGGAATGGCCTTTCCATGGGTGTGCTAGAAACAAACCCAGCCTGCAGGAATGCCCAGCAAGCAATTCCATGGAGGAAAACATGACAGGGCTGGAATACAAGGCTTTAACCCCAACAGCAGAGCCTGTTGTTCTGCTGGAGTCTCTGGAGTCTCCATTTCATGAAGGTTTTTGGCTTGTCCAAGGATTTCTGTACAGATTTGCTATAAAGTAGCCGAGCTCTCCTGGGCTCCTCTGCCTTGTCCTGCCACACAAATCCCATCCAACAGCACTTGGCTTGGGAAAGGAGCCACGAGGAGGGGGGAGAGAAAAGAACAGGCTCCTTTTGTAGCTAATAACTTCCTTGAATTGGTAATTAAGCTGCCTGCTACTTATAAATGTCAATAAAGGTCAAAATATTTAGGAGCAGAATCATTTTAGTGGCTTCCCATTCCCCGCTGCACGAGCTGCCTGCTCGGACCACACACAGGCACGGCGGAGGATGCCTTGGATTTTCGGGGCGAGGGCTTCCATCTGATCCACGTGCAAAATGACTCAAGGAAAAGCTGCCTGGTAACAGATTAAATACCACTTGCAGCTTGGAAATGGGAATTAGTATAAATCCTGTTGTTTCTCTCCAGAGCAGAGGAAAGCACAGAGGGTTCTCTGGGTTTTGCTGCAACCCCTGAGTTAACAAGGACAAACACTTATTCTGCCTGCATGGGTTTGCTGATTGTGTGAGCAGATTCTTCCCACTGAAATTAATCAGTTTATGAGGGGGCAAGTCATTTGGCTTTGAAGAGTGCAGAGAATCTATTCCCAGAGGGATCTTTGATCTTTTTATGGTGTTTTGTTTCCAAAGTGTGTGTGTGTGTCCTGCAGGGGCATTTGGAAATGAGAGCCGTGGGGACTGGACTTTTACACTCCACTGAATATAATCAGAATATTAGAATATGAACATATCCTCCTTTTAATCCTTTCCCAAAGCATCCTCAAGAAGCTCAGGGTCTAATTTACCGTTCCATGAGGTCTCCATACAGGACAGGTGGGGGTGTTTCTGTGGGAGGACCCCTCAGTGGGGCTTTGTTGGCTCTGGAGGTGGAGATGGAATGACCAGGCAGCTTCTCAGGTAGAGCTGGGAATGGGACACTGGTGATCCTCAGGTCTTCCCTTCCTGCCAGACTGAATTTGGGATGTGCCACGTGCACCCAGCCCAAATTTTCTCTTGGGAGCATCAGGCTGGACATTTGAAGACTGACCTGTCCTTCTGGCACATTCCTCCTTGCTGGGAACTTCTCCTTGGAGCCCCCAGCCAGGCACAGCTGTCCTGGGAAGCCACAATTCCATGTGCGCTCCTGTGGGAAATAATCCCGCCAGCCACGTGGGATCTCCGTGGTTTTTGGGGGCAGGTTTGCTCACTGGGGCAGGGTGTGATCCCTGTTACTGGGGAGCTGATAAAGCAGGGCTGGTTTGACATATAAATGGGATGATGCCATAAAAATATCAGGGAAGCCCACCATTCCATCAGCAGTGGTGCTGATGGGAATCCTGCTGCCTTCTCTGCTCCCTGTGTCAGTCCCAGATGTTTTCTGCACGGATTTTGAGGAAGTGGTTGTGAAGAGCAGCATTAGAGATCCAAGGGGGAGCTTTCAAAAGCCAAAAAACGCTCTCCAAAGTCAGGAGATTTTGTTAAAGACCATAAGCTTAAAGCAGATAAGTCTGCTTTCGAAATTCATTGCTTCCCTTGTGGGTTTGAGCCATTAGACTCTTGTAGCTATTTTATTCCAAACTTTTATCGTGTAATTGTGATGGTGAGAAACTTCTTCTTAAAAACCCCGAGTACAGAGCACTCTGAAAATTGTTTCCATGATTTCAGAAGCTGCTAATAATACAGATAATTTACTAATCATACAGATAATTATCCCAGAGGAGCAATAGGACTGTTTGGCCAGCATACCAGAAAAATAATATATCTTTTGATATTAAAGACCCACACATGAATTAAAGAGTATTTCGAGATGAAGGTCATGTTGCTTCATCTTCCATAAACCCACTCATCATTTGACTGGGGGTGGTTCTGTGTACAGGTCCATCTTAACAGCCAAATATACACAAATGAAGATAAACACTCAAGGAATTTCAACTTTCATTTTCGTCTTAAGAGTTTCTCTGACGTGATTAAGGGTTTGTCCTTTCTCTTCTAATTCACACAACCAGCAAACCAGTGCAGTCACTCCTGTAGCCCAGTGCAGCAGTGACAGCCACAGCCACCAACAAACGGTGCTGCACATCTTCCTACTGCTTTCCCAGCCCATGATTTAGATCCTTCAGCCTCCAAACTACTCCACTGGGTGTCCTTTAACATTGCATTACATTACTGAGGATGCACAGTCGATTCCTTTGCTTCCATTTACTTTAGCAGTGATAAATGGCACGAACTGTACCAGAAGTTTATAAATTTTCAGTGCTTTGCAGGCAACTCTTGCCCAGAGAAGTTTTCAGACTGTTTGTTACTTTGGGTCATGGAAAATTTGCTTCCAAAAGCTTGGTAATGAGTTTTAAAAGGGGGTAAAATGCATGAATTTTTTATGGCTGAGGGGTACATCGGTGTCAGGGTTTTCCCTTCTGCACAGTTAATATTTTAAAAAGTTTACAAGAATTCAGCAAAAAAAAAAACCCAAACTCAGAAAACTTGCAACTCAGCTTTTCTCATCATAATGTGCCCCTGAAACCGTTCTGTTCAGCTGGAGGAGCGGGGTTGGAGCATCCTGGCCCAGATGATGCCTGTGCATGGAAAAGTTGAGGCAGCTCTTCCTTCACTGGGAATGATTTGGCCAGCCTGTGTATTCCTGCTCCCTCTGGCCATGGGTTACCCACCCTGCAGGATGTAAATAGGTCTCCTGGCCTGCTGTGGCTGCTGCTGGAAGGGTTAAACAACAGCAGGAGGACAAAGAAAACTGGGAAGGAGTTAAGGAAGCTTTGGAGGGTGCTGTTCTCCCACAAGCATTCAGTGAGAGGAATGTGGGATGCTGGCATTGCTAACAGAAGGGTTAAAGCTCTGGAATGAACTCACTCTGCCCAGGGATGGATGTTCATCCAATATTTAATCCTCACAGGAGGGGCCACTCGTGTCTCACCTGACTCAGAGAGCTCATGGGCCCCAAAATCAGTCCTGAGGAAGTTGGGTCTGCCCAAGGCCACATGGTGCTTGTTGGAGGGGAGTTTACACTGCCACAGGGCAGGGTTGGATGGGATATTGGAGCAAATTCTCCCCTGTGGGAGTGGTGATGGGCTGGGATGGAATTCCCAGAGGAGCTGTGGCTGCCCCATCCCTGGAAGTGTCCAGGCCAGGCTGGAGCAAGGTCTAGTGGGAGGTGACCCTGCCCATGCGGTGGAACCAGATGGGCTTTACTGTCCCTTCCAACCCAACCCATTCCCCGATCCTGTGCCCCCACGATCGCGGGGGGCTGCGAGGAGGGGGGAGAGGGAGCGGTGCGAGGAGCCGGGAGCGGCCGCACGATGGCAGCGTGGGATCGGCACCGGGGCCGGGGGGACCGGGACCAGCCCGGGGGGATCGGCACCGGGGCCGGGGGGACCGGGACCATCCCGGGGGATCGGGACCATCCCGGGAAATCGGGACCAGCCCGGGGGGATCGGCACCGGGGCCGGGGGGACCGGGACCAGCCCGGGGGGATCGGGACCAGCCCGGGGGGATCGGGACCAGCCCGGGGGAACCGGGACCAGCCCGGGGGGATCGGGACCAGCCCGGGGGAACCGGGACCAGCCCGGGGAGAACCGGGACCAGCCCGGGGGGATCGGCACCGGGCCGGGGGAACCGGGACCAGCCCGGGGGAACCGGGACCAGCCCGGGGAACGGATCATCCGGGGAACGGACCAGCCTGGGGAACCGGGACCAGCCCGGGGACCGGACCAGCCCGGGAACGGACCATCCTGGGGGACCGGACCAGCCCGGGAACCGCGATCATCCGGGGAACGGACCAGCCCGGGGAACCGGGACCAGCCCGGGGAACCGGGACCAGTCCTGGGGAACCGGGACCAGCCCGGGGGAATCGGGACCAGCCCGGGGGAACCGGGACCAGCCTGGGGACCGGGACCAGCCCGGGGGAACCGGGACAAGCCCGGGGGAACCGGGACCAGCCCGGGACAGCGGGACCATCCCGGGACAGCGGGACCGTGGCGGGGCCGGGGCAGGGAGCGGCTGCAGCCGCAGCTCGGCACAAAACGCCACTGTGCGAGAGGATCTTTGTGCTGTGTCCCCACCGCCAGCAGTCAGGGTTATTTTAAACTAGACCTGGACATTCTGCGCTTTGTGGTTTGCCTTCCTCCCCCAGCCCAGCCTGTGCGGGGGTGGAAGAGGTGGAAGCCCAAGGTTAGGTCGTTCCAAACGCGACCGAAGAAGACCCTCCCGGTTGGCAGAGACTCAGGGGCTGCAGGACCCCCTCAGAGCTGCCGGGATCCACAACACATATCAGATCCATCTGCACAAAAACACCCATCCAGGCTCTCCTTTATTCCTTGCAAACTGGGGCTTACACTGTGTACGTGGGCCCTATTGTGCATTGTAGGGGATGGGCTCTCTCTCGAATGCCAGCGTCTTTATGGCTTTCATTTGTTCCCAGACCTCCCACCAAGTGGCTGCCGATTGAAAACCTTTTTACTCTCCTGCCAGGTTTAGCAAAAAGGGCTTGGTGTGCTCGGGGCCTTTGATCTGTCTGGGATGAACATTTTCATTGAAAGAGCTGCATGAGTCATTCTATATTTGACACGGAGCTATCTTGGAATACCTTTGGATTTGCCTTTTCGAGCTCTTTTATATTTTTATTTATTTATATATATATATATATATATATATTGGCTATAAATATTTTGCTCAGCGAGAAGCATGGAGCTCTTTTCTGGAAATGAAAGAGCCCTATTCCAAATAGGAAAAACACACTTAGCTCAGGTTTGTGCAGTGCATATTTAGTGGTAGAAGGTGCTGGGTTGGCCCTGCCTTGCTTTTCAATACAATATCCTGCAGTGTGAAATGAATGGCTGTATTTAGAGGTATCTGGAAGTGATGACTGATGTTTGGAGAAGTTACAAGGCTTTTCCTTTTCCACATGAACTCTCCAACCTGGCATTTCCACAGCAGTGAAATACTTCTGGGGCTGAGATCATCTGATTATTATTTCCTGTGTCATGTGCTGGATTTATTATTTGGTTGAATATTACAAAATAGATTCTCAAGTTGCCTGAGTTTGGGATTCTTCGGCAAAGTTCACGGGCAGAACAGGGATACTGGACTGGCAAAAGTATTTCTTTCTCCTTGGGGGTTATTTGGTTGTGATTGGTGAATGAAAGTCCTAAAGGAGGGAGGAGAAGGAAGGGGAAAATTCCCTAAAGATGCTGCTCAGATATTCTCCCAGCATATGATATAATCAGCTCCAGAAAAATTAAAATTTGTAATTTTTGTGCTGGAAACTGGTAAAAGCCAGAAATTCAGACTTCTTTGCTTCAGTGTCCAGTTATTTTTCTCTTCTCTTCTTTGGAAGAAGGAAACACATCTGTGCTAATCCAGGATTATTTCTGGTCACAGCAGAATCTGGGAATTGCAGAGAGCAATAATGGGTTCATTCCTCAGATATTTTCATGGAGACTTTTCAATATTTTTTTTTTATACCTTTAAAAACCAAACCAGAACAGACTAAAACCTTAAATTGCCCAGAGCAGCTGTGGCTGCTCCATCCCTGGAAGTGTCCCAGGCCAGGTTGGATGGGGCTTGGAGCAACCTGGGCTAGGGGAAGGTGTCCCTGTTCATGGCAGGGGGTGGAGCTGGGTGGTTTTTAGCGTTCCTTCCAACCCAAACCACTTTGAGATTCTCTGAAAATCCAGTTAAAACTCTTCAACTAAGCACCTGTTGACATTCAGAGGTGTGTGCACTCCTTGCAACCCCAGTAAGTATTAAATAAGGATCTCAGAAATAGCCAGAGCCCTCTCCCATCTCAGTATTTCAGTTTAAAACTGGGGATAATTTCCTAAAAAAGGACTGAAACGCCACGTAGGTCTCTTGAAATCTTGAGCTGCCTCGTGTGTTGCTCAAAGCAAGGCCTTCCAAATGGGGTGGGAGAAGAACTAAACATCTTAAAACAAACAAATATTGGCATCTGGGCTCTTGCAATTTGTCTGTTTGTACCACCAAGCCCTGTTCCTTCCTGCCTTGTTTTTTTGGAATATTGCACGGTATGTGGGGCTTCATTAAGGGCTATTTTGTCCTTTGGCTTTTTGCACACATGATTACACAGTAGCCATCCGTTCCCAACATCTGTGTTTATTAAAACCTTTCCAATAAATCTGGGCAGGGAGGAACCGTCCACGTTCCCTCCCGAGTTCTGTTTTGCTTTGTGATGAACTGGTTAAAGATTATCCAGCTGAGATGTTTGTTTTTAGCTGGATCTTCAACGTTACTCCTCTTTCCCTCCGAAATTCGTTGGAAGTGGAGGTTGGATGGGCAGGCAGTGCCTCCCAGCCTGTCCCTTTTGGTGCAGTCCCATCAAACAGGGAAGAGTTGCTGCAGCCCAGGTTTGTGTTTCACACCCCAGCTCTGCCTCCTGGAGGTGCCAAAGCCAGGTGGGATGGGGCTTGGAGCAACCTGCTCTAGTGGAAGGTGGCAGGGGGACCCAACTAGGGCCACTCCCCAGGGAGAATATCCAAGGAACAACTTAGGGAATAAGCTCTTTAGCCTGTTCATCACACCCCTCTCTAGCCATGGGTGAGTGGTGGTGGCTGGTGCAGGTCCCACACTCCACACCAGCTCAGAAATGTCCTGGCACTGCTGGTCATCATCACATTCTGCTGGCATTGTGTTCTCTGGGAGACAGGGCCATTCTCAAGCAGATTTCTGGCCCTGTGGTTGCAGTCACAGGAGGCTGAACAGCTCCAGTTGTGGTCGTGGAAACAAAGCCACCAACTACCTCAGAGTTTGGGAGAGGGGATGAGCAGCACAAAGCACAGACAGCAGCCACGTGCAGCTGTGCCTCCTGGGCTGGACAGCAGCACTGAATTCCCACTCTGAGCAGGGTTTGGAGCACTTGGGTTGGAGTTTCACCCATGAGGGAGCGGGCTGGGAGTGAGTCAGAGTCCTCCCAGGTGATGCTGAGAGTCAAATCCTCCCAGGTGATGCCAATCTGGGCAGACTCATCAGTGTCCAATAGGTACCACCTGAAAACTTTAGAAGAGCTGAGGAGGTGTTATCAGGAGACAGAAGTGTCTTGGAAGCTCCTGTGTGGGTGCTGAAGTTTGGGGTAGCTCATGCTCTTCTGGGTGCCTGTGAGGTCCAGGAATTCTGAAGACAACCTGGATAACAGTGTGGATTTTGAAAGGCTTCCCAAGATCAGCTTTTCTTCACTGAGGTAACAGCCTTGAACTCTTGGGGTGCTTCTGGTCTGTGGGATGTGTAATACAAGCTAAATTCTTCACCTGCCATCAGAACTCTGTGTGTTCTGTGCAAGCCTTGCAGAAACAGAGGCTGGTGCCTTCCAGCCTTCCAGAGCAGGGGCTTCCCTACTGCTTTTCCTTGAAAAGCTGCTGTTAACGTTGCCAGGAGGGCCAGCACTCCTTTATCCTGGGATTGGGAGTGTTGAACAGGTGTGAGGACATGGCCTTTCTGAGGTGGTTTGTGTGTTTGTGTCTCTGTGCTGAGAGCTTTGGTCACCCCTGAGGCTCTGACTTGGTGCTGAGGGACTGGGTTTGGAGTCAATAGTTCCTTGACCTGAAAAGTTACACCAAGATTTATGAATCAGGGACTGGTCAGTCAGATGATGTTGGATCACAAGCCACGGTTCTTTGGGGCTCAAAGCACCTCCAGTTTCTCCAGCTCACGTTCACTATGGAAGGAAAAAGACAAAATCTATCCTGCAGCCCTAAATGTGCTCCTGTGTGCTGCCCATACCTCCAAACGAGGTATCCTGACACCACAGCTCTGCCCCTGGGTAGCCTTAAGAGGTATTTAAGAAATTATTATTAATTTTCACTTTCTGGTTCTTGGGCAAAGGATTTGTTCTCTCTGGCAGTCACTTCCCCATCAATAAAACTGCAGTATTTTGTTTCTAATCCCAGGGAGAACCAGTTTTCTTTTCTCTGGGATGTGAAAATCAGACTTTCGAGGGCAGCATATCATCATCTCCTAAAATTCCTAAAGCTCCCCTTTTCCTGAAAGAAACAGCCCTAAGTTGAAAGTTCCCTGGGTATTGACAAACAAACATTTTGCTGAGTTTCTCCTCCGAAATCTCAGGAATTCATTGGGAAAAAGGCTCAGGCCCTGCTTTGTGGCTGTAGGTTAGAGGTGTTGTTATCTCTCAGCTCCCTGTAGGCTCCTTTGAGGGATTTTTTTATAACCTTGTTTTCCCTTCTCCTCACTGGTGTTTCACATCCAAGTCCTGGTATTTTGGTTTAGCCCACAAACAACACGAAGCCTCAGTTTTTCCTGCCAGCCAGACTCTTCCCCAGCACCAATCATCCAGAAAGGAACTGGATGTAAAACCACACCAGGAAGTTTGAGGCCCATATAAAAATATTTTAATTTCTGATATATAAAAGAGTGTCTTCTTTGCTGTGTGTTGTCTTGGTTTTCCCCTTGTCTGGTGACTGAGTTGGGGCACAGGTGCTGTCCATTAAACCATCTCCTTCCTTCTGGGGCTCGCTCTGGCAAACAGGAGGTTTAGTGCTTGTTGCTGAGGAGGAAAGAGCTTTCTGGAGCTTCTGCAGAACTTGTTCCTGCCTTGGAAACCCAACTAGAGCTGAGGTTATGACAAACTCTTTGTGTGTGCAGCTCTCCCTTGCAGTGCCCAGCGTGCTGATGTTTGGTTTCTAGGAGGAATTTTTTTAGCCAAGGAGAGCCTTTGTTTAGAGTGATAAAAGTGTTTGTCTGAGGTGTCTGGGCAGAGTTAGCAGTGCTGGCTGATGGGGACACTCCTGCTTTCCCACCAGCAGGGGCAGCTGTGGAAGGCAATCCTTGATTGTCCCAATTCACTGCCCACCATTTTCACCTGATTTCGAGTTACCCCTGCACGGGGTTGTGAAATGGGGTGGGTACAACCCCCTCCAGCAGGACCTGGAGCTGCCTCAGGGGGTGAGATCTGCCAGGATGAGTTAACTCTTTGCAGCACCACCCTTGCCCTGCCTCCCAAAGCTGCCTCTGGCAGCACAAACTCCGGGGACTGCACACCAAATGGCCCTGGGATCTCTCTGTTGTGCACCCAGGCCACAAGGCCACGTTTATTCCTCGCTGATTGTTTGTCCCTCAGCTGCAGGGAGCAGTGAAAATACAGGCAGGAAGGAGTTCAGTCCACACGTGCTCGGATATTTGCATTTTCTCCCCCAAAGTGTTTGCTACTGGGAGTCACTGGGGACAGGAGGCTGTTCTGTGTGGACTTCTGATCTGATGCAGGTTGATTGTTTGCCTGGTTTTAAATCCTCCAGGGCTGGATTTTGGCCAGGTCTCCTAAGGCCTGGATGTAGATAACAAATCAAAACGTCTTCCCCAAGGAGCAAACAATTTAAGCACAAGACAAGAAAGGCTGGGGAGTATTAAGAACAAGTTTAAAATTTCCAGCTATTAATAAGAAAAGGGGCTTTCATTTCTCCTCCAGCTCTGGGGAGGACATCTGAGGAGTTTGGATTTGGGTTTCACAGGCTGGGAAGCCACGCTGGCAGGGTTGTTGTTTATCTCTCCTGAGAACCCGGCGTGTTTCAAGTCGATTCTCCGTCGAATGAAGGTTTTAAGAAAATATTTTGTTTGCTGCTTTCTCAGCTGTGCACGGCATTTGTCTTCCTCCTTTGCTGGTGTAATATTATAATAGTTTCTTGTAAGTGCTGAGCCCTCGCTGCTGACAGCTGCTGAGAAATGATGCTGTCATGAATCATGCCTGCAAACACAGCCCTGTGATGTGCCCGGTCCTCAGCCCCCATAATTAACAGCCAATTACTTCCTCTGCGAGGAGCCAAAACCCCAGCAGATGAAAGAACCAGTGTTGTGGGAGCAGATGTGTTGTCTCAGTTCCTGTGTCCTTTACAAACACACAAAACACTTGGTTACATCCACGGGCAGGAGTTGGGAGCCCTTAAAACCACGCCTGGGCTTGGCCATCTGTGCTCCCAGCGAGGGAAGGGGAAGCTGGGAGGGAGGGAGGGAAGGAGGCAGGGAAGGTCTCAGCAGCTCCAGGACGAGGTGGCTGCAGCAGCAGCAGCGCTCTGGAGTTTTCTGGCTGTTCCCTGAGGTGCCAGGCCCTGCTGATTGATGGGGGTGTGCACATGGATGAGAGCTGAGTGCTCCAGGTCCCAAAACACCCCCCAGGAATGTTGCCAGTCCCTGGGCTGCAGCTTTTGTTCCACCAGGAGACCCAAAGCTCCTTTTCCAGCTGGAGTTTGTGGGGCAGAACCCACCGTGGTTTAGGAGGCAGAGCTGGGGATGGGAGCCAGGAGCTCCTGAGCAGGATCTTCAGTCAATGATTTCCTGACTTCCCCTCTTTAGAGATTCTTCTTTGACAGAATTTCATTTGTGTTGCTTTACTCTTATTTACTGGGCAGGAATCATTTCCTGGGAACAGATTAGATCCCACAAAATGTTCTTCAACTTTCTGCTTTCCCTTCCTTTCGTCATTTGGTGTTTCCAGTACTTGGTTGAGCAACTCAGCTGCTCAGTGGGGCTTCTGTGTCCTGACTGGGAATTTGTAAATAGGAAGAGTTAAATCAGGATTTCCAAAGAAGTCTTTGCTCTGGATGTTTCATTATTAATCCTCCACAAAGTCCTTGGTTTTCTCAGCATTCATTGGCAATATTAATATCAGGAGATGGATGCAGAAATAATAAGTATCCAAAAATAACTAAAGACTTCCTTTTCATTTGCTTTATCATACCTTGTGTAAAGGTGGTGGTGCCACCACTGCCCTTTCCACAAATATGGGATGGAGTTTTAATTAAAAATTTATAACAATCCCCGAGCCATCAGAATAAAAGTGGAGGTGAATGCTGCTGAGGGAAATCAGTGTGTGCCATGAAGTGAGCATTCTTAAATCTTCTACAATATCTCTTAGCTCTGCATCTCTTCACAACTGCTACTGACTGTCTGGCTTTGGAGAAAGCTACTTTTCTGCCTCTGCTGCTCCCATAAAACATGTCCAGAACATTTACAGGGAGGCTGGAGGAGTTAGTATTTCTATAATTCTCTAAACATTTGAAAATGTAAAATATTTGCAGATGTAGTGCCATATGCAACTCCATAACAAACTTTTATTCCTTGTATACTAAATTTCTGACTAGCAGCAGTCTCTTGGCTGGCTGCTCCTCAGCTGGGAGACTTGGAAATGTTCTTTTTGGGGAATGACTCATCCGGGCCGTGCTCCCAAGTCCCAGCTTTACCACCTCCCTCCCTGGTTTGTTGTTGTCTCAGCTCGAGCAAAGTGAGGCTGCTCCTGTCTGAGCATCCCATGTTCAGCTGCTTCCTGCTGTGGGAGCAGCACCAGCTGAGGATGGATCAAGGGATGGGCTCTCCTGGGATCTGGACCGAGGCTTTGCTGTGCAACAAAATCTCTGTGTGTGCCAGCAGGGCATTTCTCACCTGCTGACCCTTCAGCCTCACCAAAACCGACTCTCATCGTGGGTTTTTATGTTTTTCCCCAGTACTTTCCTGGTTCTTTGCCTCCTCCTCTCCCCTCACCCCTGTTCCCCAGGATTCTGAGGTTTTGTGGAGTTTGCCACGGCCTCTCCCCCCTTTGGAGCTGCACAAAGCCCATGAAATACCCGACAGATCATCAGCATTATCCCAGTGTGTTTGTGGAGCACCTGGCTTTCAAACCCAGGCTTTGTGGGCACCACAACTTCCCCCACACCTCATGAACAAACAGAATGTTTTTCCAAGAGAGAAAGGCTCTGGATGAGTGGGAGAGCCTGAGAAAAGCCCAGCACTCCCTTGTGCAGATAACGTGCCTGGAAGGAGCAGGATTGCCTCGACATCCCATCAGGCCTGGCCTCCTGGGGCTCTTCCAGTGCCATCCCAGCCCCTTCCTCTCTGCTTTCCATCTTGCTGCTGTGCCTCCTTCCCATTTACCTGCCTGTGCCCTGCCCTGGCAGCCCAGCAGAGGAGCAGTTGCTGCTGCAGGTGGTGGGAGATGGAGCTGTGTTGGTGTCTCTGCCCTGCTGTGGGGGGTGAAGTGACCCACGCTGGCCATTCCTGCCCATTCCCAGCCTGCCTGTTCCAGGGAAAAAGGAGCTCACCAGCCCTTGGTCCTGTAGGGCTGCCTTGGTATCTCCCAGGAGGGCAAACCTGGACGTGCTTTTCTGATTTTTGCAGTTGGGTTTGGTTTTTGGGGTTTTTTGTCTCCCAGTTGATTGTTGGTTTACAGGAACAGCCTTGTGAGTCTTTGGTGAGAACTGGACATTTAAAACCCATTCCTGAGAATGTTGTACCTGCAGAAGTCCCAGGGATTCCCTGGGGGCCCCATTCCCAGGGGAAAGGAGCTCCTAGGGCAGAATTGCTGCTCTAAACCTTCTGCATCCCTGGCCTTTTAAAATCATTGTAATCAGTTTATTTTAGGACAAGCTGTCCAATGACATCCTGGCCATTAAAAAAAAAAAAATCAACAGGAAATTCTGAATGTGAGTCATGCCTTTGTCTTGGTGTTTTTCAAGGATTTTTGGAATTTATTTAAAAAAAAAACCCAGAAATCCTTGATGTTGACAGCAACAACTTCAGAAAGTCCACGTATTGAGAAGTCACTCAACAAGGAAAGAACGTGTGTAAGCTCCAAATATTTACTTGGTCTAAAGTCTTTTTAATTAACCAAAACCCCCAGGTGAGCCTGGGAGGGACCACCAGGTATCCCTAATTCTCTCCCCTGAGAAAGCTGAGTCCTGTGGTTTGGGGGTAGGGAGGGTCTGCACTGCGGGAATCCCAGATGTTCCTGAGTATCAGATGCTTTAGGAAGCACAGGCAGGGATTCTCCCTGTGCTCCCACAGGGACTTTGCAGACTCCTGGGCAGTGCAGGGACAGTGGCTGCCACCTCCCTGCATTCCAAGGGCTGGGAGCAGTGTGGAAAACGGGCACCCAGCAGGAGGAACTGGGACTGTGCAGGGCCTGGAGCATTCCAACAAATCACCTTTAAACCAAACATTGTGCTGGTTGCAGAAGTGTGAAACCTTCTCTTTGGTAACTGGTCAGCAACTGTTTGTGATCACAGCTTTTTCCATGGTTTAAGGCAGGGAATCCTTCTGAACCACACAAGGAATACCTGAGACCTTAACAAAAAAAAAGCTGATGTCAAAGTAGTATTTAAAGCTTTTTTGTAGTGAATTGTATAATTTTCCTTGCCCTCTTCATGCCTTTCATCAAGAAGCAACAGAAATTAGACATGGGGCTGGAGATGAAATCATGCAACCTGTGGTTGTCCTGAAAGACCTGAAATCCTTTCCAGGACTTTGGGGGAAAATCCTTGTTCTCAGCAGGGCATCCTGCACTTTGTGTGTGAGATTGGGCTGCTAAATGTTGACCCTCAAATGATGGACTTTGGGGTGATGGAATAAATTCCAAATAAGGATAAGGCTGATTCAGACAGGGGGTGACCAAACACCAACCCTGAAAAACCAAGCCAGCCTCTGAGACTGCAGGGCTATTGTAAGAACAACAAAAACTTCCAAGGGAAAAAGGGGTAGTGTAGCTCTTGTTGCCCTTCCTCTCCCGGTAGCAGCCTCAGGTGGAGGTGGCTGCACGTGTGCCCGTGGCCGAGGTACCACCAGATGGTGCTCCACAACCTGGAATGTTCTCCCGGGGCTCGCAGGGTTTGCATCCCCAGGGCTGCTGGTCCCAGCCCTGTCACTCGGCAGCTCTGTCACCCTCCCCTCCAGGGACTGCAGAGCCAGCCCGGGGGCTCTGGAAGCGCTCCTGCATTAGTCTGCAGCGAGGATTTAAGGGAAAAAACATGTGGCTTGGGCAGAGGTCCAAGCCGGAGTGCTGGGATGGGACAGCAGTTCCACAGGCAGTGCTTCGGCAGAATAACAGAAGCTGGGTGTTGAGGGATCACCTTCTCCTGCTGATGAATGATGCATGTGCTGAGCACCGGGGAACGTGGCAGAGCCTCTGCCTTGTGCTCCTGACGCTATTCCCTCCGAAGCACCCGGATTACATTTGCTTTTGTGCCTCTCCCACCACTCCATTTGCTGTGAAATGGCTGGTGTGGGGCGAGGGGTCTGTTCAGTGTGCAGTGGGAAAATGTGTTTGATCAGGCCTGGGGCAGTTGCTTTGCAATGGGAATGTTCTTTTTCTTCAACCCCCTCCTGTACACTTGGAAAAGGAATCCTGTGGCCCGAGTCAAGTGAATTAATGTTTTGTAAAAGGAGGGTGTAATCATTTATTAGCATTGTGCTGGACAAAGTTCTTTGTCTCTGCAGATCTGGCCGAGTGCCCAGACTCGGGCAGGCTCTGACTTCTTTGCTTGAGTCTCCCAGATAAACTCTCAATGAAACGAGGCTGGAGTTGCCCCAGCTGACATGGATCCAGGGAGCAAACCCTGTCAGGAGGAACGGGCTGGGGCAGTGCCAAGGCCAGCAGAGATGGCAGAACCTGTTGGAGGTGTTTGGGGTGAGGGGCAGGAGGGGTCTGTCCTCAGTGTCAATCCACTCAGGTTTTGCTCTCCGGCAGCTGCCCCGCTCATCCCCCTGACCACATCTGATAGAAGGGTCGCTTTCTCTCATCTGTCCTTTTTTCCCCCTTTCCTATGGATATTGAATTGAGTCCTGTGTAAATAGCAGACCGTTCCTGGCTGGCTGTCAGCGCTTGGCTGCGGGTTGTGTTTCCTCCGGCCGCGCTCTCCGCGCCCGCCTCGGGCTTTGTTTGCAAGCCCTGGCAGCATCAACACCCTCCAGCGGGGTGAGCGTCACTCCCTGCCTTTTCCCGACGGAATCTCCTTAAAGGTTAATGGGGAAAGCGCAGGAATGCGCTCTGGGATCTGACACGACGCCTGACAAATATTTCCAGCGGGGCCACCGCTCAAGAAACCCAGGTGTGGTCTCAGCCCTTAATGTCTCTGCGAGAGAGCGCCGGAGCTTTGGAGGAACAAAGATAAATTGAGAGCTTAACCCGTTGGCTTCTCGGCATTTAGAAACAAACATAAAAAAAAAAGAAATGAAACTTCCACTTGTTCTGCTTTTGCTCATCCGTAATTCCCCGGGGGGGGGATCGTGTTTCAGAGGGATGAAATACACTTGATGTCTTTATGAAAAATGCAAACAATGTGTTAGTTCTGAGGGTGCCTTTCCGTGCTCTTGAGTTCAGCAGGACGCTTGGAAGGCCGGTATTTACACAGGGAGCTTTCGGCTGTTTCAGGCTTGAAAACAAACAGTTTAAGGTGATTAAATAATCCCGTTAAAATATGTTAATAATTTCTGTGATTAATCCTCATTTTTTTTAAATTGAGATAAATCTATCAGTCAGCACTCTAATTTAAAAATAAGTTGGAGAAAAAGGGGTCGTTCTAGAATTGTTTCAGTTTTGCTTCAGCACCAAAGGGGACACATTTTAGTAATTGGGGACATCTCAGGTTTTTTTCTTTTTTAAAGTGCCACCCTCTTTTTCTTAATATAACTTGTCATTTCCTTCTTTAGTCTTAGAGCCTACAATTAATAGGTTTTGTTTTCTTGTGTTTGTTTCCTGAGATAGGATTGTATAGAGGGAAATGGGATGTTTTATGGAAACATAGGGAATCTTTCCAGCTCCTGTCCTGGTCATGAGCACGGGTTCTGCTGGATTATGTAATGTTCCTCTCTGTTTTAGTAACCTCCCTTGCACATCAGGAGCTGCCAGGGCAGGAATTGTCCTGAGCTCTGATGCTGCTCCTTGCAGGAGCCATCAGAGAGATGAAAGCAAGCCCAGTGCAAGGTGTAAATCTCTCTCTCTCTCACAGCACCTGCTTTCCTTGTGCAAGCCGTTTTTAATTCTCACTTCAGGCTCTTCTCAACCCTTTCCCTGAACCTTCCAGTTGGAGAGGGAAGGAGGGGCAGAGGCAGCAAGAAGAGCTCCCTCCTTCCTCTCCCTGGATGAGGCTTCCTGAGGGCACTGATAACCCTTCCCTTGCCCCCTGTTTCTGCCTCTGAGGAGAGGGCTGGTTGTGTTTATGAAGCCAAACACTGCTTAAAAACACTCAGTGTGTCCAAGTTTGGTCCCTCCACTGCCTTTCTGAGCTGCAGAAGGTTGTGATCTTCTCACCCTTTGATCAGTCACTCCTCTGTCAGAGGCCTGATTGTCCTGAACTCTTCAGTTTTTATCCTTTGTGTGCCTGTTTGAGGTGATCTGTAACCCCCAATTCACAGGTAGGAAAGTGAACCTCCCCTGATGGCACTGGGAGGTCTCTGCCCTGTGGAATATGGGCACAAACCCCAGCCAGGAATGCAGGTTTTAATGCCATCCTTTAGTCCCTTGACTTTCAGCAAGGAATTCCTTCCCTGAGACTCCCAGTCTGGGCTTGACATAAAACCTGATTAAAGTAGTTGAAAAAAAATAGATCAAGGCTTTCCGTTTTCCTCAAGTATCAGTTCCATTTTCCAGTGTCTGAAACCTGGTGAAACTAGAATTTCACCTTTTGGAAGTCTGAGGGGGAAACCCTTCCCTCCTGATAGATATTCAGTCAAGCTGTGCTGCAGACTGGCCATTAGGGTAGTTCATGTGTCAGCACGTGCTGCACTCCCTTGTTCTGGATCCCTTGGGCAGCTGCCTTCAAATCAATATTAATTATGGACCACTAGACAGGAGCTAATCTGAAAGGAAGAGCAGGTTTCATTTAACAGCTGACTGATGGTTACTGTGAGGGGAGGGGGGTTTGGTTTAGTTCTGGTTCCTTTTTTTTTTTCCCTTTCCTTTTAAGAAATCTCCCATGGCAGTATTGGAGCACTAATTGTATTTTGCTTGATCTAATAAATTAAAAATAAGTTAACAAAAAAAAAATCACCTTGTTTGCCATAAGTTCAGAATTCCTGGCACCCTCCTCACGGAGGCTCTGTAGGATCCATCAGCACAGAAGTTCAGCTCCAGCCCCTGATGCCTTTGGAGAGCTCACCCCTGGGTAACGTTTTTATTCCTTCTGGCAACTGTCCAGTGAACAACAGAGGAACCTGAGGAAAGTGGCTTTGAAATGTGTGTTTATTGCACTGTCGTGGTGCCAGAAGGAGCCGCTTGTCTGGAATTCCCCACGACCGCTCCTCGGAGCCGGCTGGCTTTCTGGGGAGGGATCTGGGATAGCCAGGAGCTGGGTGCTCTGCTGGGGTGGCTGAGGCTGGCAGGTCATTTCTGGCAGGGTTGGACGTGTTTTGTCTTCACTGGGAGTGTCTGCTGGGAGATACCTGGTTTTTAGGTGATTGAGGAGCGATTCTGTGGGTGATGGGTGAAGTTGAGGATGTTGGAGGAGTGTTTGTTATTGTAACATTAGGGAAGAACAGGAATCAAGCCAACCATAGAATCACAGAGTTGTCGAGGTTGGAAAAGACCTTTAAGATCATCAGTTCCATCTGTCAGCCCAGCACCACCACTGTGGGCAGCATCAAACCACGCCCTCGAGTGCCACACACAACACTTGCAGGGGGGGTGACACCACCATTTCCCTGGGCAGCTGTTCCAGTGCTTGACAACGCAGCTGGTGACGTGAAAATGCTCAGGGAATTGGGAGAGAGGGTTGGGAAGTTCTTCAGAAGGTCTCCCAGTCCCTTCCCATGCTCTCCCACACCAGCATCGCTCTGCACAGCTGTTTGTCCATCCCAAACCTCCCATGGTCAGCTCTTGGCCTCCCCAGCTGCACCAACCAGGCTTTTACCCAGTGTCTGAAGGGTGAGGGTTTTTCATATTTAAGCCCTGAAACTCTAGAACCAAACCCATGAGAAGCCCAACTAGTGCTTCTGCTGCTGAGTTCAAGGAAAAAAATTACAGAGCAATAAGATATTTCCATCTTGTTTCTGGCCAGCACCTCAAATCCAGCAGGTGCCCAGCAGTGGGGGCAGTTGGAAGTTGTCTCTGTGCAGTTGGAAGTGCTGATATTTAGAATTTTTCTGCCCTGACTTGTTCCTGGATTTGCAGAGAACGAAGTGTGGCCTGATCTGGACAGGGTGTCACTGATAGCCCACATTGCTGCAGCTCTGGGGCCTCTCAGCCCTGCCCTCCTGCTTTTCCTGACTGCTGGAATGGCTGTGAATTTGGGGCTTTTCGTAGGTTACAATATCTATTTATCAACATTCTTGTGTCTTCCCTCCTGGCTGTAACTCACTGGAGCCCCCGAGCTGGAAGCAAACTCTGTCAGCTCCCCCTGTAAGCTGAGCCATCAGGCTGTGAATGATGCTGGCATTTTATTTGTTGGGTCAAGACTCTTGGATTTCCAGTTTTAATTTGGAATGGCAAGCCATGAAACTCTCCCCTGGCCTGACTGTCTCTGGGCTGAAACCCAGTTGAATTTTTGGGGGTTCCATTTTAGGCAGCAAACTGTGAACAGTTTGAAAATCTCCCAGCTTGGGATGGCACTGTGAGCACAGTTACAGAGTTTTGGTTTTTATTCACATTTATTCACAGAATGGCCTGAGAGTTGGAAGGGACCCCCAAGGACCATCAAAGTCCAGCTCAGGGATTATTTCCTCGCTTGTTTTGCCATCTCTGTCAATGGGAGTGAGTGTTCTCCCTGAGAGAATTCCCATTAACGTACAGATTTCTTTGAAAATTGGGGGAAAATGAAACAATGTGAACACCACCAAGGAATGCTTATCTTTTCATTCTCAGTGCCTTAGGAAATATCCCTGGGGAAGCTGTGGGAGGGAGACTTTAAAGTCTCCAGGCATTTAGATTAGGGAATTGAAGAATTTAGGGAAGTCTGAAACTTATCAAAAAGAAATTGGAATGGGCATCATGTGCTTCTCATAATCAAGCATATCTAAACATGGGGGCAAGTTACTCATTAGTGCATATCTGAAAACCCCTTTAAAATTAATCTTTGTTATCATTTTGAGGTCCACTTTCTCATATCTCATGGTCCTTGGCTGAAAACACACACAATTGGGAGCAGAAGTGACTTCCCTTTCTGAAAGGGCTGTAGCAAAAAAATACAAGTTCTGTTCTTGCACTGGTGCAAGCACAGAAATAAGCACAATTGAAACATAAAAGCAATAAACAAACATTCACAGCTTGGACTTCTCCTTTATTTTTGTTAAAAATAAAAAGAAAAAAGTTTCAAACAAACTAGGCAACACTCCAGGAAATGATTCTTAGTGTTTTAAATATATTGTTTTAAATTTAGGTGATCCTTCACTTTATTAAGCGGGTGAGGGGGTTTAAGAAACATTGTTGTGGGTTACCTGTTTATAAACTCTGCCTCCAGAAATAACTGAGGGGCACAATTCACATCAGCGCTATCGGAACACAGATCATCCCAATCAAAGCTTGCAGCTGAAATTCTTGTTTACCATTTGAACTGAACCTCACTTGCAGTGTTTCTGTTCAGATAAAGATGTAAATAGTTGACAGAAAGGAGATTGTTGGGGGCCGGATGTGAACCGAGATGCCCAGACCTTTTCCAGTGCTTTGTGTCCCGCTTTTGACCTTTGCTGGGGCAAATGCCTGCCTGGAATTGCAGGCACAGTCACTTCAACCTCCCTCCTTGGGCTGTGTGCAATTCCTGCTTGGCTTCTCCCAGTGTCCGAATATCCAGGGAAGCTGTGGCTGCCCCATCCCTGCAAGTGTCCAAGCGTGGATGGGGCTTGGAGCAACCTGGGCTAGTGGAAGGTGTCCCTGCCCGTGGCAGGGGGTGGAACAAGATGGGCTTTAAGGTCCTTTCCAACCCAAACCATTCCAGGAATGCCTTCCCAGTGGGTTGTTGCTGTGGGGTGATGCTGGAAGCGAGGGGGCTGAGGCACCTGGCCCAGCCTGCTGCTGACTCCTGTGGATGTGGATGGCTTAGGTGGATGAAGTTGGGTTGCCAACATTTCCCATCCTCCTGAGCTGGAAGCATTTCCTTGTGTTCTCCTGCCTGTTTGTACCCATGTCCTTTCCTGCTCCAAGCACAGGCTTAGGAGCCAGAACTGTCATTTAGGAAAGTTTCTGACCAGGGGTGCTGTGCATCATCCCACCAAATCCTAAACCTCAGAGATGTGAAGATGTTGAAGGATCTGGGTCTGTGAGAACCCAAACAGTGAGGCATTATGGTCACTGAGGGAGTCAGGAACACAAAAGCACAAGCAGCTCATGGGTTTCTGCACATCCTCCTGCACACCCCGTCGTTTGGGTTGTCCACTCAGCCCATGGATCTGCAGACTTTGCAGGGTATTTGCATTCTTTACACGTTAAACTCTGGCTTTTTCCTTGAATTCTTCCATTAGCAGAGCATTTTACATTCCTCTACCATCTGCAGTTTAACATATATTATATATAAATCTGGATTTATTGGAAGTGTCTTTACTTATTTTTCAGCTTCTTTCAGGACATTTATTGGAGGAGATGCATTTGGCCTGGCAGGCTGGGCTGCAGGACAACTGGGGGTTGTGTAGGAGTGTTCTCAGGAGAGGGGATCTCTCTGGAGAAGCAGGATTGTCTCCACTGAAGGTTCATTCTCTGCCTGGCACAGCCCAGCACAAACCCCCAAACCCCCTGAGATGGAGCCACTGCAGGACCACGAGACACGAGGCCACAATTTCTGCCTTTCTGGGGGGATTTTTGGTCTGGGCCAGCACTGCCTTTTGGGGTTTGGCTCAGCAGTGGGAGTGGAGCTGCTCTCTCGTTTCTGGATGTCAGAGGGTGAGCTGGTGGTTGGATGTTTGCTATGTGGACAAGTTTAATGGGAGGCTGTCAGTGAAAACAAGCAGCAGGGAGACAAGACACCCCAATTCCTGGTGCTCTTTGGGACAGGACTGGTGGCTTGGAGGAGTCTGGCTCAAGCTCAGGCTGTATTTGTAGAGCTGCTGTGGGTGGGTGAGCAGGAATTCAAAGAACAAAGGAAGTCTGAGGTTCTAAGGGACTCCCTTTCTCCAGAAATTCGGAACTGTGAGAGAGCCAGGGTGGCACAGGTGCCACCTGGAATGTTGTGGAGGAGCCAGGAATGCCCAATCTGCACTAAAGGTGTGGCAGGGCACACAGTGTAGGGACATGTTTAGTTTGGTTGGGTTTTTTACTCTTTAGAAAAGCCTTTCCCATGATCTTGTCTGACTGGAAACCAAAGGCTGTGTCCTAAAATGAAGACTGCTGCTCTTCTCACCCTGTGCAAATGCAGGGCACAAATTCCAGGGGGAAATTCCAGGTTTCCATGCACAGCACAGCACTGCAGAGTATGCTCTGATGCTCCAAAAAATCACACCATTTCCAAAGAAAGGACCTCAGGAAATACTTTTGAGAGGGAATATGAATGAAATAATGATGCAGTTGGTACAAAACGAGCTGAGATCAAGCAAGCAGTGGCTGAGGCCTGGCAGGAAGAGGAATGATTTTTCCCTGATGTCACCCTTCACACTGGTACAAGCAACTCCCTGGCTCTCCCAAAACTGACTCTGTAATTTGGACCTGCTTTTAAACACTTTGCAAGTCCCACTGACTTCAGTGGAATTTCTTCAGGTGTGTCTTAAGCACATGTTTAGTTTTTCACATTGTGGTCCCTGGTGCTCAGCCTTGGATTGGTCACTGAAGCTGTAACCTGTAAATTAACTTTATTTTAGCTGTGTCAGGGCTTTGTTGTAGAGAAGGATTTTAACAGAATGGGACTAATGGGTGCTAAATGCAGGGAACAGCCTCTTGAGAGAGGTTTGTGCTCCATCCTGGTGCTTTGTTACCCTGTTGTGGCACGATATGAGATCTGCATTGTGAGGTCTGTGTTGTACAAACCAGCATTCTTACCAGCAAGTCTTAATTTAGCCCAGCAAAAAAAACAGCTCTGAAAGGAACATCAGGTGAGGTGTCTGATGATGTGGCAGATCTGATTTAAGGAGCTCTTTGCAGACATTGTGAGCTGCTTTTTCACAGGCCTGTGCTGCTGGAAGTCTTTAACTTGTCCCACAAAATGTAAATTAAATGAAATTATTTATAGGCAGCTGAATACTCCTGGATTTTTGGTTCTCCAAATTAGTCCCCAGCAGTTCCAAACTGCCTGATGCTGAGCCTGCAGGACTGGGATCTGCCTGCTGTGAGAGAGGAGCCCCCCTGTCCATGCCCAGCCCAGGACACCACCAGGCAGGAGGATTCAAACCAGGCAGGAGGACTCAAACCAGGCAGGAGGACTCAAACCAGGCAGGAGGACTCAAACCAGGCAGGAGGACTCAAACCAGGCAGGAGGATTCAAACCAGGCAGGAGGATTCAAACCAGGCAGGAGGATTCAAACCAGGCAGGAGGATTCAAACCAGGCAGGAGGATTCAAACCAGGCAGGAGGATTCAAACCAGGCAGGAGGATTCAAACCAGGCAGGAGGACTCAAACCAGGCAGGAGGACTCAAACCAGGCTGCAGCTGGGAATGCAGAGTTTCTGAGTGCCATGGGAATGTGAGAGACATCCATGTGAGCTTTGCCTAAAGCTGCCCAGTGGAGTTGAGGGCTTGGTCCAGTGCCCTCTGGCAAATGTTGAGGTGGGAGAGTGATTTACCCCCTTGCAGTGATACTGAGGCTGTAACCTATACCTACAAATTAAAGCCAAGGATTTATGGCCCTTGGAATATTTTACCCATGCCTCTGAACTGCCAAGTGTAACTATTCTGGGCTGTAACCCAAAACATAGTTTACTGAAATTCCACTGCTTTAATGATGCCTTTTTTTTTTTTCCTATAGAAAACAATGTGAAACCTTCTGCCATCCCAACATAATTACATTCTGCATCTGGAATTTGTTGATGTTTCCTTTTGCTGCTCATACACATTCAATTCAATGAAATGGCTGGTGAATGCTGCCCTATCCTAAATCTTGGTTGCTGTGGGTTGTCACAGCTCTTGCATTACAAAAGAGGACTGTTGGATGGTGAATTCCAGTGGTTACTGTGTGGAGGGAACACTGTCCTGTCCTTTTTCCAAGGGGATTTGAGGAAGTGGGTCACTCAGGCTGAAATGTGTCTTGGGAATGAAGGTGAGATCGTTTTGTGTGCCTGTCCCTCAGGATGGCCCATGTCCTGTGTGCACATGGAGCTTCCTGCAGCTCCCACTCAGCAGGGACGCTGGAATTAGGATGGGAAAGGCCCCTAAATCCACACTTGACAGGGGCAGGAGTGTGGATGGCTGGCAGGATGTCTGGTGGTTGCTGTGGCTACTGGAGGGGCAGGAAGATGCTCCAGCTCCTTGCTTGCCTTAAGGAGATCCCTGCTCTCCTTGCTGTCAGTGCTGAGAAAAGAGCTGGTTCTGCACCACAATTTGTGCTCAGTCACCAGGGGGGAGCTGCTGCTTGGTCCTTGTCTCCAGATTTAACCCTGTGGTCGTGGATGTCGGGAGTTCTCTCATCCCAGGATGAGCTCTGGACTGGGAAGGGTAAAGGAGGCCCAGCTGGCAGGGCCAGGGCACCAAAGCCTTTGAGCTGTGGGATTGTCTCACAAGGCAATGACAATGCTCAGGTTGAGCTCTGGAAGGGGCAGAGGAATCCACAGATGTGGCCTTGGTGGGGTTCACAGGCAGTCCCCTCTCCTCTGGATCCTGCTCTGGGGGGCAGAGCAGGTGGATGTTTTCCAGATGTTTGGAGAGATGTGTTTCTGAAATGACTGTGCAGGCAAACAAACTGCCACATGAAAGGACAGCAGTGCCAGGAAAGTAAAGGAGAATGGCAGGCATTACCAGAGCTTAATCCTTCCCTTCTCCTGTTCTGGGAAGTGGGATCTTTGCCTTGTGCTAAACCTGGAGCTTTACATGTCATCTCCTGATGGATTTGCATCAGATGGATTTCAGCAGGTTGAGCACAGGCTGTCCCAGTGCAGCCTCTCTACATCTCCACTGTTGGGGATGCCACAGAAATAGCTGGATTGGGAATATGTGTGTGTTTTATTTCCTTTTTTGTTAGCCACATCCCCAGAAGTGTCCCAAGAGGAGGATGGCATGAAGCAATGCAGGGAGTGGGACATCATTAGACACCCAGAGTCACAACAAGCCTGATGGCTCAATCTCAGAGCAAGTTTTCTTTGAACAGGAGAGAAAAAAAGGAGGGAGCAAAAGCGATTGGATGCAATTCCAGGGATGCTTGCCTAGATTTCAGCTTCCTGCAGCTCTGAAGGATCCTCCAGCCCACTGAGCTCCAGTGAAAGGAGGCTGGCCTGGGGTGGGGCCGTGTGTGGATGCTGTGTGAAGGGCATTAAACCAGTGTGGTCATCAGCTGAAAACGAGCAGAGTCAGAAAGCCCAGGCTGCTCCTGCCTTTGCCTGTGCACTTCTGTGGTTTCAGGGGTTTCCATGGGGGTGTGTGTGCCTTTCAGCATTTCACAATGAAGATCCCTTTCAATCAGGGCTTTTCTGAAAGCAGTTTTTGGCAGAGTTCAGCTGCTGCCTGAGAGCTCTGCCTGGCTCTGTCTGTCAGCAGCAAACACTTCAAGCTGAGTACCCAATGATTGTGAGAGCAGGATGCTGAAAGGTGAGGGAGGCACCCTGCAATGCCTGGAATGAAACCCAGGGGGATAAAAGCACCTTCACCTTCCAGGGTGCTTTTATGAAACCTGGAGGGTCCTTCATAATTCCCTGCTCAGCAATAAATGCTGATGTGCTGCCCTTTACTCCCGGGGTTTGATCAGAGCTGCCTGTCCAGGAGCAACACCCCCAAGAGAACAAACCCAGGTAAACAAATCCATCCCTCTGCAGTCACAGCTTGTCCTCCCACATCAGCATTTTAGTTTAAACAAATGCCAGAATATCACCCTGGTTGGAAAGGAAGGGAATTTGGGGGGAACACAAAGCACAAGACCAGGCTAAGAACTGAGAAACTCCACTCACAGGGTCACTACAGCCCCTCATCTTGTCTGTGAATTTACAAACAACCATTTTAAACCACAGTAACATTTTTTTGTGTGGTTTCTCCCATCCTGTTGGAAGGCCGTGCCAGAATCTTTCTGCACCTTTTTCTCATTTCTAGCAGAAATTTATTAAGGGGCTGGCTCGGAGCCACTGCTTGTTGTGTAAATGCTTTCCTTCACGTTGGCTGGCTCTTCCTGCTGACTGCCCCTCAGATTTCTCTGCTGAGAGCTGTGTGTGCCTCCCTTCAGCCTCACTTCTGCTGCCTCTTCAAGGTGCACCCTTGCAGAGCCCGAGGGAGCGGGGCAGGGAATTCCAGGTGTGTGGAGTGCTCCCAAAACTGGCCCTGCTGGGGTGCTTGGTGTCCAGGGGCATCACAGGTGTGTTCCCACCTGCCTCAGCTCAGCCAGCTGGAGTGACTGGAGCATGGAGATGTTGGAGTTGGATCCTGAAGCTGCTGATCCTGTGGCTGATCCTGGGAGTGCTGAGCTGCCTCCTGTGTGAGCCTGACAGCTCTGCTGCTGCGGGACAGGGGGAGCTGCTTCAGGAGGCTCCACCACTAGGAAGAGATTTTTCTTCATGGTTTTAAGAGGGCTTATCTGTAATTCCTGGCTGTGCAATCTTTGAAAACTATCATGTTACAGATGGGAATTTTTTTTTTCTTTTCTTTCTTTTTTTCTAACACGGGGTTTGTTTTTAAATAACGACATTCTGAGCCAGGACGGGGTCGTTGTGTAACCTCTTTTTTCCCCCTTCAGCTCTTTGAGGGGAACTGCAGGTTTGACACAGTTGCTTTGTTTTATCAGTCTGTGGCAATGTCATGGAATTATTCAATTTGAAAGATTGCCTCAGCAGTGCAAAGAGCTGGAATATTTCACTGTGAGCTGAAGGAGTTTTGCTGTCGTTCCCTCTCCTGAGCACTGTTCCTACCTGGCCAGGGCTGCACTAACCTGGAGATGGCTCAGTCAGCTTTTATTGTTCATTGAGTCATTTGCATGTTCTAACTGAGCATTTGCAGTCACAGTTTGCATCATGAAACACTTGATTTTAGTTTCTGATCCAGCCTGCTTCCCCTCTGGAGCTGGGAATGAGTGGGACACACTTGTACTCCTGTGACGGGAGGGGTTGGGATTCTGCTCTGGAAAACCTGTCTGGAAGCAAAGGAAAGATCCCTGCCCAAAGAGATCCTGGTCCTCAAACCTCCCACCTGGGAAAGGCACCAAGTGGGCTGAACCTGGTGGGACTTCAGCATGTCCCAGAGATCCAAGCATTCCATGGGAACACAAGTGGTGTCTGATGCTGCAGACGCTGAGCCAGCCTGTGAGTGAACAATCACACCCCCTCCCTGGAGCTGTAAGGAATTCCCAGTTGGAAAGAGGAGCTGCAGGAAGTCCTGGCACGCCAGACCTGCTGCCTTTGCTCTGGCCTGGGCTCTAGCAAGGACCAGACCTGTGTGTTATTGGTCTGATACCTTTGCCTGCACCTGCAGAGCTTGAAAGTGGCTTGGAAAACGTTGCTGTCCTTGCAAAAGTGAGCGTGGGCTGCAAAGGAGCTTCCTTTGAAAGCCTGGCCCGTGAATCTCAGCATCACTTGGTTGTGCTTTTGCAGCTCCACTCCAATTTCCCCCCAGAAGAAGAGCAGGGTGCATGCCATGGATAACTGCAAAAATGACAATAGAAACCCATTTTAATCGAATGCTGATACAGCTGGGATGTATAAAGTGGCTCTAAATGTGTTTACAGGTAACCAAGTATTTGTGAACAGGCTCTAGGAATGCTTGGAGATCACTGGGGGCACCTTGGTGGTTCTGGGCTGTCTGGAGAAAGGTGACCTGAAAATTCTGTGTTCTCTCACCAGGTGAAAACTCTAAAGTTCTCCAGGGTACCTGGTAAGTGAAACATTTACAGCTGAGCAGTTTCTGTGCAAAAGGAGGGGTTTGGGTTTCCCAGCTGGCAGTGCTGCTCTCAGGGGGGCTGCTCCAAAGCACGGGAGAAAGGAAAGGTCACACAACTCCTTTGAAGGGAGATTTTAGATTTTTGTGAGTGTCAGGGGGGGAAAATGCATTTCTGCTTTACAGAAAGGCAAAGGAGGAAGTGTCTAAGCCAGGACTTGTTGTGCTGTCCTGTTCCCACACTGTTAAAGCCTCTGTGGAGCAGCAGCTCCCACTGGGAGAGGGGGCAGGGGGAGGAAGATGATGGGGAGAACGTTCTGTCCTGCTTGGGCTTTGTATCTGGAGACCAAAGAAGTGCAGCTTGACCTTAATTATATGAACTGGGGAGCTTCTGCATCTTTTTCAGATTACAGCTACCAAATCCTTGGTGTATTCGTGTCTTTTTAGATTTGGGGAACTTCCCAGAGAGGTGCTGAGTCTCCTTCCACACCCTGGCTCTGCAGGGGCTCAGCCATATTCCAGAGCCATTACAGTCTTGGAATACATTTAAACTCCTTGTTTTCTCCTCTTCCAAAAGCAGAGCCATCAGAGCTGCAGCCAAATAAATACAGTCCTTCTGCACCCTGAGCAGGCCCTGCTTTTGAGAGGTGATGTTGCCACAAATGGCAGCAGACTTTTCAAAATTAAAAACCTCTGGCCATTGCCTTTTTATTTATGCTCCTCTGTTAACAAATGCCTTGTTTGATTGCTTTTAAATGTTGTGTTTCTGGAATGAAAATACAATACTGGCTCATTATTTCAGCTTGGGAGGAGGCTGAGAGAGGTGGGTTTGTTTTAAAAAGACTGGATTGTTTTCGAGATCATTATAAAGCCAAATGTTTAAATACTGGCTGTTTTAGAAACCTTGGATCTTTTGCTACAACTTCTTAAAAACTCCTTAGTTGATTGAAAGAATTTGATGTCCAAAATCTTGGCTAACTTTTGGTGCACGAGACTCTGGTGGAAATATCTTGAATTTTGGGCTTTCTCTGACTTTGTGATGTTGCCTTTTGTCCAGACAGAGTTTTCTGATAATGAAAAGGAAAGCTGTGGGAAATTTCCTTGCCATGAAGCCCCTGCAGGGGTTGGATTTGGATATATTTTAATTAACATGGCTAATACCAAGATTCTGAGGAAGGGGAATAGATGTCAAGCTTTGGTGTAGAGTGGTCTGAAAAGTCTCTTAGGTCTGAATATTTATCTGAATTTTGGGAAAATGCAAATCTGCTCCTGGAGTTCATGGCTGGCACTTTGTTTGAATACAGCAGGTCCTGTCCATGCTTTACATGGGAACAACTGGGATGTTGGGCCTTACTCTGGCACCCAAATTTTTGCCTGCTCTGAGCTCCTCTGTCTAAAAGGAACTTTCAGCTATCCCAAGGACCAGGTCTATTGGTTTTTTTCCCCTTCCCTGGTTTTTTAACTGTCCTAAGGAGTAAAATCAGTCTCCATCCAGTGGAATCTGGTTATTAGTCTGTGCTACGTTCTGCAAATAGTTTTGAGGTGCAGTTTTTTCTGAGATGGGATCTGCATGACCAGCTGTAAATAAAACACAGATATCTGCATTCCTATTCTGCTTCCAGGTCTTCAACTTGTCCTGAAAATTAAGGAGTGTTTGTTTGGGTTTGTTTTTTTTTTACCTGAAAAGCCTGAAAGGAGGACTGAGGTACAAACACATCAGATGAGATAAAGCTGGCAATTTTTAATGTGTGCTGAACAGAGTGAGAAAGAACCTCGTTCAGAGCTTTTAACTGCTATTTAAAAGGTCCATCAGTACTTTACTCACAATCAGTGTCTAAAATTGTCTGCTCAGATGGTGTAGCTGCAGCTTCTTGGGTCAGAAATGCTTTCTGTTTTCTCTCCAGCTGGTTTCCTGCAAAGGGCTGAATTATTCTAGCTTTTATGGGTCATTGTTAGACATGGCAGGAAGGGTCATTGTTACAAATGTTTTCAGAACTTTGATAACCAGTTTATCAACTGATTCACATGTTTAATCAGTTAATAGGTTTTCCTTTTCGGTGCATGGGAATTTCTTTGTTTATCTTAGCTGAGTTACTGTTTCTACAGTGGAAAGAACTGGAGTTGACTGATAATCTTTTCAAATATGTGGAGTTTGCTCTTGTGATGGAAGTTACATGAACAGATCCTGCACTTTTACTCCTAAATCTGTATCCACAGGGAATAATCTACCAGAATAAGGGAATGGCACCTGAAAATGGTCTGATATGCCAGGGATGCAGAGTGTGGAGCCACATTAATTAGGCAGTTTCTGGGTTTTGAAGGTGTTTGGGTGCTCAAAACAGATGAATAGATGCTTTTGAGAAGGGCCAAACATCTGTGGTTCCTCCCATACCTTGTCAAGAACTTTTTCCCAACACACTTTATCACGGGAAGAGCCAAAATGTCAAATGTTTGGCATGAAGCACCTCCAGGAACCGCAACCCTCTTCCTCTCTGGGACCTGTCCTAGGGCTGCACCACCTTCCTGCTGGAAAAGCTTCTCCTAAACCCTGAGCTGAGCCTGCCAAGACAGTCTGTGATATTGCCCTTGTCTCAAAGGAGACGTTTGGCTCTGCCATCGCTCTCATTTCCCTTCAAGCAAGGGAATTATTGCTGTTTGTCTCACATGACCTGGTGTGAAATCACCCTCTCCCCCTCAGACCCCCGGCCCAGGCTCAGAGGGAGCCCCTCTCTTGCTGAGAACACGCTCTGTTGGCTCCTGTTCAGCTCCAGGAGGGTTTTTTCCTGCCCTCCCCATTGTAAGGAGGCCCCGTCTGCTCCCCTGTTTATAAACAAACGCGAGGCCGAGCAGAACTGTAAACTCTAATTTGCTTTTTTAAGAAAATAAACGGGATGATGTTTGCTTGCTACGTAAGGAGCGACTTGGCATGAAATAACACACAATAACGATGCTGCAGGATTGGAGTTTACATAACATTCATCTGCCTTGAAATTGCAGATAGCTGCAGAGCCTGCAAGCCTCTGGTGGGCTTGTGGAAGTGAATTCACGGAGTCAGCAGCTGCTGGGAACTGGCACGGTGTGTGCACGTGTGAGGAGGGGTGAGCAGCTTGTTTGGTGTGCCTGGTTTCTTTCTAGATGTGTTCATTCCTGTTGCTGCACGAAGGACACGTGTTCAGAGGAGCACAAGCCCCAGTAAGACCCAGGTTAAGCTGGAAACCCTGATGTGGGGTGTTGTTGGGATGCCCTGGAATGAGGGAGGCACAGCCACACGTTGTGCCTCACATCTCAACTGTAAGAAGGGCTGGACTGGAATGGCCTTTTAATGGTCCTTTCCAACCCAAACTACTCCGTGAGTGTGTGAAATGGGGTGTATTCTGTCCTGTTGAGAGAGCACTGGGAGTGCTGATGGAGAGCCATGGATATGTTCCATGGAAAGGTCTGTGTGGATCCTGCCATTCCAGGGCTGTAAAGCCAGGGAGGGGCTGCTCTGCCATCCCAAGGACCCCACTTTGCCAGCTGGTGGGAGAGAGAATCATCAGGAAGGAGGCTGCAGGGATTAAATTCCTGTGGCCACCAAAAAGCAGGAGGTGATGGGAGGGAAGCAATGGGATCCTGAGGATGTGAGTGAGAAGAAAGCAGAAGGTTGGGTTAAGCCACTTGTAGAACTTGTGTTGATTCAGCCTCTGTTTCATATGGAGCATCAATTCAGTGTTTTACTTGGCAAATCAGAACTTCCTGAGACTTGAGCAGGTGAAAGCCTTTGAGAAGCCTTGCTCCATATTTCCCTGTGGATAATTAACCGTGGATCTTAAAAACCAGCGATACCAATCCTGCTTATGGTGTTTGAGCATTTACCTGCTTGAAAAAACCATTTTTTTTTAAAAAGATGCTTATTTTAAAAACTCTACCATGAAATGCAGTGGAGAGAAGTGAAGTGTTATGTTTGAAACATCTTTCTTTTTTAATTTACTGCCAGTTTTCTGTTCTTTTCTACCACAAAACTCCTCCTCGCTGGAGAGCCAGAGGCAAAGCCGATCGACTAATTCGCTGCTGAAGCTTTGTGAAACTTAAACCCAATTCATTAGGCACGGTGTAGGTGTAGACTGCCGGCAGTCATTAGGATTTCAACAGCAAATAACGCAGCCCGTGAAACATCAGACTTATTTCCTTCTCATGTAAAACGCAGTAATGAGTTTTAACCCCGGCTAAACGCGCTCTTGAGCTTTAACGTCAGAGCGAATCACGCTCCGGCGCTCGGCAGATTAAACCTAAACGGTGCGGTGTTTCCTTGCTAATTCTGGCGCTTCCCTCGGGGTTAACACTGTTTGTCTCCTCGGCGATGTGCGAGGGAGGAGCTGTGATTTTTTTGAGGGGCTGCGAACGCCCCTGGGAGCGGGGCCCGGGAGGAGGGGGGGACTGAGCGCTCCGGGGGCAGACAATTGGTAATTGGGGAATCCGCATCATCAGATCCATGTCCGCCAGAGGACTGCTATTTGTGGGAATTCCTGGGACAAGCGTTAAGATCCCGGCTGGTTCGGGGGTTGCTGGGTGACCCGGGGGGGTGGGGGATATTTGGGACCCGGCGCAGCCGAGCGGGCTCTGAGCGGCCCCGACAGCGCGGCCACCTGCGCTGGGCAGAGCAGCGAGCCCCAATTAACAGCCCCAGCCCTCTCCAGCCAGCCATCACTAACACCCCGCATCGCTCCTGACATCTCCCCCTGCTCCGGGCTCCAATTAATCCCGATGGCACTGCTCAAAAAGGCAGAGGGCTTTGCTTGGGTAATCAGCTTAAATACCCGGCCGTTTCCTGCCCTGGCTGCTCCAAACTTCCCATCTGGGAGACGTAAATATTGGTTTTATTTTAAAATCTTTTTTATCTCCAATTTCCTCCGGTTTTTTTTCCTGACGTGCCCTGTGCAGGGCTCCCTTTCAACTGGATGCAGACAGGAACTTTGCAGTTCGGTGTTGATTGCCTTTATTGCAAGGAAGGGGTAATGATGAGGGGTTTCACATGGAAAGGGTACATCTTCTCTGACAGTCACAAACTGGTGATAATTAGGAAGAAATCCACAGTTTCATTTGGTTTTGTTCTTCTTAAACGCTCTTGCCTAAAGAAGTGTTTCTCCTCTCCTGCTGCAGCTCCAGAGTAAGGGGTTATTTTTGAAGTTAAGAAGTGGTAACAGCTCATTGTGTGCATTTTTATGAGTCTGTTCATCTGAGGACACACCAAGATCTGTGTCACTTGTAAGATAAGCTGTGAAATGGCAATACTACAAGACCAGGCTTAGACAGAAGTTGTTACAGAAGCATCTGAATTCAGTTGTAATCCGTAGCTCAGCTTCCTGCAGGGTTGAATTCACTGCCACTACTCAAAGGGAATCCCAGAGTGGATGTTCTGTGTGTCCTCAGGGTCTTTGCTCAGGTGAAAGACTCGAGTGTGTTTAATTTCAGGAGGGTGAGCGAGCTGTGGGAACAATCCTGTGCTTCCAGTTATGCCTGCACACCATTTTATTCCTGGGTTCACCAGGAATTTTTTGTCCATCTTTCATAAACTGATGGGGAAATTCTGTTTTCCAGCAGGAAAGTTTGTGATCAAAGAAGTATCCTGCTTTGGAGAGTGTTTTTTAAAAGGTAAATGACCAATATTTCTCTAACTTAACATTCTCTCTTTTCCTTAACAGGCAGTAGCAGATGGCCTTGAGGATGAGCCGCCTTCCAGCCACATTCCCATCCCATGGCTGATCCAGGATTTTTGGGAAGCAGGCACATGGTGGCCTCCATGGATGGCAAGCAGCAGCAAACCCCACAGCTGGAGCTGCAGGGATACAGCCCAACAAGAGTGAGTGTATCACCTTCATCAGCCTCTTCCCAGCTGGGCACCTCTCAGAGATTCCCTCCCTCCCACTTTGGGATGTGCCTGAAGCTGTCCCATATTTTCATAGCAGGGGCTGTAAAGTGACACTGCACAGGAGTCAGGCAATTGCTCTGGGACACTGTGCACATTTCTGGAGGCAGGTACATGCCAAGGGTTAGGAGAGGCTCATCCTGTCCTCAAAGCCCCAGTCAGACCTGTGTGGCCGTTCTGGGACTTGCATGAAATATTGGGAAGTGCACGTGGCAATCTGTGTGTTCAGGCCCTCGCTGAGCTCAGAAGCCTCTCTGCTGTTCAGGAGAAGTGATCTGTTGGACAATCAAGCTTTTTGTCCCCTCTTTTTAACAGCTCAGTCTTGGTTTCAAAGAGAGGGGCTGGGTGGGGTTGCTGTGAGTCCCGTGAGTTGGCTGGTGATGGGATTGGGTTCCACATCCAGAGTGTCCCTGTGTGTTCTGCATTCTCAGTGTCTGCACCCAGCTCAGCTCCTGCAAGGACACTAAAATAAACTGACAGATGTGCAAGGCTGTTGCACAAGAACTTCTAAACCCAAGCTTAGTGGCAGTTGGGCTCTCCTGAGCATGAACATGTTACCAGCAGTGGTTGAAGGGTGATCTTCTCTGGGGGGAAGGCATCATGCTCTTCAGCTCGTGGCAGCAGAGCCAGGATTCCCTCCCCTCTATCCCAACCAAGAATGGGTAATGCCTTTCCTGGATTTAATGGGAAAGATGTATTCTGTTCCCAGGTGCTTGGGAGTTGAACAATTACCTTTTTAAATATTTTATTGATGTCAGTTTACACATTTATTGCTTTTTTTTTTTCTTAATGTTACCCCTCTGTGCTGTTATTTCTCCAGTGCCAGTTTTCTAACATAATTTGATGATGAATCATGAACATTAACTTTATATATATATATGTGTAATGCTTTATATATACATATATATTTATATAAAAATCTGGGTGGTGGCAGGGAGAGACTCATTCCATCTGCTCCATCTTTTGTTTTGATCTGGTTGCCGTAGGAATCCCGAGATCAATTTTGACAGAGTAAAATACTACAAATTACGCTGTCAGATGACCTCATCACCCGGGGCTGGCACGCTGGATCGCAGCATTGCTGGAAGGAAAAGCATCAGCACTGCAGGAATCTCTGCTCCACGGAAAACTGTTATTTTTGGATTCTTGGGGAAGGCGTGCACGTAAACCCAGCGGCTCCCTGGTGAGTGACTGGTCCCTGAGACCAGCACAAACTTTCATCTTCGTTTTTTTGGTTGGGGTGGGTGATGTCATATTTGGCCCCAGGTTTCCCTGAGCTGCCACTGGCATCTCACTGAGAGAGACCTTCGTGTTTTCCTGTTGAACACCGAGGCAGCTGAGTTCTTACAGGCAGGCTGACAGGATCAGTCTTTTTCCTTCCTTTTTTGGTGTCATCTGCTACCTGTGTGTCTTTGTATTGATACAGCTGCCATTGGTTTAGTCATTTTTTTTTTATACCTTCCTGATCAAATACAAAGTATTGACCTGTGCCTTGTGGTCTCAAAGGTGGTTAATGGTGGAACCAAACTCCATTTCATTCATTAACGGTGTGTTTGGGGGTGTATTCTCACTTGCAGTGGGAGGTCTCTGCTGCGTGGAGGTGGCTGGGACATCTCAGGTTGCTCTGGTTTCTTTTTCACGCTGTTTCCGTGCCAAGATGGGCTCTGCTTGGAGAAGTTTTGCAGTTCGACTCACGGAAAGGTCTTGTGCAACTTTCTCGCTGCGTTAGGACAAGACATGTTTAGTCCTGGGTTTTATTTGGGAAGCCATCTCCGTGTTGGGGTTGTTTGTACACAGGCAGACAGCGTGTGTGTGAGTTGGCAAAGGCTCTGCTTGTTCTGTTTTCCTCCTAGTCAGGAATATTGCTCTTGCTGTATCTAATCTGGAGCTGTAAATTGCAGAGAGGTACAAATCCAAAACAAACATTCTGAAGAATTTGAGTGGAGTAGAGCCCCAATTTCCATTTCAGTGCTCTCTCTGTTGTCCAATTTGTTAAACTCGAGTGGTCCCATGTGTGAGTCGCGTGAGTGCCAGAAGTGCTCTCCAGCCATCTGCTCTTTTGGTAAGCCTTTGATTATTTCTCTGTCCAGTTTTCTATCCAAAATTAGAACTGGCAACTCAATTGGTTGATTAATATTGTATTTTTTATAATTTAACATTTCCAGCTTATGGCTAGGAAATGGCAGCAAGGTCATAAAAAGCGCAAGGAATAATAATACTTTCCTCCTGGAATCCAACTGTACCGTGGTGGAACCTTTTCACCACGTTGTTTCAGCCCTTCAAGAGCAGCAAGAGAATTGAAAAGGAAAAGTTTTATTGTTTGTGGGTAGCACCAAAATGGAAGGAAGAGACAAAACTGGATTAACTTGATGAGCTGTCCTGGAAATGTGAAGAGCTGCTGGGAGCTGATAGAGGCACTGGCAGCAGAGCTGAGCTTAGAGCCAGCACTGCATTTAAACCTGAACTGGGAGATCAGAAGGAACCACTTGGTGCTTTAAAAGCTGGGGTTTATTTGGGCTGAATTGTAGAGGTTTACAAATTGGTGGTGAGGGGGAAGTTGGCTCTGGGGGAGGAAGTTGAGTTCTGTGTCCTCCCGTGTTCATGTGGCTTCGTGTTTTGGGTTCACCAGTGGCACCAGCCGACAGAAATGAAAGCATTTTAGACACATGAAGCAGAAATGCTCCTGGGAATGCTGTGGGACAAGCAGAGGGCGAATGAGAACCCTGGATCACTGCCTTTGTGTTTACTGCACTGAGCTCCCTGGTGCACGACACGGTGCTGTTGGATCTGAGCGTGCTGGGCATGTCCCAGGGAATCCAGAGGATGTCTCCCAGTGCAGGCTTGGCCAGGGAGATTCCAGGATAAGGAGTAACTGATTATTCATTTGATTTTTGTTTGGTTTGGGTTTTTTCCCCCTTTTTAAATAAATTGCACCAGAGTCTTGGGCTAACCAGCAGCATCCTGTGAAAATACAACAGGTTTGTGTGACAGTGGATGAAAACTCACGTGCCATGTGCTGAGGTTTGGTGTTTCCAGCACCACCTCAAGCTGCACTGGTGATGGAGTGAGGAAAGGAAGGGCTCTTAGGGGCAGGTTCACCTTGGGAAATGTGCCATATTCAGATGTTGCTGGTGGGGAGGATGGCTGGGCCCCCCACACAGCCTTCAGTCCAGCTATTCATCCTCAGCATCTTTCTTACTGCGTGGACAAAGGTAAAATGCTTCTCACAGCTCATAAAAGTCTCTGGAAACTCAACTCCCTTTGCATTTCCAGAATTGCTCATCTGTCTGTGGAGGATACACTGGTTTCTGTGGCAGAACTGTGCAGAGAGTCAGGAGCTCAGCAAACCCTGGTGGTTTCAGAGCTGCTGCTGAGGGCGGGGGGCTCTGCCTCGATGTGTCTGTCTGATCTGCACCTCTGGATGGCCAGAGGGCTCAGAGCTGTCAGGGTGACACAGGAAAGGCAAACAGCATCCAAACAGGCAAACGCTCAACACACTGATAATATTGTTCATTTTAAATTGTAGTGAAGGGGAGAATAATTGAGCAAGTGTGTCGTGGTGGGAGCCAGCCAGGCTGGGCTTTGCTCATGTCTGAACTAGGCTGTTGAGAAAGGTTCTAAATCCATCCTGGAAGTTCCACTCTGCCCAGTCTCACTTCGTGGGGACAGGATTGGGCCCTCTATTACTTTTTTTATGTGGTGTTATAAATTACTTTCCCATATTTCCAAAGCCATTACTGAAGCTGCTCAAAGCACGTTGTGAAATCGTCGTGTGCGTTGCTGGAACTACTTGTCCATATGTACAACAGGGTAACACAATATATGTGTTTTCCCTTTTTGTTTGGCTTTTGCCAAAAGAAAAAAAAAAAAAAGGAAGACTAGAAATCATTCCTCCCCTTGCCACTTTGATTTTTTTTCCAGGTAAAATGATGGCAGATGTCCTCAGCTCAGTTCCACATATTGCTTACTGGAATAACCAGTTTAACTCTCTGCCCTTTTACTGTAAACTTGGGTTTGTTTTTTATGTGTTTGTGATTTCCTTTAAAGCCTTTATAAACGGGTTGGAAATACCATTTCGTGACTCTATTAATAATCAGAGCTCTTTATATGGGATTTGAGGAACCTTTCTGTCTAGTAGGAACAACTGCATGGTAAACAAACATCTCCAAACTCTTCCTGCTGCTCAAATATTCACTGCATTGTTTTGTTATTCCTTGGAGCATTCTGCCTTTAGTCAAAATGTTATAGTCAGGGATTGAACTGCTAATTGTCATTTCCAGGAAGATTTTCTTATTTTTATTCCTTTAGAGTACAAAAATAAGTGGTTTTTGCAACAGCATTCACGTTCCATAAAAAATATCAAATGTCACTGGGCAGTTGTGAGAGTTGGGGTTTTGATGCCAGAGCCAGAAGGCTGGTTTGCCTGCTCTGCCTGACCCAGCAGAGCCAACACAGGGATTCACTGCCTTGGACTTGATGGGACCTCCAGAGGTCCCTTTGTACCTAAATTATTCCCTGATTCTGGAAGGTTCTTCTCCTTCACCCCCCACTGTGTCTCCGTGCTGCTCTGGCACTCGGGCTCCTGGAAATGAGGAATTGTGGAGGTTCAGCGTGCTCAGTGAAGGGCTGGGAAAAGACACAACTGTCCCTTGTGATGGGAAGTGCTGTTGGAAGAGAGGAGAGGTGTGGGGTGGCCCTGGGGGCAGCCTGGAGCTGTGGGAGCAGCTCAGCTCTGCTCTTGTGCTGCCTCAGCTGGCCTTGGCTGTGCCAGACTGAGTGGTTGGGTGCCTGAATTTTCCATTCAGAGGGAAGAAAGCACTAAAAGCATTTTCATTGCTGCTCAGCAGTGATAACCTGTTTGTGAACTGTCCTGGCTTTTTTTTTTTTTTGCTTTCACCTGGTAAAACAAATGACATTTATTAAAAAAAAACAACTCAGTCACAGTAACACCAAATCCGTAATTTTTAGGGCATAAATCCCCCACTTCAATCGCAGGGGCCTGTCAGAGAATTTCTGACACCAAGTTATGTTGTTTAATGAGTGCTATTAGGTAGTTCTGTCACTTAATAGGATTGAGGGTTGGAAATGCCATGTAATATCACTTCACTGGGGAAAAAATCAACAAACAGCACTCACTGAAAGCCTCGGGTCCCCTTTGAAGTCGGCAGGACCTGCTGTCACCTCCGAGGAACCTGCAGGGCTGTTTTCAGGGGGCTGGAGCTCTCTTGGAGGGGAGGCAACAGTTCCTCTTGGCAAACTGCATTGGGGGCACTCAAAAAACATGTCCCACCATCTGACTGGGAGTGCAGGAACAGAGGAGCTCTGGCAAAAGGCTCTTTGCAGGCTCGTGTCCGTAATCATCCCTGGCTCGGGGAAATGGGAACGTGGACTGTGCTCGTGGAGAGGATTCCCCACCTCCCTGGGAGAACAAACCCCAGCTACAGGTGCTGGTGGAGGTGCAGAGGGAGGAAATATCCTGCACTGAGGGGCCTGTGAGAGCACTCTGGGACTGGGCATGGTTGGTGGCACTGTTCTGTTGGCATGCAGAGAGTCAAATGCTCGCTTGGATGCTGCCCAGAGCACAGCAAATGTCCCCCTGCAGCAGCTGAGCAGCTCGAGTGGGTTAAAAGCAGGAGGGTTAGATTCTTTTGGAAAATCCAATGGGAAAAGGTGGTTTTGCCTTTCCCAAAAGTTTCACTTTGAAGTCCCTGTGAAGGCTCTGGGATGAAACACCTGCTGGTACCATCGTGAGGAGTTCAGAACTTTCCTTAGCTGGGCTTCGTGTGTTTCCAGGCTGGGCACTGGGGGAGAGGAGGGGTCTGTGTTCCCTAAATTTGGAGTTTTCCAAGGATGCTGCGCTGTGTTAGACACGTGGGATGCAATCCTTATCTCCTGGCACCTGTGT
This sequence comes from Myiozetetes cayanensis, assembly GCF_022539395.1. NCBI lineage: Eukaryota > Metazoa > Chordata > Aves > Passeriformes > Tyrannidae > Myiozetetes > Myiozetetes cayanensis. The sequence continues at coordinate 18,878,715 of NW_026087048.1, forward strand.
GCAGTGGCAAATCAACTCCTGGATCATTTGGAACAGGGGGGAGCTCCGTTACATCCAGACCAGTCGTACCGGTTTGCTCCTGCTAAATCTACCGAGTTCGGGGATGAAATGAAAAAAAGGTGAAATGCTTGTAATCTGTGCAATAAAACAGCAATGAAAGGCATTCAAACTTTACAAAGCATGGCTGTGGAGGGCGGGGGCTCACGTGGGAGCCTGTTGGAAGGGCCGTGTTCCCAAGGACAGGGTGCATTCCGGGAGTGAAATACAACTTCCCTGCCCGCCCTGACACAAGTCTCTCTCACTTCAGAGCAGTCAGGATTTCATCACAAATCCCACTGAGCCCATTTCAGGCTCCACGGAGTGGAAATGAAAAAGTCCTGTACAATGCATTCAGTGTTTCCAAAGGGAGCTGGGAGCTGGGAAGGGGATGTTCTTCGGTCCTAAGCTGCGCTTTGGGGGTTAAGATACACTCAGCTTTTTCCTGTAACAAATCAGATTTGTCATGACTTGAAAAAGTGCTGATAGAGACCTAGGGAGAAGTTAAGTCCTTGACAAAACTTCATGAAATAATACCAATGGCAGTGCTTAAGAAGTGAATTGGACTGCAATATCCTTATTTCTTCCTTTTTTTTCAACTGCTTTCCAAAGCCTGTGGCAAGTTCTGGCAATAAAACTGGATCTTGGGATTGAGAGTTTTCCAAAGAGTGGACTTTTTGCATTTCATTTCAGGTGCTTCATTTTTGCAGATCTTGAGGTGTGTTTTTTTAATTCAGGTTGCTGTTGATTAGGAGGTGTCCAATTCACATTGTTTCCAAGTGGGAATTTGTGACTTGAAGAGAAAGTGGCTTATGCAAAAAAATGGCTTTACCAAGAGTGTGAAGGGTGTGCTCTGTTGCAGCTGAAGACACCTCAAGCTGCATAAAAATCATCCTATGGGTTAAAATGAAGTGTGTGTGGAGAGAGGGAAAGTGAAGTTTGGGTTTGGATCCTCAGTACAAAGAAGGTTTAGAAGTGCAGGTCTTTTTTTGGACCTTGACAGTGGGCTCTAAATAGAAATGCCCAGCAAAGCCCTGCTGGGATAGGTCATTTTGGGAAGAATCCAAACTGACTTGGGCCAACTTTTCCTGCTCAGAAAGCTGCCCAGGTCCCTGGTTTAAAACACAGCCTGCTTTTAGGGATTTTCTGTGGAAAGGAGTGCAATGTGTAACCTCAGTATGAAATTGTTGCACAAGGAGCTCCTCCATAGGGATATCCAGATTAAACATCCACTTACTCCCTTGGATTGATTTATTTTTGCATCCATGGACCCCTGAAATCTTGAGGGCAAACAGTTTCCCACTGGGAAAGATGTTTATACAAAGGATGAGGTGCAGAAATGAGTGAAGGGTGATGTTTGTGTTGCCTCAGGGGCGGCTGCACTGACAGACAGAGTTAACACTCAGCACATCACCCAGAGCCAGCACACACCTTCTGCTCCCTCAGCCACTGGCCAGTAATATTTTGACACTTACTTTGGTTCTTTCATGGGAGAAAGCAGTTCGTTTTGTCCAGTAAATCAAAAACACAACCATGTGAGTCCTCCCCTTCCCTGCCTCGTCCTCCCCTTCCCTGCCTCGTCCTGGAAAACCATTCCTGGCATTTAAATGGGGTTTTTAAAGTGTGGCAGGAGCTGATGGAGCAGAGCAGACCAATGGGAATTTGGGAGAAGGGAATACAAGCATATTCTCTTTCTTATGTGAATTAACAAAAGCTGTAGAACCAAGAACTCTTGAACACCGGTTATTTTCTCTTGAATTCCCCAAATTTCCTGTGTTAAATAATATCTGTCTTGGAATCTTTTATCTCTCAGACACATATATTGCTTTGGAAAAGGAGGAAAATGCCCAGAGTGTACAATGGACTTCTCCTACCTCTGTCCCACTGGTAGCTCCATGATCATCACCCAGTGCACCAGGGGCAACACCCAGCCTGGGCAGAGTCTGGCTGGGCACTGGGGGAACATGCTCTGCTCAGGGAGATGCATCCAAAAAGCCATTTTGGGAGCTGTTTCTCAGGGACAGCGACACTGGGATAGCAGATGGAGTTTGTGGTGGGTGTCGAGGTGTTCCCAAAAGCAAGTGGGGGAGTTGTTGTATGATCACTTCATCCTGAAATGTGTCAGCTGTTGGCACTACAGGGATCCCATCCTGCTCCCTTCAGCTTCCAGATGTTTGTTTGCTGCTGCTTCCCTCGCTCCAGCGTTAGGGCAATGACCTGGATCAGAAAACTGATCCAGACCATGAAGAGATAAATAAATAAATCAGTCACCAACTTGGATTTAGGCCAGGGCTGCAGTGCCTCTGCACCTTGCAGCTCGTGGCAGTCAGGACAGAAGGTGAAGGTTTGCCATAAGGATCCAGGAGGGAGCTGTGTTAAGGAGGGAATGCTGGGAGGTTCCAAAGCCCCCTTCTTTCCCCCAAAGGATGTGCTCCCTGCCCCACTCCCCGAGCCAGGCTGTGAGTGCAGCTATTCCAGCAGTTCATCAGCATTCCTTTCCATGGGCACGGGCTGGGACAGGCAGGTTTCTTCCCATTGCCCTGGATCTGCATGGGAACAGCCCTCAGGAGGAACAGGAGACACCACACACTTCACATGCAGGAGCCTCGGTGTGGGAACCCCGAGCGGCTGCTCCGGAGGTTTTGGATGAATTCCCAGCTTTCCGGGTGTTTTCAGTTCCTGGGATGTCCTTGTGCAGAGGTGGAGGTGATTTATGGGCTGTGTGTTGGGAAACAGCACTCGTGTGAAAGGTATTTCCTAGATGACCAGGAAGTTTGGAGCCTTCTGGGATTTCTGGGTGGAAGAGCTTTAGATATTAATTTATTTTTTTCTTATGAGTAACAAGGCAACGCTTCTACTACTTGCATCCTAGGTAGGAAATATTCACATTTAGGAAGTATTTACATTTTGGAAGGCTTTTATTTCATATATTCTGCATAAAAGGAACACAACAATGAATTTGAACCTCCATCCCTGACCATTGATGCATCCCTATTAATGACCTGGGTTTGATTTTAAGGGATAAAAGGGATAAACTCATCTTTTCACTTGTGCTGTAAGAGCGAGGTTCTGGCTACTCAAAATCCAGCCCTGCTTGCAGCTGCTGCTGTGTGGAGTGGCTGGGTGGTAGTGAGAGCCCCCAAGCAGAGGAGAGAGCTCTTCCTAATCCCAGAGCCATCAGGCTGAGCCTCCTGGGTCCCTTCCAGCCTGCCTGCCGAGATTTCCTCTGGAGCTGCAGTGGGATTAGATATTCATCTCCTCTTCTTGTTCCAAGCTGTTGGTTGGTGTTGATGTGTCCTCTCCACCCCATCCCCAGGTTCCAGCACAGTGGTGGGGGAGCCAGTCCTGTGTCTGTGCTGGGATTTTTAAACTCTGGGAGAGGTTTAACCCTTTGTCCCCATTGAAATCACCGGGATGTTTGCACCTCAATCTCTCAGTGGCTTTGAGAATTCCAGCGGTGCTGGAAAGGCTGAGCTCAGGAGCAGCTCTGGCCCCACTTCCACCCTCTTCCCTCTGCAAGGTGCAGAGTCAGTATTTTAGAATCTCTTTGGGAATGCCTGCAACAATTAGGGTTAATTTTTCCCTGGAAATTCAAGTGGCAGAAGTGTTTCCTAAATGGCTGTTGTTTTCCAAAAGGGCCAGATTTCTCGTGCTGTTGTCTTCTTAAATCCTTGGAGATGCAACATATACACCCACCACACTTGGTTACCCACACAGATTTATTTGTGTTTACCTGCTTAGTGCAAACTCCTTACTTTGCCAGGAAAAGCCCTTTGCAGACACAAAAAGGTGCTGGGGAAATATAATATTTTATTTTATTTTTTTTTACAATAAGATCTTGGATTCATAGAAAATATTTCTTGTTGGTAAAGGAAAAGCTCCTAAAGAGTTCTGGGACATCCTCCTTCCCTCTTGCTCTTCTCCCCTGTCCCTCAAGTGTTGCCTATTTTGGCAAGCAGGAATATTTTTACATAATTGACTTAATTAGCCCAATCAAAGAAGAGGTTGTGCAATGAACTGAATATTCAGGCTGCATTCTAGAAGAATGAAGCTGCACATGTTCTCTTAGTTACAGCTTCCCTTTAGTCACCTGCCAGGCACTTGACTTGCTTTATGTCAAGAAGAAACTTATATCACCTGATAAAGAAATGACATCATGAATACGATAATAACAAATCATTTCTATGGAAATCAGTGGACCTTCCACCTGGATCATTTTAATGATTGCCCTCCAACTCACTCTTTCTATCACACAGCAGCTTTAGATCCATCTAATTCTGATTATTTTGGGCTTGATGGAGGAAATAAATAGGACAGGAATCCAAAGAAATCAGGTGTTGTGTTGCATTGCCCTTTTTTTTGCTGTTTTGTTAAAGGTTTGTCATTTTAATGTGGGTTTTTTTTTTTTTCCCTGAGTTTTTGAGGTTTGGAATCCAAAGTATTCCTTCATCACTGATACCATTTTGCAATACCCAAATTGTTTCATGCTCTCTGTAGAAAAGCAGCATCTCTCACAGTGCTCAGGTTGTCTCTTCAACAAAATGTGAGGTTTGTAGGATGACCTAAAGTCAGGTGGAATGTGGCTTGATGGACTACTGCCATTGGGGAGTGTTTCCTGTCAACTGGAACTGGAATTGAGTCTCCTGAGCTCTTTTCCTGCCTCTGCCTTTAAGTCACTGCCTGGATGTTGTAATTTAATTAACTTTTTAGCATTTGCCTGCAAAACAGGGATGATTATTTCATCCTCACAAAGGAGTGTTAGGAAACTTAATTAAACCCTGCCTTTAAAGTTAAGTCCCTTAATCCACTACAAAAGATCAGCGTGCTAACAAATACCCCAGGCCTTTCACACTCCAGGAGCACTCAGGGAATGTGTGCTTTGGGAAAGGCCTTTCTGTGCATCCCCACTCGTGGCAGGATTTTATGGCAACTCACCTCTTTGAGTCAGAAACTTCAGAGTGGTAATCAGTATCTTTTTGTGCCTGAAAGACAAAGCTCCCCAATCAGCAAAAATGGGCAGGTGATCATTAAATTTATAATTTATATTAAATAAATCTTGTGTTTAGTGACAGTCTGAGCTGCCTGGTCACGGCTGATATTTTAGGGCCAGGCGGCCAGGAGCTGAGATTGTTTAAAAAAAAGGGATGATTTAGTCCTGCAGGAATGCAGTCATCCAAAAATTACCTCTGATAGATGGGGAAAAAATGCTCCATTCCTGCATGAGTGATCCTCTGCAGTGGCTCCCTGTGATCCACATAACACATGTCAAAAACTGAGTTGACGTGGACCGAGACTTGGCAGATTTTAGTGCCAAAGCCTCGGCCCTGCAGTGCTGGAAGAGGTGATAATTTATGGCTACCTGTAACCTCCTGGAAATAGAAACCATTCATGTTCTCTCCAGGGAAGGGAGAAGTGACCAGACAAGGTGAGTTCAGCCAAACCAAGACTTCATATAAGTTTTCAGAAGACGAACGCTCTCTGGTGCTGCCATTAACCGTGGTGTGGGCTCTGAGGAAGGCTTTGCCTTTGGGTTGGATTTATTGGAGTATTGTTTGCTTGTGTCATTCCAGAAACTGGCGGTTTGTAAGAGCTGAAATCGAGTTTTAACTCTGGCACTTTGATTCTGTTTCTTCAGAGCTTTAAAAAAAGCCTCGGGAGCAGCCCCAGCCAGGGTAGTTGGGGGTCCTGCACTCCCCAGGGGTGGCTTGCTGATAATTCCAAATGCGTGTGATCCCGAAATCATCAGTCACTGATGGCATCTGCCACTGCCAGGGCTCCTGCAGACACTCTGCTGGCCCCACCCTGTGGTTTGGCTGTGCTCTGCCCCTCCCTGCAGTGTCCTGGCAGGGCCCCCCCGGGCTGGGGATGCTGCTCCCCATCCTCAGCACAGCCCCTGGAGCTGGGAATGCTGGGGACACCCCGTGCCTTGGGAAAAAACCTGAGCCCTTGTGCTGCTGGGACTGAGCCACCTGCCAGCTCTGGAGTATTCCAGGAGCAGGTCTGATCTGTGAGATCAGATCCACTGGGGCTGCTGGAAAGGAGGAAGGGAAGTTCTCCCTTCACGGTCCTCGGTCTCCTCCTTTGAAGATTTATTATTCCCACAGCTGGTGGTATAAATAATTCAAGTGTTATTGCCTGCCTGGAGTCCCAGGCTGAAGTGAACAGATCCAGGTTGAGAATCTCAGTGTAGGTCTTCCTGTTCCTCCAAGCTGGTTTATTCATGTGCTGAGATTAAGGATTCCAGGAGAAGTTCTCTTGATTCTGTGGGTGCTGATGTGTGATTTTGGTCTGAGCTCTTCTCTGCTCTGCCTCTTGGTCTTTGCACATCTGCAGAGTTGTACATGATTATTTCTGGAGGTTCTTCCTTACCCTCCTGAAGGGAGGGCAGTTCTGGAAGGGGACAGGTTACTCTCTTCCTTATAGAGAATAATCCAATACAGCCTTTGGATATCCCTGAAACTCAGATCGTTAATTCCATTGTGCTTAACCAGTGAGGAAAACTTTATTGTTTCCCAGTTCTTTGTGGTTTATTAACTTCTCTTCTGTTCTGACCAGCAAGTTCAAGTCTTCTCTCCCTCTTTTTTTCAAAAAAAAAAAAAAAAAAGGTTTCTTTTTTTGTAACTGTTAAGCAATTCCACCTGGAGATGTGGACACTTCACAGGCTATAAAGCTTCCATCCTGCAAATCTCCCTATCCAATATGAAAAACATCTAAAGGAGGGGAGGCACCACTGCAATATTTTATGTTTAGGAACGAACACAGGGATCAAATTTATTCAACAAAACAACCTTTGTGGTTTTAGGAACTGCCCAGTGAGTGAATCTGGATGCAGTGGAAGTATGGAAAATAGCTTTGACCAGGTAGTGGGATGAAAGAACTTCTTTAAAACTGTGAGGAGGGTTAAAACCATGTGGAAAAGACCTAAAAGCTGAGGGGCCAGTGGCCACTGCCACTGCCTTGTGCCCGTGGTGGGAGCCCTTCTCTCCCACTGATGACCTCTGAGAAGATGCTTTTCCTTGCAAAGGGGAAACACCTGTTTCTCCTGTAAGTTAATGCTTAACCCAAGATCCACAGCAGAAATAACCTATCCGAAATAGGAAGGAGGCAAAGACTGGAGGGATTGGTTTGTGCATCACAGGTCAAACAAGATGATTCTGTGAAGCCAAGGAGAAGAATTTGGGCTGAAAAACCTGTACAAGAAGCAGTCTCAGAGTATCCTAATTCATAAAACAGACTTATAGATGTGCTTGGTGAGCCATGAAAACCAAAGCCTGATGTCACAGGAGTGAAAAGGAGCATGTGAGTGCCCAGTTACATCACTGGAATATCCCCATGTCTTTGCTGAAATGCAGGCAGCAGGATGTGGAGCTTTGTGGATCTTTATGCCTTCAAGGAAAACCTTATAACTTGTTTTCCTTCGTGTTGCCATAACACTTTGTCTCTTAGCAATAAAAATTGGGTAAATTTAGTGTTATCACAAGAAATTTGCGCTCCAGAGATTTACTGTTCCACTCCCACAGTGCCTTTAAACCCCACGTCAGGAGCAGGACAGCGATTCCTGGCCTGTGTTAGGACCAATTTACCTCATTTCCTCTGCTGCAGCAAAGTGAGATTGAAGAGGTTAGAAAAAATAACAAACATCAAACCAGGAGGGAAACCACTGCCAGTGCCTGTGTGTGACACTGCAGGGCGAGCCCAAAGGTGCTGAGGGCAAACCTTCCTGCTTTTGGGCAGGACCCTGCTCAGCTCCAGCTTGTCACATCTCATCTGGGGGTCTTTAGCATGAAATAAAATATTGCTGCATATTAAAGACAAAAAAAAAAAAGTGGAAAATGCACTCATCTGCGTCCCTCCCTTGTGCCAAAGGATTTTTCATTCCCACCTCGGCTCTAATTCGAAATGTGTGAAATAAAAACCTCCAGGAGAGGAGCCAGAATAGATGGGTGCGTCGAGGTCAGCACCCACTTGGCACTGCCACGGGCCTCATCTCTAATTACTAAAGAAATAGTGAGTTGGTGAGTTCAAACACCCAGTGACTGGGATCTAAATCATTCCCGCTCTGGACCCCGGGCTGGAATAAAAAGGGCTTTTCATCGGCGTGGCGCAGATTTAGTGTCGTGGGACGCAGTCTGTGCTCTGGAGGAAGTGTGGTCAATGGGCCATTAAGTTTGGAAACAGGAGGCATCTTCTAATCTCAGCACTGCTGACAATAAAGATCAGGGAACAGCTCAGTGTGGACTCGTGGCAGCCGTGGGTGAAGTGGGATTTGGGATCCTGTGAATGCGCAGCGCTCTCAGAACGGAGCCATCGTTTGCAGGTCCCAAGGGAAATCTTTCCTTTCAGCCCTGGAAGATGAGAAACCAACCGGGAGCCCTAACAGGGGTGTAGATTGAATGGCAATTAACTCGTGGGGTGGGATTTGCTTTTTTCCCCCGTGGAAAATCAAGATGTTAAAATTAGAAAGCGGCTCCCGAATTTCGGCGCTTTCCACTTTAAAAACAAGGGAACAAAGCAACCTCCAAAGGGAGATTTCCACCTTCTGAAAGCCCTCGGGGTGTGCAGGGAAGCCTCCACAGCTGGGCAGAGCAGCACAGGGATCCTTGGAAGCAGGGAGGGACAGGGATGGCTCGCTTTGGGCTCGCTGGGGGTGTGAATCCCACTGAAGAGCTTTAGGGGGGCACTTTTGGGCTGGCATTTGTGGTGGTTCTGACTCCCCAGCTCCATCTGAGCAGCTGTAGCTTGCCTGTGTGTGTCAGCACATCATTTCTTCTTTATTCTCCACGTGGCCAAGGCCATCCTTGCAGCAAAGCTGTGAAAGCTCTAATCTGGAGATCAAATGATTCATTTCTCACATGTTTTCATGATTTTCATCAGTTTTTCACCTGAATGCTTCTCTAAGATGAGTGGGGTTTTTTCCCAATGTCTCCAATCAAAAGGGATTTTTTTTTAACCACCATTTAAAGGTGGGAGTTGGCAGCTGGGGATTGTTTTGTAGGATAAATACATTAAAAATAAATGAAGTGAACAAAGGTACCTAGGCTGAAATAGCTGGAATCTGAATTTTTGGAATTTGTGTCATCAGTCAGTTTAAAACAGTGTTAAACTCTATATTCCTCTTCAGAGACAATGGGGTTTAAATGGCTGTAAACAATTCAGTAGAAACACTTGATTGGAAATTCACAATCCTAATGGTGAAAGTAATCAACAAATAATTTGTTGGAAATAGCACTTTACAAGCCTGGCAAGGGTAGTAGGATTGCTACAAGTGAATGCTCCAATTTCTCTGCCTGGAAGGACCTAAAAATGCCATTTTATGGGCAATTCATCCATTCTCCACCTTGGAGAGATCCCAGCCTGTCCAAGGCCGGGTCCTCACCGAGCCCATCCCTGGCACCACACGGTCCAAACTCTGGGATATCTGGATGTTCCTCTGGATTCACTGCTCCTTACTCTGTCAGGAACACGGCAAGAGGAGCACAAAAAGCTTTAGATATACGTCTCTATTTATTTATTTATATTTTATATATGCAGAGGCACGTTGGGGGGGTGTGGATGTATATGTGGACATAAAAAAAGATAAAAGAAAGCTGCAGCTCCCTCACTTAATGATTATTTCTGTGGGTTATTTAACCCTCAAAGAATGCAAAACTGCTACTCTTAAATGACATTAAAGTCTGGGTTTTTTATGGGGCTGGAGGAACACCGTGGCTACCCCAGCACAGCACTAGCAGGAGTCTGTGTTTCCAGCCAAGCAGTCGAGCTGAAGGCAGAGCTGAGAGTGCCTGTGATGCCAACAGGTCCAACATCGCTCTCCACCTCTGGGTCAGCGTGCTGAGAGGAATCAGAGCACAATAACATCCCATCTGCCTCCAAACTATTCCACCCTGTGCCCAGATAAGTGACTGAAAAGCAGCTGTGGGAATGGTCCAGCTGTTTGGTGACTGCCCTTGCTGTCACAGTTACAACCACCTGCAGCAGAGGTGGTTCCTCGTCCCTCTGGTACACACTCAGCCTCCTTCAGAGTGTGCCAAGATTGTTTCTTATACCCTTGAGCTTCTCAGACTGCTGAAGAAGTTTGAAAGCAGAGCTGTAATGTGTGAGCTGGGCAGCTGTTCTAACAAAGTCTCCTGGACTTTGCCTGTTTTAAAAAAGTTCTTCCTCAGGGAAACACTGGTGCTGATGGGAATTCAAAATCTGAAGTGTCCTCATTCCCAAGGCGTTGTGGGAGCCTGGAGAAAGGCTGCAGCCTCCTCTGCATCTGCCACCTTCCAGGGGGGCCACACCTGGCACGTGTCCTAGGAAAAGAGAAACCTGGGGAACATCCCTGGCAGAGATAAAAACTGAGAGGGGCTGTGAGAGCTGCCTGCTGATCCTTCAGGTTTTGGAACAACAAATTCACCTTCGAAATTTGAAAGCTGAGAGTGGGTTTCAACCCAGGGTGTTTCAGTGCTCGCACGGAAAACAATTTTCTGCTCCCAGTATTGATATGTTTGGAGCTCTGTGCAAAGAGTTAAGTTATTGTATATTTTAGTTTTTTAATTGACTCCATATCTGCTGGCAGCAGAATAGACATTGATCTGGTTTTTTCCTTTGCTTTATTTAGGAAAATACAGCACAGAGTGTTTACTCTGCCTCCATACAGCATTGCTTTGGAGGGTGAAAGTGAGGGCGAGACCACAGTGAAGAATTCCCTCATTGTCAATTTTAAAGGCTTCATAATAAATGGTAGGCTTTTTTGGATGGGAATCAGAAATGTTTTCATGACAGTGTTTTTGCTTAACTTTTTGTATTCAGAGGGGACTTTCTAAACTCTTTTGAGTTTGCTGGTTTAAACATCTCCCTCTGGCCACCAGCTACTTGATCAAATTGCTGCAGTGACACTGGGCCTGACAGCTACTCAGAAGGGATTTGAAAGCTCAGATTGGTGAGGATAAACTGAAAATTTCGTGGCAACAGGCACCATTCCCCTGTGACAGCATCCAGGCTGCCTTTCAGCGGGAGAGGGTGAGGAACTGGACCCGTAATTCTGCACGGAGAGGGGCAGAACTGTCTCTGCACTGGAGCTTTGATTGAGCCTTTGAGTCCATCTTTGGAAGGAAATGTGAAGGAACTGATGCCCAGAACTGAGCTAGTCCATATATTCCATGATTTGCCTTGGGCCAGGCCAAAACCATGACTTAGTGGCACTTGGTTCCTTGGGACTTCCCCTTTCCAACACAATTCCTGCAGCTGGGAAGCTGTGTCCTCCCAGGAGCCTTAGCAAGAGCTCCCTGTGGAGGAGCAAGGCTTTGTGTTGCAGAGGGACTGGGAGCACAACAGGATCATTTGATGTTTTCCACCTTCCCCTGGGCTCGGGACCATGTTGGCTCACTGGTCCCTCCCAGCTCCAGCTTTGCCAGCAGCCCTTTCAAGGGTCACTCTTTGCTTTCCTCTGAAAACTCTCCATGCCCTTTGTTTGTTTTTTCCTCTTGCTGTATTGTTTTTTTTAGTGGAGTGCTTTGTTCCTGGAGGTCTCCCTGCCCGGTGCAGCCTCCCCTGTGGGTGTTGCATTGGAGCAGCTCCGTGGGCCGTGCTTTGGCACTCACCTCTCCCCACACAGCTCCACTGCCCCAGGAGGGAAAAGCTTGGAGGAAAGGAACCCTCTGGAAGGCATTTGTATTTTCCTCCGCTGTAACACCACAAAGCAAGTGTGATCTCTGTGATGGATGAGCAGCTGAGGTATTGATGCCTTTTTCCATGCAGTCAGTCCTGAGTTCATGCATCCCCTCCAATGACCACTCCTTGCAATGCCTATTTCTTTCACTTCTCTTCAAACTGCAAAGAGTTCCTTTGAAAAGGAAACCTTGTTACCCTCAATGCAATGCAAGCCACCCACGGAGCCCCTGCTCCAAACCCGGGATTGCTGCTCTCCCTGTGTTTATTTTCCCCGGGATCACTCGCAGTCCCGGCTCTGTTTTGCTTGCGCCGCTGAAAGATGTCCTGGAGATGTGTTTTGTCATCTTAGCACCACAGACTGCTTTCATTCCTTCGGGCCTCTTCCAGAATCCCCCAGGAGTGGCAGGACCTGTCCTGAGCAGGGGGGTTTTCCTGAGGCAGAGCCTCCCTGGGGAGGTTTGATGTGCTCCCAGTGGTACTGGCTGAGTAACTCTGGGGTTGGACTGAGCTCATCGCCCCTTTATTGCATTTCACCATTCCCTTGGTGAAGAGCATTTCTGCTGGTTCTCCATGTTCCTGGTGCTTTGGGAATTCTGTTTCCACCTCCAGGAACTGCCCTGATCACAGTGAGTTTGTGTCAACCTGCTCACCATCCTCCTCCAAAGTCCTACAGTTTTGCAGCAGAAGAATCCCATGGGGTTATCCAGCTGCTTCAGAACCTGAAATATAGGTTTAATATCCTTTCCCTCCCCCTTCCTCGTGGCTGTGGGCTGGGGGTTTCCTTCCCTTCCTTTGGGGAAAGGGGGTGATCAGCAGCAGTGCAAGTGCCCAATGTTTGTGTTGTTCAGCTGGGATTCTTTGCTTTGTCTCTTTTCCTCACCCCACGAGACGTGTTTTTCCCTTCTCTCTCTCTATAAGAGCGTTTTCCCTTCCCTGGCACAGAAATAATATACTCCAACATGCTTCAGTACAGGAAATCCTATATCCAGCATGGGGAGGAAAGGCCTTAATCAGTCCAAATTCCATTGTGTTTATATCAACTGACCCTCAGTGCCACGGGGACAGAGCCTTCCAGCCTGGGCCCCAGGCACTGGTTGGTGTTGCCAGTTCACAGCCATGTCCCTGCCAGCCCACAGGGCCCATTTATGCCAGATTTCTGCTCCCCAAGTTATTTTTTATGGATGTTGCCTGGCCTTGCCATGGGAGGGGCTGAGATAGGGGGCAAGCACGCAGGGAGCTGCTCTTAATTGCGAGGTTTTTCCCTTCTCTGGAGGGCAGCTTAATCCCCCAGGATTTCCTGAGTGTGAAAGGCTTTCAGGAGAGAAAAGAGGATGATTCAGGAGAATTTGTGATCTATCTCACAATCCCTATCCCTATTTTCTAGGCCAAGCTGGCTGCACCGTTACTGTACAATGATGGTCTGGTCTAGAGGGAAGGAGCCCAGTGAGGTCCCAGTCCTCTCTGAGGTCTCAAAGATGAGAGAGCATGTCAAGAGCAAATATCCATGGTGTGAGTGTTTAAATCAGCAGGAAAATGTCCAACCAGCCTGCCCCATTAGTGGAACCTTTAAAGAGAGGATTGACTCTCCCTAGAAGGAGCCCTGCACACACAAACATTCCAGCAGCACCTTCCTTCTGCTTTCAAAGTGCTTTTTATCAGCCCTTGAATGAAACCACTCTGCAATTATTCGGAGGCAGGATTTTCAGGAGACATCCAAAGCATAATTAATGGCAACCCAGTGCATTCTCTGGGTGGGGAGGGAGGGACTCTCCCTGCTGCACCCTAAAGCAGCAGCCCTGTGGAGCTCACCCAGGGCTGTGGTGGTCCCACTGGGGTTGTCCCAGGACCTGCCAGTGGCTTTGCTTTGGGAGCAGCTGTTGTGCCCTCCCTGCACGTTCCCATCGTTCCCACATGTGGCATCTGAGGACACTCTTTCCTCCTTTAACATTTTCATCTGGTAGGTAACAAAGGAAAATGAGGCATTTCAGCAGCACTTTTGTGAGTGTTTAATTAAAGCCGTGCGTCTCTGACAGGAAACGGGAGCCAATATCTGACCTCTGACGTGTTTATGCAACTGATACATCGCTTTTTTGTTACCTCACCCCATGTTTGTGTACGAGATCCTCTGTCAGTGCATTCCCAACGCGATGCAACACTTTGTTATGTGACAGACACTGAAAATAACAAGCCATTTGTTTCCTAGTCAGGGGTATCTGCTGTAATCCTTGGCCTGGGAAAGGGGCTGGAGGGACCTTTGAGATGCTCGTGGCACCGGTTCAGGCACCGGTATTATTGTGATTTCTTTTGCCAAATAACCAAATTAACATCGAGTAGCTTGGCTTGATGCTGAAAAATTCACTTTTGGAAGTGAATGAGGTTATTTTTTTCCTTTGCCTTCCAAGTGCTGGCATCACTTGCAAGGGCCTGAACGTTGGAAGGAGAGATTTGGATGCTCTTCAAAGGGCCCTGCCGTTTGTAACTTTTTACCTTGCTGTTCTTTCTCCCCACCTCTTCCCAGGGGAGCTGAAGGTAAATGATTGATACTCTGTCTCTCCTGCTCACTTTCTTTTTGTTTTTTTCCAATCTGTTTTGGCTCCGCTGCTCCCAGAGAGAAATATTTACCAAAAAGGAAAATCGCAGGGGCGGGGGGGAACGGAGAGAAAAAAAGAGAGGAGAAATAAAACATAAACAGTGAGCAGCCCAGGATGGTGACTTTGTGGGGGAAAGAGGCCCGAGTTGTTTGTAGAACCTAATGAGATTTAGGATTAGATTTCCTGTATCAGTGGGCAGCCACCAGGGAGAAGGAAATTCCCAGCACTTATAAGACACTTTCCAGGAGAGGCATTTATCTCGTGGGCTCTGCAGATGGCTGCATCTAAAGGGTCCCAGGCTCGATGGGTGCCTGCCCCCCCAAAGAAATCCCAACAGCAAAAGAAGACAAAAAGGCTGGGGGAGGAAATAGGAATGGCACGATGCAAAGGGTGGCTAAAGGTGTTTGCTGGAAAATAATTATAGATGGGCTGGAGTTGAGTCTGTTCACAGTTGTGTTGGTCACACTTTTCGTGCCAAAGGGACTGGATGTCATGGGAATTTTTTTCAGTGCCTGGAAGGTGACTTTGGAGGTACACAGTTAAATTTTGCATTCTTTTTTTTTTTTTTGGCAGTTTAATTTTGCATTAATTTTTTTTTTTTAAATCTAGACAGGTGTTGATTTTTTAGCTCAGATAAAATATCCAGGTTTATGGCTGTCCCAGAGCTTTCTTGTGTGGGCCAAAGCATTCAGAATTGACAGGACATCTCACCTCCTACAGTTTTCACTTCAACTGTCTTGTGCCACATCCTGGCTCTGGGTGGATTCATTCCACAAGAAAAAGCCTTTTCTGGGCCAAAAACCATTTGGTGTGAACTTTGGGGTGGAACTTTGGGTGCTGTTTCCTCTTGTCCTGGTTTGTACAGATTGTTAAGCTCAGAGAACGTTCTAGAAATTAATTTATGGGCTGGAAGTTGGTCTGGAAGAGAAGGCTGTGCATCCCTGGTAGAGCTCTCCTGGGGGGCTGCATCCACACCACCTTCCACCTCATCTCAGCCAAGGTGAGCTGGGCAGATTCCCTGCCAGGCTGAGCAATTTCATCCAGGGGATGAAATCCTGAGTTTTAATTCCTCAAAATGAGGCTTTTCCCATGCAGGCAGGTGCCTGTGGAGGGTACCTGAGGCAGCCTGACCTGTCAGGCTGAGCACTGCAGTGGAGACCAGGTGGCTGTGGATTCTGCTTCCCTCAGTGGTTCCTTGCAAGACAACCCCTGAATCACTCTTTTGGGTTTTTTTGACTTGTTTTTGACTTTTTTTGACTTGTTTTTCTACAGTTGTACCAATCTGTGTGTTTTTTCCCTCCCTCCTCCCAAGCCCCATCTCACCCTCCTGCGTCCCGACGTCAGTGAAGGTTCTGGTTTTCACATCAGCCCGGGGGAAAAGTCTTGCCAGGTCAATTCTGGCAGCTGCCAGCAGCCCACAGGGTGCAGGAGGTTCTGCCTTTCGGGGCCCTGGCCCAGTGAAATGTCACCTCTGAGCTGAGGTGGGGGCAGAGGATCCAGTGGGGCAGGACTGGTGGCCCTGGGGTTGTCCCTTGGGAACTGGAGGTGGCCCCTCTCGCTCAGGGCGGTGCTGATGTGTTTGCACCTGTGGCTGGAGGAGGAGGCTGGCAGAGGGACTGGTGTTGGACTCCTGGGGTGAAGTTTCTTGCTCTCTGCCTGTTCCTGGCTCTCCTGGGCAGCCTCTGCCAGAGGAAGTCCCAGGCTGTCACTTGGAGCTATGTCTGCTTTTCCATACCCCCCTGGAGTCAGCTGGCTTGGAAAAGGATCTGCCTTGCATCATCCAAGGGGCTGAGGAGGCAAATACTGCCACTCCATCCCCGAGGTAAAGGAGCTCTGAGAGCAGGGGGTGCAGCTTCTGGGCTAAAGGAGTGACACCCCACCCTCAGCACAGGCCTTGCTAAGGACATGCACATATTTAATCCCCAGGCCAACTGCAATTCCATCGCTCTAAAAATGTCCTCAGTGCCTTGTTTGTTTTTTTAAGCTAACCTCTGTTTCCCTTTGTGATACAGATCCCTTTCCAAACAATCCTCCCCCCTGCCAAAATAAAATTCTCCCCGAGACTCAGGAATATTTTTTAATATATAGGCATAAAACAAATTTCCTTCCCCAACTGTTCGTGTGGTTTTTCAAATCATTAAGGGAGTTTCCTCATTCTGTGATGTCAAGAGTCACCCAGATCAAAGCCTTTACTGATATTACAATTAAGCACTGCACCATTAAATTCACTTTCCACACTGTAATTTTTATAATAGGTCGGGAAGGAGCTTCATGGTTTGATTTCATTCCAGCCGTGGCGCCAGATTCTGATTTCTCATTAGCTCTGACACTGTGGTTTGGGAAATCCTGGAGTTAACAAGGAGCCTGAGTGAATATTGGGCTGGCATGTGTCCAGCTGAGTGGTGTTCAGGGGCCTTGCTGCAGTGGGATGTCAGGGAACTGATATGGTCAAGAGAAAGGAGCAGCTTCTCCCAGAATACATTCCTGGGTGAACCAGGGTTGTGCAGAGCAGATCCAAGCTCAGCTCTTCATCCCTGCACTGGAAACATAACACAGAGAGGCTCAGCTTGAGGCTGGGAATGGATCTTACAGCAAAGGCAGAGAAGGAAAGGAGAGATGGACATCTCTCCTCCTTGAGGGATGTTGGGATATCTCCCTTTGCCTTCCATGCAGATTCCTGGCAGGGCTCTCAGAGTGGGAGAGGGTCACTGGACTGCCCTAGCTTAAAAATTCTAATGTAGGTGTTTTCTCTGCTTTCTGTGTGGGGAGGAATGAAAGGGAAGCAGCATCCATGTGCTCCCCATTCCCATTGATGGGAACTGGGCAGGCAGCTGGAGCCTGGGGTTTTGAAGCTGTGAACCTGCAAGGACCTGGGGTTCTGCTGGCAGAACTTCACTGAGGATCAGCATCCAGCCCTGCAGAGCAGGATGCATCCCTGGAGAGCTCCTGCTCTGGAATGTGGGCTGCAGGACTCCCTGCACAGCTCACTCAGGGTGGGTGTTTCTGGAAAACTGCTGCAGCAAATGTCAGGAAAGCTGATCCAAAGGCAGCACTTGCAGGCAGATATTTGGAGATCCATGAGCCCCACTTGTGCCTCAGCCCTGCTGGGTAATCTGGAACAGATGATGTTTATTACCTGAGTTTCTGTGGAGACCCAGATTTGGGAGGAAAGGGGGGAAATATTTGACAAGTTGGGAGCCAGCGGGAAATTTATACAAACTCGTCCTAAACCTGCAGCAAACGCCACCACCTCATCTGAGACCTTCTGCTGAGCCAGGACTAGGACTTGGTCCTGCCCCAAGGAGATTTACTGCCTGAGCATTCCGGGCTTTGGTTCCAGACTTTGCTCTGAGCTCTGCATGTATTTTTAAAAAGGTGTCTAATGTGTTTTTCCTGGAGGTTTTTCCTCCCTGAGCATCCCCGCTCCAGGTGGAATTTCACACCGTGGCCAGGCAGCTCTAGGGTCTGCTGCTGAGCTGGGGTGGTGACAGATGAGAGCTGGGACAGCATCCCTGCAGGGCATGTCACCTGCCCACCCCAGTCCTGGCACACCAAGGGGGCAAGGGCTGTGCTGGGATGCAGGTGAGGCTGCAGGGACTGCAGTTCCTCACACCAGCAACCCACCAAAGGGTGCTTTGATGTTGTCACAAAGGAGGCAGGACAGTCATCTGCCAGATTTACAGATCTTTTGGATCAAGATGCAGACTCAAGAGCCTTCAGAAAGAAATCATAATGACAACCCCAAGGACTGAGACCCTGAGGAATCATCTGTTTCCCCTCGTGTGCAATGTTTGGTCCTTCACACCTGAACCATGAGACAAGGAGTGAGGTCTGAGATTCATCTCCATGGTGGGCAGAGCCAGGCCCCAGGTCTGTGACACTGGAAACCTGGGGCCTGCTTGGCAGCATTTGAAGCCACCTCTGCTGTAAAAAACAATTCAGGGGCTCCAACTCACGACCCTGTGGATGAAACAAGGCCTTTGTTACACATCCCCAGGTCCTAAACCAAAAAAGGAGATACAGCCATAGCTCAGGTGAGCCAGCTCCAGCAGACATAACGTGGATAATAGTCTTGATTCAGTCCTGCTGATGCTCTGGAAGGCTCCACAATCCCAGTGTGATTTAGTGTGAGCAGCTCCCCAGCACAAGACAGAGCTTGCCCTGGGTGCAGGTCAGGCTGACCGGCCGTGGCAGGAGGATCCACACGTGAGGAGCAGCTCCCACTGTGCCCCAGGAGCTCCCAGGTGGGAGGCAGGGGGCAGGAGAACATGCCTTGCAGAGGACACACACGCCTGGGCACGTGGCCACATTTACTGCTTGCCTCTCTCTTTGAGAGAAGGGAAGGTGTTGAGCAGCTGGTGGACGTTGTGAACCCCACTGCTGACACACATCACTTTCTCAGGGTTGTTCCCACAGCCTCCTGTCATTTACCACATCTCCCAAAGTGTGGGGCTCCTCTACTGGGGCTCTCCCTGATTGCTGAGCACAGAGCAAAGCTTCAAAGCAAGAGCCCAGCAATAAATTTCCCAGCCAGAGTCCAAATTTCTGCTTGGCCAGGGGCCCAGTGCCAAGGTGTGGCATTGCTGGGTTTGCAGCAGATTTTTCTCAAATGCTCCTGGGAGATCTCAGCAGGTTCATTATCACATCCAGGATGATCTTCCTGCAGCAGAAAGCAGAAGTGGTGGCTCCTTGAGCTGTCTAGGAGGAGGTTTTCACTGGAATATTCCACCTTCACTGCTGCTCTTTGCTTTTTCTCGGGGCTCCTTTGGCACCTGGTTTCAGTCAGAGGCATCCCAGTGCCTGCTTTAACGTGGTACAGGACAGAGCCTGTCCCTGAGCCCCCTCTGTGCCCCCTGGCTGCTTTGGGAGCAGGGGGTGATGCCAGGGAATGTGCCCCTGTATCAGGTACAGCAAGGTGGACCGAGGGTGGTTCAGGCTGTTGCATTCATGGTACCTCTGAGGAGCTGAAATACATCACAGGCTCACCAGCTCAGCCCAGCACTTCAAACAAAAACTCTGTTTTTCATGTCTTTTCACAGAAATCCCCTGGAAACTGCAGAACTGCCTTCTATCCCATCTTTTTTTTTTCTTCTTTTTTTCTTTTTTTTTCCCCTGCACATTCCTGCAAAAAGCAGGATGAAACTCCCTCTGTTTTAGGCGAAATATTTTGCAATTTTCCAGCGACCTTGCCAATAAGAACACGATTCCCCATATATCATGGGAAATGCCTGCTTTCTCCCAGGGCTGTAACGTTAAACTATCACCAGCGAAGGATTCTGCTTGGCTGCAAGTTTGGCAGGAACACCGAGATCCTCTGGTTTGGTACATTACATGAACTGTGGGCTGGAGAATGCCAGAAACTTCACCCCATTTCAAACGAGCTCCATTTTTTAAACTCAATCAGCATATAAATTGCGTGTGTGCCTTCCAGAAAATCAGAGGCGCAGCCTCTGCCCCGAGTTTACATCATTGCCCCTTTTACAAGAGGAGTCAGCCTCGAGTTAACGGTTGAATTGCTTCATCATCTCACCAGACACTGGGGTTGGGGTGCAGGGGCTGCTGCAGTGACCACTTTGCAGCGAAGTGTTAATATTCTCGGAGCACACATGTCCCTCTCCCTGGCTGGGCGGGGGGATGTGCCTGCCAGGAGCGATTCATTATGGATGAGGAATGGCTTGTGGTTTAAGTGCTGGCCTGTGCTGTGGGAGATCTGAGCTCAGGCCCAGATTCTCCCTCCATTTCCCCCTGTGGCTCTTGCTATGAGCAACTTGTTTAATCTTTCAGTGCCTCGATTCTCTTTGGGTAAAATGGGAATAATCCCATTTCCTTTCTTCCACCCTTCGCTTGTACAGCGTTTGTTTTCCCTCTTGCCTGTTTATCACATCTGCAAGACACTCACAGGGGTGTTAAAACGTTATAAACCTGTGAATAATAATGGTAGTTTTTCCCTGAATTTTTCCTATTCCTGTTTTAAATGGAGGAGGACAAGGCAAGCTTGATGGCAGCTCTGTCTGTTTATATGCAATGACCTACTTGTCCCAGAAAGCAGCAATGGCCAAGAAATTGAAACAAGATCTTGTGAAGTGCCATTGCAAATAAATCTGCTCCACTTCCCTTCTGTCAAGGCATCTCACGCTAGGGAAGGCCACTGGGAGTCATTAATTGTATAATGGATATACTGGATTCTTTAAAAGGGCTGTTTTCCCAAAGATTAAAGCAATTATGAGCAAAGTGGTTTGAAAAAAAAAGAAAAAAAAACACCCACCCTAAAGCAAACAGTGGGAATGATAGTGGGGAGTGGTTTAAGGAAACCTCAGCAGATGCTGCAGAAGTCAGAGTTTCGCAGTTGTGGAAGGGGATTTTGTCAGTGTGACCCAAACAGCCCCTTCCCCTCCCTCAGCCCAGCAGGGAAGGGCACTGGGTGAACATGCACAGGAAAACACTCTCTTTTATGTGTGTGTGAATGTGCAGGAACGAAATTAAAGGGAAAATAGGAGACTGATAACGAGGCTGGAAGTGACGGGTGTTTATGAGATAAAGGTTGCAGATGAAGGAAGATAAGGAAAATCATCAAAAGCTGTTGCTGGGGCAGCAGAACTGGTCACAGCAACACAGAGAAGACAGGAGACTGTTCCCCATCAGCCTCCATGGGCTTGATCCCTGGAATTAACTTAGTGGGAATGTGCCCTTCCCCGAGTCCAAGCTCCCTCCTGCAGCTCAGGTTGGGGGTCACCATCACGACGTGCCGGGATGTGATGGAGACACTTTTCCTGGATTTCCCCAGGAAGCTCTGGCAGTGACAGTGACATTGCCATTGACACTGATGATCCCAAGGAACACATTCCCTACCCAGCCTGGCTGGCAAGGGTAAAACTCAGCATCATCTCTGCCACAGTGGCCGTGCCAGGGGGGCTCCTCCCTTCCATCCCAACACCTGCATTTACAACAGGCAGCCTCTGAACAGCTGAGACTTCTCATCCCCACACAAGCAGGGGATTTTCAAGCAGAAATATTTCAAGCTAAGAGCTTAACTTTTCATGCCAGTTCTTCTTTGCCCCCGTCCAGTCTCCAGAAATAGTGGAGAATAAGGAAGGGAATTGTAACTTCCATGGGCTCCTTGCAGGTGTACTTGGCATTTAAATGAAGGTATTGGCATGTGGAAGATGCCTTAATCAGTCTAAAACTAACCTGGACAGACAGCACAGCTTCACAAGAAGGACCAGCTAAGCTCCAGTTCGTACTGAGCAGATCTGGACAATGAATTAAAATCAAAATAGCACCATCATCTCAATTCAAAGAAAAAATTTAACTTAGAAGCCCAGTAACAGTTCCATGTGTTCACCTGGACATCAGTTGGCTTTGACAGTTTGGTTTGTATAAATGATTTCTCAATGTTCATTCATCTTCATTTCTTTTATTTCAGGATATGGCTTCTGCATCCCATATCTGGGAGCAGCAGAGCCTGGGTTCCTGCCTTAAATCCCTGCCATAAACAAGTGGATCCTCCCTTTAGCAGAGTGAAATGCATTTGCTTGAAAGCAAGACCCAGTGCAGGGCTATAAAACAATCCTTAACCTGAAGAACCTGTGCCTCTGCACATGATTCGTTCCTTCCTTTTGGAAACCCAGCCCAGGAGTTATAATTAGCTTTTTACAAAATGTTTTGAAGGAGCAGAGTCTTTCATCCTGTCTGGATGCCTTCGGAGTCGGAGCTTGGGATGGACCCGCGGATCGGATCCGGGTGTGCATCTACACAGGGGTTCATCAGGAGCTGGGGGTGACCCAACAGCTCTGACATGCTGTTTGTGTGGCTGCAGTGCTGCTGAGAAGGGTGGCTCCTGCTGTTCCTCCTCATCCCCATCCCTCTCCTGTGCTGACATCACCGCTCTGTCCGCTGGGTTATTTTTCACTGGATGGGTTCCCTGAGCTGGATCCCAGCTCAGCCGCAGGACTGGAGGTCTGGCACGGGGCAGGCAGCGAGAGCAAGCAGCGAGGGAGGAGGACACGGTGCCAACAGTGACTTATGCTGGAATTAATGACCCTCTAATTGCATCGGGGTGTTTTCTACAAGCCTTCTCCACCCCTTTGTAAAAGTTGAAAATAGGGTGGAAGGCAGAGAGCAGAAAGGTTGTCTGCAGAGTTTAGTCTGGGTTCTGTATTTACAAGTCCCAGTGATAAATGATGTTTGATGCAGAGATAAGCACACCAGTGTTTTACGGCCAGGTGAGAGTTGGGGCAGCACAAATCGCCCGCCAAGAATTTGGATCTCTTTTGTTCCTGTTGAGTCTGAAAAAGCAACCATCGGCATGAATTTTTTATCCTGAGGTCTTGTTCTTCTGGCCCTCCAAACTGTGTTCTCCTGACCCTCTAAACCCTGTTCTCCTGCCCCTCCAAACCCCTCACAACAACCAGCCCTTCAGAGGTGGAGAACTACCTGTCTGACCTCTTTGTGGGGCCTTGGTTCCATCTGAGGGCTCCCAGAGTGGAGTGCACTCACATTTCACACCTTTATGCAGAAATCATCCGAAGAGGAAAATAATTTAAGGCTTAAATTGCACATCATTGATAATTCATCAACCTCAGCTGGTTTCTGCTTTTTGTCTCGCTTCCCTTCGCAGCGTCCACATCTCAAAGAGAGGTGCTCTGTGCTTCGTGTGCTCACAAGTGGTATCTTTGCATTTTGGGGGATTTAATTAAGTTTTTGTAGCCACTGCAGCTGGGGGTGTGCAAATGGATGCTCAGCACCCAGGGTCATGCTTGTTTTCTGTTACATCCAAACCTGAGCTGCCTTAAAAGGTGATTTTTCTGCAAAGTCAAGTGCTTGGAGGTTCGGAACTGTCACAGCTGACCTTCAGCTGACCCCTGGGCACATGTATTGTGTTATCTGTCTTTAAAGACAGGTTACCAGGGGGGTTATTCCTTTGGTTTAACCCTTTTCCTCTGAAGTTGCTGAACTATTTGGTTAGGAAGGGAAAAAAAAAATCAGTATTTAGCATGGAAAGCTTCAGCAGAAATGGTTAAAGTTGGGCAGTTACAGGAAATAGCAGATAGAGTTTCTTCCTGGCAAACCTGGGCAATCTTGATAAAGAGAAGGGTTGCAACCTGTGTGTGAGTTAACAGCTCCCCCTAAGCTGTTCATTCCCAAATAAAAGCAAGGCTGAGACCACTGTTTATTCAATAAACAGGATACATTTGATTAACCAGAGAAACAATTTGGCACAACCGTGATTTATGTTCAAAAGTTATTGAAAGCACAACTGAATTTCAATTAAAAAGAACACATCACCACCACTGGTTCCTATTTTTCCATAGCCTGGTTTTGAAAACCATTAGTAGTAATAAACTTTCCTCCCATAAAATTTCTGCCATTTTAATTTCCAATTAGAACTTGCAAAAGATAGATATATATATGTGGCAGTAAAAGTAAAGGAATTAAGTCTCAGCCCGTGCTGCAGCCTGACACAATGATGCCCCAATGCTCATAAATCAGTTTGTGTTTGTTGTGAACCTCTTAAATCCACACTGGTAAGAGGTGTAGAGGTATTTGTCTCCCATGAAAACATTCTCCCACACCCTTTGTAATTAAAAGTAATCTTAAATTTCATCTAGTTCCATGAGAAAGAGCTTTCATACAGTAATTTGAGTTGGACTCCAGAACGATGGAATGTGAGTTGAAAGCTTAATGAATTTACCCTATAAATCTTATTCTCTGTTTTTCTTGTCAGTTGTATCAGGGCATTACACATATTTTTCCTTGCATTGCTGGCTGGGGATTTTTTTTTTTTTTAAGAGAACCTCAGTGCATGTTTTTCTGTGGAGCCAAAATTCAGGTTATTGCTCTTAGCAGCGTAGCCTGATTGCTGCTTTTGGGGATCAGGGCTGGATGCCATTCTTCCCATGGACCAGGGCTGGGAAAGCTCCTCTTGGTGAAGGGATTTCAGGAGTGTTGTTTTAGTTTATTGGCTCTGCAGTGTGGTAGCACAGCAGAGTGCTGGTCGTGCTCTCAGGGCTCTTATTGATCCACTGGGATTTGCTCAACACGGGCCTTGAGCTCTTCCAGCTCCTGCAAAAGGCTGGAGAGTGGAAACCTGCGAAGAGGGAGTTGCTGGATGTTCGTATTTCTTGCAGTGAAGCTGCTCCTGGAAGTCAGGGAGTGAGCTCAGCGGTGCTGGAGGTGAGGAATGGGCTCTGCTCGGGGCAAAACACACCCAGAGCCACGAGCAGGGCTCTGATTTACCAGGGATGGAGGGATAGGACAGGGGGACAGAGGGCAGGGATAGATGGATTGTTGGGAAGGAATCCTTCCCTGGGAGGGTGGGGAGGTTGCCCCAGGTTGCCCAGAGAAGCTGTGGCTGCCCCTGGATCCCTGGAAGTGTCCAAAGCCAGATTGGAGCAGTCTGGGACAGTGGAAGGTGTCCCTGCCCACGGCAGGGGGTGGAACAAGATGGACTTTGAGGTGCCTTCCAACCCAAACCATCCTGTGATTCTTCACTGCTCAGACCTGCCACGTACTTTCCTTTAAGGTTTTCATTCTCGCTGTCCAAGCTGCCCTCACGTGTTTCCTTCCAGGTGCACTGAAATTAGGATTAAAATGAGTAAAGGAACAAGGGGGATGGGGAAGGGGAGCAGAGGGGTGAGGACAGGGAGAAGGTGGGAGAGATTGCCAAAGGAGTTTGGCAATCAGGACTCTGGAGTGACCTCACCGTTCTCCCACGCAGAGCGATTTTGTGAAGCGAGACAGATTTAGAAGGATGATGGGAAAGTTTACTCTGTGCTACCTACTGCATTTTGTTCTGGGCATGTGTCTAAACAGAGCTGAGGCTTCCTTAAACATCTTTACACAGCATAATTCAGCAGTGTCCAGAAAGATGAAAAGTGATCAGGGGGCCTTTGTGTAAATAAAGGGAAATGTTAGGAGAAAGGGGGATGAGCAGTTACTGATGTGGAGGGGGAAGGAGGGAGCACTGCTCCCTCTCATCCCAGGCTGTTACAGGGAATACAGATGAGTTCAGATCCTCTCCGTGGAAGACTGAAGGTCAGCTCTGAGTTTTCTGTTACCAGAGCCCATCCCTTTTCTGGTGGTATCTGCAGGAGTGTGAAGTGAGGTTAAAACCTCACCTTTCTGGCAGCAGCACCAACCATTTGTACCAGCACAGGTACCTCCTACTGAACTAAAGAGAGAAGCTGAGGTTGAGCTTTCCATCACCTCAGCTGCTTCTTGGCTTTTTTAGGCTCAAAACACAAAACATTAATTCATAATACATTGAATTCCCCCGTGCTGCTGCCTAAAAGCAGCTAGAAATGGTTCTTTTATGCTGGCAGCTCACAGGAGCAACTCCGAGCTTTGTGGGTTTTTTTTTAATAATAATAAAAAATGATCATAAGTGATCAAAAAGAAACGTCCAAACACACAATCATAAAGGGCAGTTGTGTGTGTTTAAACAGAGGCAGTCCCTGTTTGGTGCTGGCCTTTTGTGGGAGCTCTCTTTGTCCCTTCGGCGTGGCTGCTCCGACGGAGACGCGCGCGGATCGACGTCGTCATTTTCCTCATTCATCTCCCCGTGTGAAGAGCACAGTCTGTCACCTGTCAACACTGTCTTTATTATTTTGGAGGAGCCAGGGAGGGGAAAAAAAAGTGCCTTGGGGTGTTTCCTTATGAGTAGATTTTGCAGTGTGGTCTCTGCAGCCAAAAAATATTGGAAATATCACAGTTTTGGTTTTTTTTAACACTACTTGCCCTATTCCATGCACAACAATGTCCTGCCTTTCAGGTGGAGCAGACACTGTCTGGGATGATCTCTCTGTGCCTCCCAGGCTCAGTGCAGGCCTTGTGCCAGAGTCACCATCCCTGGAAGTGTCCAAAAACCAAGGTTTAGTGGTTTAGTGTTATTGGGGTATTGGTCAAAACTTGGGCTTTGATGAACTTGGAGATCTTTTCCACCCTTAATGATCCTGTGATTCTTCAGGTTTAGGCTTGTGCAGAGTTTCCCCCCCCCCCCAACAAAAAAATAAAGTGTTAGAACCCCCCAGCTGTGCTGGGCAGGTGCTGGAGGGTCTGGAAGAGCTGGAAGGGCTCTTGGGAACTCACCTGCTTTGGCAGGGAGTTCTTTGAGATGTTTTTGCCCCATCCAGGCCATCAGTGTTTGCTGAATTCAGTGATGTGGCAGCCCAGGCTGCTGCCACTGGGAAAGCTGGGATGTATTTTTAGTCTGCAGGCAGGAACTTTACCAAATAGCTGGTTCTTTGGAACCTGAAGGTCCCTGTACCCCAAATACAGGAAGGTGGAATTGAGACAATTGCTTTTCCCAGATGTTTTGCTCTATCAAGCCAAATTTTCCTCCTTTCTCATCCAAAAAGGGTGGCAAGCTGCACTTAGACCCTGCTGAGACCAAGCAACCCATTTCATAGACTAAAGCCCACTTAGATGTTCACCAGTTCCATCTGTCCCACAAATAACTTCAGCCCAAACCCACTATTTGGGTTTCTTGCTGGAAAGAAGCCAAAAAAAAAAGGCAGCAAATTGTGCTGATTTATGCAGACATCCCATGGAGGGCGATGGGGATAAAGGGCTCTTCATTTTTGACAGGTGCATTGTGCATGCTGGGCTCCCAGCCAGGGCACATTGTCATCAAATGTTAATCAAATCTGCAAATAATATACAAAGTATTAAATTGTGCTTATCCTTAGGGTAATTTGAGACCCAAGTTTATCAAGCCTTGCCATACGTTAAGGTGCCTTAAAAATGAAGGAAATCGGGGGGATGAGGCAGATAAAGAGATTGGGACAACAAAGGGCATTCAGTGACCCTGGTTCAGGGAATGAAGTGTTTAAGACCTCAGGATTTGTGTTCAGAAGGTGCTCTGATGTCACAGGTAAAGGGAGGCAGGTTGGGATGAGGATAGATGGAATCTCCCTGCAGCTGCACACTTAAAATAGGAATTCTCAGTCTTTTTCTGTGCCCTCCCTCACAAGGACTGAGGCTGCAGGTCCCACCCCCAGACATTTAGGTCTGCACCTGAGAAAAGCACATGTATTATAATCAGAAACTCAGTGCTCAGGCTGGAGGGCTTTCTGCTCTGTGTGATTTTGGCTGCTCCCCCTGCTTCCTACCAGGATCCTGCTCCGGTGCTTTGGGATACTCCCCATCTTCCCCTTGGAGATCCACGGCGTCCTCAGTGCTTGTGTCTGAGTGAGGGCATTCACAAAGCTGCTGGATCCTCTGGCTTTGGAAACTCTGCTTTAATAATTATTAATTATTCCTTAAATTAAATGTTCTTTAAGAAGTGTTAAATGCAATTAAGAAATAGTCAAAATTCAATAGAGTGGGAAAATGAAATCCGGAGGGCGAAGATGCTGTAGATCAACCTGCCAACCACAGGAGGCCTTCCTGGTCCTCGTGTGCTGGGATGACATTTTGAGTCCTGAAGAGCAATGTCAGCACCTCTGAGCTGCTCAGTGTCCCTCTCAGCCTCTTCATCACTGAGGCTTCCCATCCTGCTTCCTGGGGACTGGGAGGAGGAGAAGCCCAGTGTCAGCCCAGCCTCAAAGCACGGTGCTGATAAAGCCAAGGCTGTGGGTTCCATCCCTGTGGGGGCCATTCACTGAAGAGCTGGACCAGATGATTCTTGTGGGACCCTTCCAGCTGCCAATATTGTGTGACATTCCCAGCAGCAGGAGCTCCTGGGAGGTTGGGATTTGCAGTGGCAACACCTCCTCCTCTTCCTCCTCAGCTCACTCCCTGCCAGGGGCTGGGCACACCTCAACCCTAATAAATATTGGGAAGCTTTGGGGCTTGCCTTGCATTCCACAACCCAGGGAGGGGTTTGTGTTCTTCCAGCAGTGCCCCCAAACACACACCCCATTGCTGAGCTCTGTGCTGCCATTCCCAAACCTCCCCAGCACAAGGATTTTCAATTCCCTGGCAGAATCCTTCCCCTTTTTTTTTTTCACTAAGCTTACCCAGATAGGATTTTCCTGGAGAAAAAGCTTCTTCCCAGCTCGTGCCAGGGGGATGGATGGAGCACAAGAACACAACTGTAAATGCAGATGACCAAAGTCTCACGTGGGAGTGGGGCCACCAGCTCTCTGATGAGTCATTTGTTTTCTCTAGTGGGTTTTGGAGAGTGGAGTTGTTGTCCTGTTTATATCAAAGAGGGAAATAAAGAGGGGCTGAGCCTGATCCTGCCTCTGCTGGGCTCTGTCCACCCTCCCAGCCCTGCCACGTTAAACACAGGGCAGCTCTCCCAGCCCTGTCCCCTCAGCGAGGCCAAAATGCAGCAACCAAAGCTCTTCCTCCTCAAGAATGTGCCTTGCCAATGGCCTTTGTCAGGGCCAGGTTGTTATCAGGATAGTGCTGGTGTTTACTTTTCAGTGCCAGTAAATAAATCTCAGTCCCACTTGACCCTTCGCTCTGCAGCCTCCCCCGAGCTGAAAACAAAAATGCTGCTCTGGATACAATCAACCAGTTCGGTTCAAATCCTGCTTTTCAGGATCTCAGCCTGAAACTGGTGGTCTCTGAGTCTCTTAATGCCATTAAAGCTCAGATTTCAAAGATGTGTGCCTTGGAACTTTTGGGTTTGATTTAAAGATAAGCCACTCAAGCTATGTTGATCAAGGGAGTGTCTTTATGTGAATTTTCCTTTTCAAATAAATCCAGGCCGAGATTTATCGGGTCCTTCTTAAAGGCATGTGTTGCTGGGAGACATTCCTGCCTGCTCCCAGCTCCTCTTTTTTCTTCCTTTCAGGATCCTGAGCTTGGTTTCTCACAAGAGCAGGAGTTGTGGGTGCATTTTAGGCAGTCCATGAACGATGACACGTCCTCACACGCTGGGGCTCTGTGTGATTTGTGAAGCCTCCATGACCATTCCTCATTTTCCTACTCCTTTTTTTCTTTTTTTCCCTGCATCAAAATTTATGAGAGTCTTTCCACATCCAGCAAAGCAGGGGAAAGAGCCAGGGGAGTGGGAATTAAGGATGGGAATTAAGGGCTTCTCACCAAAAGGCCACAAGTGATGCTCCTCCTCCACCTGCAGAGATAAAGTGTCACCTCTGAGCACCTGCCAGTCACCCCTGACTGAGCTGGTCTGAGCAGCACCAGGGTTGAAAAATTTTCCCAGGGGTGATCTGAGTGGGTGAAACATTCCTGAAACATTTCAGACACCTTTTGTCACTTTTTTGGTGACGTTCTGTTTCACTGTTATTTTGGTTCTTCTCCCCAGATTCCTATGAAATCCAATTCAGGCCTTTCAGAATAGGAGCAGGCTCGGTTATTTTGGTAGAAAAGGTGTTTCTGTGTGAATGTTTTGGAGATTGTCCTTATATTTGTCAGTAAAGGAATTCCAGGTATAGGTGATAACGTGGAAGGAGCTCTGAGGAGCTGCTGGGTCTGAGGGCAGAGGTGTTGCTGGGCTGGATAGGCTTGAATCCATTTCCTATTTTCAATATTCATCCTAAACGAGTTTTTTTCCCCTCTTTTCCTTGTTTTTGCTCTTAGTTGGGTTTTGGCTGCTGGTTTGCACTCTTTCATTATTTAAAACAATTCACAAGTCCATGTCAGGCCTATTTCCTTCTCAGAGAATTTCCAGGGGTTTATAATATTTATATATTATAGAGATGTTATATATAGATGTTAACTCTGGTGGTTAAAATATCCCATTTGGTTTTTACCCCTCCTGCCCATAGGAATCCCACCCCAAATCATTCTGTTTGCTGGTAAAAAAAAAAAAAATCAGATTTAGCATTTTAAATGTCTGGAGGGGGTGCAGTGCCCTAAAGTGGGGAGTGGGAAAGGCTCCATCTGGGCTGGAAAAGCAGGTCTGGAGAAGGGGGGTCTGTGGGAGCAGAGCCTGCAGAGATGCTGTAACCTGAGCCTGGGCCATTTAGGCAGTTTAATGCAGCAGCTCTTTTTGGTAACCACTAAAATGAGTCCAGCACGTGGCACGTGTGTCCCCTGGGGTAGGGACTGCCTCTGTCAGGGAGCCTGTTCCCTGCAGGATAACACAAACTCTGCACTTCCTGGGGGGAATTAATGGGAATGACATGTTTCTGATCAGAAGGGATATTTTTACCACCTATTTTGAATCCTCCCTGGCACTACACACACACACACACAGATATATGTGTATATATATATATATAAAAAGAGAGCAAAAGGTTTTGCTCTTGCCCAGATTTCTGACCAAATGGGAGGGAGGATGGAAATACCTGGAGAAAGAGAGGCCTAAACTTAGCACTGAGCATAATAAAATGAAGTTTAAATTGGCAGAGAAACAAAACAAAAAAACCCCACCAAACAAAAAAACAAACTAACCAACCACCCAACCCCAACCCCGAAGCCCATCCCTTCCCTTCCCTCCAAGAACTTTAAGGAACTGAATTAAAAATGAGAGCTGGGAAATTTCAGGTTTGTGGTTGCATCCGCCCACCTGGGCTGTCTGTGCTGCAGCTGCAGGAGATAGCGAGAGGTGGGTTATAAATTCACCAGCTAAAACTGCAGCTTGCTTATCTCCCGGGCAGTGTGCTCTGAGTTATGGTGGGGAGAGCCTTGCCTTGGTTTGTGGCTTTCAGCTGGATGGCCAATGTTAATTGGAACGAGATCTCTGTGGTTTTGTAGCTCTCCCTTTGTGGTGTGGTTATCTGGAGAACGCAGCTCTGGCTCTCCAGGAAGACACAGGGAGGGGGAACAGAGACTGCTCTGAAAATACTGTGCAGAAAGAGCTGATGCACAGCAGACAGCACCCAGAGCTCGAGGCTGGCCCACCGTGGGTTTTACACTGCTGTCATCCCCCAGAGCCAGAGCAGGGGTTCTTCCCTCCAGCCCCTCAGCTGGATCCCAGCTCGGATAATTTACCCTCTACCCACTGAAGTTTCTTCCTGCAGTTTCAACTGAAGGTTATTTTTCGTTTCCTCCTTTGAAAAGAAACCCATGGTTAGCATAATTGGCACAGAGGTGGCAGCAGTGGTGGGGGAAGAGATCTGGGTATCTCTGAGAAGGTATTATTTAATATAATGAACTGGAGTGTGGATCTGCTGCCTCCCTCCATGGATTCAGCCCCCAGCTCGGAGCCAGGCTCTGATCCTCATTTTAAAGCTGGTTCTTCAGGTACTGGAGCAGTTTTTGGCTGTGCAGGTCTGATCCTGTGTTGGGCTAAGCAGCCTCAACTCTCGCTGAAGAAAATCAGCGTGGCCCAGGAGGGGGGATTTGAGTGGGAGATGAGCTGAGGGCATGGTGTGGGGATCAGCTCCTGACTCTGGGGGTAAGGGCTTAAAATAATTCTGCTGTGAACAGAACCAGCTCCCTTAGAGCTGAATGTCTGCACACATGCCTTAGAGCAGGAATCCACATCAGTGAGCCAGTCCAAGGGCTGAGCACAAGTGGGATTGTCTGGAATAACCCCCTGATAACAGTCCCTGGGTGGACAATAACTCCAAGTGGAGCTGTGCTGGTCCAGCAGCAGCACTTCTCTCCACATCACAGATTTCCAGGATGAACCCCATGTGACTAATTCATCCATCTGGTTTTCACTTCTCTTCCCGTGTTGCCTGATGTGCCAGAGCCATTTCCCTGCAGGATCTCACCTGTGGCTTTATTTCACCACCACAGTGACCAAAGCAACAGAATCCTGCCAGTATTTTTATCCAGATTATGCTAAATCTTCACAAAGACGTGGTTCAGTTTCCACCACTTCCTCTTAATAACTTTGGCTGGCTGAATTAGTTGAAGCCCCTGATATATCAGAGCCTGAGAGTGGCTGTTTCTAAGTGGGTTTGTCCTTCTGGAGTGTTTGCTACACCAGTGGAATGTCCCTCCTGATGACCATGTAATCAGTGGCATGAGCAACATTAACATTCTGACTCAAACAGCGAGCTAAAAACCAGCACTGAGAGCATATTTTTACAAACACATTTTATTTATACTAAACCCCAGCGTTGCTCAGCAGGACCTGTGGAGAGCAATCAGCAGGAGATGCCACCCACAGATCTGCATGGGGTGAGCAAACCCCAGAGGGGGAGGAGGCTCTGGTTTGATATCCACCCAAAGGGTTGCTCTGGAAACAAGGCTAATAACAGTCTTTGGGGATGGGCTTTTACCTGTGATGTCTTTGGTTCTCCCTGGCATTTCACGCAGAACCAGGAAATGGAGAAAGGTGCCTCTGACATCAAACAGCTTGCAAGGAGGCATTTTTTGCCTAACATCCCAAGGAAATGAGGCTGGTGTGATCACACTGCCCCCAGGGGTGTAGTGTGTGTGTCTAATGGCTTTTGAATTCACTGGCCAACTTCAACCAAGTTTAGCAAAAGGGGGAAGATCTCAAAGAGGGATCTGTTCCTACAAGCTGGGGGAAAAACAGGTGGCAGGCAAGGAATGGGAGAGCCCCTGTTAGCACCTCTCTGAGGGAGTGATTCACGTGGGGGAAGATTGGGAGGCAGACAAGTGGGAAATGAGCCTGTGTTGGTTTTGCTCACCATGGATGTGCTCCATGAAATCCCAGAATAGAGGAGTTTCTGGTGTTTGCTGCACTGGGTGTTTTCCAGAGGATGGGACCTCTGGGGAACTTCCCCTTTGGTCAACTCCTCTGTGGGAAGAGGGGGTTGCAGCCCTGTGGGGAGGCTGCCAATGCCCAAATCCCAATCTAGGCAAGAATGTGTTTTGTGTGAGATTCCCCAAAAACCTTCTGAGACGTCAAAGTTGGCTGTCAAAAGGCTTTAAATAATATGACCAACTTTTAGTCCTTGCTTTGCTTCCTCCAGGGGGATGCAGCCCTTGAGGGTAGAGGAACACGTGGAATTTTAAAGGGCCCAAAAGCTTTTTGAATGATATTTATAGAAACCAAACTCTTTGAGCACAAATGTTCCATTCTAATGGTCTGTCTGGCTGTAATAAAGCTTTATATGCAGAATTTAGCAGGGTCACACCTAAGCTAACACTCTTCCTATAGGGAAAATCCTCTGGGACACAAATCTGCTGGACTAAACCTAAGGGGTACTTGCTGCTGGGATTTACCATCTGACAGAAGAAGGTTCTGGAAAGTCTTTATTAGTTCCTGAGTGACTGCCTGCCCCCATCTTCCTCTGCTCAGTCTAGAGAGCCTTTATTTTGTAGCTGGAGCCCAGCACCAGGATCAGGTGTGTCCCAGGAAGGGAGGAAGGCTTGGAGGGTGTATTTGAAACATCAAGGAATGGGCAGGAAACACTCAGATATTTCTTGGAAGCGCTCAGATATTTCCTGGTTGGTTCTGCACCCTCTGAGAGCAGAGATCTTACACATCAGCATGAAATCAATCCTGTAACTATCCCACTTCCCCATTCCCAGTCTGTTTGGTCCTGTTGGGAAGAGCATTCCAGTCAGTGGAGCAGCAATCCAGCACTTTGGTCCAAGGGCTTTGGGCACCAAGGTGGAAAGCCCTGGGTTGGAAATCTGAGCGTTGGCAAAGCGAGTGGCAAGCAGAGTTTGCAATTTACTGGCTTAACTCATCAGCTGCTCTCCTGGGAACGGCTTTGATGAGCTTCCCTGGCTCACTGCTCCAACGGGCAGGGCTCAGAACCTGCCATTTCCTTGGAGGGAAAATCTTGGAAATCCATGGAATATTGGCTTGGCCCGTTTGGGTTGAACTTTCAGCAGGTCCTGTGCTGGAATCACAGACATGCTCCAGCTGTAGAGTTCACTTCCTCCTGCCTCTGTGGGCACACATTGGGCTCCATTCATTGCTGTGGCAGCCACTTTTTTCTCTTTCTCTATTTTTTTTTTTTTCTAAATGAGAAGTTAAATACTGAAAATGATGGCTGTGACATAGCGGGTGGGATTCCCAGGGGGGAAATGTAGGAGGCAGGTTGGATTTCTCCTCTGAGCCCTAACAGATATGGCATTCACACTTGTTGGTGTTTGGGAATTAGTGCTGAATAACGTTCACGTGGCTGCACAATCCACTGGCAGTTCCCTGGAAGGAGTTTTGCAGAGCAGGGGGGGCTCTGAGCCTGTGGTCACACAGACCTTCAGCTGCACAACAGTTGGGCCTTGATATGCAAAGCACTTGGATGCATAATTAGTGCTAATTATCTTGCAAAGGCACATTTCTATCAATGAAAGTGCTTAACATTAAGTGTACCCTGCAGGATTAAGCAGTGATGGGCAAGACCCTCGTTGGCTTTAGTGGCTCATGGTGTCAGATATTTTATAATCACTGACCCTAATTAATCCACACTGGGGGGGTAAAGTCCTTGCTCCAGTGGAGTCCAAATCCTGGATTTTAACTTGAGCAGCCTGCTCTGGTGGAAGGTGTCCCTGCCATGGATGGAACGAGATGAGCTTTAATTCTATGATTTTACTGAACCCTAAAAAAAGATAGCCAGGGAATGCTTTTCTAAAGGATACTGCAGTTGGCTGAGAAAGAAAATAATGAGCCTCAAAGGCAAAATGCAAAGTTGTCTCTGTTCTGCTCACTCCACATTTTTCAATTTGTAAAAAAAAAAATGTGTTGACTGTTTTCTGTTGAATGTATTGCAAAGCTCTGGGAAGGTTTGTGAGCAGTTTCCATCTGCTGGCCTCTTTTTTTTCTATTTTCAGCAATCAAATAATTCTAATAAGGCAGACAAATGCAAAAGAAAAAAAAATGAAAATCATGAATAAAAAGAAAACTAGTCCTAGGAAGTGATGAAGTTGGCAGTTAGGTGTAATAGAAACAATGCCAGTTTTATTGAATGCCTTTTCAATAAGAAAACCCTTTTTTGGGGTGTTTCAGCTCTCTGTAATAGGCCACAGTAATCCCTCACCACACGGACTCATGTGAAAAAAATTCCTACCTCTGTGTAAAACAGTTTATTCCCTCTCCTCCAGGAAACAAGGGTGGAGTGTGCAGCAAAAGAACAGCTATAAATCATGTCTTTGATGCAGGATTAATGAGATGTGAGCTCTGAATCATGCGGTGGGATGAGCGGGCTGCGAGTGCCATTATCACGACTGACCAGCGCTTTGTTCGCATTAACCGTTCTCCTTCCATTAACACCTTGGAAATTAAAAAGTGGCAGGTCTGAAAAGATCCCACGTGGAGGTTCCTTTGAAATGCCTGTCGGAACAGGCAGTGAGGAGGAACCCAAAGGCTGGGCATGAGCTGCCTTTTGT
This sequence comes from Myiozetetes cayanensis, assembly GCF_022539395.1. Lineage (NCBI taxonomy): Eukaryota > Metazoa > Chordata > Aves > Passeriformes > Tyrannidae > Myiozetetes > Myiozetetes cayanensis. Next base: position 18,914,114 of record NW_026087048.1, read on the forward strand.
GTCAAGGCATTTGATGTCAGGAGAAAACTGAGCCTGTTGGGCTCTGGAGCGTTCCTGGGTTGAGAATGAGCGGTTGAGGGAAGGGTAAAGTAAGTAAATACTTCATCTCTTTCATTTTTTCATCCAGGCATGCTTGGAATCCTCCCTCATCAATAGAGGTTTTGCTGGATGTTGGCAATGTCCCCCAGGCAATGCACAAGATTAATACGACTCCCTATCTAATTACAGGTTTACTGACGGATATTACTGAGGCCCCAGCAATGCAAGTTCCTTACATTGCACTTTTCCCCCTGTCTAGAGCTCCCAGAAAGAGAAAGAGGCACAAAAGTGAGGGTAGTGAGGTAAAAAAGGCACAACTGAAATGCTGTTTCTGCTGGGGGAGTGAGGATTTTGCTCCTAACGCGGCTCAAGTTGAGAGGTAACTTGTTTGTGAACAAACCGTCCAGGTTTGTGTGAGATTTGGATTGTTTGTAGTCTGGAGATAATGTGAGGGAGGAACAAAAGGAGTTTTCTTCCCTGGTTTGTGCTCAGTGGCACACACAGGTGTTATCAGCTCGTGCCTGCTCAGGGATGTTCACAGGCTGAATTTCCCCCCTTGCTCTGCCTGGTCCTTTCCTTGTTTGGGTTGAGAACTGAAGACTTCAGGAATCAAACACAAAACAAAAAATCTCCTAAACTCACCCATAACCAAAACAAAACAAACCAGCCCCATTTAGATGTCAAAATTAGGGGTAGGACAATGCCACCTCTGTTCAGATTTGTAGCAGTGGCAGATTCTGGTGATTAAAGCAGGAGCTTTAATGGGATTTTGAGCCCTGAATCCAAAGGATGTCAGACCACAGTGAATAACCAGGGGAAAACAAAATCCACAGGTTTATTGTTTCTTGACTTTTCCATCCTGAAGTGCTGTGATCACACTGATTTATTATCTCCTTAATTTCCAAGAGTCTCCACAGCCCCATGCCCAGGCCATTGTTGTATTTCCCTTCTAGGTACACATTGGTTGGAAATTCCAATACTTTCAGCCAACTATCAAGACTCTGTAGGTGGTTTTCTTTCTAGGAAACAGCTTTTCTTCTGCCAACATGTGACACGAAACAGTGACTCAGGACTCCTTCCCACATGAAAAGGGTCCTGGGGGAACCTCTCATTGTTGCGGAAATGCCGATTTAAGGTTCCAGGATAATTTTCGTGGACCGGTTTCATGGAATTAATTTTCATTTCACATCTTTTCTCACATAATTAATTGGGCTGGGGCAATTAGTGGAATTTATTGCTGTCTCCTGCTATGCTGGGAAGGGTCCCCACGAGGCTCGAAGCCCCTCGCTGTGATGGGGACCCTGCTCAGGGTCCTTCCAGCTCAGGGCTCTGCTTCTCTGATCCGTCCAGGGAGAGCTGGGAGCGCAGCAAATCCTTGCTCCACTGGACTTCTCACTTACTCTTTTCCTCCCCTTCATGTGTGTTGTCTTCTAATAATCCCTTCCCTCTGAATTCATCGCCCGCAGCGCAGACAGTAGATAAATAAAGCTCGTGTGGGCCCCGAGCCAGCCTGCATTGCATAAATACACCGAGGGCTGCAGGAGTTGGGCTTTGCTTGCTGAGACAGCTTAAGTGCTGCTTGTTACTGGTGTGGGCTTTCCTGACAACTGGAGGAGGCTGAAGCGGGCCGGGCAGGAGCAGGGAGGGGGTGATGGACGCCGTGGTTTGTTCCTGTTGGACTCCGTGTGGGGCTTTCCAGCAGCCAAGGGCACCTGGAGAGGTGTCCCCCTGCCCACTTCCATCTGTGCCTTGCTGGGATGGAGGCAGTGACACGGAATTTCTAAAGCAGCAGAGGTGCAGGGTCTCAGGAGGTCTGTGCTCTCCTCCTCGAGGGTGCTCACACCGCTGCTCTGGGGGGCTCGTCAGCAGTGGGAGGGTCTGAACGGGGCAGGGATGAGAGAGTGGGAGGGAAAGAACTGAACTGCCTGACACCACAGCCCCTGGCTGGCTGGGCTGAAGATGGGGAAACCTGTTTGTCTGGCTTTGGCTTCATAGGAAGGTTCAGAGGTGCCTTTTCTTATCATAAAACTCACACATGTCACGGGTCCCCAGGGCACGACCCCAGGCTGAGGGGAGAGAGCTGGTGCTGCAATCCATGTGCCTCCTTCCCCTCCCACCAGGGACTGCAGGTGAATTCTCTTCCCATTTTATTCCAGTCACTTCACCAGCCTGTGCATGCCTGGGAAATACAAAAGATTTTCCAGGGCTTTCCCTGCATTAGCACCATGAAATGTCTTTCATTTCGGGGGTCTGCTGCCACTGAAGTCGCTGTGCTCTCAGATGGTATTCCATTAATACATCATCCAGGCTCCCAGGATTTGGATGATGTATGGACACATTTGTGTCTGACTTCAGGACCCTCCAGGGACACATCAGTCAACAACACACCCCCAGTTCAGACCAGACACTGGTGGGCTCAGTGACTGTGGGCCAGACCCTACAGAAGTGTCAGAGCTGGAAGGGCCCTCTGGAGATCATCCAGTGCAACCCCAGCCAAGGAAGGGTCACCTGGAACAGGTGGGTTTGGAATGTCTCCAGAGAGGGAGACTCCACACCCTCCCTGGGCAGCTGTTCCAGTGCTCTGCCACCCTCAGAGTAGAGAAGCTCTTCCTCATGCTGAGGTGGAACTTGTGTTTTAGTTCATGGCCGTTGCTCCTCATCCCCTTGCTGGGCACCACTGGAAAGGGTCTGGCACCATCCTCTTGACACCTCGTGGAGATATCTGTGTGGATTGGTGACATCCCCTCCCCTCCTTTAGGTGCCAGCTGGCAGAGCCCCGTGGTGGGGCCGTGCAGGACTTACCCAGGTGAGGTGTGTCCCCCACATCCCTGTGTTCTGAGGCACGAGATCCTGACTCCAAGGAAAGCAAACAACCCTCACCATCCTGCAGCACTGGGCAGCCTGGAGCCATCAGCCCAACAATCAGGGTTTGCTGGGGCTGAGGCTGTTCTGGGCAGTCACTGGTGTGTCTTGTAACTCTCAGCTGGAACACACCTCAAGGAACTCGGGTCTGACCAGGCTCATTTGCCTCCAGGCTCCTTCCCAGCCTGTTTTCTGTTTGGGCAGAAAACACACTTATTTGGAAACATTTGAATTGTGTTGGATATAAGTATCCTTCCAAAAAAAAAAAAAAAAGAGGGTATTGATGGCCTGGCACCTTTATAAAGAGCTTTGTGCTGTGTTATTCCTCTCTCCACTGAGTGTAACAAGGCTCTGGTGCCAGTGGACCGTGGTCCTGTAAAACATTTGGAAATGCCAATAAATTCAGTTTGGAAGCTGCCAGCTGGAATTTGCTCGTGGAGCTTAAACAAGTTGGGCATATCTGCTTAATCCTGTTTTATTTGCCAGGGTGTAGTGAGAGCAGAGCAGTGAGCGTGACTGGGGATGTTCTTGGAAAAGTTTGGGAAAGGTGAATCTTGGAGGAGCTGTGCTGAGTTTGTCTCCTCATCCTTGCTGCTCAGACATTCAGGTCGTGTTATGTCATGTTGTAGGGAGATTGTAGGTGACCCTAAGGACACTTCCATGTGCTGGTTGGAAGTGCCATCCTTCAGATTCCAACAAAAGTGGATATTTCAGTCTTTTTGGCTGCTCATTGGCTTCCAGCTGAGACCTAAACCTGAGCTTGTGAGCTCTGGAGGGCATTAAGGACCTCTGACAGCTTCTTGCAAATGTAGGGGCATTAAGCACAAAAGGCTTGGCTGGGTTCCAGATGGATGAGCCTTACTCTGAAACCTTCAGGCTTCCCTTATACTTAAGGGAATTTAGGATGTTCTGCACTTCTTAGATCTCTCTTGATTATAAGAGACTTGCCCAGGTCACACAGGAAATGTGCTGGGGAAGGGACTTATATCTCAGTTTTCCTGACTTCCCAGAGAGCTTCTGGCCAGATTAAGGGATGTGCTGTGAGAGGATGGGCTGAGGTTCCTAACAAGTGATTCCCAGAGCAGCCTTGAGCTCTGGGATCCTCAGGGGAGCACCTGGGAGAGTCTCTCAGCCTCCTCTCCTTCCAAAGGGGAGACAAAACCCCCTGTCTTCTTTACCTGGCAGCCTGTTTTCATGGAACTCAGAGAATTTAATGTCTCTGGGGCTGCTGATATGGCTCTGTCTGGGGGACACAGGCTGGGAATCTTCTCCTGGGAGATGTTGGGACACACCAGTGGGACCTTCCTCAGATTCCTGATGCTGCTCGGGAAGAGGCTGTGGAGCTGTGCCGTGCCGTGGGTTCTCACACCGGCTTCTGGCTCGTAAAAAAGTGCCTGCTTTGGCTAAACCCAAATCCTGAGAGGCCTAAAATCAAGCAGAGCTGCCTGTGACACGACTGCTGAGCTGATCCAAGTCTTGCTGCTGCTGCCTCCACAAGCTTTAGGAAGCAGGTGCCAAGTGCATGTCTTGGCCTCAGAGCAGGGAAGCAGATACCTCTGGGAAAGGCTGGCCAGGAAGCTCCCTATGGAGTGGGAATTTGCCTGCAGAGTCCAAGAGCATCCATGGCTGTGGTGGTGTCTGTGAGCTTTGTACCTCTGTGAGCAATTAGCAGCCCTGCTAATTGCTTTGATTTGTAAAGTGAGGGGCTCAGGAAAGCACCGAGCAGGAGAGGGAGTGTAGATGAAAAACAGACCTTGATGAAGTGTCTCATTAAGTAAAAAGGCAGAAATTTTTGGGCATTAACCCACCCCCCACACGTGTGGAAGGCTGGTAATAATGGCTTGGAAAACAGGCAATAAACAGATGATCAGAGCACACCTCGGAGCGGGTTCAGGTTTGTGCTGCTTGTGCTTTTTAGGGGTGTAATTCCACTGGCATGGAGCTGGGATAGTGCAGGATCTGGGCTCTGCCTCTTCTCCCCTGCCTCTCTCAACCTGCTGCCTTTTCCTTCCCACGTGCTGAGCTCACAGTGAAGAAAATAGAACGGGGATCAACCTGAACCAGTGTAAAAAAAAGCCCTTTCCAAGGGTAGCAGAGCTCAGGGAGGCAGGATGGATCATCCAGCGAGCATTGCCACAGATATCTTTGCTTCCAGCTTAACTTCAGTCATTCCACAGAACAAATTCAGCCTGTTGGAGTTTGGGGTGGCTGGAGCTGACACCTAATGAAAGGCACTGGGGTTCTCTTTGTTTTTTGCTAAAAGGAAAGGAAAACAGAACAGAAAGGCTGAAAAGAAAAAAAAAAGGCTGTAATTACCACTCCCAGAAATTATTTCTTATTTAATGAAACGTCTCTTTAGGCTGAACAAAGGAATTCTGAGAGAGGAGAGAACTGAAGGGCGGGCCGGGGAACACGGGCAAGAGCTCAGCTGAATTACAGGGACTCAGATCCTCTCGCCGTTCTGACGCAGTTTGTGGGAGATCTCATGAAAGCCTTGCCAGCCCAGAGCAAAGGCTGCTTCTTCCTGCAGATAATTCTGGATCTATTTATACTGATCCCACCACTGGGAAGCACTGTGTGTAGCTGGCCCAGAGGGGTGAGGGACACGCAGCTCTTCCCTGCATGCAGGGCTCGGGAGGGATCTGCTTTCTTACCTAGCAGCCAAACCCTGATAAATTCCCAAAGTAGGGATGCTGACAAGGTCTGGGAACACCCTCTCCCTCATCAGGAGGGAAAACTGCTGTGGGTGAGTCGCTCAGGCAGTGGGAAGGAGTGTAGAAGTATCACAGAATCTTTAAGGTTGGAAAAGACCTCTAAGGTCACTGAGTCCAAGGTGGGAGCAGGGAGCCCTTTGGAGGTGTCTTCCTCCCTCTGGAACTCTGGGACCACAGGGATGGGGATGCTGTTACACCCCAGGGGTCAGATGGAGGGAAAGAAGATCTGCCTTCCCTTGGGAAGTGGCTGCAGGAGGTGGTGTCCCTGGTGGGAACCACTGGCCTTGGTGTGTGATGGAGGTTTATTCACCCCATCATGGTGGGGGAAAAGCTTTACCCACCTTGGAGTGAAGCTCATCATCTCTCTTTTATTTTCTGTGCCTTTTGTATTTTAATTTAGCTTCTTTGTTTTATTTATTTACCGACAGTGCTGCTGGTGTATCTTTTATTGCTTGGATCAAACCAATCCTGTGCCCTGTAACAGTTTGGGGTTTGTTCTAAGACCAAAAGGCAGGTTGTGACCAAGTGACTGTGCTGAGCTCTGGCAGCCCCTTAGAGCTGTCCCAGCAATGGCAGCTCTGGGCCTGTGTCATCCGAGCTCACCAATGTCAGCAGGAAAACATTGGAATTCCCATTGGAATCCCAACTCCTTAAGGAGGGTCAGGACACTTCTGAAATATATGGATAAATAGCAAATTCTGAACTACCCCTCCCCTCAGGCTGGTCTTTGCTCTGAGGATTGTGGCACTCTGGCAAACACCCCAACATAATTAACCAGTTTATTCTGTCATGTTTTGATAAATTCCAACCTTCATCTACTGGCTTACCTTTGGAAGGCTCTGTCCATGTGCTGTCCAGTGTCTGTGGGATACAGGGATTTGTTCTGCTGTTCATTAATTCCTTCATGTTTAATGTGCTTGGGAAGGAAAAGCATTGATGGAGAAATAAACAGCGACTTTCTGACCGAGGGCTGCAGCACCTTCAGTGGAACCCCAATTCACCCCAAGTCAGGTTGTTCTAGTCCTGTGAAATCATAGGGTTTTCCTGCTACAAATTGATAAAACATGCCTGTTTGCATTTAAAAACTGATATCCAGGTGCAGCACACTGCTGTGGAAAATGCATACCCTGACCTCAGCAGGATTCAGCTCTGGTTTTGGGAAAGCCTCTCTGGCATTTCTTAGCCAAGGAGAATGCAAATCCCATGCTGGAATGATGAAAGGACTCAGCCCTTGCTTTAGCTCACGTTTTGACTCTGCAAAGCAGGTGTAACTTGCACTTGATTCCCAGTCAAAACCAGTTTCTAGCAGCAAATCTGCCCAGAAGAGTTCCAAAAATGAGTGGGAATTGAATATCCCGTTGCTTCCAGGCTGCTCCAGAGGGAGCCAGCCTTGGAGTGCCATTCTGGGGGTGATCAAGGGGGATATTTACCCAACTGTAATTAACTTAATCAGCCACTGGGTATCAGTATTGTCTCACATCAATATATTAAAAAAAGGTATTTTTATGGAGCTGAACAACTCCAGTGTTGTCAGGGCGTTGCTGGGGCTGGAGCTGGACCTGCCCTCGGGTGTGGGAGTGGGGTGGGCAGAGGGACAGTCACCTCCAGCTGTCAGGGCCCTCTAAAATGCACCTGACCCTAAGACAGAGCTCCTGTGTGATGGACACAGGAGGCCAGAGCTGGTGCCCTCCGTGGGGAGGTGCCACCTGAGCCAGGTGTGTCCCACTGCCTGGGCTTCAGCAGCAGGGAACCCTGGCAAAGGCTTGGGCAGGTTTTCCTCTGGGCCCCCTCATCTTCTTCTCTAGGGATGGGGCTCCAACACCCGTGGGATTTCTGCCTGACTTTCCACTCAGTTTTGGCTCCAGGTAACAGTTGCTTCCCTCACTGCTGCCTCCCAGGCTCACTTCCCTTGCCAAAATGCTAATTTAGCCCTTCAGCTATGTTTAAAAATAAAAGATCCTCCACTTCTCAGGGTATTAAAAGGCCAAAAGGAATATAAAAAGTTCACCAGACTGGTCAGTTCACTCCCTGCTGTCTCTTCCTGGGGCGTTGCAGCAAAAACACAGGCACAAAATCCAAAGCAAACAGCTTCTCCTGGGCCTCCCCTGGAGCCTCTGGCTCTCAGCTCAGTGCCCCTCTCCCTCCAGCCCCTGCATCCCCACCCTGCCTTGGGCAGTGCCAGCATCTTCCCAGCCTCTGGTGGCATCTTCTGTACCTTTTCAGCCACACTTAGGGACTCCTTTTCCAACACCTGACTCATTCCTGTTCTTGCTTTCTCCTGGCCTGAAAACTTCCCACCAACTTCTGGCCTGTTTGGGCACAAACCCAACAACAAGGATTTTCCCCCTCTAGTCCCTTCTGGAGTGAGATAATATATCCACATCCTCCCTGCTGTTCCTGCCCTTCCCAGGCCACCCCACAAAGAGACCCTGCTGAAGTCCTCTGCTTGACTTTACATCCAGTTTAGGACCAGATGTGGCATTGTTGGAAGCTGCAGGGGGGATTTATTTTAAAATCCAAGCAGGATCAGGGCAGTGCTTTGGGTTTCAAAGAAACTCTGTGAGGTTGGTAGAACCTGGAGGATCCCAAGTTTTGTGTTTAATCCTCCTGGGTCAAGGTCTCATTTTGTAATACAGGAAACTTGAACAACTAACTAGTGTAGCAAAAAGGTTATTTAATGGTTGGAAGTTTGGGTGTTTCCTGCTCTCAGTGCTGGTTGGGACCTTGAGGCCAGGGGTGCTCTGCTTTAAAGGGAGCTGTGGATGGGGATTGGAGTTCCTGAAGGAGATCCTTTTCTTCCTCAGGTTTCTCATTTCTCACAAAGTGCAGCTCTCTCTCTCCTGTAAATGTAAGAGGTGCCACCCTGGAGGGCTTGTTTGGATTATTGCTGTGCTTGGGGCAGTGCCTGGCTCAGTTCAGAGCTGGTCAGTCACTGTTTGCAGGTCATTTGTGTCCTTCCAGACGAGCTGTCCCTTCCCAGAGCTGATTGCCCCCCAGGGACACCAGCCCTGCAGTGCTTGTGTCAGGAGCACCTTCAGAAAGGCCGAGTCAGCAAACATGGCATTCCCATTCCCATTCCCATTCCCGGGCTCAGCCCCTGCCCCAGGTTAACCCCACGCTGCTGCTCCTCGCTGCCAGCCTGCCCTGCTCCTTGGGAATTCAGCAGAAGCCTTTTCCTGGGCTCAGGAGCAGGGAGGATCAAAGGCCACAGCCAAGGACTGTGCCAGGCACTGCTCAGCATTCCCACACTGTGAACCCAACAGCACGAGGGAAAGTGAAACTGGGATGGAATAAAATGCAGTGGGGACGTGGAAGTAAGACAGGGAAGATGCAACTCTGACCCTTCAGCGACAGTGTGTGGCTTATAAACCCCCAACATGCCCTTCACCATCACCCTGCAAAGCTGTTTTTCAGTGGAACTCGTGTTGAGCATTTGAGTCCAGCAGTTTCACTCCACACATGCCTTTTCTCCATTAATGCTTATCCTGTCTGCATCAGTTCTGCTTTTTTTTTTTTTCCCTCCATCAAATATCTTTTTTTTTTTTTTTACCTCAACAACAGAGACCCTAATCATTTCAGGGTGCTTGCCACCTACTATCAGTGGTTATTTTGGGGATAGCTCAGCAAAGCTTTCAGATGTCTGAAGTGCATTAAAAAGAATTGTTGGCATTCCAGCCCAAACCTCAGGAGGCAGGAATCTGCCATGAGAGCATGGAGGGAAGCACTGCTGTAATGAAGGATACATGTAATGAGGTTTGATGTGCTTGAAATTCAAAGTCTGCTCCACATTAGGAAACAGTCACTGCTTTAGCAAAAAGCAGTCTCAAATTGATCTAATTAAACTGCTAGACAGCCTCAGTGTAGGCATCTCTTCATGTATGGTTTTGTCCATTCTTAAACCAGTTTAAAAGTGGGATGTTTTGGGGAGACAATGCCCAGGAGCTCCTCACAGGAGGTTCTGCCATCCCAGTCATGTCCTGTGCAATGAGGAGCAAACCAGGAGTGCTGTGAAACCCATAAAGAGATTCTGCTCTGTTTTTATAAACATGGGACTCGAAATTGCCCTCAAGGCTGTGGACATTCAGTGCCCTGAGTTCAGGCACATGGTTCTGCTGGGCTTTCCAGCCTGGAATCCTCAACAGGGTTGGATCCCTTCTGGTGGGAAAGAGGCTCAGAACTGGTTTTTGGGGCAGGGAGGTGGAGTGCAGACGAGTACATTATATTCTGTCGACTGTTAATTGTATAAATAAACCACAACCAAGAACGTTTTTCTGTGCCACTCTGTTTTCTTGGAAAATAGAGGGATTCCTGGAGCTGTGTGGAAATTCCACAGTAAACATAAAGGCTGGCAAGTGATCTCCATCCTGTGGGATATGGAGGTAGCTGAGCAGCTCTCTGTGGATCATGGGAGCAGGGGAGGCTGCAGGTCTTTCCCCAAATGCCAGGGACAGGACAGCAGAATGGAAAACTCCTGCAACTCTGACCTGACATGCCCTTCCTGGGAAAAGGAGCTGTCATTCCCAGGGGCCAGAGAATCCCTCTTCCCTTCCTAAGGCAGCACAGGTGATGCTTTATGAGGATTAGTGATCTGAACACAATGTTCTGGTGTTGAAACCCTTCCAGAGGGCAGGAGTGGTTGCAGTCATTCCTTTATGGAGAAATCAGTGCTTTGCTCACATCCATGATCTCTGGAATTACCTGGTGCCCAGGAACCAGGAGACATCAATAGTGTTTTTTTGGAAAACTTTCAGGGCACTTCTGAGTGGTTCTGACAGCCTGGCTGTGGCTGATGAAAGGTTTTCACATTCCTTCCCATGTGCTTTGAAATGCCAGAGGAAATGTCCCGGCGACTCAAATTATAGGTGTTGCTTGGGAGTAACTGCTGTGTTACTGTTGAACACCTGGAACTGGCAGCAGGCAGGCTGTGTGCTGGAAAATGAAGGAATTGGGCACTCTCAGCTGCCCCTTCCCACCTCCAACAGCCAACATCCCTGGGCTTTAGAATGGAGGGGTGCAAGTGGTCATGGGGTGAGCCCTTGTCCCATTGCCACTCCCTGGGCTGGTTCTGTCCCTCAGGTCTTCCTGTTCCCTGCTAAAACACCAGGGAATTTAGTTTCAGTGTCCCAGCTTTCATTCCACAAATTTAAAGCTGGATTTGGATGGGAATCTTCACAGACAGTAGGGATGTTCACAGAGGATAAAGCGTATCTTCCTTCCATGGAGAAAGACAGGAGGGATGTTCTGCTGTTATTTATTTAATTTATTCAACATCTTGACAGTAAAACCCTTGGAACCAGGTTTGCCAAAGATGCTTCTTTCTCTTCCAATTTATCTCCTCCCAACCTGTCTCAGAAAAGCATTCTTGGCATGGCAGAGGCAGCCCTTCATCCCCCTGCTTTGCCTTTGAACTTGGGCTCTCCAACACCTCTGGGACACGGCCAGGAGAGAAAAAACAGAGGCTGGTACTGCCAGCAGGCTGCATGTTCAGTGTGCAAAGGTGGTTTGGAAGGAACAGCTTCCATTTCACAGGCAGAAATGGTGAGGGGACAGGATTGTTGTTGCTGTTTGCATGAGCTGGTGTAAATGGCAGCTGCACTCGAGGTGATGGCTTTGATACAACAAATGAGTCTGTACCACAGTCAGGTTTCTCACCTCAGGGTGGCATCTACCATGAGCTGACCTGGCAGTGTTGGCTTTCTGGTCTCCTCTCTTAGTGGACCTGCCGAAAAACATCCCCTGACAGTGCTAACGTGGTTTAAAGGATGCCAAAGGATGTGCAGTTTGGAGCTATTTGCTAATATTTATATACCTCTAATTGCCTTATCTGGCTGGTTTCCTGGGTGTGAATTAACAGCTGGGGAAAATAATGATTGAAGTGGGACTTTGTGGTGGAAATGGGACCAGTGTGGCCGTTCAGAAGTACAGGAAAGAGAAAGTAGCAGTGATCTGGGATCCAGAACTGATGACCCTGGTGAGACCTTTGAAAGACCCCTCTGTGGTGCCAGTGTTGGTCTGCCTGGTGTGGACATAACGCTGGGGGAAACCCTGGCAGAGACACCTGAGGAGATCTGGAGGCTGGGGACACCCAGGAAAGTGGCTGGAAAATGGAAATTAAAATAAAGCAGTCGTTCATGTATAACCTCTGTAGATATTAATGGCACCAGTGTGGCCCTGATACTGCAAGGAAATGGTGGAGATTTAACTGGTTGGACTGGTGTCCTGCTGCTCAGTGGGGGCATTGAGGGAGAGGACTGGGGTCTCTTTCCATTGGGTGGGGCAGGAAGGGTCTCTTCCAAGTGCCTTATAGTGTGCAAGGTCCTAATTAGGCTGGTGCAAATCTGTTTTTCAGATAAGGCTTAAAAACTCCCAGTGTTCAGTTAAACAACTCCTCAATGTTTGGTCTAAGACACATTTTAAGAGGGAGTTCTCAGCCACAGGGCTCAGACCAAATCAACAACAAGATCAACTGGCATCTTTTTTGCAGTGGTGGCAGCCTTTTTGTTCCTTCTCCTGATTTATGACAGGGATTCCTGTGGCTTGATCCTATGGCTCCCGTGGTTTGATCCAGGGAATTGTGCTTTAGTATGTAAATCACATGTGTTAAGCTTTGCTCAGTTCTTGACTGGAATTATCAGGGTTTTACTCAAGCTTTGTTTTCTGAGGTCACCTTTACAGTATTATCAGGCTGTGAACCCTCGCCCTAAAGCTACCACTAAAAACTTGTCTTCTGGGGTTTATGATAAAATCCCTGGAGGTTTCTGGGATCTTTTTGGTCTTGGTGGCCTTTCTTGTTTCTCTCCAGCTTGAGTAGGAGATTCCAAAGTGATTAACCTGTGGTAGCAACTTCCTTAAGGTGCATCTGCCACGGGAGACGTTATAACTGTTGATGTCATGCAAAGACACTTTGTGAGTGGGCTGAAATATCATATCTAAACGCCAGACCTTGTTGTCCTCATTGTTTAGGGAACACTGTGATGAGCTGAGCGTCCTTCAGCTGGCAGAGCCGAGCCTGGAGGAACAAAGCAAGCAGGGATGTGCCCAGTCCCTCTGAGCTTGCGATACACACAAGCCTTTTTTCCGTGGCTGTGAAGAGAGCACTCAAAAAAATAGGGAGAAACTTGTCAAAAGGAGTTACTTGGGTTTGCCCAGAGCAGTGTGTTGGTGCTTGAGCACCCAGCTGATTAAAGCTGCCTTGGGGCTGTTGTGAATTCAGACTCCTGACCCAAAATGAAAAATCCAGCCTGGGGAAGGAGTGTCTGGGTGACATTTTGGGTTGTGCTTGTGAACTAGTGGGGGTAGAAAATCTGTTAAAGACCCGGGAGGCTTTACTGGCTTGGATGATGATTTACAGCTGGTTCCTTCTGTGATTTATAGACTGCTCCTTATCACAGGGGCAGGATACAAAGGCTGAATTTAATAAAAGCACACAATTCTCATTTCTTTCTCAGAAACTTACAGGCAGAAAGGCCATTGCACAGTAAACTGCAGCCTCTTCCCATCATCCAGCCACCCCCTCACACGGAGATTTGAGACTGCAGAGCACAGCCAGCACTGCCTGGGCACGGCTCTTCCCATATAATTTCCATAATACAGCCCTTTCCTCTGCCTGTAATGCAGGCTCCCTAAATACACAGCCTGTTACCATAATGCTACATTCCTGCTCCCCCTGCCTGCAACAGGCACCTCAAAATAACATCCAGAGACTTGGCTCTCCACACTCCCCAAGGAAAGGAGCAGGGTTTTTCTGCCAGTGGACTGGAACAGCCCAAGATGGGCTCGTTAGCCTCTCGTGGGCTCCAGGGATTGATGTCTCTCCAGGGCTGCCCGGGTGTTTTATTGATTACAGTTCACAATCATCACAATAACTTATAAATGAGGGAGGGAAGTGAGCTCCAAATCACACTTGTGGCTGCCCCATCCCTGCAAGTGTCCAAGGCCAGGCTGGACAGGGCTTGGAGCAACCAGGTCTAGTGGAACACAATGGTCTTTAAGGTCCCTTCCAACCCAAACCATTCTGGGATTCTACGATCAGAGGAAGGGCATGGCCAAGGTCACCCTGACCTCAGGCTGTGCCTGCCAGGCCGTGCTGCTTCCTCCCAGCTGACCAAAGCCTCCCCAGAACCTTCCTCCCTTCCCTGGGGACTGCAAGAGCAAGGCTGAAGTCTCCCAGTTGCAGGGACTGATGGTCACAGGTCGTGGAATGGGGAGGGTGGGAAGGGACGGAGCTGCCTCCAAACACCAGCTTGGCTTGAGTGTGCAGGTCCCTCAACCCCATCTGCACTGCTGGGGCTGATGAACCCGAGCAGCATCAGCTGAGAGCAAAAAAACCTGCATTTCCACGTGGCACCTCTGTGCTGGGAACCCTAAACCAGTGTGTCAACAGGAATTAAGTGTAGTGAGTCATTTTCATTAACCCCCTTTGCAGACTGATACGTTTTGCTTCAGAGATGTTAAATGCCTCCTCCAAACAAAACCAGGAGAGGGTCAGGAAGAGCCCCCTCCAGGATCCTGGTGCTCCCATCCCTGGCTAGAAGGTGTTGCCTTGGCCCCTGGTCCTGCTCTCCCACAACAGCTCTGCCTTTCCTAAATATCCTTGTTAAGTATTTCCCAAGAGCTCTAATCTTTCCAGCTATATTGTGATTCTTTGATTTCTCCTCCTCTCCTCAGTAATTGTTTTTTTTTTTTTTTTTTCTTTTTGCAAGTAGAAATAGCCTGAGGCAGAACTGGAAAGCAAACAGGATCACACTGAATAAATCCATCCTCACAGTTCTTTTTTTGTGTACTCCTCTCTATCAGTTAGGTTCAAAGAAAGTATCTCCTTACTCTGCCTGGACTGTTTAGCATTTTTTATTAACAAAGTCCTCTTTTAGGCTCTAGTCCATTGAGGTTCATTAATCAACAATTGCCATGAAGTGAAAAATTCTCAAACTTCCAAAAATCTTTTTCTTGGAGTGAGTTAATACTAACAATGAAGTTTTCCTTGGCTAAGTATCCCCTGCTTTGATGTGTCTGGGTGAGAAACTAAAAGCCACAAAGGTGTTATAAACCGGGCACCGATCACAGATTTAGACAGGCTGGTATGCGCTTTTAACCAATAAATATATATAGTAGAGCAGGAATTACTATTTGGGCTGTGTGAGAGAGAATTTTTGGCCTTTGAATGATTTTCTTATCAGTTTTTCATTAGCTGAACTGTATTTTTTTTTCTGGAGAACAGCAAGTTCCCCTCGGTGTCCCGAAAACGGCACCGAAGCCGGTCACCCAAAGCCCGTTCCTGGAGTACCGCTGGTTCACGTTATTCCTGGCAGCAGCCACAATACCAGCTCTTCTTAACTTTGGGAGCGGGCTGTTATTCAAACATGTGCCTGGGCAGCTTTGGGAAGCTCTGGAGCGGCTCTGGGAGCCCTGGCACGGGGAGCTGTGCTGGCAGTGGGAGTTGTGACCCTGTTCAAAGGTCCGGCCCCGGGGCCAGACCTGGCAGGAGGATCGGCCGCGGCCCTTCAGAGGCGGCAGGGCCGGCGTGCGGGGCTTGGCCGCCAGCGCTGTGGAGGAAAAGTCACTTTGTGCAAAAGCCCAGGCGGGGAAAAGGCTGAGGGATCGCTTTGGAGTCCCTCAACCTGCCTTCCCAAACGAAGCCGCGCTCCGCAGGGCTCTGAAATAACTGGGAAGACTCCGCCGGCTTTCCGTGGGCCAGCGAAGGGGGTGGGAGCACTGAGGGGCTCCCGGGAGCGGTGGAGCCGTGTCAGGCTGGCCAGATCCACGCTCCGAAGGTCAGGAGGAGGCAGAGCATTCCACAAAGCCAAGATTGCAGAAGTATGAGCTCTGCCCCTCCAGCGCCGACAAACCACAGACTCCAGCGGGCCTGTGCCCTCAGCCCGAGGGAGGGAGAGGTTTTGTCCCTCACTGACACGTTCCCCGGCTTCGCCTTGACTGCTCCGATTGTTCTGGCAGCGGGAAGTTCTTGCTGGCGTCATCTTTCCACGGCAATATTGTTATTTTTTAGCCTACTATAAAAAGAGAGCAGAAACAAGAGGCGCTGCTCTTGTCCTCCAGAAATAAGATGTGGTGTCCGCCGTTGATAGTTCCCAGGGTGCTCCTTCCTCCGGTGGGGCTGCAGTGGATCAAATCCCCCTCCTTTGTCCCTATTTTTGTGTGCCTCTGCTTGGGTTGCCTGCATTTCAAGCGCCTGTATTTTTCTAACAGTTAAAGGCTGCGTTTTGCACGCATAGCACATTCTATAAAACCTTTGGAAAAAAAAAAAAAAAGGAATTGGCAGCGTGAATTCTCTCTCTCCAGTGGGGCTGGAAGGATTTTAAAGTCTCCTGGAGGAAAGAAAGGCCATGCCAGCTTTCTGCATACAAATTCTGCGCCGAGCAGTGGTGATCAAATAGCTCGTGTGCGTGTTTGATATGCACACACACACACAGGGAGCACCAGCCCTGGGAGAAATGAAAGGTTTATGAAGCAGAGCTTGTTCCTTATCTCACATGGGCTCATATTCCAGCAAAGTAAATATTCCAGTGCAGCAGCAGAGCTCTGAGAGCTGCAGGGTGATGTGGGTGAGGTCCACCCGGCCGGCGTGTGGGATGGGAGGTGCAGAGGGATGTGGGATCCCCCCTCCAGCTCTGCAATATTCCTTAGTGCGTGGAATCTCCATGGACACGGTGGTGGCCCCTTGGAGATCCACTGGAACAAGGAGATGCTCGCTCCTTTAGTGGGAGGTGCTTTGGTAGGATCGGTTTGGGGAAAAAACAAGTGGAAATGGATGGGAGTGTCACGAAGGAGGGTCCTGGCCCTTGGAAACTTCTTCATGGGCTCGTAGAATCATGGAATGGTTTGGGTTGGGAGGGACCTTAAAGCTCATTAGTTCCACCCAGGGCCATGGGCAGGGATGCCACTCACTCTGTAGGTCAGGTTGCTCAGGGCTCCCATCCAGCCCAGCCTGAGATATATGGAACAGTCATTTAATGACTTGTGCAGATTTATTCATTTCAATTTAGTAATATTTAAAATAAACCTAATAGAAAATAGATGGGAATTCTTCCATAGCTGGCAGGGCAGCTCCAGCATTGTCCTTATTTTTATATCATTTTCATGAGGCTGATTTTCCACCCTGTTTCCACTCTGTGGCTTTGCTTTCCCTGAAGAGAGTAAACAACCCTGTGCAGGAAGGTGATCCGAGTTCCATGTTAATAATTTGGGGCCTGAAGAAGTGAGAAATGCTGTTTACAAAGAAAAAAAAAAAAAAAAAAAGAAAAAAAGATAAATATAAAAAAATCAGAAGATCTGTTTGGCTTTGCAAACAAAAGTAGCCCAAAAATAAACAGGCCTACCCAGCAGAAAGGAGACTGGGAGGGGAAGTGGATGCCAACTGAAGAGTCAGATGTAAAGAGCATTTCCTATTTGGTTTAGCAACTGCAGACTTTTGTCTCCAGTCTGGATGCATTTCCTCCAGTGATTCATCATAAATGTGCATTTATAAATAAACTCCACCTTGGCCTGGCACATCGATTGCAGGCTGGTTACTCAGGGAAATCCAAAAAAAACCCCAAAAAACCAGCTATTCTCCCCATTTTTGAGTGGCACCTGTGTGGCAACATAAATTTATAGAACTGTTTCCAGGCTCTTTATTTGATTTATGGTGAGGGATGGTGACTGTGAGAGATGGGACCTGTGGTTTTCTGGGGAACAATTCATTAAGGAGCTTATTTGAGCCGGCCCCTGTCCATGGACAATCCCAGGCACTTGGCTTTGGAAGCTGCTCCCAGCCTTGGGCTGGGCTGGGGGGAGGCTGAGCAGGAAGAGGGGTGTCTTTGGGGCTGGAGGAAGGTGGCATTTGGGAGCCTGGTGGTGTCTGGTGGCTTCTCCAGGGACAGTGACAGAGCTGTCAGGAGTGTTGGGTGCCAGGGGCCAGACAAACCCAGGGCTTTATCCCTGTGCATTCAACCAGCCCAGGATTGATTCCCAGAGCAGTGTCCAGGGCAGACCCCAGAGCTTGGCAGTTTGTAGTGGAAGGTGTCCCTGCCCGTGGCAGGGGGTGGGACTGGATGAGCTTTAAAGTCCCTTCCAGCCCAAATGATTCTGTGTTTAAATCTCTTTCCACTGGAATGGAGGCGGAGGAGGAGTTAAAGAAATGTAAATGCTTTTTAACAAGAGGTAGCCGACAGTAAATTTTCCAGCCTGTTTTTTAACAGCTCCTGAGTGTGTTCAAAGCACTCCTGAACTTATGACTTGTGGAGCCCCAGCAAAACCTGCAAAGCAAAGGGCTGATCTCTCTGCTGCCACTGCAAAGGTGCAGCACAGAGAAAACAAAGGCAAGGCAGTCCCAGACTCTGCACAGCACATGATTCTCTAATAAAAAATGTTTGGCCTCTTCTCAGGAATAACATGGCCATGCTTGTAGCTCCAAAAGAAGCCCTGAATGATATTAATACATTCATTAGAACAAGTTCAAAGAAAATCATCTTAATTAGCTTGCCTGGCTGAAACTGAGGTTCATTAATCTAAAGTAGATTAACCTGGTGGTAATGCCATTAAAGCTGGCTGGGATATTAATGAAATATATGCAGTTGCAGGGAGCCCAAATGTCCTCCTGCCAGTCTGGGCTGATAAAACCGCCGGTGTTTCTTGTGCTCGGGGCGGTTTTAAGGGAGACCTGCCCCTTTTCCAGCCACCCCCCCGGGGCCTGCAGCTCAGCTTTAGGGACACACTGAAAAGGGGAGAGAGCATTCCGTGGAGAAACTCGGGAAAACAGCTCCCTTGAGCCCTTTGTGCACAAAAACTTGCTGGAGAGGAGCGTGCGCGTGCACGTCCGGAGCAGGCAGGGATCTGCCCGTGCAGGCTTTTTATAGGGCAGACTGGGGTGCAGGACTTCCAAAATTTGACCTGTTTTTCAGCTCTGGGTCAGTGCACGGTGTGCAGGAAGGATCTAAAAGCTTCCAGAAACCCAGCGAAGACCCAGAGGGCTTAAAATGGCCTTCTCCTTCTCCCCAGGCTCCAGTATTCTTAATCTCGACTCCTTTTAGTCTTTGACACATCATTAAAGTGACAGTTCAAGAACAGCCCCGAGATCAAAGGCCGGCGGAGCTTCTATCGTGTTGCAACGCTTTGGGCAACTCCTTCTCCAGGCCCGTTCCTTCACTCCCTCCCCGCAGCCAGGAGCTGGAATCTCTCCTGTGGAAAGCTGACCACGTCCCTTCCCTGCCCCTCGGGAGGGGGCTGGGGTTCCTCTCCCATCTCTCCCCTTGCTGTGTGGTGGTGCTGCTGCAGGAGAACCTGGAGAGGCTCCCAGGTTTTACCACCTGTGCTCCCACAAGAGCATGGGAAGGCTGGTCCCATGCTGGGAGGTATCCAGTGGCCAGCACAGGGCAGTGGCAGTGCTGAGCAAAGGCAGCCCAGAAATGGCTCATTTTCCATTTGCACACCCCTCTCTGCCTGAGTGCTAAGTAAGTTCTGCAGCCTTGTTGAGATGTGTTTGTAGAAAGCTTTTTGATCCAAAAAAAGGAAATATGTATGCACGTGGTGGGGTTCTCAGGACAAGATCTAAGGCCCTTCCTTCCTCTGCTGCATCTTGGACATGAATTTTCAGATCACAGAACTCCTTGAGTTGGAAGGGACCCACAAGGACCGTCGAGTCCAACTCCAGTGCTGAGGGCTGAGCTCTGCTGACCTCACTGCCTCTCCCTAAAGCTGAATATTCAGTGACTAAGTGCCTTTGCCTGGTTGCCCCGTGAAAGGCTGGGCTGGCCCACAGCTTATTTACAAGGTACCATGGTGTGATGCATCATAAAGACACTTTTGAAGAATTTCTGTTATTAAAAACTGCCCGTGGAAAGAATTAGGTCAGGTGTTTACAAGTCAAAGCTTTGGGGATAATTAGGTGGAAGGCAGCAACTGTAGAAAAGAGGGTTATTTTCCAGCCCTCCAAGAAGTGTGGAGTAATGCCTGTGTGAGCAGGAACCTCTCAGCAGCCGCTTTCCCACCTCCTTAGTGCAGGATCTGTTACAGCCATGGCTTTGGGGATGGGGAAGAAAGCAGGGCTTAGAAAAGCCTCCAAAAATACAGAACCCCCTGAGCAAACCTTGTTGGTGTTGGGGTGTTCTATAAACAGCTGCTGAAGTCCTCTTAAGGGGGCTGCTTGTAAATACAAGCCGTGGCTGCTACTGCTGCACAGCCAGGGTGAATTCTATACCACCTTTGAGGGAAGAAAGTTGTTTTCTTTTCTTTTTTTTTTCTTTTAATTAAGAAATAAAATAAAAAGAGGCCACTTGGTGGTGGTGGCAGAGTGTGTGTGTGTGGACAGGAGGGACGGGGCAGGGCGCTGGCTGTTTGTGCACTTCAAGCAGAGCGACCTCCTTGAACCTCGCCGTGCACAATGATGCTTTCCATGGAAAGTCTGGCTGTATTACCTTTGGCAAAGGCTGAGGGAATATTTTTGGAAGCTTTAAAATCCTCTGTGGAACATGCCTCTTTTTTGTTTTTTTTTTTGTTCATATACAGTATCTTTGTATTTGTTCAGTTAGGAAAAAAAAAAGCTTTCTGTTTTGCTGCCTGACCCCGACCCTCCAGCTCTTCTCCAGCAGCACCCAGGGTGTCAGGAAGTCTGGGACAAGGAAAAGATCAGGCCTAAAACATCAGCCCCTGCCATATTGGACTGGTTAAAGCCTCAGTTGCCCCCCTCTCCTAAAAGTTTGTTTTAAGTGGTAAGAATATAACCTGTTCAAAGTGAGCCCTCCAAGGGCCTGGTTCCCATTTGCATTTAAGCCCTTCTGTGGAGCTGGAGCTGGGTAAAGGGGCCCTCGGTCCTAAATGGGAATCAGACTCCACAGCTGCGCTTCCCAGTGTCCTTCCTTTCTGCCAGCAAAGCCAGGAAACGGCTCTGGAATGGGAAAGGGACAATTGAACAAAAAACCCTGGAAGTCAAGGTGTGCAGGGCTGGGTGGTGCGTGTGGTGTCACCTGTGGATACTCTCCAGGCTGGGAACTCGCTCCTAATCCCCTTGCAGAGGGGCTGAGGTGTAAACCCAGGAGGTCTTACACCCAGTTTTAGCTTTAGGGTTGCATTTGGTAGCTGGAAGGATCAGGGTATGGAATGTGGGATGGCGAGTGAGTATTGGAGCATCCGAAGAGGAGCTTTTATAACTTTAAATTTTATTAGACTTAGGCAACAAATGTGATTTGCTGGCTCTTCCTCTCTTGGTTCAGCTATTGTGGCTAAACCAGAGTGGAGCCTGGAGGATGAGGTACCCTGGTTCCACCAGCCTGAGCATCCCAAAGCAGGTGGGAATAGAGCAGGACAGGTGAGGAGGCCACACGCCGACAGGCTCCATCCCGGGATGGTTTTCCATGTGTTTTGATGGCAGCAGATGCAAACAGGACTTCTAAGCAGCTGCTTTAGAATTAGCCATTCTTTTATGCTTTAAGTCCACTCTGGCAGTGCCTTAGGAAGCAAGGGAAGCATTTGTATCCCAGGACACAGAAGGGAGAGCGGGCAGGAGTGCGGCTGAGTCACCGGCGGGGCAGACGCGGAGCCCGCCGCTCCCGTCCCGGGCTGGCTGTGCGTGTGCCTGCACGCTCCCCGTGTCCCCAGGGGTGGCCACTGGGCAAAACACACCCTGGGTGACAGCCACCAGCCTTCCTGCCTGCTCAGCCTGCCCTCCATGTGCTTCCCAGCCACGCTCCTGGCTCAGAGGGGCTGGAGCCGGGGCTGCCTCTCCCTGCGCCGCAGCTCCCAGGGCCGCTCTGGGCTGTCCAGATGAGGACTTGGCCTCGTGCTCAGAGTTTACAACCTGGGGATGGGCGAGTCTGGTCTTGGCTGTGGTTTGTAACCATAGGAGTGAAGGCGACTGGGAGTCTCCTCTGTGATCCCCAGGGCTGGTCCTGGCCCTGGGCAGCGGTGGCACGAGCTGGGCTGGGGTGGGTGGTCACTGGAGTGCAGGTGATGTGGCTCTGCTCTTTGCCTCAGGGCAGCATCACAAAGTGGCCTAAAAGGCACCTTGGAAATTCACACAATCACTGAATCGCAGAATATTCTGAGCTGGAAGGGACCCACAAGGATGAATCCAGTCCAGCCCTCAGCCCTGCACAGGCCCATCCCCAAGAGTCACCCCCTGTGCCCCAGAGGATCATCCAAACCCTCCTGGAGCTCTGGCAGCCTTGGGGCTGTGCCCACTGCCCTGGGGAGCCTGTTCAGTGCCAACCACCCTCTGGGGGAAGAACCTTTCCCTGAGATCCACCCTGACTCTGCCCTGGCACAGCTCCAGCCATTCCCTGGGGGCTGTCCCTGTCACACAGAGCAGGGAGCAGTGTCCCCTTGTCCATCCCCATTGCCTGGCAGGTGAGGGTCCAATATTTCCTTGGCAACACAGAATCATAGAAACGGTTTGAGTGGGAAGGGACCTTAAAGCCCATCTTGTTCCAACCCCTGCCATGGGCACCTTCCACTAGGCCAGGTGGCATCCGTGAATTTCCATCCCACGATGGAAATTCCACCTAACCCTTATAATCCTTTCTATAATTGCCCTGACATCTATCCTTGCTATAGCTGTCTTTGTCCTGCCTATCCTGGGCATGGAGGAGGGAGTACCCAAAAAATGACAAGTACAAGCATCTACCCTGTGGCTGTGCCAGGTGGGAGCTTGCAGGTTAAACCCCCCAGAGTGATGCCTTGATAAAATCTGGCTCTGATGGCAGAAAAACCCCTCCTGCTTCGTCGTAGTTCCAGCTCCAAAAGAATGTGTGAGGATGAGTTAAACCCCAGGGAATTGGGATCTCTAGCAAAAACAAACACGAGCAGCCTCTTCGCTGTTGCAGCTCCCTATCAAAACCCCTTTTCAGAAAATGTTTAGTTAAAGATTTCGTTTGGAGCAAACATTGTTAAAGCGTGACCGTGGGGCTGCTTATTGGAGCCAGATGTCGATTCTGAGGACATTTGGGTCCATTCAGGGATTTTTTTGCATGCCCTCATCAGCCAGGGTGAGCAGAAGGGTTTGGAAAGCTCTGACTCAGATCCTCAACTTGCCCAAAAATGCGCAACCCCACAGAAAGTGCCTCACGCTGTGCCATTCCAGGGTGATATTCTGTCACAGCCAGCATCCTTTTTGTCTTCCTGGGCTGTTTTTGAAGGAAGGACTGGCCTCTCCCAACTTGTCCTCCTTGATTTTTCTGCAAATCCCACATACTTCTTGAACAATCTTTTAGGAATACTTCTCCCCTGAGGGCTGACTTTCTTAACAATTAAAAAATGAGTATCTGTTGACCTAATCCTGCAAGCTGGCTGGGTGTGACCAGCCCACGTTAGCCAGTGGAATGGTGCCCTTGGAAGTTGTGCCAAAATCTGACCCCTGTTTCTAAACCAAAGGCCAGCAGAGCCACAGGCCCTGCTCACTGAGAGCAGCTTTGGCCAAATCCACGTGCTGAAAAAACCCAAACCCGAGCAAAGCCTTTGCAAGGCTGATTTGAATACTTTTTAGAGCTGCTGCTTTGATTTTTGTACTGCTTGAGTGTTGATTACTGGCTGCTCTGTGGATGGAAAGCTGGAAGGAGAGAACAAACATGAGAGAGGGCCAAAATGTGCTTCATGTGCTCCAGACCAGGCTGACCTGGGCTCCTGGGGCCTGATCCCTGATGGGAATGGGGCTTGGAGCAGGTCAGGGCACTGCAGGCTCCTTGGGAAGAGGCCACTTGGTGGCCCTGTGGGTTGTCCCTGCCTGTCCTACCCTTCTCCTGTGCAGGCAGGGATGTTCCAAGGCAAGCTCAGGGATGTTCCAGGCCTGAAAGCAGGACCCTCCCAGGGCTGTTGGACCTTCCCTGGGAGCAGATCTGTGTCAGGGGGGAGTGACTGTGTGGAGGGGAACAGCAGCCCCACAGCTGGGGACATGTGGGACACAGGGGGTACCCTGATGATTCCCTGAATCCCTGGGGAGTTGTCCTGGCTCTGGCAGGGCTGGGCTGTCCCAAGCTCCCTCGGAGCTCTGCAGGGGAGGAGGAAGGTGCCAGCAGGATGTGGAGGTAGGAGCAGACTCCCTTGGAGCTGGGTGACATTGACTCAGCTGGGGTTTATGGCAGGAAGGGTTCTGATGTGTAAAACCAGGTACTTTTTTCCATGCTGGACTTCCTTGAGATTAGAAGAGGAGAGGAGGATATGGGGAAAGCCCAGAACAGCAGGGCAGGTCCTCACAGCCTCTCCTCCTGCCCCACTGATGCAGAATTCGGGACTTGCATCTGCTCACACGTCTGCAGACTGCCCCGAGAGACAAACCAAACGTGGCAGTGGGAAAGAATCGGGGAATTTGCTTCAGAAGTACCCTCTGTGAGGAAAACACAGTGCAGGAGATCCCTGCTCTCTCCAGTCCTCCCTCCTGCAGGGACAGAGGCTGCTGTGTCCCCACACCCACCGCTCCCTGCTGCAGGCAGCTCCGGGGTTCAGCGTGGCTGGGAGTCACAAAAGCACCTGCCCAAAACACTGTAGAGCGACCAGAGCGAAAAACTTAACTTACTGTGACGTGAAAAGGCAGTTTACATCATCAGAAAACCACGAGCTTCCATCCAGTGGCACATCAGTGTTGCCTTTCCCTCCTGCACACGTCCTGTGCCTGTGAGCGGGGCTGTGTCACAGGGGGGTGTGTGGCTCCAGCTCACCCAGTGACTCCTCACCAGTGCTGTTTACTGGGAGCTTTGGTTGCTCAGAGCCCAGCCTGACAAGGCAGCATTCCTGGACAAACTGTGCTCAGTGGGACCATTGTCCGGGGCTCCTAAGACTTTCCACTGCCCCGAGATTCTGTGACGTGACTCAGAGTTGTAAACATTGGCACCGGCTGCTCTTCTCACTGAAACCATAAACCCATTAAGGGAAATTTGTTTTCTAAAAATAATCTGATCAATGAAAGGGCTCTCTCAGCGTCCCCAGCCCCTCTTCCCCGCCTCCCTCGTAATGACTTCCTCGTAAATACTCCCTCAGAGGAGCAGGATGCCTCCGACCAAT
The DNA here is from genome assembly GCF_022539395.1 of Myiozetetes cayanensis. NCBI lineage: Eukaryota > Metazoa > Chordata > Aves > Passeriformes > Tyrannidae > Myiozetetes > Myiozetetes cayanensis. The sequence continues at coordinate 18,938,710 of NW_026087048.1, forward strand.
CTCCACTGACCGGCTTCAGTCCTCCAGTGGAGACGCTGCAGGGGTAGCTTAGGGCCTCATGAAGAGATATTGCACTCCTTGGGGTGTCACAGGGGAGCAGAAGGGAAGGCAGGACTGCAGCACAGGTTCTGTGGGGAGAGGAGAGCTCGGCCCTGGTGCTCGGGAAGATTTGTCATTTCTGTGGCGTATTTATGATACTGATGCCTGTGGATGGCCAGTGCTGTGAAGGGAAGTGATGTGATGGTCAGACTGGAGGTTTGGCAGGTGCTCTGCGTGAATTTTGAGGCATTCCATAGCCTGGATCGACTCTGCTTTGCTTTGCTGTGTCACAAAAGGGAGTCTCAAGTCATCAGGGAACCAGAGGCTCCTCTCCACTCTGTCTCAGATGGATGGGGGCACTTTGGGCAGCTCTGTCGTCCTCCAGGCTCCTCACTCTGTGCTCTGGTGCTCTGTGCAGTGAAGCTCAGGCTGTTCCAGGCCATCTGGCAGGCACAGGGATTGCTTGGCTGGTGCCATGGAATGCCAAATATTGTGTGTGCACTGGAGTAATCTTGGAAAGCCAGCAATAGCCAATCTCTAACTTGCTCTTTGCTGACTACTCCACTCTGTTCATGCAGCGTGGCAGGAGGCTCTGCTCAGATCCTGCTGTGGCTGATGGTGCAAGAATCCACCAGAAAAAAATGAATGATGAATTCCACAGTGAGGGACAGAGCACCAGGGAGAGTTGGATGTGATTCCCAGTGTCCCTCAGCGTGGATGCTGCTCTCAGGTGCCTCCACCTTCGTGGCAGCAGATGGGGGGATGGTCAGGGAGGGGTGGTCTGGTCTAGAAAGGCTGTGACTCAGTGTCCACGTAGGTTGCCATGGACCACCCATCCAACCCAGCTCCACAGCCCTTCCCAGGCTCCTCCCAAAAAACAGCATAACCAGGTCATGACTAACCTCACTCCCGGAGTTCTGGTTCACAGATCTTATCTCTCACCTTTTGAAGGCACCGATACAATGTCTGAGCAAGACAATTACAGTCCAATCTGCTCTGGAGAGAAGGAAAGGGCAAAGTGCCTTTGGCAGCAGCAGGTTTTGTGTTTGATGGGAGCTCACAGAAAGGTGACCTGCACTGCTGACCTGACTCGAGGGGTGACACTTGGAGATCCCAGTGGCCCCTGGGTGTCAGCTGGATGTGGTCATGCTACTGCTTTTGCAGCCCTGATCTGTCTCAACAACAGAGAAAAGCTGAGGGGAAAAAAAATAAAGACAAGTTGGTATCAACCATCTTCGTCTTCCTCATGCCATTTCCTCTCTGAACCTGCCCCTGGCTTCTTCTGAAGGATCAATATCCTTTTAAAGAAATGGGAAGTGATCCCCTTGAGCCAGAGTCCCTGCAGTCACCTGGTGCTGGCTGCAAGGCAGTGCCACTCCTTCACTGTTTGCTCCATCTTCTCCAAGGTCACTTGGTGCCTTCATTCAGAAAATCCTGAATTTCACCCCTTTTGCTGCTGCCCATGTGGTTTGCAAAACTGCAGGTGTGAACCTGCTCGATCTGGCTATTAAGTGGGAATTTTGAAACAACACAAAACCAAAGTGCCAGCTGAGAGGAGCACAATTGGTGACCACAATAGAAGGGAATCTATCACGGGAATAACTCCTGGTGCCATGGGCTGATCTTTCCATGGGGAGCTTTGCAGGAGGGCTCAGAGCCTTCCCTGGGCTCTGCACACACTCCTGGTCACTGGACAGAGCCTCTCACCTTTTATCTGATTGTCCTGCCCTGGACTTTGCTGCCTGAGACACCAGGGGGTTATTATTTTAATAAAGCTGCTCAGGTTTGCCTGAGGCCAGCTCTGAAGAGAGCCCTACCCTCTAATCGGGGTCTGGGGTGGTTTGGGAGGGGTTTGTGCTATGGGGATGTTCCACCAATGCCTCACATTGTGAAGACCTCAGCTGACCTGAGGTGCAGCACAACCCCTGTGTCCTCCCCTGGCCCCATCAGAGACCCAGGGGTGCCCTCTCCCTCCCAGGAGAGCACCCTGGGGCGGGCAGGGAGCTGCCACCCGAGCTGCCTGCTCCCAGACACCGCCCTGTGTGAGTGGGAGAGCTGGGAGAGGCTGGGCAGGCAGGGGAGGCTGTGCAGGATGGGCCAGGGTGGGAGGAAAGGGAGTATCTAATCACTGCAGCCCCAAGGCCACGCTCCCCCCACACCCTGCCCCTGGATAAGCACTGAGACTTTGGGGAACAGTGGCTGCAGCTAAGCAGGAAGGAAGGAAAGAGGAGAGTATGGAAAGAATAGGGTGGTTTCCAAGGGAGAGATGGGAAAGGAAGGGATGTCTTCAGCAGGGGTGAGGAGGAGCTGGGAGATAGGAATGTTTGGAGTGGGGTGGCCTTAGGGCAGTGGGGATAACCCAGCCTCTGGCTCCAAGGAGTGACAGAGGAGTACAGGACCCAGGTGGATGGGTGGAGAGGCCCCAAAGCATCATCAGTGGGGTGCCCTCAAATCCCTGTTGATCGTCCAGGAAATTCCCCTTGGAAGTCCTGGCCAGGTCCCTCCATGCCATCCTTTGGCAATGGGACAAGCATTGTGTGGGGGTGACCCTCAGCACCCCCAAATCCTTCACCTGGGGGAGGCAGGGAGCAGTGTGCTCCCCAAATCCAGGCAGCCAGCAGTGTGGGTGCAGTCCTGGTCCATAAAGGGATCACTGCCACGTGAGCTTTACTACTGTCACTGTGCTGATCCCAAGCCTCACCAAAGATAATTAGTTTATTTTTAATGAGCGCTGAGATTCTTGCACAATCAAATCAAAGGGCCTTTAAGATAAAGTAAAAAAGTTGCTAAATTAAGAAACTGGGGCTTGTGGAGACCTTTGGAGAGCTGACAAACACGTGCTGGGGTGGGTGGGGGGTGGTAAAACCAGAAGAGAAATTAAAAATAACTGTTATTTGTAGTTTTCACTCTGCTGCTGCTGTTGGTAGAAATCACAGTATGAGCCTTGTAACAGTGCTGTTGAGTAGGAATCAGAATATGAGCATTTTAACTCGTGCTTTTTAACACATCACGATGGGAATGGCTCGAGGAGGGGTCCTGAACTCCTGGGAGCTGGCTGCCAGTGCCGGGACCAGGCTGGCTCCTGGCGAGGGAGCAGCCCCAGCCCTGCCCCTGCCTCTGTCTGATGGCACGGCGAGATTTGGGCCGCGCTTTGCCACGGGCGGCCGCGAACCCTTTCTTCTCTAAACATGTGTGCTTTGAAAGGGAAAAGCCCGCTGCCAGCATGTCTGACTCCTCGCTCCCGACAACATCCGACCGTCCACCTTATCGGGCCTTGCTGGGACCTATCAAGAGACAGAGTTAAACAAGGCCGTGTTTATCTGGGGGGAAGCTGCATTAATTGAGCAGTGGGATAAAGAACTGGCCGGCACCAGGCAAATCTCCCCGGCCTGGGAAAGGGCCGCCCGTCCCCGCCAACAATGGGCTGCGGCAGCGAGAGGCGCTCGGCGCGGGGGCCGTTTCTCTTTGCGGACTTGGGGGTGGTTTTTTTTTTTTTTTTCTTTTCAATAGCTCCCGCTCCCGTGTTTTGTTTGCCCGTTTTTTAAAGGAAGAAAGCGGTAATGGCTCTGCTGGCGCTGCTGGGGAAGCGCCGCCGCAGGAAACGCCGTGTCCGCGGAGCCGGGCTGGGCTGGGGAGCTGCGACCCCTCCGTCCTGTTCCCTGTGCTCGGCATCGCCCCTTCCCCTCCTCACTGCCACCCCCGGCCACAACCCACCCCGGGGCTGCTTTGGGCAGGAGCTGCTGAGCTCCAGGCCTCAAAGGCTGCGCGGTCCTGCTCAGGGAGCCCCTGGGAAGGATGGAATCCTGGAATGGTTTGGGTTGGACGGGACCCGAAAGGTCATCTTGTTCCAGCTCCCCACCATGGGCAGGGACGCCTTCCACCAGAGCAGAGGATGTGTTTGGGGCTTGCTCAGTGCTGGGAGCGTGGGGATGGTGCTGGTGTTGGGTTTCCCGTGGGGGTGTGGGATGGGCTGGGCAGCAGCGCTTGCTGCTGGTCCTGGGGAAGCTCCTTCTCAGCAGGGAGTCCTTGGAGAAAATACTGGATTTCCCCAAAGGAACAACACCTGCCAGCACTGTTGTCACCCCCATCTTGGAGCAAGTATAAAAGGAGACTTTGCAGCTCCAGCCCATCAAATCATCCAAAAGTGAGGAGTGACTGAGAGCGCAGAGCTCGGGGTGGTTTGTGGGCTTGTACTCTTCGTCAGGGACCCAGAAAACTGGGATGGAAATATTTCCAACCCCCCCCCCCCCTTGTTTCACAGGTTTCAACTTGATAATTGGTACTCAAAATATGTGGTTTGCTGGTGTAAAAAACCCACCCAAACCCTCAGCCAGTTGCAAGCTCGAAGCCATTGATTAACACTCCAAACAAGCAGCCAGGAATGACCCACCTGGCCCAGCCAAAGGGTGAACTCTCCCTGGTTCAGTTTGGGCATGATTCACTTATCAGATGAAGGGAGCTGTGTGTGCCTGCAAAGCCCAGCTGGGCTGTGGGATGGGGGAGAATGGGAATTTCATCCATGCTATGCCAGGGAGGCAGCAGTGAGCAACCACATGGGCATGGGAAGGCAGGGCAGCCCTTCATGGTGCCCTCCTGTGAAGGTTGTCATGGATGGGCAGCTTTCGTCTCACGGTGCTTCACTCGAAGCAAAATGTCAGAAAGGGGAAACTACCAAATGAATCACATCCCTCTTCTAATCTTATGTTCTCCTGGGGGTGGATTTGGGCAAGCTCCAAAGCCACAGCCTAATTTAAATCGGGAGAAAGGTGGCTGTGAAGAGCGGAGAAGCAAGAAAGCTGGGAAAAACGGACAGAAATATTTGTCCTTCCATGAATGAGTGTCTGTCCTGCTGGGAAACGGCCACATCTGGTGATAGAAAACAGAGGTTTCTCCTCGACGTTAATCGCTGGCTCTTTATCTGGGATTCACGAGCCGTTTTAAATGCTGGGTTGGGATGTGGCTGGGGGGCTTCAGAGGGGGAACAGTTCCTGGCTTCCCCAAGTCTGCTGCCCTTCCTCGGGGATGCTGACAAATGTCTTGGGGAGATAGTGAGCAGCTTGCAGGAAGGAGCCTCTTCAAAGTCTCCTCTCCCCTTATCTCCCCGCTGGAGTTGTTTTGACAGCGGCGAGTTAGAGACAGGAGCCCTTGCTGGGACGAAGTCAAGATTGCAAGAGGAAAAACAAACCCGAGAGACGGCATCGGCAGCACACGCTATAACTCTGGTTTGGAGTGGGCAGATGGAGCCTGTGTGATTGCTGCTGGGCCAGGGAAGCTCAGCCAGTCTAAATAGTGCTGGAGGTAACGAGAAAGGTCACTCCTGGTGGAGTTCAGCAGTTTAGTGCTGCCAGCACTCAGATTCCTGTGTCAGCTCTGAACAGGCTCCCAGGCTTGGGGTGGGTTTTGTGATGGGAGCAACAGCAGCCCCTGCTTTTCCTTGCCCTGGTTCCTTGGGGAATGGCTTAGGGATCTCCTCTGGTTCCTTGGGGAATGGCTCAGGGATCTCCCCTGGTTCCTTGGGGAGCACATCAGGGGTCTCCCCTGGTCCCTCACTCCATGCCATCTGCAGTGTGTCAGCCAGCTCCGTGTGTGCCCCTGGCTCTCCTCTCTGCACCGTTGCTCTCACTCAGAGGTCTCACTCTGGCTTCTTTCCCCCCTCCTGTGCCAAGTGCCCTGTTCCTGACCCCCCAGCTCGCTACTGAAATCCCTGACAGTTGGAACCCAGTTTGGAGGCTGCTCAGGGCAGAGGGGGCTGTTCCTCAGAGCAGCAGCTCGGTGCTCACCCACAGCTCATCCGTCCTGGGGACAGGTCCTGGGGCACGTGGCTGCTCAGCCACCCCTGCACCCGTGGAGGTTGCCCCTCTTGGCTATGCAGCTGTGGAAACGTGCCCCCAGATCATCCTCTGGCTTTCCAACCAGCTTTCCTGACCAAATCCGTGCTTATGAGCAAAGCCCACACAAGCCAGGCCTAAAGAAATCCAGTTGGTCACCAAAACAAGTTTGCTCCGATGGCTCTGCTGCTTCCCCCTCACCCTCTGCCACCTCCAGCAAGAACATGAAAGGCACCCTGGCACCTTTGGGACCCCCATGTCCATCTGTTCAGTCAGTTCCACTTACTGGTGCAGTTAAAAAAATGAAAACTGTGCCTCTTTTTTGAAAGCCTTTGGCAATATTTTTAGCCCCTCGAGCTGTGTAATCACAGCTCCATGACACGGAGAGATAAGCTCAGTATTTAGGAACACAGACGGGATTTGGGATGTGGCCCAGCGAGCCCATACCCTCACTCTGACAGTAGCCAGCAGGAAATGAAGGAGGAATTTTTTTGCAAAAATGGCTGGAAAGATGATAAGCCTCTCTCCCCAGATGCTGCTTCATGGACTGTTTCACTGAAGATCCTTTGTAATGGATAAAAAAAAACAAGTTTCCAAATTCTCTGTAATTTTTTTTACTTGGTTCCGAAATCGTAGAATCACAGAATGGTTTGGGTGGGGAGGGATCTTAAAGCCCATCTTGTTCCCATTCCCTGCCATGGGCAGGGACACCTTCCACCAGTCCAGGTTGCTCCAAGCCCTGTCCAACCTGGCCTTGGACACTTGCAGGGATGGGGCAGCCACAGCTGCTCTGGGTAATGTCAGCTGATGGTGTTGTTCCTGCTGGACTGTTTCAGATCTGTTCATACTTCCACAGAAACTCCCAGTTGGATGCAGTTACAGACACAGCTCTTCCTCACACCCAATTGGCTCAGCCTGAGGAATTCTCCAAATAGTTTTATCTCTACACTCTTCAGTAAGAGCTACACCCTGCAGGGCCTCTGGAGCCCCCATTCCAGAGCCACCCAGGGGTGGTGGGATGGGGCCAGGGCTTTGATGGGCTGATGAACACCCAGACCTTGGGATCTGATGCCTCTCTGAGTGACTTCCAGCAATCAGCACCGCCGGAACCCGAGCGTGCAAACAGGAGGGTTTGCTCACAGAGGAAGAGGCTGCTCAGTTCTTGGCCCGTGTCAAGCAGCACTGGAGCATCCCTGATGCCTCTGTAAATAGGGAATTATTATTTCAGGGACCCTTTGCATTAGTGGTTCCCATGGCAATGAGTGATTTGGTCTCTGCCGGGGCCAGATTGATTATTGTCCAACGTTCATCCAAACAACTTCCCATCGTGGTGCAGTTCCTTAAAGACTCAGCAGATGGTCTAAAGTAAATTCTCCTCAGAGCTGGGCGTGCTGGACAAGGTGCCACTTGCTAATACTGATGCTGGATATGGTAGGACTACTGAATTTCTCTGTTTAAAACCAAGAAAATGTTTGTTAATTGTCTGTACCAAGCCCGTCTAATTAGCGGCACATGGATCCACCCTCGTGTGCAGGGAGGGATGTCAGGGAATCCATTCCACCACGATTTCCCAAAGCATCCTAAGTGCATGTCAAAGCTGTAATCACAGGCTGTAATGGCTTCCTAGTTGGAGGCTGCTCCGTAGCCCATGAAAATATGCCGTGTGGAAATAAACCATTTGTGCATCAGGCTGAATTAAAACCAAATGCTTGGAACTTCTAATTAAAATTTTTCTTCGAGTCGGGGAAAGGAAAAGCTTAATTACCACCAAAACACTCCCTTTTCCTTGCCTTGTTTCTTTGACTATGGGGTTTTTTCGTCACGTTGTTGTTCGTGATTCAGCTGGGCCCGAGGGTTTTGGGGGACATCAGTCCCTCAAAGCCAGGTTGGCTCTCCAGGCTACCTGCCCATGTGGTGCTCATTGGCTCTGCTTTCAAAGTTTACTGCAAACACATGGATCCCTGCCTACACATTCCAGATGCTCAGTAAGCTTTAGGAAAATGGGAAAGGGAAGATAAAAAAAAAAAAAACAAAACAGGGAGAAGTGAGTGTGTGTGTGTGGGGTGGAGGGGAATAAACAGAGTTAAAGAGAGATCCCAGTGCTGGCAGGGAGATGCTCTCACTTCCATCGGCTGGGTTTGTTGTTCCTCCCTATCTTGCACCCTGTATAATAGAGGGGCTTTTTTTGAACTTTAACATTTGGACTCCTTAACAAACCCTTCTTTAGTGTGGTTTGGGAAGGACAAAAGAAGACTTTTGTTGATTTGGCATAAATTATACAGTGGGTATTTTTGGCAGAAATGTCGGAGTTTGATGCTTTTTTGTTGGTTTGGCAAAATATACCTTGAAATCACAGAAATATGCTTCTAATTACAGAATGTATGTTGCAGTGATGTGGGACAGTGAAGTAAGGAACCTTTCAGTATTTATATTAACCGAATCAAAAAATTAACCTCTTCCTGTTGAATGTTTACAGCTGGAACCCAGTCAAGGAATCTGGGGCTGGAGCAAGTAATGCCTAATACGTCTCTGCCTCAACAGCAAAGATAAGTAATTCATTATTCAGATTTTTAAGCATTCAGCAGGCCAGTCCCTGCAATTAGGGCTTAGACTTGCTGGAGAGGAGAACTGGCAGGTACCCTGGGCCCCAAATTTCAGCTGTGTGGGGATGTTTTATGAAACCCTACAAGAAGTGAAAATCTTGCAGGGCAATAAAAGGGCAAAACGTGCAGTGAAAGTAAGTTTTTTTTTCTGTTCAGGCTGAAACCTCCTCCTGCCACGTTTGTCACTCGAGTATTTTGGCTCCTGCTGGAGTTTGACAGGCAAAAAAAGCAAAGCTGTTTGCAGTGCCCGGGTAGAGCAGAAACCAAACACACACGCACAGAGGTCAAAGATCTCAGTGCCCGCTGCCCCTCGGCAATAAAAAGCAGGAAAAAATGTTTTGCCAGCCTGGAAAGGACGTGATTGTCCATCCAAGCGGGATCTCCATCCCACCCCATCCCCTCCCCTGCCCTCCCAGGGCAGGGTGACAAAGCGCTGACTCTGCCTGATCTGATAAGATCGTTCCACCAGCAGTCAATGACCCTCATTAACAGCCTCCGTCATGTTTTGCCTGAAGAGCTTCCTGTGCTCTCCCAACACGCCTGTCTTGTTCAGGGATGCTCTTTCTGGAATCACCATCAAATTGCAGCCCTGGTGGTGTAATTGCTCCGAAGGGTTGTAAATCCAGCTTTAACCCTTCTCTCCGAGCAGCTCGTGGAATGTGAGTGCCTCGAAGCATTTCCAAGGCTTTGGAGCTGAGTGCTCTCTTTATACAGCAAGCAAGACTTTTCTGGGAGTTTTTTTTTGGTGGGTTTTTTTTTTTTTTTTTTTTTTAATGGATATATATTTCTCCTGAAGGGCTTTTTATTAAGCCAGGCAGAAAGCACCGAGTGCAAGAACAGCTCCCTAATTTAGTGCACCCCAGACAGCTCGGGAAGGAGGTTGCAAAGCTTTGCTTGACAAAACAGGCACCAAACATGTCAACATTTGGGAATGTTACAGAGAGGCTTGTTATGGTTCCAGGCCCTTCCAACACCAGCAGTAGGAAACTACCTCGCCCTGCAGCTTTTGGGCAGCAAAAAAGCAAAACCAGTGAGTGTGAAACCCACTCTGGCTCTACATGTGCAGCCTCCACTCCGAGCAAACCCTATCAGCTCTCACGTCATAAAATAGAGAAAGGAATAAATGCTTTCCCCTTCCCCTTTTCTTTAGGAATGGTTGTGCAATTCCTGTGGTGAAGGCTGCTTGGCTGTGCTGGTTGCTAAGATAATATGATCATGTTTGGAACAAGGGGGGGAAGCAGCCTTTTTATTGCTGTATATAATGGCTTTTCCTGTTTCTTCGCCGTCATAGTTAGGGCTTTTTTCTTCTCTTTTTATTTTTATTTCCCACGTTTTCTCAGCCCTTCTGAGAGACATCAAGGAAAGACTCAGCTTTCTGAGGCACCTGATGGCAGTAAGAGCAGGGGCCTGTGGAAAACCAGTAGATTTGCTGGTAAATTATTGCTACTCTGGAAAATCTGTCCCCTCTGAACTGTGGAGAAGTTGGTGGCAATGATGGTGGTTCTTCTGTTATTGTTGTCCTTAAAATGAAAGGAATACCATAAGGAGTTCCATGGGTCAAGAATGCCTGTTTTGCCCTGGTGATGGTGCAGTTGGAGAGAGGTTGGATTCTCCCAGAAACACCAGTTCCCCATTCCCAGACAGGTTGTTGTGTGATGTTGGACGAGGGGTGTTGTCTCTCTGGGCCTCCCTTCCCTCCCTGCAATAAATATGGAGATAAGGGAACTACAGGATGCTGAAAGGACTCGGTGAGCTGGTGTTTTAACATGCTGGGTATGGGGCAGGGACTATTTATTCCTAGTAATGATCCATCACCCTTTTTAAAGTCTCAGTTCCTTTATGACTCTTCCTGTATATTCCTAATTTTCGTTCAAATTAATATGAGCAACAGTCCTGCAGGGAAGGCAAAGGGATGAAATGGAGAAAGTGGAGCAGAGGTTTTGTAGGAGACCTTTGCTCAGGTACCATCCACACCAAGAACAGGTTGACCTGCACTCCCTGTTCCAGGTTTTGGATGTAATTCCCACGTGTGAGGGATGGATGGTGACTCTCAGAGCCCCCTGGACAGGAGAGGGCCCTCAGCTTTCCACTGATTTCTCCACTTGGGATGATTTCTCACAGAGATCTGAAGAGAAAAAAAAAAAAAAAAAAAAGTGATACATTTCCCATTCTTTGAAGAAAGACCTTTAACTTCCTTGGATAAAATAATGTGTGAAAACAATGTTTGGGAAAACTTCCAGGGGGCTCGTTTGGGCTTCACAAAGGAACCCTCCTCATCTGAATCCTGATGGGGAGATAAGATCATTCTGCAGCACTGTTTAGTTATCAGTGGTATAAACAACCATCCTCTCTTCATCTCCTGAGAATGCAGGGCTAGTTGGGAAAGAGGGGTAGGAACCAGCAGAGTCCCTGGAGTGAACTGCACATTCCCCAGGAGAGCATGGCCCGTGTGCCCATCCCTGCCTGGCAGCGGGGCCGTGGATCTGAAGGTGGCTGTTCGTGTCTTCAGGGCCATTTGCAGATGATTTCTGTGTTTTAAAGTAACCCAGACTGTAATTACACGAACAGCCACGGCCTTGAGATCTTTTCCTGACATCTCTCAGCTCCCCAGAAGGTTGGGTGTGCTGAGGATAGAGCTGGGAAGTCTCTGATGGGCAGGAAGAGCCTGAGGGGACACAGATCCCAGTGTGCTGTGCTGGCAGGGAGCATGGCATGGATAACAAGAGGAGCTGTGGCTTCTCCTGCACTCTTCTGGCCCCGTAGAGCTTTGTTGGGAAGGCAGCACCGCTGGAATTCACTTTCCTGGAGCACCCAGCCCGGGAGGAATCACTCAGCTCCTTTGTTTGCATCACTTTTGGGACGTGGATTTAAAGGGAAAGGCTAGCTCTGGGAGCAGTGACAGCCACGTGTCCCACCCATCACCCAGAACTTTTATTAACAGATTTTCATGTCCCTCACAGAGAGCTCAGAGGTTTCACCCTCCTTTCACAGGAGGAGGACTCGCTTTGTCCTTGCCATTTCTCTCGTTGCTGTCCCCAACCCCTGTGACAGCAGAGATCCCTTCCCTGGGATTTATCTGCAGGGAAGGACGTGGAGCAGTGACCAAGAGCCCTGTGAGTGAGCAGGGCAGTGGTGAAGGGAGCCAGGGGGATGTTTGGCCGGTGTGTGTCTGTTATTTTCTGTTTGTTTGTGTGGCCAGCGGAGCTCTCTGTTATCTCCCGCCCGTTCCGACGCCATGCTCTTCCTGTTTAAAATTCCCACTTTGCGTTTTCCCTTTGGGTTTTTGTTCTGGTTTTTGTTTTGGTTTGGGTTTTGGGTTTTTTTCCTTTTTTTGCTTCCCCAGTTGTTGTAGTTTTACGTTCCCAGCACCAATTAGCAAGTGGTGTCTAATGAAAGCATTTGAGGACATGTTCCTTTGGTGCCTCTGCCTCCTCCTGACGTGTTCCCTGGGCAATCCTTGGTCCTCCTGTGGTGTTTGCAGGACCAGCTCAATATTTCTCTGTCTCATTAACTGAATTTTACCTTGTGGTCCCTCTTTGCAAAGGGAGTTCATGATGCAAATACCCTGAGAGCAGACTGGGGTCACAAATGACATCTGATGAGCGCATAATAACGGGAGCAGAGGTTTTATGAGGAGCAGCTGAGGGAGCTGGGGGGGCTCAGCCTGGCAGAAAAGGAGGCTCAGGGGGGACCTTCTGGCTCTGCAACTCCCTGACAGGAGTGGGGAGCCCGAGGGGGTCGGGATATTCTTCCAGGGAACAAGGGACAGGATGAGAGGGAACAGCCTCAAGTTGTGGGGGCAGGAGGTTTGGGTTGGATATTAGAAAAAATTTCTTCATGGAAAGAGTCTCCCAGCCCTGGCACAGCGGCCCAGGGCAGTGGTGGAGTCACCATCCCTGGAAGTGTTCAAGAACTGTGTGGATGTGGCTCTGGAGGCCATGGTTTGGTGGTGGACGTGGTGGTGGTGCTGTGTTGACAGCTGGACTTGATGATCTTACAGGTCTTTTCTGACCTAAACAATTCTGTGATTCCTCTACTGGAGGCAAAACTGGGGGGAGAAGCACAAGTTCCTCCCTCTGGTGACAGACACTCGTCACGGGGTGGGTTTGGTGGGATGTGCTGTGTGGGGCTTTGAGCAGCTTTGGCTCAGGGGTGGCTCGTGGGGATGGACCAAGAGGCTTCAAAGTGCTCAGGAGGCTCTTCTGAGGGAGACTCTGAGTTAGGAGGGCTCTTGTTTCTGGTCCATCAGTGCTGTGACCCTCTGCATCAGCTGGCAGGGCACAGAAAACTAAAAACTCTGTAAAAGGATGAAACATTCCCCAGAAATTGGGGGCTGGAACGAGATGGTCTTTAAGGTGCCTTCCAACCCAACCCTACCCATTCCATGATAAAATTTTAAATTTTTGATCATCAGCTTATGGCTCATTTCACACATCCTTCCTGTTTTGTGCAGGATAGGGTTCCAAAAAGGAAATATGCAGTGAATTTATCGTTGGGGATGGAGAGGTTGAGCTCAGAGGGTTGCTCAGACTCTGCAATACCAACTGTGGGAGGGGTGCTGAGAGGTTTCCTGGGAATGCCTGGCTGTCAGAGGCAGTCATGGGGCACCTTTTGTGCAGTTCTGATGATTGCTGTGACAAATCAGGGCTGTTTCATCAGGAATTGAACAACAGAGTTCCAAGAGAGCGTGGAAGAATCGAGAATCAGCTGCCTGCAGGTGGGATGAAACGGGAGCAGCGCTGTTCAGTGAGGGCTGAGGCGAGGTGGGTTCCTCACAGAGACGAATTGCAGTGGGTGGTTTGGATCCCTGGGCCGTGAATGGCAGCAGGAACGCTGAGGGAGCAGCTCTGTGTCCCTCTGTCACACACACACAGACACCCAGGGTTTTGTGAAGGTGTTGCCATCCCCCTCTGTGCAAACTGCAGCTCCCCAGTCACGAGCTGGGTTTTTGGTGGCACGTCGTGCAGATCATTTTGGCAACGGCTCTGAGCAAACACACCAGGAAAAAGCACTTTGGGTGAGCAGTGAAGAGGCAAACAACCTGAGCTCACTGTAAAGAACTTTTTTGGAAGTCCTGAAGAAGGTTTTCATGGCAGGGGCTATTTTAAAATACATTCTGGGGATGCAGAACTTGGAGAAACCAAAAAAAAACACCAACATAAACCAAACCCAACCCCTTGACAACAGCAGAAATCAGAAGCTACTTGTGCTTGTTCCCATGACTTAATGCCAAGGAGTCCAACCCAAAGGAACCATGATCCCCTCACCCAGACAGTCCCAGGTTTTGCAGGTTCTCTCCAAGTCTCCTGTTCCAGCTCAGTCCCTGATTTGTGGCCTTCAGCTTTTTATAGTTTTGCTTATCCCAGCATTTAAGGGATTTTCAAGCTCTCCTACACTTTAATTTGTTACCTTTGGAATGAGGTGCTGGGTTTAGCACATAAAAAGGGTGTTTTCCTTGGAGATGGCAGGAACAGTTCGGGGAGGAGGAACTTGTGACCGTGGCCACCTGCCACCCCCCAGATGGAGCAAAGCACAGCAATTGCCAGGGCACAGCAATCCCTCCAAAGGGCTCACGTGGACAGGGGACACCTGGGATCCTCAGCAGAGCCAAACCCTTTGCTGCTGAAAAGCCCAGATTTCCTCCTCTGTGCCACCCCAGTCCACCTAAAACTCAATCTGCTGCCTTGAAGAAGAGTCAATCTGCTGAAGAGGAGTCAATCTGCTGCTTTGGAACAACAGAACCGTTTCAGAGGGATAAATCCCACGTGAATTTGGCAGCACCATTTTACCCCCTCTGCCATGGAGTGCCATTTGCTTCAGTGCCGCTTTTCTGCTGAGAGCAGCGACACAGAAAGTGCAGCAGGGACAAGATCATTCCCTGCAGGGCAAGATCCAAACCTGGGCAATGCCCCAAGCTCACTGCACAGCTCTGTGCTCCTGTGCATTCATCCCACACTCATTTAGGCATTTCACTGCATGGGATGCCTGAAGTGGAACTCAGCTCCCTCTGTAGTGGAGGAATGCAGGTGAACACCTCCAGGGACTAATTAAGATCTTAGGGAGTAATTAAGGTCTTAGGCAGTGCCCACTGGAGATGCACTGTGCTCTCCAGGTACTGTGGAGGGATCCTGAGGTGACCAGGCTCAGGGAGCTGGGAAATGTCTGGATGGGGTGAGTTGTCTTGGTCTTGGGACTCCCTGAATGTCCTTCCTGAGTTCTGCATCACCACAGAAAACACAACACAAGTTCATGGTGTTTCCCCCACTTTTTAGGTTACTGTGGAGTTCTCCTTTTCAAGACCTTTTAAAGCTCTCAAGGCTTATCCTACAATGCCAATTTTTTCCCCTGCACTGAAGAAAACTGCAGGTTAAGGTGTAAGAGCCAGCTCTGAGGAGACACCTTGCACCTTCCCTTCAATGCCATTGAAATGCAAAGCCCCTGGGGCCAAAAAAACCCAATCTGAGCAGCTATTTTTAGGAAGCTGTTGGTTTGGGAAAGTCTCAGAGGAATTCCCTCCTCTCTATCCCATCTTAAAAAAGGAAAATTGTGGGTCCCCATCCCGGTTCTGAACAAGTGCAGTGCTTGGGGGTGAGGCCAAAAAAGGAATTTGCCATTTCCTGATTTGCATTTTCCAGCTAGAAAACACGTAAATAAATACAAATATTTATGGGATGACTAATATCCATGGAAATTCCTTCTGGAGAGTTTGGGGACGATCAGCCCGCCGGTACCCAAGGATTTTAGGGGAGGATTTGGATGAAGATCTTGACAATGAGCACAGAGCAAGGACCCAGTGCCACCTCTGGTGGGGCTTGTTCAGTCCCAGTGACAAGGTTTTGGGGACAGGACTGGGAGCAGTTCAGCCCTGATGGTATTAGTGAAAGTCTTACCACAGATTAGAGGTAAAGTTTGGTCTTTAAAAACAATTTTTCTGTCTCCCAAACAGTACCAGGGACTGCATCTTTTACCCATCCCATCCTGGATCCCTTTGGCAAGTGTGAAAATAGGAAATGTTGCATAAGGAGGGACTTCCACACGCTTTGTTCCACCTATCTCAGAATGTTCCCTGGTGCTTCTGGTATCATTTTGGATGAAAAGTTCTCCTTGACATTTAATTCCTATCAGAATTAGTCATTAGTACTGTTGTCAGCACGAGGAGTTTGGCCACTGATGCAGCAGGAGCAGACCCTGGAGCCAGAGTTAGGTCAGCACTTCTGTGTTTGTAGGATGGTGGTTGTGTCTGGGATGTATCATGGGAAAATTATGGTGTGGGAGCAGCTCGAACTGAGGGAATTTTTCAATCCTCAAACTTATTTCAGAGAACTTGTTGACCTTTTGGGAGTGTCCAAGAGCCCATCTTCACTGAAGGACAGGATGCTGGACACAGGATCCAGTCTTCATGTTTGCTGAGCTATCAGGCTGGGAATTTGTTGCCCAGCTCTCGCTTGGGAACCGTGAAATCCGGGAAGAGCCCTCACCTTCAGAGGAATGCTGGAAAAGCCATTTTTTTCCCAGATGCTCCACATTCCCACAAGTGATTTGTCCCTCGTGGATGTAGGTGTTATCATGTTGATAACCCCCGGAGGAGCATCCCAGCCCCCAGCTGTGCACATCTGGCTGGCACAGCACTGCCCTGTGCTGGGGGGTTGCTGCTGGGCCCTGCAGAGCCTCTTTGCTTGCTGGTGGCTCTTGCTGAGCCCTGAAGCTCTGCCCAGACAACCTGCCTTCTTCAATCCTGGCCAGATCCTCCTCCAGCCCTTCCAGGGCTCAGCAGATCTGCCCCACACCAGGGCAGGCATCCAGCGTGTCCCTTTGGGAATCTGGTGCTCCCGGCTCCCTCCCTCCCCGTCTCCTTCCGCTCCCCCAGGCACTGCCTTTCCCCACGGAGATACCAGAGATTGGATGGATTATCTGCTGGCTGTTTCCAGACTGCTGTTTGTTTGGAGAAATCATATTGGAGATAAGATGGTAAAATGCAGATAATTGAGTTTCCTTGATATGAGTGTAATTGTGAATTGAGATTTAAATAGCCTGCTTTGAGTTCTGCCTCATCACGCGCCTCTGCCGGGCTTTGCTTCGGCTCTGCGCTGAAGGAGAGTCCTGCATTGTTGACATTTGCTCTACAAAAACATTTCCAGCTCTTCTTAGGGCTTTTTTTTCTTTTTCTTTTTTTTTTAATAGAGAAAGGAACCAGTTCAACCACTTCCCCACGAAACATTTCGTTCTTTCCACAGCCCAGAGCAGCCTGCAGTGCTGGGCTGGCTGCGAGTCATTCCTTTGCCTTGCTCCCATTAACACCTCTTTGGCTCACACCGGGGAAATTTGGGAAGTTTCATCTCGAACAGAGGGCAAATTGAACCTGGAGGAGACCCTCCTTAACAATGTGCAAAGCCCTTACACAGCGACCTCAAAGAAAACAGCAAAGCTTTCCAAACCTGAGGGCCCTGCTGTCAATTATGGCAGCCGTGAAATGTAATAAACTTTCTAAGCAGCCCTGATTGATGTGGGATTGTGTTTACTCTGCTGCTCCGGCAATAAACGCTCTGTCACGCCAGCCCCTCCATCCCGTGGCCCGGGATAACTGGGAATGTGGAGTCTGTGAGCTCAGGGAGGTGCTGGCAATTCAGGACCTGCTCCTTTCCTGTCCAAACTGGGCCGTGTCGTCAGCCCGAGACACAGTCTGGGGGAAATGAATAAGCAACTGAAAAGGGAGTTCAAAGCAGCAAAGTCTGGGTGATCAACCAGTAGCAATTATCCCAATCTGCCGGAAACCCAACTGTCTCGGGCTAATTTGAGCTTTCTGAAGATATTAGTCTGCTGGTTTGAATCATATTTCTGAAACTGGGGGAGAGGCAGATGAATCATGCGCTGCTTTGGGTTGGAAGGGACCTCACAGCTCATCCCATCCCATCCCCTGCAGTGAGCAGGGACACCTTCCACTAGGCCTGTCCAGCCTGGGCTGGTGGAATACTGGAATCTGGTGGAATGCTGAGAGCTGGGTAACCTTGTAACCCAGGGCAGATCCCCACTGCAGCCTCCAACAGTCTCGGCTCGTCTTTGTTCTGGCCTGACCTTCATCCTCAGGAGCTGGAGACTGGAGCAAAGGACTCGCCATCATTCCAGCCTTGGTGTCTGTGCAGGGTTTGCGTCAGCACAGGTCTCTGGGGCTGCCCACAGTCTCTGAGCACCCCAGAGCCCATGCTGATGCTCAGGAAACATTGCTTAGAAGGGCACTGGGGCAGGGAAGTTTTCTGTAGGTTTTCCGCCTCCTTTTCAGGCTGTCCCTCTGATTAGGGAGAGATTTCTTGGAGAAGAGGCAGAGCAGCACTTACAGACTCTGGCTGGCTGTAGAGGCAGAAGCTTTCTTTCCATTGTCATTAAAAAACTCTGAATGTGTGTGTGTGTGTGTGTGTAAAACACCGTGTGAGGCTGCCGGGCTGCCCCTGGAGCTTTGAAATCCGAGTGGGCTCCTCCAGGCTATGTTTACGCTACAGCATAATTTGTGTGTGTGAAAGAGCCTCTACTTCTGTTTCAGCAACATTACAAGGATGGAAGTAATACCCTGTGACAGCCTCTCCCCCCCATTCCCACTCACAGACACGTTCCTGGGGGGTTTGTTCAAGAGAGAGTCCTGGTTGAGCATCACAGGACAAGCGTGTCCTGAAGGGATGGGGAAACCACCCCAAAAAGCAGCTCCTGCCCCAAATTCACACACAAACCCCCTTTTGTGGGCATTGCCCTGCCAGAGCCTTCAGCTGGTGAAGGCTTTGGATCCTTTCCTGCTTCTTCCTCTCCAAAAAGTGTCATTGTGTCACCCCAAACATGGCTCACCCCACAGCATCGGGGCCATCGGGGGGTCTTGGGGCAGGAATGTGGCTGGAATTCTTGACACCTGCCTGATTCCCTGGAATACCTTCACAGGGGGAAGAGAGTTGCCTTGGTAAAAGGGACCTGTTATCTCTAAATAGCAGAGCTTTAGAGTGCTGTAAAGCAACTTCTGTGCTTTCAAAACTGCTGCGTCCGTTGTGAAATGGAGGTTCTGTAATCGTGGAGGAGAGACCTGAAAACTCAGGTGGAACCGTCCTGACGCCACCAACAATTTTGCTAATGGTCAGTTGTGCAAGTAAGAGAGAGGCCAAATTACAGCTGACTCCAAATCAGAGCCATCTGAAAATCTCTGCCTCCCCCAGCTCCCTGAAAGAGCGTCGTTAAGTGGGTGTTTAAATGGATTTAATTGGAATTATTTGAACTCGCTTGAAAAAAATAGCCGTGTGAGAGTTCCAGATCTCTGGAACTGAAATTATATCCCTAAGAGAGGGAAAGAACAGAAATTCCATGAATGCCATGAAAGGTTTGGGAACTATCTGCTATGGGGAAGGGATTTGGGCACCACGGCATAAAAACCGAGGATGGGCGGACAGCTTGGAACCCTCTCACGTTTGGGATCGGACGTGGAAGTCAGTTCACGTTCAGCACTGACCTCCCTCTGCAGTAATGGATTTGAGGGCTCCCAAGTTGTCCTGCTCTTATTGATTGGAGACCTTAAGGAGCTTTAAACCACCCCAGGGGTTTGTGGGTCGGGTGCCTTGGGCACAGGGATGGTTCACAGGCCGGACCTGGCCGTCCGGAGCTGCCCCCGAAGCCACCGGAGCCTCCTCCGGCTGCCAAGCGCCCGCCTGCCCTTGCCTTGCCCTACTTATCTGAAGAGCCTGTCAGCATGTTCTATAACTAGTGGAAACCACTTTAGAGCTGGAGCCAGACACCGAGGTGCCGGGGTCCACATTTCATTTCTGTGCCTGGGAAAGTTGGGAAGCAGACACGGCCAGATCCTTCTCCCAGCAACGTTTCCCTGCCTATCTCGTTCTCAGCCCTGAGCTGGCACGGCTGGAGACTGACACAGGCCCTGCTCTTTGGAGATATTAAGGGTTTTTGGGTTTGTTTTTGGGTTTGTTTTTTTCTAGGAAAGGGAAAAACGTGGCCATCGAATTCGCCGCACAAAATGAAGCTGTTGTAGTTTTTAGTGCAATCTGAGAATTGTAATTGTGTGCTGGCAGAGAATCGAATCTCTGCTGTGGGAAGCGTGTCCCAGCTCACTCTAAAACCCCCAATCCAGCTAAACTTCAGTTGCAGGCTGTTTGAAATACATCCCATTAACAGACTTACTTGGGTGTAATGACATCCAGGAAGCACATTGGAAAGTTGTTCTAAACTGGTTCCTTTCTGACTGTGTAATTAAACCAGTTGTTCATTAAGTGGCACTAACGAAGCTTGGTTTGGGATTTGCAGTCTCTGTCCCTATAATAATCCTATCTGGCTGGTTTCCCCTGGTTTGCCCATCTCAGTCCCTGCTGCTCCCATGAGACAGGCAGTGGAAGGTGCTGGTCACTCCCCCCTGCTCCTGCTCACAACCTGGGGGAACAAATCCCCCTTTTGTCCCACACCACAGGGCAGCTGCTGTGAAATTTGGGGTCTGAAGGTCTCTGTTCCTCTCAGTGTCGGGAACTGGGCTCAGGTGAGCAGAGAAGGACCGAGAGCCCTGCAAATGGTGCAGGGTGGTGGTTTCTTCAGCAGGAGAGGGGACAGCTTGTTCACTCGTGGATATTCCCAGTCGTGCTGCAGGAGCTGCAGGAAGAGCTTTCCCCTCTCCCTCTGTGCTAACCTGAGGGCCTGGCACAGCCACCCTGCTCCTGCTGGGAGCAGCCAGGTGGAGGTGCCAGTTTTCTGGCAGGGCAGGTTCCCAGACGGAGCTGTCACCTCTCCATCCCTGGAGCCGCAGTTCCCGTGGAAACCAAGGGCAGGTTGTCATTGAGAGCCCAGCAAACCAACCCACGGGTTCTGCTGCCACTTGGAGTGACAAGACAGGGTCAGAGGGGGTGTCCTGTGGTAAAGGGTCAGAAATGTGGCAGCATTAACATCCAACTGCTCTCTCTGGATCTGTGCTTAGGATAACCCATCCTCAGGTCTTACTGCTTGGGCACTGATGATCAGCCCACTGGGAATGTTGTGAACAAGTGATCCTACACACAAACCTAAAGATCTCACCTGAAGATGGAACAACAGAGCTTTGAGTCATGAGTGCTTTGTAATTCCAGGCATTTGGACTTTCTTTGTCAGGCAAAGCTGTATTATTTTAAGGGAAGGAGAATGTTTTCCTAGGGACAGGTTCTGCTCCTTAAGAAACACTTCAGGTATTATTACTTTACACAGATTGTTGGTTGGGGGAAAACAGAGTTTAAAAGCAGCTAGAACTGTTAAAATTTATGGTATCAAAACATATTCTGTCAAAATATTTATACCATAAACTGGGATCATTAACTGTCCCCTCATCCTGCTCCTGGGAAAGCAGGGAGAGGAATCTGAGATGTCTGATGTGTAAATTCCTTCATTTATCGCTGGTTTACTGCCTGGCATAGCAACTCAGAAGTGGCTTCAGAGTGTGAATGGATATAGATCTGAAGGAATCCCTGTTGTTGAGCCCTACTTCTGTGGGCTGAAGGGGTGTTTTCCAAGTGACATATTTCCAGAGGCACCTACACACATACTTCACATCCCAACCCACATGCCAGCACATGTTATTAGCCTGCAATTAACTCTCCAGGAGTTGAGCAAGCAGATTCTGCTCCCAAAGAGTTGTGTGGCAGCACGAAGAGACTTAGTGGAGCTTTTGTGTGTGAAAATAACCGGGCTGGATGTGCTGGGACCCTGATGCTCCCTCTCCACGGCTCTGCTGTGCCTTTGAGGCAAAGTTGGTGCAAAGCTGGGGACAGATCCTCAGGACAACACACCTGTGCAATCTTCTCTCATCCTTTTTTACCCTAAGTCATTTCATCAGCAGGTCCTTGGGATGTGTCTGTTATTTTAGAAGCTTCCCCCAGTGTGGTGCTTGTCTGCCCAACGTGGGTGGAGTTGCACTGGTGGAGGGACAGGTACCCTGGGCTCTGCATCCTTCACCCTCCATCCTCACCCTTCCCCTGGGCTGCAACAGAGGGAGCACTGATCTCGAATTCCCACCACTCTCCCCCACCAGCACTGAATTTTCTGCCACCACATCACTCCAGGGAAAGCAAACAGTGCCACAGCCCTTCATAAAAATTAATTGTCCTGCTTCCTGGAATTATTACTTTCTGTCTTATCACTTATCTATTAATTACCTCTGGATGGAAAGCAGCAGATAGACAGGAGTGCATTACACACATGATTTAAGGCACAGGGTTACAGTGTCACCTTCTTTGATTATTTCCCAGGGGTTTGGGTCTAACGGAGGGATTGTTAATATTGCGAATGCCTGGGAAAAAAAAGGCATCTCGGAGTTTATTTGTCTTGGCAGAGGCAGCCTGTGCATACAATGCATCTTTAGTTTTTGTAGCAAGTTGAAAAACAGCCTGGAAAGGGTGATGTTGAGTCCATGGTGAAGTTCTTCCCAGGGTAAGAGCCCCCAGCAGGGAGTGGGTGTTGCACTGGACCCCTTTTCCAGAGGAGGTGCTGGAGCAGAGTCCTGGGCTGTGTTCCCAAGCCTCTGCCAACCCCAACTCACCAGATTCCATTAAAAATCCTGCAAATGCATATTCTTTTAAGCTGTGACAAGGGAGTTCTTTTCTCTGCCTTCTACCTTTGGTGTTATTGGGGTTCCTGGGGTTTTTGCTTTTCCCTGTAACCACGAAGGCCAGAAAATGACTCCTGAAAAAAAGGAAAGTCGAGATTCTGGTGCATTCACAGGTCTCCCAGGACTTTACAAACCCCAAAAAGCTACGAGGATAGGTTTGTGAGCGTTGGCAATGGCAAGTTTTTTATGGCCAAGTGTTTGTGCAAGTGAAAGCCCAGGTTTTCATTTGTCTGAAAATTATATGGTGCGATAAGGAAACAAAGTGCAGGAAAAATGTATGGCCAAGCAAAAGCAGCCTCCAGCTTCAGAGCTGGGGGGAAGGCGTGTAAAAATGTGTTCCATTAAGTGAGTGAAACGATGGTCTTCATGTAATGCAGGGGATGTTAGATCCCCTTCTGGTTTTTTGGGATGTAAGCACGTGAGGAGACACCTTTTCTAGCGTGGGGGTGTGCAGTGAGGATTTACAACAGGTGAAATAAAGGGAAAATAAAACATCTCTAAGTATCTGAGAGCAGTGAGTGATCCAGGCAAGTTCATCCATGTTGTTATATGAAAGAATTTAAAAAAAAAAAAAAAAAAATCTGCTGTTCCTGTATGAAATCCTGCAGATTTTAAGGGATTATTGGGCATTTCAGGCTGCATCCTGCAGCCACCGTGCCAGCAGCTCGTCAGAGGTGACAGCTACAACTGTGTCACCAGAAAATGCCATCACTGGAGTGATTAACCTCAGGAATACTGGGAGATGGGCTTTTTGTCAGAGGACAAAGGCAGCTGGAGTGCTGGGGAGAGACAACTCCTAAACAGAGCCGATGGAAAACGCGTGGATGGTTCTGTCCGGGCTCCGGGCCAGAGGGTGATGGGTCGGGCTCGCCGCTATCTTGTTTGACCATTTACACCAGTCCTGGGGGGATAAATGAAGCCACTGAGGTTTGATAGCGTGCTGCAAACATTTTGTTCTTGTTTTGCAACGTGTCAGCCTTTAAGGACGCCAGAGTGGGGAGTGCAGGGCGGTGGAAACACATCCCCCATCCCCACAGCACCGGAGCCGTGGCTCCCACACGGCAGCGCCGGTGACCTCCCAGGCCACGGGAAGGAGCCTGGAGCTCATCCACAGATGAGCTGTCTGCAAAGGGTTCCTGATGCTCCACAGCACAGGAGACTTGGGAGCCATCAGGCAGAGCCATTGGGAACTGGTTGTTCTTGGGGTGGCAGCACCTGTGCCAAGTAGTCCCCAGTGCAAGAGTGGGCAAGGGAGATGTTTGGAGGAGACTCCTCCAGCTCTGCCTCTCTAATAGCACATTCATCCACCCTGTGGGCATCTCCTTTACGCTGTGATGGCCCTGCCTACTCCCTCATGATGAAGATAAGCCTGGGATGCACTAGGGATAAGCCTAGGGATGAACTTAGGATAAGCACATGAGGGTGAGGGCTCACCGAGGCACTGCCAGACTCTGCTCCCACTGCTCGCTCTGTGGGAGAGGAAATCCTGAGGTTTGCTGAGACAGGAGTCCAAAACAGGCTCCAAAATCCACCTCAGCAGCTCCCACCAAGCCTGGCCCTGCACATTGCCAAGGAGACAGTCACTCAGACACAGCCCTGGGCTCGCAGCCATCGCTGCCCCTTTGCAGAGGTGTGAGGGAGCAGGTTTGGCTGGCACGGAGGGGAGGGGAGGAGAGGCATCCTGGGATTTCACTGTCACCACTGTGCAAAGCCAAGCTCGTCCTTTTTGCCCTCAAAAATGTGCCTCATGGTTTGGGCAGACAGGGTTTGAATGTCCTGGGGCAGTGGCTGTGTCAGGAGTCAGCGATGGCTCCTTCCTCCCTGGCACCGCCACCGGAGCGGTGCCAAAGCTTTGGTTGAGAAATCTAAACCCACGTGAGCCAAGTGTCACCGACACGAGAGCAAGCTCAGGTTCAGGAAGCTGTCAGAGCACAGGGACTCCAAGCTGAGGATGTCCCAGCCAGCCCAGAGCTGTCCCAGCCCAGGTTTCAACATGCCCACGTTTCCGAAGCGCTCCCGCCTGCGGCGATTGATACAAGCCTGGTTTGTTTGCAGCTGCTCCAGGGTCGGAGGCACCTTAAAAAATGTCAAACACCTGACAAACAGGGGATCCCAGAGAAGTTGTCTCGGGTAACAGGAGCACTCTAGGCAGGAGATAGAGTGAGATTGTGGAGCTGGGGCTGTGCTGGAGGTGCAGCATCACCTCACCCTGAGCACGTGCAGGACTGAACCCTCAGGGACAACCAGCGTGGGTGGGAAGATTCCCTTCAGGGTGAAAGTGAGAAGCTTCTCCTGCAAGTAACATGTTCCTCCCTCTGGGTTTGTGGGATGCTGGTGTTAAGAGGAAAGCAAATCCCCTCGACAAGCTCTGGTTGTGGGCTGAGCTCTCGTTTCTCCCATGAAGAGGCTTAGTGGTACCAAGACAGCCCCTTGCAGGCTGTTACATATTTCTGAAAGGATGTTTGAGCAGAGATAAGAGTGTTTCCAAAGCTATTTGTGTCCCAGCCAAGGGACTCTGGAATGGGAGCAGACCTGCATTTTATCTCCCAGTGGGAAATGAGTAAAATTAGTTTTCTGGAGGGTCAGGGTGAGGCTGGATGTTTAATAGCTCAGCCCTTGAGTTACAGATGGAGGTAGCTGGAAGCTGGACTTTACTGGCCAGGCTTTGTGTTCCCCCTCTCCTAAATCATCCCAAAGATGCATCAGTGAAGTTTCAAACATGATGGAGGGAAGCAGAGGACACAGAGCAAGGTTTGAACAGCTCAGTGTGGTGCTGGGATGCAGCAGGTGGGAAATAAGTCACTGAAATATAAAAAAAATCTTCTGAACATTCATCCAGGGTTTTCAGTGGATTAAAAATCATATTTTAATGGAGGATTTGCCTGCTTGTTATGTCACTGTTTCCCCTTCTCAGCACAAGAGGAGTCTGTGTGGTGGTGCAGGACACTGGCAGGGTTCTAGCGAGAGGTGCAGGAGGAATGAAAGCCTTGTATAAAAGTGGGATGAACCAACCAACCTCCAAAAGGAAACCTTTCTTTTCAGAATATTTCAGAAGCACTGAAGAGGGGAACTGTGTGTCCACATCTCTGGCTGGGGGGATTTGAGCCTCTGATTCCAGCTTGGAAAGCTGAGTCATGTGAAGGCAGCAAATCTGATTCTCCATCTGTGCCCAGACTTCCAGGCTTCAGTGGCAGGCAGGGTTTGGCCTGATCCAGTCCCCCCAAATCCATCTGCTTGTCTCAAGGGAAATCTAATTTGGCACTTTTGTCAGATTTGGCCATGGTTAATTATGCCTGCAATTAATGGCATAGTGGAGGCTCCGAGAGCTGCTGAGCCCGAGCCTGCTGCCGAGTCAGGGCTTGGCTTGGGAAGATGTTGGGAGATGCCGTCCTTGGGGAGGATGTTTCACCGGGCACCTCGTTTGGGACAGGTCCTGATGTGCATCTGGCTCACTCCTGGTTACACAGGCTGTTTGAACACAACCTGAGAGATCACAGGTTGGCACCGTGTGCTGAGCACAACCCTCCACTGCTGGAAAATGAAATTTAATCCCGCAGCCAAACCAAGGGAAACGCCGAGCCACGGAAAGTTTTGGGTCCTGGTATTAACTCTGATTTGTTCCTTTAAAAAACTGCCTCTTCCTCGATTTTTCTTACGAGGCAAAGCCCTCCTACTCCCCTTGGAAAAGCAGGAAAGCATATTAAGAGCACTGATAAAAGGTAAACAAACCGGGAGACACAAAGTTTTCTTGATAGGCTCTAATTGAGCTGGTTTCCTTACTCTGGCTTTGAAAAGGAACAGCCATCAGGCATTCTTGAGAGAGCCAAGTGAACTGCTGTTATCTCAAAAAGGTCTCCTTCATGTCTCGCTCGTGGGGGCTCCAAGTCTGCTCCGGCCATTGCCTGGAAGTCTAAGAAAAGAAGTCTACTGGCCTCTGTGATAAAGCACCCATTTTTAGGCCTTGGGAAGGATGGGGTTGTTGACAGTTCATTCCTGTGAAAATTCAGTGCTGGTCCGGTCTCCTGATTGTAAGTGGAAGGAATACATGGCAGCACTAATGCAAAAGGTATGTGATTAGATAGTCCCTGTGCTATCTGCCCCAGCGTCCTGCTGATAGGCAGCTCTGGGGTGCTAAATGGGAGCCATCAGAGTTGCCAGACTGACGCCAGGCCCTTCATCAGCTGCCTCCCAGATAAAGGGGGAAGGCTGCAATCTTCACGTAACACAATGTTTCCCCAGTGGGTGAACTTGAGTATTCCTGGCTGCATCTTTCACAGACATCTCCTGGGGCCAGCGAGGGGATAATATAACAGTTTCATGCTGCAAGGAGTCCAAAAAGTTCAGTGTGAGGGATCCTGTGGCAGCCCCACGTGGCTCACGGTGTCTGCCCAGGCTTCAACCTTCCCTGGAACAGCTCCAGGTGCCATCCCAAACACAGAAGAGGGTGTACCCTGTGGATGGTGTTGGTGCTCCAGGCTCTGAGCTGCCCTGCATTCCTCAGGGTGGGAGCCTGCCTGGCCAGGGCACACCCCGTGTGATAACCCACCTGAAACCCCTCAAGTGTAGGGACCAAAATAAGGGAAAAATGACCTGCAGTGAAGGACCCACTCAGGCTCCACGGGGATGCTCCAAGAGAGCCCTGCCAGGGTCCCCATCACCGCCAGCTCTGCCCTTGCAGGTCAGCTAGATGGGCTGAGCCCTCCAAGGCCCCCAGGGGCAGAGTGGAGGTGCCTTCAGCCCGTGATGGAGCTGCAGGTTGCACTTTGCTCAGGTTTGAGCTCAGAGCTCTGTGTGGCAGGATGGTGGCAGTGGAGCAGGTTCTTGTTCCCTGAGCCCTGGTGCAGTGCTGGTAGGGTTTGGTCCACAAACCTACTGTGCAGAGCCAAAGAGATGCTCTTCTGTGGGCCTCCCACCCCCAGGACATCCAAACCTCTGGAGGTGTAAGCCAGCAAAATCAGTCACCTCAGCCTGTGTGGCCACTGCTGCTTTCTGCTGCTGCCTGGGAGCTGCAATAAGGGTCACAGCCTGTCTCTCTGCCTTGCTTAAGTAGGTGGTGGATGCTCCTGGTGCCACAGCTGCCTCTGCAGATTTCCAGGAATCCCTGTAGGCTCAGCACAGTTTCTTCCACCATTACCCTCCCTGCATGGTGACAGCTCCAGTGAATGATCCTTCTAAAGGCTTTTAGGACTTGGCAGGGGTGAAGACCTTCATAAAACCTCCAAACCCTCCCCAGTGAAATGTGCTGTGATCAGGATCTCAGGTACTCTGGTTCCTGATAGTCCAGATAGTCCAGAACATGATCCAAAGGCACCTACAAGGTACAGGATCAAATGCCAGCTGTTTCTAGGAACGTGCTGGAAGCACAAGACCTGAAGGCTACGCAGACAATTGCGTTTCCTCCTTAAGCCTTATCTTTTTCCACACCCTAGAAAAACCTTAGAGCCTATTCATTCATTAAAACAGAAGGGAGCTTGCCTCTGATCTGCTCTGGGTGACTCACAGGCTGTCAGAGCTGCCACGGAGGCGTGACCAGAGTTGTGGGTATGTTGTCCCAGCTTTCCTCTGCTCTTTTCAGCTTGGGTGCCCCAGCAGTGTTCTCGTGGCAGGAGTGGATTTCCACACTGGCCATGCTGAATGCTGGTGGTCCTGGGGCCAGAATTCCTTGGGACTGAAGATGTGCATGCTCCCCTTGGTGCTGATGGGCTGAGTGGGCAGCCCCCCCACGGCCACTCGTGTGACACAGCCAGGCTGGGATCACTCAGAGCCACGTGTGGGCTCCTCTTAGTCACTGTTTGCAAGGATTTGAGCGATGGCCAGGACTGATAGAAACGTCTGCAGGGCCCTGAAGATTCATAACTGTGGGCACAGAAGAGACTCCTGCTGAAAATCCTTACCCTTAAATCCCTAAATCCAGGGGTCAGGCCTTGCTTGGCAGCTGTTTGCTGAGGCACCCAGGGCTGGGATGCCAGTGCTCCCTCTCTGGCTGCTGGGAATCCAGCTGGAAGGTTGGACAAGCCACACTGGCAGATGTTGCATGCAGTGGGTGTGAAATTCAGTTTAACTGAGCTGATCTTCAAACAGAAAAAGAAACAGGGGTGACATTTGCAGCAAAGGTCACACTTGGTAAATAATGTCCCTCAGCTCAGTGCCCTGAGTTTACCTGGGGTTTGTTTTGTTCTTCTCTTGCTTGGTGCTTCCTCTGCCTCTTTTTTCTGTTTGGTTTTTTATTGTCTCTTCCATGGAGTAACTGCACACCATTAATTTTCCAGGGAGATAACTGTGAGATTTCACATTAAGTTTGTTTCTGATATCTCTGAGCTGCCAACTAAAGCTCTGTGAAGCTGGTGCTCAGTTTGAGGGGGGGTCTTGAGCGGGTACAACTCAGGTGCAATGCATTCCTTAATATAAAAAAGAAAGGAGCATCACTTTGGGGTACTGATGGATGGCACTACCTCTAACATGCAGTGCATGGCTGGCTGGGGCTGGGGCATCACCTGCAGCCAGAGAAGAGCTGAAAGAGTGCCCAGAGAGGGAAAAGAAATACAAATGCATTTCTTGCACTCCTGCTGGGAGCCTGTGTGGGTTAGGCCAGGTTTTAGAAGCGAGTTTAGAATTTCAGCGTTGATTTTAAAGGACATTCCAGCCACCCCTGTTACAGCCATCCTGTCCCATGCTGATGCAGGGGAGTGTGGGCCTCTCTTTCCCGGGAGCCAGCTCGAAAGCCAAGTTTAAACACGCAGCCCACTGTTTATTCCCGTGAATCACAAGTGCTTAGAACCTGATCCTGCGAGCTCCAGAACATCTCCTGGGAGATCTCCAGAGCTCTCCCTGATAATGCAATTATCCCTTTCCAGTTGGAAGACTAAGGCAGCAGCTCTGTTTGCCTGGAGAATTGCAGGAGAGGGCTCAGTGGTTTTGGGTTCTGCTGATGAAAAGCCATGAGGGTCGAGCTCAGCCCGTGAATTGCCCAACGTGTGGACAAACAAGCGGGTACACGAACAACAGATGCAGTGAAACACACACAGCCACGGGCTGGCCCTGCTTGTTTGCTCTCTGCTATGTCACAGGTAAATTTGAGGAGCTGACTTCAAGACCCATCACCGTTTTCAGCAGCAGAGCCCACCCACGTGGGAGATGGTCTCAGCCACAGCATTATGATTTCTCCCACCACGTTGTCCATGTCCAGCCTGGTGGGAAGCCCAGGAGTGCCATTGGCAGGACACTCAGGGGTTTCTGTGAGGTCTGAGTACAGCCCTGGTTTACTGTAAATCATCACCTTTCTTTTTTTATTCAGACAGAGCAGATCTGGGTGCTAATCCTTGGGCAAGACCTGATAAACCCAGCATAAACCATAAACCCAACTTCCATCCCTGGGACTGTCCAAGGCCAGGTTGGGGTGGGGCTTGGAGCAACCTGGGCTAGTGGAAGGTGTCCCTGCCCATGGCAGGGGGTTGGAACTGGATGAGCTTTGAGGCCCCTTCCCACCCAAACCATTCCAGGATTCACAGATTCTGAGTGCACGCCCATATTTGGGGGTTCATCTCTTTCTTTTACTGCACCTCCTGTTTGCTGCTTGGCAACTGGAATAATATTATTTCACACACACACACACATGTTATATGAGGTATTACCTGCAGTTAGAATGTATTTATCATTTTCATTTAGCAGATCCAAGCCCTGCCATTTTGAACACTGCTCTCGTTGCAGCTGCCAAAAAGGAGGCAGCTCACAGCATTAAGGGAATGAGTCACATTCTTACACACTCGACAGGATTAGACATTTCACTCCTTAATGCTTAAATGGAAGGTCATTAAAACAACCTTGTGGTTTGGGGAGGATAGCAGTTCCATAATTTGCTTATTTTGGTGGCAAGTGAAAAGCTTGGTTGAAATCTAAATGGGTTCAGACTGTGGTGGCAGAGCAGAGCAGCACAGCACGGGCTCTGCTTCCTAGCAGAGGGTTCAACCAGTCTTTGCTGCCTCTATTCCCTCTTCCTTGTGTCCATCCACACCTCTGAAAAGTGGGAACTTCACTGACACTGTGGTTTAGAGCAGAGTCCTGAGTAAGATCTCCCAGTTCCCTGAGCTGAGCCTGGGGAAGGGCTCAGGGGAGGCTGGAGCAGCGGTGCAGGGGCTGGCTGAGCCAGGGGCTGAAGGACAGTGTGAAGGGAAGTGTGTGCTGAGAGCAGCAGCCACTTCAGGCTGGGTTCTCCCAGGGCACAAAACACTACCAGCAGGTTGAGGAAAAGCACCGTGGAAATCATTTCCACCCCCTGTATCTGAGACCTGTGGGGCTGTGTGTCCATCACAGACCCAACTGCTGCTCCAGCTGGATGGAGCTGTGAGCAATTCCCCAAACCAAAACCTCCTGCCTCCTCATGGAGCGGCTGAAGCCGAGGGATGGGTGATGAAACGCCTTTCTCTTTAATCTGCCCGGATTAGGAATGTTCCATTGCTCGCTGGGAAGAACCAGCAGCGGGATAAGTGATGTTAACAGCAGCTAATCTGATGGTGCCAAAGCAAGTTCCTGCAGAGCAGGCACCTGAAGCTAGTGGGGGGGGGAAGAGGCAAAGCCTCACTCCATGGGGAGCAAGGGGAATGTGTTCCCAGTCCGTAGGTGAAGCACAGGAACAGTGTGTTCTGAAGGCCAGGGGCAAGTACAGATGATCCTGGTGGAGGCACCAGCCCTCATCTGTGGGCAAACACTGATTTCACTTAACAGGGAGGAAAATGGAGGTAACCTGTGTCAGTGTTGCTTGGGGGAGTTAATGCCAAGGAGAGGCAGCTGTTGAATCAAAATGAAGCTGCCAGGCCTTCCTGGTGATGGAGGTGATGGAGCAAGTGAAACCTGTAGTTATTCGGGGATTTTGAGTGAAAGATGTTTTAAGAATTCCTGAGCTTTAGGCTCAGGTGTGTTTTGGGAGGTGGGGAGGTGGCAGGTGCTGGTTTGTGGTTTGTTGCAAGTTGATCTCTTGGCTTGCACAGTTTCCTGTTTCACCAAGATGCCTGTTAGTTTTATAAGTTTTAAAAAGGGAAAGGATGAAACCTCTCTGTTCCTTGGGAGATCCATACCAGAATGGCACATGTACTCAGTGTTTCAGCCTGCTCTGTTGGTCTCTGTGCCATTTTTGCATGCATCTCCTTCCAAAATTGGTGCTAAAATCTGGTTTTGGCTCCTCTAACACAGATCCAGAGCAACTCCATTGGCCTCAAGTATCACTTGGAGCAAGATCTCACCCCTGGTTTTCTTCCTGTTCTGTTTCCATGGGACCTCTGGTCCCATCTGTAGGTTGGATGTTGGACTTGCCTCCATATAGTCTAAATATCATCTCACCCACTAGCCTCTCCCTGTGATCCCTGAGTGTTTCATGCTGCTGGACACCCTTGGTCTTGATCAGCCTGAGAGTCTGATCCTGTGCCTGGAGCAAGATTGAACAGTGAACATGCACCCCAGGCTACAGTTGTGCTCTCCTCCCCACTGGCTGCTTGAATTGGGCCTTGCACTCCCAAATAACTGAGCTGCTTTTCTTCTTAAACCCTAAAGCTCATGTTGTGCAGAACCTGGTGGGGCCAGCACAGGAGACATTGATACCAAAGCACTGTCTCAACCTCCTGCCCAGACCCCAGCTCCCAGCCCTGAGCCTCAAGCACAGGGCCACCCCTTTCCCCTTTGATATGAGCATCTCTAGACCCAAAACAAGCCACCAAACTAAGCATCCAACCTGGAGAAAGCATCTGCTGTGCCTTCAGACCTCCTCCAGCCCAACCCCAGCAGGGCTCTTGTGTCCATGGCTCCCTGTGTCACTGCTGAGGTGGTGACATTCCAGCTCTGGGAAGGTTCACAGGGATGAAAAGGCTCTGAGCAATTGTAGATTTTATTTTGTTTCCCCTCAAAGGCCGCCGTTTGTCTTGGGCTCTCCAAAGCAGTTCAGTTTATTAATAGTCTCGTTTCTGGAGCCGAAGTGACTCCAGAGAGGGGAGTTTTATTCCATGCAAAACAAAACAGGAAGAGCAAACAATGTCCAGCTCCTGTGTGCTGGAGGGGTGCTCAGAAAGCAGCATTGTTCCACCTTCTCCTGTGAAGCAGAGGAGACCCCAGACACAGCAGCCCTGGCAGGAGCAGGGTGAGGAGATCCAGCCCAGGGACACAGAGAATGTTCAGGGATAAAATGGGACTGACTTTTAAAAGTGAGTCTGTCCTGGCCAGTGATTCCCATCATTGCTGTCAGGGTGTTTGCTGGGCACTGAGACTCATTCCCTGGGGAGCAGAGCCATTTAGGTTGGAAAATACCTTTAAGATCATGGAATCTCAGAATGGTTTGGGTTGGATTAAAGCTCATCTCGTTCCACCCCCCTGCCATAGGCAGGGACACCTCCCACTGTCCCAGGTTGCTCCAACCTGGCCTTGGACACTTCCAGGGATCCAGGGGCAGCCACAGCTTCTCTGGGCAACCTGTGCCAGGACCTGCCCACCCTCCTAGCCAACAATTCCTTCCCAACATCCAGTCTAAAGTCCAATCACCGAGTCCAACCATTTTAACCCAGTTGTTTCTTTTTGCAACTGATGTTGTGGGGTTTTTTTGTTTATGCCTTCCAAGACTCCTTCCCATCCTGGCTAATAAAGGATGGAATCAGGATTGCTGCAGCTCTCCATCAGAAGCAACCTGGTGTGTGAAACACAGCAGGCAGTTGTTCATCAGGAAAATAAAGCAAGGAGCTTTTCCCATGGCATGAAAAACCCAACATCATCCAGCTCCTGCCTTTCGCCTCCTCTGACTGAATATCACAGATTCTCCACGTGCCTCGTTCTGCTGGGATTCTGCAGCAGTTGGAGGAGCATTGCTGGCTGTTTTCACTGCCCTATTTCAATGTGCCCCTGTGACAGACAGTGACGTGCCTTCCATCAGGTTTAGCTCCTGGATTTATTTTCCTGAAAAAGGAGAATAAGCTGCAAACACCCCTCAGACAGGGCCCCACTGAGGCCTGAGCTGAGTTTGGGGAATTCCAGGATTACAAAACATCTTGGATTTTAGTGACAGAGCAAGGTACCCACTTAATGACACCTTCAACTTCCAGCAGCTCCAGAAAGGAAGGCCTGTAACAACATCAAATCTGGGATAAAAATGGGTTATTGGCAGTTGCAAATTTGCCTTCTAGTTCTGAATAAAACCAAAGATTTACAGTTTTTCTGGGAAATGAGGACTCTGACAAAAAAATGTTGCTTTGGTTGGATGCATGGCTGGGTTTGCTCTCAAAACTTTGTAGCATTTTAAAACCAGAATGAACTGTCAGTTGGAAATGGAGATGGTTTCAACTCGAAGAGTCCAGACTCTTCATCCTGAAGCGCTTTGAATTTCTTCTGATGGAAATTCCACATCCAGATTGTGAGGCAGTGACCGGCCTTGGGCTGGGGCACGTCCAAGACAGCCAATTTTGAGTCTTTAACTTAAAATCACTCGTGTGGGCAGAGGAGCTCATGAGCCATCGGCGAGGATGTCTGAGGGAGGGCGAGCTGGGCAC
This sequence comes from Myiozetetes cayanensis, assembly GCF_022539395.1. Classification (NCBI taxonomy): domain Eukaryota; kingdom Metazoa; phylum Chordata; class Aves; order Passeriformes; family Tyrannidae; genus Myiozetetes; species Myiozetetes cayanensis. Next base: position 18,972,302 of record NW_026087048.1, read on the forward strand.
CAGGTAGGCTGGAGGCAAATTAACTCCCTTTGAACAGCACAGAATTCCTCCTTGTTAGTCACTACTTACACAGTTGCACTCAGATTCTTTCTTAAGCATTCACATGTTTTATGAAGTCAGGAAAGACTTTTTAAGATGCAAAAAAAGCCCTGATGGTTTTAATGAGTGTAACAATAAACAGGCAGAGACTAAAGCGTGCGCAGTCCTGGGGTCAAACCCACACTGAATTTCCACTGGCCTCAGCTCAGAGGAGCTTCAAGCCCGTGCCTTCACTTCCAGATCACGCTGGGCTGGTGAAAACAGAGTTTTTAGTTCTGCTTCACACAGAAATGGAGAGTTTTGGAGTGCTGGGGGTGGCTCGGAGCTCGTCGTGTGCTGGGCGCTGCTTTGGTTCAGTGTCTGCAGAGGAACCCTTTGGTTTGGTGGTTCCTGCTGGCATCCAGCACAGAGCTTTCTTCACGTGCCTTTACATTTAACTGAGGCAGCTTAATTGTTACTCAGTGAAAGCCCAAATCTGCAGCAGAGGCATCGCTCCACTCCAGGGATTAAAGAGCTGGCAGGGAGAGACCCTTATGCAAGGGCAAGGAAGATCATTCAGAAATATTCATTAAAAAACAAGGCAAATCTTGAAGTATTTATTAAAAACAAAGTTTGACTGTTAATTCCCCCTCACACATCACCCGTGAAAGAGATTCTAGAGATGAGGAAATGAAACCACAAAGGCAGTAAGTGATCTGCCCGAGGCCTCAGCCGTAAATCAGGCTCTGAACTGGAGAGCAGCTCCTCCTGCTCCCTCAGTTGCCTGGCCCCAGAAAGAGGTGCCACCTGGGAGTGATGCTCATCAAGGCTCTGTTCTGCAGAGAGATGAAGCCTGCAGCTACCCAAGGAGCACAAGGGAGTGGCTGTGATCTCGTTATTTCTCCCAGTTCTTATCATGCCTTGAGGAGACAACTGGCCTTGTCCAGCTCGGGAGTGCTCTCCTGGCCTTGTCAATGGAAACACACCTGATCTTCAGTCTTTTGTGTAATCAGGGGGGAAAATGATTGCTCTTGGCAGTTTTGTGTTGAGAAAGAGCGTGTAAGTCTCTTTTTGGAGCCTTCCTGATTTTGCCCAGCTGTTGGGTGAACTTTAATTCGGGTGGTTCGAGCCCTACCTGTGCAACCCACAAGGCCACCAAGGACCGGGAGCGCCGTTCCCTCTCCTGGAGGCAAATCCATGGCTCTCCCTTCCCTTGTGCAAGCTGGCTGGGCTTTGACCCCAGCACCCCTGAGCAGCTGGGCTCCCCAGAACCTCCCGGGCTCCCCAGAGCCGGGGCTGGGTGTCCGTCCCCGCTCCGTGCCGTGTCACACCGCGCGGCAGAGCCTGCGGGGCCTCGGCCAGATCCGCTTCCTCCCGTGGGACTCTGCAGATAACTCGCTTGTGTATTAAAAGTTGTTTACCCCGTGCTCGGAGCAGGATGCTTTCCTTATCTGCAGGCTGAGCAAATTCCCCCCAGTGCCTCCTCACGTCATTCCTGGCCCGCTCCTGGCTCCGGGCTGGGCGCTGGTGGCTCTGCGTTATCTCCGGGCTGCAGCACACACAGACCCTGCCCGGAGCAGCCCCCGGGCTCGGCAGCACCGACACCAACAGCTTCAAAGGCTCAAAATTGCCCCTGTAATTTGAATCTTTAACGACACGTGGAAAAATCTACAGGAGCTGGCCTGTGTCGTGTCTCCGGACGGGATTCGTAAATACCACGCTGAGGAATTTGGATACTTTTGTGTGTGTGTGTGCTGTGATGGATGTTTGCATCCTAAAAAAATGCATTTTCTGCTTTTCTCTATCTCTGCAGAGCAGTTCAGATCCACTGTGCAGCTCCTTTTCCTGACCCTTCCTCACCTCCAGCCCCTGTCCCACCTCACCAGTTGTACCCACACCAAGGGCAAAGTTTAGCCCCTGTCCCTAATTCCCAAGCCAGCGGGATCTGGTGGCTCCTCCTGGGCCACCACTGTGGTCAAAACCCCCATTCCCATGTGCCTGGGATGTAAAAGCCACAGATGCAGAAAGTCCAGATAGAAAAAAAGCTCGATGGAATGTATTTATCTGAAAACAATAGTGTGTCTGGATGGAAAAATCAGCCTTTTACACCAATCATGTGGTTGTTATTAATGTTTTCCAAAACACCCAGAGGTACCTTGTGTGTTAAGTAAGAGTGGCCTGGAGTGTTCTGCTTAAAAAGTGCATTTCTGCCCCTAAAGCTGCTCTGGTGTTTCAGTCCTGCCCCGATGCCCAGAAGGGACCAGAGGAATTTCCCGTCCCCCCCAATCTGCAGCCACGGGGCTCATTTTCAGCCCAAGATGCTGCAGCAAATATTTCTGTGTGCATTTCAACACTTCTTTTCCAGTCCCTTCCTTGAAGCAGTCCTGGGAGTGTGGATGGAGCCTGAGCTGTGGCCCTGGCAGCCCTGCTTGGTTTCTGCTGCCATGTGGGCCCATTCCCGTTCCCGGTGCCGGTGTGCCGGATGGAATCCTGTGCCATGCGCTCTGGGATGACCCTGCCTGAGCAGGGAGGTTGCACCAGATGACCCCACCCGTGGTCCCTTCCAGGCTGATCCATTCTGGGATTCTGAGCTCTGGGGGTGATGTTGAGGGACACCGGTGGGGACGATGCTCGCAGGTTACACTGGGCGGTACCGTGGGCTCCAGCTGGCTTTTACAACCTGTCCTTTGACCAGCACAGAGCTGCCACAAGGAGGGATTGTTTGAAGCTGCTCCAGCCGAACTGGAGGGTTCATTTCCTCGGCCGTGGCGCTGCGGCAGCCCCAGAAACCCAAGATCCACTGATAGCCATGGAGCGAGGATTTCCATTTTTGGTGCGGGCTCAGACTTAAAATAGACAGTCTTGAGCGAGGAAGAAACTCTGTTGACAGAACATAGGGAACATTCCTCCAGTGTACTTTTGCAAAGGACTATCTCTGTCTTTAATCTCCACGGCGTTTCCTGCAGGTCTCCCGGGCCCAGCTTCCCTCTCATTGTTAGTGGCGCTTTTGGAAATGACCTCAGGCAGTTTGCAGTGACTGGCGACCCACGGTCAGAATGACTAACCCAGTCTGTCTCCATCCCTTGGACATGTCCCATTGACTAAATAAATGACAGGCACTGACATGTGAATAGAAACAAAAACAGCCTGACAAGTGAAATCTTAACTCTTTGGAGTAAAAGAGACGTCTGGACGCGGGTTCATCCTGCCCGTGGAGCGAAGGGAATCGCTCCAGAAAGTCCTGACCATGGTAAAAGTGCAGCCAGCCTCCCCTGAGCCGCTCACAGGACACATGCAGATCGGGCAGACAAACACCTCTAATATTATTTTTAATTGTTTAAAATTGTTTTCTGCAGCTTTTTATCTCGGCACGTCTTTAATTAAAAAGTGCAGTTCGGTGTTTATGTGGCCGTTTGGGTGTCTGGGTTCAGCATGAATAATTCCACCGAACCTTACAGAGCAAGGGGCAGTGATGAGAGAGGCTGTCACAGGATCCCAGCCCTGTGTTGTGCCCACAACTCACCACAGGTGAGCCCATAGGTGCTTCCTGCCATTCCTATTCCCACCTTTTGTGCTGGAATGGTGATCCTGGTTCTCCAAAGCCTGTAAGGACCCCACTGCAATCAGCTTTAGGGAGGATGGCATGGGGGATCTAAGTTATAGGGGGGATGTGATTTGTAAGAGGGATGCATGGATTTATAGATTTATGGATTTATGCCCTTCCTAACTGAGTGCTGTCAGAATTTAAATTCCTCATCTTGCCAAGCTCCCTCCACTCCCCACCCCAGCTAAGACACACCAGAGTTTGGGAACATGCCCTGCCATCCCAGCAGGATCTATTTTTTAGGGCCCAGACCAACTGCCTTTGAAATCTAACAATAGTATTACCAATAAGAATAGAATTAGTGGTAATAAGCTACATTTGTGGATTTTTTTTTCCTCTTGGTTGGAAAAGTAGGAAAGTATTCTCTTTAATATCATCAGAATAGATTTTAAATGCTGTAATTACAATAATTAATAATGCTGCTTAGCAATTATTAGCACTGGGTGCATTGTTAGGATGTCTGGGTTAGCTAAGGTTTAATAAGGAGCTTCATATAAATCCAAAAAGAAGAAAATAATGATACAGGGAGTGGTTGTGGGGCTGTGGTCTGATGGCCTCCTGCTTTAATGTAAGTAACAAATAATTCCCTCTGGCTCTCAGCATTTGTGGATAAGGCCATAAAAAAGGAGGGGGGGAAAAAAAAGGAAAAGAGGAGGAGGAAACCTCAGCTCATAAAAATGCCACCCTGGCTTTCCGAGCAGGAGGAGCGTTTGTTGTTTGGCTGATGACGATGGAATGACCCGTGTGGGGATGGATGGCTCGTGTCACCCTGTGGTCCTGCCCATGGAACACGTGTGTGGAGGGCACAGGGATGGTCCTCACTGAGATCTGGGTCCTTGTCACACACCTCATGTCACCAGGAGGGGATGTGGGCACAGCCCTCAGCTCAGGTGGCTTTGGCACGTGTTGGAAGGTCCTAACCTGGCTTTGGGGATTGTTGTTTTTAATGCAGCACAATTTATTGTCCTTCCTTCCAAAGGACTCCTGTCCTCAGCTGTGTTGACCAGCTGCTGTCCCACCACAGGGCTGGGTGAAGCTCAACAAAGAGAGAGATGGTCCAGTGAAAAATGGGACAAGAATTACTGGGACTTGATTCCTGCAGATCCAACACCCAATCCCTCACTCAGCCAAACTCTTCTACACTTTATTCTCTCTCTCATAACATGTTTGATCTCAGTTCACCACATCTGCTCATTGAGCATCAATCATTTACCAGTGAATAAAAAGAGGCTGAGAACTAAAACCCACTCACCTTATATAAAATTTGTTTCCTATCAGGTACCATCTCCAAGTTTCTGCTCCTGTCAGCGCTCCATCCTCTCCATCTCATCCCACATTATTCCAGGACAGCCTGATGGGCCATGGGAAGCTGTTTCCAGACAGCAGGTCAATTTTCCATCCCTGTGCCAGGTTGGTTCTAGCAGGGGCTGGGTTTGGGAAGGGTGGGCAAGGGCCAGGGTGATGGATCAGGCTGGATGGCGAGGGATAGTCCCAGGTCATCACCCACCTAATTAGGTAAAAAATGGTCAGTTTTTGGCTGGGAACTGTCCATGGAAAGTGAAAGGTGCTGCAGCAATTACACCCTCCAAGGGCTTGGCTCACCAAAGTACCAGTGGAAGGGTTCAGTGTCATAAATGCGTGTCCAACCACAGAAAACCCCAGTCGTGGTGCCCAAGGGATGGAAAGGGCTCTGCAGAGAGGACCTGCACCCCCAGAGCTGCCTGGCATGCTCATGTGAGGCCATGCTGGTGGCCAGGATGGCTCCCAGTAGGAAGAGGTGCTGTTGGCACCCCCAGAGCCTCAGGGAAGGAGCTGCTGCTTCTGATTCTCTCCTGACAGCCTGGGATGTCAGAGCCAGCAGATTCCTGGACAGAGACGGCTTCTCTGCACAGTTGGAGGCACAGAAGGACCAACCCCTCAGGGTGCCTGCTCAGAAAGGGGTTTTCTCATTCCATGGTGTGGCAATGGGATGGAGAAGATTCCCTGGAGACCCAGCTGGCTTCCAACACCATCTCCATTCCCAGCAAAGCCTGTGCTGGGTGTCTAAGCAACAACTGTGCTACTGCTGGGCCAAACTGTGTCCTGCTGTGTCCTGGTGTCTATTTAAGGGTGATTTGCTCCCAGTAACACCCAGCAGTGCCAATGACTTCGGGGTCAGCTCCTTTCCTCCCTAATCCTGCTTTCTATTTTCACATCCTGCTGCCAGCAGAGACACTCGGAACACACTTTCAACACAGAAGGAGATGCACTTTTGGTTCTTTAGCAACGAGTGCCTCTGACTGCCTTTGGTCCAGGCTCAAAACACAGAAGACAATATTCTCTTTCTCCCACAATGATTTTCATGTCCCCATTCTGAGGTTGCAAGAATTTTCGGGGAGGCATTGGCGCAGTGCGTGCCGATCCCGCAGTCGCGTCCCGGGACCAGCTTTTGAAGCCTGTCTTTTTTAATCTTCCCTTGCTGGGTTCAGCCTCTCCAGCCAGTGACTCACTCACTATTTCTATTCTCTTCCCACTTCTGTTCCTGCTTCTCTAAAGTTCTGGTCAGTGGCAGCAGCTTTTGCTAATGTCTTGTGGCTGCTTCTCCCCGAGTTATTATTGGAGATGCCTACGAAATAACAGTGCTGCTCTGTCAGACGCTGCTGCAGCACTGCAGAAAATATTTACCAAAGCTGTGGTGAGCAGCTCTTTGCTGGAGTGACTGGCGTCTGCTCTGGGGCGGCCCAGACGCCACTCAGTCACTCCAGCAAAGAGCTGCTGCAACACAGCAAATTGCCCAGGGCAGCAGATCTCGGGAAGGGAGAAAAGCCAGCAGCCCAGTCTGTCTGTCTTTGTGTTTTCTGAGGGAGAAAAATTATCTTTTTACAAGCCTGCCCTAGTTGGCTCTGACCAGCTCTTCCCAGAAAATACCATCAGAAATAGGAGAGCAAACTATTGCACAAATGGACAGGTTGCCATTTAGGTCTGACCTTTCTCAGGTCTGCTTTGATGTCAACCTTCCTTCTCCTCCAGCCCCACCGTGTTTTTAGCTCCTTCTTGTAGCAGAACACCGCTGGACACAACAAACCTCAATTAAAATCCATTTTGGACCTGTACATATATATATATTTACATGTGCTCCCTTTGCTCTCTGGACTAGCTCCAAATAGAATAATCCTTTTTTTAATCCTCCCCCCACCCGGGGAACTTCCAGTTTTGTGTTTGCAAATTGTTTGGGTAAACATGGAGAGGGGGAGATTTATTTTTTTTAAGGACACCGGGCTTGGCACATTCCACGGTTTGTTGCTGGATCAGCGTGGTGGCAGCACACAGAGCTGGGCTGTTTTTCTTACTCAAATAGTCCCTTTCCAGTTCAAAAATGACAATTCACCAAAACCAAGCCAGCAGAAAAGTAAAGGGCAGTTTCAGAACTGGGTGTTATCTGCCTGGAAAAGGCTCCAGAAAGGCAGACTGTCTCCACAGGCTGCTGAATAAATGATAAAAGGACAAACTCCTGCGTGTTTGTGAGGGGTGGTGTGATTTTTCAGATGGCTCCTCTGGTTGTAATTCCCTTCCTTTGGAGCAGAGCAGCTGGTTTATGTGATATTTGTGTGATACTGCTCAGCTCCTCCAGCCAGAGCAGGACAGGAGGGGTTCTGTGGCTGCTGGTCCCCCTGCAGCTGGGGAAGGAAGGGATGAGGCTGAGGTAGATGTAGAGTTTCTGTGGGTCTGGAAATCCCCAAAGTGCTGTCTTGCAGGGGAGTGGCTGCATTCAGCATGTCCATCTCCCTCCTGCAGCACCCTCAGGGGCTGCACCGTCCTTGGAGTGGCTGGATGGGACTTTCCTTCCCCATCCCCTTCTCCATCTTTCAGAATCATAGGATGGTTTGGGTTGGAAGGGACCTTAAAGAGCATCTTTAATGCCATGGGCAGGGACACCTCCCACTAGCCCAGGCTGCTCAGAGCAGCATCCAGCCTGGCCTTGAACACTTCCAGGGATGGAGCAGCCACAGCTCTGGGCAACCTGTGCCAGGGCTGCCCAGCCTCCCAGCCAAGAACTGTGTTCTGATACCCCACCTAACCCACATCTCTGTCAGTCTGAAGCCATTCCCCCTTATCCTGTCACTCCAGGCTCTTATCCCAGTTCCCTCTCCATCTTCCTTGTGGGCTCCTTCCCACTGGAAGGATCTTGCTCCGGTGCCTCCCCGTGCGAGTCCTGGGAGCCGATCCCGGTGCTCCCACCTTTGGGATCCATTGGAGGCTCACAGCTCACCACAAGGTGGGAAATCCTTCTGGGCAAAGCACTGGATTGAGGCTCAGGAATCAATGCCTTCATCCTCTGCACTCACATGCCTCGTTTTATCAGATCATCCATTCCAAAGGACACAGAAAATCCCTGTCAGTGGCATCGGGGAAAACATGGAAGGTCTGATGGCAGCCCTGTGTCCGTGGAAAGCCCACACAGGCTGCCAACCACCTTCCTCATATCTCCAGGGAAGGACTCCACACGTCATGGAGCTCTTCATCCTTTCATCCAGAGCTGACTCTGGGTTTTCTGAGAGTGTCTGAGGCTGCTCAGGGAGAATTGGCCTTCCTGGATGGGATTTTCAGCACCGTTGGGAATGACAGGAGAAGATGCTCCACCTGCTCCATGTTTCACTGTGTGACTGACACAGTCACCCTCTGACTGACCAAGAGCCAAGGTGTCCCTTTGGCTTCTTCTCCCATGGGAAAAATTAATCTTCTATTAAGGGGAGAAAACCACTTTTCTCTGCTGTGGAGGCTGGCAAAGGGTTTGGATGAGGGCAGCCTTCCTGTCCTAGGAAACCTGAGACACCAGTGCTTTCCTTGGATTGCAGCAGGGCTTTTCTGGGATGCCTTGAGTTTGTTTTCCTAAAAATGAAAGCAGCAGCACAGGGGATAATCCTGTACTCGTGGCACTGCCTGGCTTGTGGTTTTCAATCCCTGTTTGTCCTGCCCCAAACCAGGGAGCTGAACCCAATATCTCAGATCAGGGCTCTCCTGTCCAGCTTTAAAGTTGGACTCTTTCTCCCTGAATAACTGATTAATTATTTGTACAAATTGGCCCAGCTCCACCTAGAAGGGATTTAAAGAAGTCCATGTCCTTGCTCCAGGCAAGGGGCCTGTCCTGGGATGGGGACCACCATGGGTAGATGCCATCACCGCCCATGAGGACCAGTTGGGAGGTGATTTTCCCCCTGTGGGTTTGACTAGAAATCCAGGCTTGCTCCCAAGAAAACTTTTCCAAGCAGCATCTCGTGGAAACCTGATAGTTTGGTACCAAAAAAAAAAAAAAAAAAAAAGAAACAAACCAAACCAAAACCAACAACCAAACCAGTTTTGGTTTTGCCAAACTGACATTTTCTGACCCAAGGAAACATTTGCCACAAAAACTTCCCAACCCCTCTGCTGGGAACGTGCTCTTTGCCATCAGTCCCCAAGGCTGGAGCGCCGGGGTGTTGAAATGTTACTACAGCCCTGGAAACTGTGAGTCAGCTTGTCCCCACCCACAGCAGATACTCGTGGGAAGGGCCTTGAAAAGCCTGGAAACTCAGCAGCTCCTGCCTTGTGGAGTTCCCATTAACCCATTAACATTAATTCCTGGTGAAATGTGGCATTTGGCGAATTTCTGTTGGATTTTGTCTCTTTTTTTTTCCTCCTTCCTGGTTCTGATCAGTTTTGGAGGATACTTCATTTCAGCTCATCCCTGAGCAATTTGGCTGCTGGGGCCTCAATTCACCCCCGAGGTCCTTGGGCAGCAGATGCAGCACCTGCCGTGGTGCCACCGGATCTGGTGGGATTTGGATGGGATCACTGCATGGAGAAACCTTGATCCCACCTGGAGGAAAAGTGCCAGGGCAAAAGTAATCACTGGGCTGGGATTTGAATGCACCAAAATGGGCATCTCCTGGCGAGGCAAGAGGTGTCCCAGGTTCTCTGGGAGGAGATTGTGCAGCTCTGCTCCCGCTGGGAATGCGGGCAGAACCACGGGGGTGCTCCCAGCCCTGCCAGCAGCTGCCCATGCCACGGTGGCCGTGGTGCTGTCACAGGTCAGGGATGCCCCAAGCAGGTCTGGGAGTGGGTGTGATGCTGCACCTCTGCTCTGGAGCCAGGCTGGGAGAGCTGGGGGTTTCACCTGGAGAAGGAAAGGATCCAGGGAGACCTGAGAGCCCCTTCCAGGACCTAAAGGGGCTCCAGGAGAGCTGGAGAGGGACTGGAGACAAGGCATGGAGGGACAGGACACAGGGAATGGCAGAATTAGATGGGATATTGGGAAGGAATTGTTCCCTGGGAGGGTGGGCAGGCCCTGGCACAGGTTGGGCAGAGAAGCTGTGGCTGCCCCTGGATCCCTGGAAGTGTCCAAGGCCAGGTTGGACGGGGCTTGGAGCAACCTGGGCTGGTGGAAGGTGTCCCTGCCCATGGCAGGGGGTGGGACTCTATAACTTCAAAGGTCCCTTCCCAGCCCAAACTGTTTTATGACTCCACATCCCAGGAGAGATTGCATCCCAGAGTGGCTGCATCCACTGGGATGGGCTTTGCCGTGGCTGCAGCTCACCCTGGATGGGGGCACTGCCGAGGTGCTGGGTGAGGTCCCACCCTCTGCAGGAAAGGTTTCAAGAAGCCAGGGAGGTCTGAGAATGTGGGGTCCAGCAGCTGGGAAATTCTCTGTGGAGGAAAATGCTTCAAACATTTTTTTATTATTATTTTTTTTTTTTAAACGGTGGATTTATCGAAACACCCTGTTCTGATTTTCACTTTTTTCCATTTTGAAGAGGGTCTAAGGTCCCATCACAGCCTGTTACTGCTCAGAGTGTTACAGTTGCAAGAGTAAAAAGCAGGGTCGGTCTGAACTGGAAAATCGTGGCAATGTCATCAAAACAAAGGAAATGGGGACATTCTGATGTTGTCAAAACTTCTTTTTTTTTCCCCCCTGGTTCCTTTCAAAATCAGCTGCCAGCAAAGCCAGCCTGGTTTGACGAGGTGTTTCAGTTTTTGGCAGTTCTGGCACAGCGGTTTCGTGGTGGTGTCTCTGGTTGGGCTCCTGTTCCCTGGCAGTGAAATGGGGGTGCAGTTTGTGTCCCCCCAACCTCCCCCAGCCCTTGGCATTGAGCCCCATTTTCGAGGCATTAAAATAACCTATAAATCAAGCTGTTACAACGTTATTTAAGTGGCAATTATTCATTCTGTGAAAATATTACATTTCATTTATTGGCGATTTAATTTTATGTTTTAAGCCCTGCATCCTTCTTTTTGCCCAGAAATATGCAAAATACTAGAGATTAAAAAAAAAAAAGGCAGAAAATGATGGAATTGATTTTCCTTCCTGAAAACCTGGAGCATCCCCAGCCTGTGCCTACAGGTCTGGGCTCTGCTGATGGTGCTGAGGGTGCTGGTGGGGACACAATGGCAGGGCTGGTCCCTTTTCCCCCCAATCCTGGCTGCAGTTTGGCTTTGGGAAGAGGCTCCAGTGCCCTCCTGACCACCCACAGTCCTCCTGGACCCAGGATCATTTGGCTTCCTACAGTACCTGGGAGATCCATGTCAGATAAGACTGGTAGGCTTTCAAAAGCTTCTCTCCAGCTTTTCTGCCAAGACCTATAGGATGTGTTCCAGAGCATCTCCCAGGAATGTTTGTTATTATGACAGACAGGGGGGAAAAAAAAAAAAAAAAAGAGAGGGGGGTGGGGGGAAAGGCAGTGAAAGAGCACATTGCTGTTAATCACTAGAAATCCTTTAATAACCAACATTACTATAAATTATATGTGCATTGTGACAAGCACAATTGAGGGCTCTGTTTGCCTCGCCCACATTAGAGCAGGGAACAATGTGCTGTTGTTGCAGGAGCCGGGATGGATGGCACTCCTGGTGGAATGGGGACTCCATCACATACCTGTGCCCCTGGAGATGCTGGGCTGCTCCAGATCCCATGAAAGCTCCATTGTTCCTCCTGCCATAGAGCACATCCATGATTACAGAGCGTTGGGTGAGCAGTGGGACGTTGCTTGCTGAAATAATACCCTGTCCTCGGTTTAAGCAGCGCTATATTTAAGATTTATATATATTTAAATGTTGGCAATTGCGCATCGGTGGCATCTTATAATTTGGATGACAGATTTGTGAAGACAGCGTTGGGAAGAAAAGCATCAGCTGCGTTTAGGGAGGTGAATCCTGGGGTCAGGCAGGACAGGGAGATCAATGTGGATTTTAAACAAGGGTTGGAACGTCTCTGGAGCAGCCTCAGGGTGGGCAGGGATCCTGTCTGGGTCCAAGAGCCATCCCTGGAAGTGTCCAAGGCAGGTTGGATGGAGCTTGGAGCAACCTGGGCTAGTGGAAGGTCTCCCAGCCCACGGCAGGGGGTGGAATGAGATGGGCTTTAAGGTCCCTTCCAGTCTAAACCATTCTGTGATTCCATGAGATCCAGGAAATCCCACTTTCTGCTTCCATCTCTGAAGCTGATTTTTTTTTTCAGTTTTTTCATTTGTTTTTATTCCTCACCATGAAAAAAGGCATTTTTCCACCCCAGTGGGATATTGGGTGACCTCTGTCAGGGGCTCCAAACCCTGGTCCAGGTGTGAAATGTGGGCGAGTCTGAGCCCCCCCGGGACAGGATTTCCACATGAAGTGGGTCAGTGCCCAAAAATAGCATCACCTGAGTCTACTCACAGTTGTTTCCTCCTCAAGGCAGGAGCCCATTGGAGGGAGATAATGCTGGATGGACCATCAGTCCCTTGGCCAGAGCAGTTTGGAACCCAGCAGCAGAGGCAGCAGGTCCCTCACAGGTTTGACGTGATTTTTTTTACATTTTTAACCACACTTTTCCTCAGACCCCTCCCAAAAATGGCAGGGAAAAGGAGCTTTGCCCCTGGTCCTAAAAGGTCAGAGGGTGCAGAAGTGACCCCAAAGTCACAGGACCTATTTCATACTGCAATTCTGTTGGTGCAAACAGAGCATTGATTCCAAGTGGAGTATTTGGGCATCCCTAATGTTACACTGATTAAGTTTTCCATTAAAAAAAAAACAAACTGGTTTTATCCATATTTAAATTAGGTTCTTAGTTTCTATTAGGGCAGGTTTGGGGGAATGTGAGAGAAATTCAGGCAGAAGCCTTCAAGTATGGAAAAAGCCACTCAAAGACTCCTGGAGAAAACCCCTGACCCTTCAGGTTGTCCAGGGCTTGTTGGTTGAAATGATTTTATTGGTTTGGTTTTGGGGTGTTTTTTTCCTTTAACTGATGGAGAATTAATTGCCCAGGTTGATTTTTGCTCATGAGTGAAGCACTCAGGCTGGGTGGGAATCGCTGTTTTGGGTGTTTAATTTATTTTATATTGGCAGGGGCTTGCTGGGGGAAGTATTTGGGGGGTGGGTTCTTTTCAGGGGAGGGTCCCACCGTGGGAGGAGGGGGTTTAGGGGAACGCGTGTTGCACTTCAGGGTCCCACGGGGGGGGGGATTTTTAGGCGAGTCCCACCCGCGGGGTGTGTGTGTGTGTTTAGGGGAGGGTCTGTTGTACTTCAGGGTCCCACCGGGGGAGTGTTTAGGGGGGGTCCCACCAGGGGGGTGTTTAGGGGGGGTCCCACCAGGGGATGTTTAGGGGGGCTCCCACGCTCATACTGCGCTCGCCACGGGCACCTCTCGCCGCGGCAGCGTGGGGTGGGATTCCCCCCTCCGCGGGGCCGCCCTCCTGTCCCCGTTATCCCCCGTTATCCCCCGTTATCCCTCTCCCCATCCCGTCCCGTCCCGTCCCGCGGACCCCACGCGCGCCGCTCCATTCACGGGCACCGCGGGGCGGGAGGAGGGGGCGTGGCCTCCCCGGCGCCTCCACCAATGGGCGGTGGTCGTCTCCGCGCGTCACGCGGGCGCGGGCCAATGGGGGCGCGGCGGGCCTGAACTCCCGGCAGGGCGGCCGAGGCGCCGCTCGGGGGGGCGTGGCCGTGGCCGTTGGGGGGGAGTGTGGGAGATCCGCGAGCGCCGTTAACCCCCGCCGCGCCGTGACCCATTTCCCCGCGTGGCCTTCCCCCCGCGGGGGCCGCGCCGGGGAAGGCGGCCCGGGGAGCCGCGCGGGGCGGCGCCGGCGGGGCCCTTTAAGGCGGGGCGGGGTCGCCGGCGGGGCCCCGGGGCGGGGCGCGCTCGCGGGGCCGGTGGCGCGCGGGGCCGCCGCGCCGTCTAGACTGGCACATGATGGGGCGCAGCCAATGGCGGCGCCGCTCGCGAGGGGGCCCCGCGCGCGCGCCCCGGCCACACAAAAGCCGGCGAGGGGCGGGCGGGCGCGAGCGGGCGGCGGCGGCCCCGGGAGCCGCGCACGGAGCCGCCGGGGCCGCGCCCTGCGATGCGGGCGAGGGACGCGCTGACACCGCGCTGCTCTGCTGCTGCTGCTGCTGCTGCTGCTGCTGCTGCTGCTGGTTCTGATTCTTCGCGTGCCTGATTTATTTTCTTCGGGTGTTTTCTATCTACCCTCCCTGCTTTTTTTTTTTTTCTTTTTAAATTTTTTTTGCTGTTATTTTTTGCTGTTATTTTTTGCCAGGTTTTGGTTTTTTTACTAATTTTTTTTACTATTTTCCTTACCAATTTTTTTTAAATTTCTGTACCATATTTTTTACTCTTTTTAATTTTTTTTTTTTTTAGTATTTTTCCTTCCTATTTTCTTTATTTTCTATTTTCCTTCCCTTTTTTTTTTCTTCCTACTTTTTACTCCTTTTTTTAAAAATTTTTTAAAATTTTTAACTACGTATTTTTAACTATTTTCGGCTGAAGGGGGAACCCCGGCGCCGGGCGGCACCCACCACCACCCCCTCCCCTTTCCCCCGGCTCGTACGGTGGAGCGGCCGCAGGGTGTCCCCGGGCTCCCCCCGGCCGCCGCCGCTCCCCGCCCGGCGCGGCGTTGGCAGCCGATGTAGGGCAGGCGCGGCGCGCCCGAGCCCCAGCGCCGCCACGGGAGCGGCCCCGCGGCGCCGTCTATGCCCGCGCCGCCCGCCGCCCCCCCCATGGTGCGCTCCGAGAGCCGCTGGGCAGCGCCGCGGGGACTCCGGGCTGCGCCGGGGCTGCCATGAGATAGAGCCGGCGGCGGAGCGAGGAGCCCCGCGGAGGAGGGCGCGGGGCGGGGGGAAGCGGCGGAGAGCGACGCGACCCCCCGGCCGCCCGCGGGTCGTATGTTCAGGTCCAAACGCTCAGGGCTGGTGCGGCGACTTTGGAGGAGCCGCGTCATTCCGGACAGGGACGGCGGAGATGGGAGCGCCAGGAGCTCGGGCCACCACGACCTCGGAGCCGGCGGGAGCTGCAAGATCGCCGAGAGGAGCCCCTCGGTAGCGCGCTCGCTGCTGCTGCGGGAGGCGGAGGAGCGGGCCGAGGCGGCGCCGCGCGGGGACCCCATGGCGGAGCGGCGCGGGGCCCGGCTCCGCAACCCCGCCGGGGCCTCGGAGAGCGACGGCCGGACCGTGACCTGCTGCCTGTTCTCGGAGCGAGAGCCGGGCGGCCCCCAGCCGACCCCCGCCGCCGCCGCCGCCCCCTCCGGCCCCGACGGCGCGGCCGACGGCGGCTCCCCGGAGCGGCGGGGCCGGGAGGCGCGGGCGCGGCTGCTGCTGCTGGAGCAGGAGCTGAAGGCCGTCACCTACTCGCTGCTGAAGCGGCTGAAGGAGCGCTCGCTGGACAGCCTGCTGGAGGCGGTGGAGTCCCGCGGGGGGATGCCCGGAGGCTGCGTCCTGGTGGCCCGCACCGAGGTGCGCCTGGGGGGCCTGGCGGCGCCCCCGCACCTCCTCCTGGGCAAGCTGTTCCGCTGGCCCGACCTGCAGCACCCCGCCGAGCTGAAACCCCTCTGCGAGTGCCAGAGCTTCGGCGTCGCCGACGGACCCACCGTCTGCTGCAACCCCTACCACTTCAGCCGCCTCTGTGGGCCAGGTGAGCAGCGGCCAGTTGGGTTTACCCCCGGAAAACACCCGCCGATTTGGGGGTTCGCGGCTTCTGGCCCCTTCCTGGGCTAACCTGAACCCTCGTGGGGCAGCGCTGCCCCGGCCCCGCGGGATGCCCGCGGGAGAGACGCGCCTGGCGCGGGGTCCCCGCCGGGCATCCCCCGCTCCCCTGCCGCCAGCGCTTCCAGTTGTGCGTAGAAAGCTCTTTTTCTCTTTATTTCCTTTTTTTTTTTTCCCCTTCCCGCGGAGTTTCCCAGCGCTCTGGGAGCCGGAGGGGCGATAATCGGCGGCTCCATCCCGCTGGCGCCAGCCTGGCTCGCCCGTATCGGAGCCGGGCGGTCACCGCCGCCGGCTTAAAGCCGCAGGACCCGCCGGGCGCCTCGGGGGGGCTGCGGGGATGCCCCCGCCGCGGGGATCCCCCAACCCGCGGGGGAACCGGGGCTCCTCCATTTCTCGGGGGTTTCTCGGTTTTTTTTTAGCGTAGGCAGATCGGGAGCGTTTTCAAGGAGCGCGTTTGGTTTCCTTGAGGGTTTTGTGTTTCTCTGAGCAGCGCACGATCGTGTTTCCATGTGAGCTGGGAGCGGTTAAATGGAGCAGAGGCGTGCTCGTGTTTGAGGTGGAGAAATCGAAATGATACTTAGAGGGCTGGACAAAACCTCTGCGACAAAACTGGGCAGTTGGATTCATGGTGACAGAGGGTAGGATTAGGTGGGATCTTAGGAAGAAAGTCTTCCCTCTGAGGGTGGTGAGGCCCTGGCACAGGTTGCCCAGAGAAGCCGTGGCTGCCCTTGGATCCCTGGAAGTGTCCAAGGCCAGGTTGGATGGGGCTTGGAGCAACCTGGGCTAGTGGAAGTTGTCCCTGCCCATGGCGAGGGGTCGGACGAGATCATCTTTAAGTCCCCTTCCAACCCAAACCGCTCTGATGCTGATGGTCCCTTTTTTTTCAGCAAGAACTTGGATTTTCTTTCTTATTGTGCAGTCTGGGCTCCCGCCTCGCTTTGTGCTTTGCATCACTTCTTTCAAAGAAACTTCTCTGCTGGGCGTGCTTCCCCCGAAGGTCGCTAGAGGCTGGAGGCAGCTTTTTTACTCCAGTTGGAGTTGCGTTTGCAGGAACGGGGCGTTTATTTTAGAAACGAGCGAAGTTTCCCAGTCCCTTTGCTGCAGCCGTGGTTGTTTTCCCACAGGGCTGCCAGCCCTGTGCTGGGAGTAGTAGAAAGCAGAGCTGTTATCGAGTGCCCCCTTATCACCCTGATAATGGGTGACTGTGCCAGGCCCCACCCGCGCCGGCTGGGCGCTGGTGGCAGGAGCCAAGAAAAGGCCCTGGTGCCCTTTTCCACAAGTGGCTGCCTGCAGGGATCATCCGTGTTCGTGTTTCCCACCCAGTTTACTATGGGGTGATGTAGCTGAGGGGTGTGAAGGCACCCGTGGCTCTGGCTCTGGCTCTGGTGTGGGACCAGCACGGGATAGGTTGGGTGGTTACATCCACGTGGGGGCTGTGGCACCATTATTTTTTGCTTTGAGACTCCTGAGCACCCTGGGAGAGGAGCATCCTGCTCCCTTGGGGGAGATGGGGGGAATTATTTCTTACAAGCAGTAGATGACCCCAAAGCCATCACGTGGGGAATGCTGAGGTTCTCTTTGAAGTCACCCAGGCTGAGCTGCAGTTGTTGGCCGAGTGCTTTCAGGTCAGGGTGGGAGCTGAGGAGCACACTCGTGTTTTGGTAGGTTGGGGTCAATGTGATGCCGTTGATTTTCAGTAGTTTCTCACTGAAGTGGGTGCCTGCTCAATCAATGCTGGTGCCATGGCTTAGCCCAGCTGGCTGCACACTCAGTTTTGGCAAATTATAGTTCAAGAAACACATCACTGTCATATTGTGCAAAGGAAAAAAAAAAAACCCTCCAATCAGGACACGGAGTAATGCAGGGCCTTCTTCAGCCTTTTGCATGGTCTTGACCCTTACAAGGACAGCAGGAGCCAGTTGAATGACCTGATTCAGCAAAGCACTTCTGAGGACTCGCTGAACTCGGAGCACATGACTGCTGCAGTCCTGCTGCCTAAAGCCGAGCGTGTGCTCAGGAGCTTTGCGAGGTGGAGCTGGGGGTGAGCAGGATCATGGATCTGCTGCTGAGCCACTCCTGTGCCCGGGGCTTTGTTGGGAGGGACCAGAATTTGGTGGCTTGTTGGCTGAAGCCAGCCTGGCTCTGGTGGCAGCCTTCAGGGGCCAAGAGGGGAGCGTCTGTGGCCCAACACCCTCTTTCAGTACTTGTGTGTTTGAGGAGCTCTTGTTAAGTCCATGTGTGTTGCAGTCACGGTTGGAAGGTCGTCTCCCAAGGCAGATGATGGAAACCTTGTTCTTTGGGAAGCAACGTTATGGTTTGTGTGGTTCAAACTGGGTGTCCAGGCATGGATATGGGACGGGGGTGTAAGGGAGACTTGCAGCGTTTTCAGTAGTAAAGCCCACTTTGAATGGTCAAGGTGGAACCCCCATTCCTCAAAAACTGGGAAAACTCTTGGTCTCCAGTTGCTCCCAAGTGTTTGTTTTTTTTTTTTAACCTTGGGAGAGTTCCTACCCCAGAAGAGAAAGCGGGAGTGTTTGTTGATAACCCGAGCACAGCACTAACCTACAGTTTTGTTTTTCCAGAGTCTCCACCACCTCCCTACTCTCGGCTGTCTCCTAATGATGAGCAAAAGCCACTGGGTACGTGTTTTCCCTCTTTTGATGTCCCGGGAACTCTTTCATGGTGCAGTCCTGGTGTTGGTTTTGAGGCAGCCCTCGCTGGCAAAAGCCAACAAGTTGGGGTTTTATGGCTCCTCATTATTTCTGAGCAAGCATCACCTGACAGGCTTTAAGAAGTAAATGGATGTCAGTTTGTCCTCCCAAATTACCATGTAGACACATGCATATTTTCCAAAATAATATGAAGCTCTATTTTTAATGAAGGCGTAATGAAAGGTTGCCAGACGTCATGTTTTGTCTGCGTGTGTAATCTGTGGGATGATGGAGCAGAGGGGGAGTGGGAGCTCCTGGGTGCCATTTCCATAAAGCCCTGGCTGCTCTGCACCTTGGAGGAACCGGCTCTTACCTTTCCTCTGCTCATTGCAGTGAGATGTAGAGTCTTTGAAACTCGGCACTGTGTAATTTCTGAGTGGGGTATGACTTTTCCTGGTGAATTATGGAATGTTTTCAAAGAAAAAGTAGTGAAAGTGGCTGGGATGGGTACCTGGGCACAGAGGGAAGGGTGCTGGAGAGCCTGACAGCCTTGGATCCTGGTCCTGCATGTTGGTTTGGAGATGTTTCAAGTTGGCATCACTGCATCCTGCGTGTCTTGCTCAGTTAAATGGGAAGCAAAGACGTGGGAAAGAAGGGAGGAATCCCATGTGGGTGTTTTGATGGGATCAGTGCAGCTGTGGGATTTCTCCCTTCATCTGTGGCCGGTGCCTCTGAGTTCTGGGTGTAGTGACCAAGGTGAGCCAGAGCCACTCTTGCTCCCCACGAGGGAGGAGGCAGACAGGGCTTGGCAGGGTGATGGGAAGGGGACGGTGTTCCTGCCTGTCCCACCCAGCCCCGAGGGAAGGTGGGAGCTGTCCTGTGCCAGAGCTGAGTCCCTGCCCTGGCATCTCCCTGTGGTGCAGCCACGTGGGCACCCAGTGCCTGTCAGAGGGACCGGCGCCTTCATCACCACAGGGCTGTGACCTGGCTGTCCTGCAAAGCCAAACTGGCTGCTTGTGGGGTTTTTATTTTTGTTAGGTGTGGAGGTAGGAAAGAGGAAAAAAAAAAAAAAAAGAGGAGTTGTCCCTCCCTGCGCTCCCCCTTCCAAGTTAATTCCCTTTGGAAACTGCTTGTGCTGCAGGGAGAGATGATAGTGAGCAACACGTGACTTTATTAAAAACAACAGCCAGGGATTGAAATTTGCTTCACTGGCTAGTTTGATTGGAAAAATAATAGTTAATCTGTGAGCAAACAGTTGAGCACTTAATTAGAGGGGTGTAAGCAAGAGAGAATAACAAAGACTCTTAACTTGTTAAAACAAAGTTTCCTTCGCTTCAGCAAAGAGGAAGGAAGGAAGGAAGCAAGAATAAACAGCTTCAAGAATTTTAATGGTGATAATTAAGTATAGTAACTCTGACTTGTTTAGAGGCTTAATGTAACTTTATCCAGTAAGCACCAAGTTCCTACTTGTTTGATCAACTTAACTGGAGTTATTTTTGTGGTCGAGGCAATTCAGACTTTGCATTTGCGTGGTGGAGCTACAAAGTTAATTGTTGCTTTCTGGCCAGGTGGAGAGTTCCTCTCGGGGAGGTGGTGGGAAGCTGGAGAGCCACTGGTGCTCACGTAGCCCTGGCAAACACAGGAGGACTAAAAGTGCCTTTTTTGTTGTTTTTTTTTCCCCCAGATCTATCAGATTCCACGTTGTCTTACACTGAAACAGAGGCTACAAACTCGCCCAACGTCACGCCCGGAGATTTCTCAGGTTGGCAGAGATGTTTGCACCTTCCCGCCCGCGTGGTCTGAGCTGGGGGCTGGGGTGGGGCAGCAGGAGGGCGTGGGGGATGTGGTCCTGCTGTGGGTTTGTGTTCTCGGTGTGGAAGGGAGGGAGAGCAGTTACTGGAGTTGGTTGCTCAGAGACGCCAGCGCTCCGCGGGTTGTGATAAAATGCTGTTCGTGGGGCGAGCGGGGACGTTTGGGAAGTGGCCACGCTTGTCCCCTGTGGAAGCCACCTGGACCTCTCCCAAGCTCCAGGGCTGTGGGGTGGGGCTGTACACCCTCCCCATTTCCATGGCAGGAGCAGGGAGGCCGTTCCAAACGATGCTGCCTCGTGGTGGTTCTTGCCGAGTCCGTCGGGCTTGTGTTACCTGTTGGGCCCTGGCCCCGCGGTGCAATCCCTGCTTTCATGAGCAGGCTCCCAGCTACGGTGCCATTGAAGCTCCTGAACAAAGCTTGGCTTAATTAGGTCCCGGTTTTTGCTCTGCCACGCCCCTGCAACCTTTCATTCATTTGCTGGTGCTCTGTGAGGCCTGGGGTGGTTTTACGTGACAGCACGTAGAGTTGCCTCGGCAGTGGGCTCTGGCTGCAGCGGTGGTTCCACGTTTTTCTCCTTGGTGTCTCATCCCAGGCTGGGGGATGACAGTGCAGGGGACAGGGACAGGCCTGTCTATAGGGCAAGGTTTAATTTCTTTGTTTGGTTAATGGTCTGAGAGCTGAGATGAAGGTAGACAAACCTTGGTCCTGGTGGGGCCCCACGTGCCTCCTTCAGTGATGGGATAGGATTGGGCACCTCAGTGCCGGGTTGCCAAGCCCATGGATTGAATTTGCTGCTCTCTCTGGGGATGCTGTAAGTTGGTGGTGGTGGAGGGGATCACTGGGACACTGGTCCCTTAGTTGTGGCTTTTCTCGTGGTCTTCTCCACCTGCAAGAGCTTATGGACGCTTTGTTGACACCTGCGCCTTCCCTGGGACATTTAGGCCGATCCCGACCCTGCTGCTCTCCAGAGAGCATTCCAGCAGCGGTGCCGTGGCGTGGTGGCACATTCCCCTCGGGGGGTTTTCCCTTCCCCTTCTCCTTTAAGGTCCTGCAGCCGTGGTGGGCCGGCGGTGCTGCCGCGTGCCGGATCCAGCCGTGCCGCCCGCCCGCCTTTTGTTGTGCTGCCAAGTGTCCATAGCAGGGGAACAATTGATAGCCAGCCCTTGGATCGTTCAGGCCTGTGCTGTAATAGATGTGTGTGCTTGCAATTCCTAACAAACATTCCCGGGGCTGGAAGCGCGTCCCTAAAGCTCCCCGTGCCCGTGGCTTTTATTGGAACGTGATAATTGTCATTAATTAGAGCGACCGAGTTGGAAAACGGGGGGGTTCCTGAGGATGGAGTGGCTTAGCTTTTCTCTTTATGGGACATCTGGTGGGTTTTCTGGAATGGAAGAGGGATTTTAAGTTTTCCTTGAACAATATAATGATAACATGTGACTGAGATTGTATGAAATCGGATCCCTCTGCTCCCCCTGTGCCGTTTCCAGTGGTGTAACTTTTAATAAGAGTCTGGGGCTGGGTGATTTATTTTTCCCCAGTGCTCACGATTGCTGAAAGAGGATAAGAGCTCTGCTGAATTAACCCGTACGTGTCATCAGAGGGAAGTCAAAGGGAAAAGCCTACTTAGGCTCCGGTCTACCTGCCACGTTTCAGTTTGTTTATTCTCCATTTCAACTTATTTAATAGCTCTGCTTGAAGTGTAGGTCTGTGGAAATGGTACACAAAGCACGTGGTCTTCCCTGCCTCCTCTTGTGTACCGAAGGAGCTCGGTGTGCATTTAACTCCTCTTCCAAAAATAAGTACATTTTGGATCTTGCATCAAGCCACTACTATTTATTGCTCCAGCTTTGATCATCAAAAAGGCTTTTCCTACTAAAAACCACAAAATTCAATTTTGGATAACAAAGGGAGCCATTCTTCTTCTGTTGGTCCTTTACTTGATGAACTTCTAAACAGGAAGTTTTAGCATGAAGGCAAGAGATGATCTCTGTCATATGTTGAAACTTTATAAAAAAACAAACTCTTTTTGAAGTAGAACCTTTCATGGTTGTAATAACACTTTTAAGAGGAAAAGTCTTCAGTGAACTAGCAGGCTTGCTCTAAAATTCTGAGGAACAGCCAGTGCTAACTGGAAGCACAGGTTGTGGGTGGATGTGACCTGTGTGGTGACCTGGATCTGTGGATGATACCCCAGAGCCCTCTTCATCTGAGGTTCACAGCATGTGGGTCATGAAATGAAGTTGTCTGTTCGAGGATCAGTGTCCAGCCACAGCATTTCCCTTGGATTAGGGATGCTCCTGTTTCCTCAGTGAGGTGCCATGGCTTGGGAAGATCTGGGTTGCTGGGAAAAGGCACTTGGGGACATTTGACCCCCAAGTTTCCGTCTCCTGAGCTCCAGCAGCGTCACGTTCAGGCTCGTGAGGGTACAAAGAGGGGCTCCAGCTTTCCCTCATCAGATTTATTTCTGCCTGGGGAGCAGAGCTGAAGCAAACCTGCTGTTTTGGGAGTTGTATTCCAAACCCAGGTGGTTCCCTGTCCCCCAGGAGCCGGCAGAGCCATGACCTGTTTTGGTGTCCCCGCAGCTCCCGGCCGGAGCTGGGGAAATACCAGGGAAAGGGCAAAATCCAGCAAGGCAGGAACAAAAGCTCAGCCTTGTGACTCATAATTGGTGGAACATTTGTAGTAATTTTTTTTTTTTCCCCTTCCCCTCAGACTTGGCTCCTCCAGCACATGCCAAGAAGCTGCTGTACCCGTTAGACTTGCCAGGCTTGTAGAGGGCTGTGCTGCTGCGGGAACTGGTTTGGGATGGTGGGGACGTGCTGGAGCAGATGTTGAGGGCTTTGGGATTGCCTGCCTTCCCCTCAGTGCCACGGGGCTATCCCTCACCATCCTTGGGAAGGACCCCTCTCTCAAACACCATGGAATGGCCCCTCTGCTCTTGCACAGCGTGGTGTGTGCCTGGAAAAGCCTCAGGAATTCCTGTGAGCAGCCAGCAGAGTTCTTGGTAGTGGTGGCATTGAATTCTGGAGGTCCCAAGGACTGTGCAGGAGGGGAGGGGTTGAGCAGAGGTAGGACAGCAGAAGGTGGTCTTCCAGCTCAGGATCCTCCTGCAGGTCTCTGTCCTGCCTTGGCCATCACCAGAGAAGGTGCAGGTTTATTTTTTCCAGAAATACTATTATTTTTTCCTAAACGTTGAAACCATTTCATTTCCTGTGTGCTAAAGCTCTGCTGATGAACCCATTCATAGCTGACAATGTGCATCCAAAAGAAGAAGTGGTGAGTTGGTTTGTTGGAGGAAGGATGAATTCTTTCCACACTCCAGAGCTGTGGGAAGTCGTTTCCCACCTGGAAGTGGAAGCACAGGTTGAGTCTATTCCCAGCAGCTCTGCTGAGGTCCAGAGGATGATGTGGCAACGAGCTCTGCTTGATGGCTTAGTCTGATGCTGGTGGAGGATAATTGGGAATTAACAGAGAGAAGAAATCAAGTTACAGAATATTCTGAGTTGGAAGGGACCCACAAGGATCATTGAGTCCAACTCTTAAGTGAATTGTAAACAAAGAGACTGAATGGGCTGGAGCTTATTGAAATTATTTCTGATTTTTTTTTTTTTTTCTCCCAAGGCCTGAGAAGATGGAGGAGATTTTACAGGGCAGTGGTGGGACTGAGGGGCTTGGATTTGGGAAGCAGGGGTACCTCCAGAGGGAGGAAGGAGGCAGGAGCATGCCTGTCCATCCCAGCTGGTGACTCAGCCCTGCTGAAGTGATGCCACAGCTCTAAGCGAGGGCCAGAGGGTTTTTTCTGCTTCCAGCAATATTTAGGATGAACTTAAGGAAGCATATTTTAAAACCCACTGAGTGGAGAAAGTGAACATCTCTCTTCCTCTCCCCCCCCCGCCCCAAGAAATAACAGGCTGCAGGATTTATGCTACCAAGGAAATTTATGAAGATCCTGTGTGTCGAGAGTAGGGGAAAAAAAAAAGCCTGTTAAATATGTCAGGCGGATACGTGTGGCAACTGGGCAAACATCGCCCTTTCCGGCCTGGGGAGAGGTGCTGGAACTACCTGGGAGGAGAAAAAAATATGATATTTTTCTCATTAATAGGGTACCAATTTCTTCTGGGGGGGGAAATGCTTGTTTTGTTACTTTTTGAGGCTTGACTCTGTGTCCCACTCTGGGCTGGGAGCTGCAGGTTGGGTCTGACCCAGCAGCACCCGGGAGCCTTTTCATCCTTTCTTCTCCCCCCCACCCCAGCCCTGCAGAAACAAATCCATTAAAAAGCAGGCAGAACATCTCTGTGCATCCAGTTTAATCACAGACAGATGTTTATTTGGGCCAGTGATGGTTTTAGTTTCTTTTTTTCTTTCCTATTTAACTGTAAGTTTGCTGGCCTGTCTAACCCTGTGCAGCCTAGAACAATCAGGGTTTGGCTAAAACTTCTCCTGGTCTCAGGAACGAGCCTGTTGCCAAGAGCTACTTCTTTGATGCGAAAAAATACATCCTGGAGGTGCTTTGTCAGATGTTTTTATATTAAACAGCTTTCCTCCATGGTTTTAGTTTGCCAGTGGGAAATAAAGGGCATCATTTTTTTCCCCGAGTGTTCCGAGAGGAGCTCTCTGCTCAGTGGGGAGGTTTTGCCCATGTGCCCGTGGATGGCCTTGGATGTTGGAATCTCCATAAGAGAGGATCTTTATGGATGTCTGGGACAGCTTCAGAGCAATAACCTGCCTTCATGTCATGTGCAGCTCCTGGCCCTGCCTGGGGCAGACATCAAAGGCCACTTCTCAGACTGCAGGGTGAAGTGTGGAGTTAATCCCTGAAAGGGGAGGTGGGAATCTCTGGGAGACACATCCCCGAGCTTTCAGTGCTCTCCCTTTCGGAGAGGTGCAGGTGTGCTCTTTTATTGCACAGCAGAGGCCTTCCTGGGTTGATGACAAACCCACTGGAGCCAGTGGATTTGCAGGAGGGTGGTGGATTTTTGATGCTCACCATAGGTGGCAGCTCCTGGAGTTCAAACATTCCTTTTCTTGGAGCAGAGGGGAAAGGGATCATTGATTCTGTAGCCAGGTGGGCTCCTTCTTGTGTCCAAAGCCTGTTAATGGCAGTGCTTCATCCATAAGTAAAGTCACCAGCAGGGAATATTCCACTTGGGTTCATGACAAGCAGCTGAAGATGTTCTTCAGAGCATTGAGGCTGAGCAAGCACCAACTGAAGAAAAACTTTGGAAGAAGCTGGAACAACTTGCCAGCTGAAGAAAAGCACCCTGGATCAAGGCTGGAAGGAGGTATTCTATTCTCTCCACGTGGTTGTTTCTCCTTTCCAGGAGGAAAGGTGTCTTCTGGACAGGGAGATGGAGAAATGCCCCTGTGTTATTGGTCATGTGAAGGCATTGCAAGAGAAATGACTTTCTCCAGCACATTTTGTGTCGAGGAGGAGGATGGATGGGAGGGAGCTCCCAGAGCATCCTGTGCTCAGCCAGGACTGGTTTGTCCCAAGGAGCATCTTTAGTTGATGTTCTTCATCTGGGCTGGTGAAACAGTGGTGAACTCCCTCCTTCCCATGTGTTTTTCCTTGTGAGGAACCAGGGAGTCAGTGGTGTTCCCAGGGCAGATGGGGCAGCTGTTGGAGAGTTGGGAATCGAGCCGAAACCTTCCCTGTCACCGTCCATTGCTTCGTGTGCCAAAACATCCTTCCTCTTGGATTATTGTGATGGCTGATACTACTGCTGGAACCATCCAAGAGACAGCACTTGGAAAAATGGGGACAATCAGAGCTATCCCTGAAAAGTGGGCACAGCTGGAGCTGTCCCTAGTCCAGAAGAAGGATTAAAAAAAAGCAAAATGAGCTGCCAGAGCCTTGGGATCATCTGCCTGGAGTAGCACAGGCTGCCTGCTGCACGAGGTTGGTGGAAGAAGGTTGGCCTTATCAATATTTGGCCCCGTGCCTGATGCAGGGATTAAAGGTGCTTTGCAGATGATCCCTCTGTATTTATCTGTGGACACACAGCTCCCTGGCTCTGAAGGAGAATTTCCTGGGATGGAGCCAGGTGGGATCATGCCCTGAAGTGAAGGTTCCATGGGCAGTATTTTGGGAGCGCTGGAGGCAATACACTGAATTTCTCAGTGTATTTCTGCAGAGAAGGAGAGAGAGTTGCTTTTTCTCCCTCTCTCACCTGGAACTGGGATGGATTTTCACAGCTAGCCTGGATGTTTTCAACCTAGAAGTTCTTGGAGCAAGTACAACACCCAGATAAAATATGTTTTTGTCTGTGGTTCATTGAGTACTTATGATGTTTGGCCTTGAATCACAGAATAATCACATCCCTCTCTTCTCCAAGCACCTAGGCATCACTCTTAAAAAAAGAAACATCAGGAAGTAAGCGAGTTACTTAAAAGTAAATTAGTTTAATCTCTGTAGCCAAAACATTACATTCTTGCACCCTATTAGGGGTTGGATAGGGCTTTCTAGGTAGTAAAAGTTCTTTTGATGTAGCTGGTTGTGTCCTTTAAGCAGCACAGATCCGATGGTAGGTCTTTGTTTGAACTTTCCTTTTTTCTCTGTGCCTGGCTTTTGCTTCTTGAAGGGATTTGCTGAATAGTGGACACAGTGTATTTATGACCTTTGAAAAACGGCGAATGTTTGGAAGGAGGAATTTTGGCTTCTTGCAGGGGACCTGTAGAGAGAGGCTTGTGTTCCCAGTCACAGTAATAGATTTTTTTTTTGTGGCACTTTGATGAGTGAGAGGTGTTTATAGGCTTGATTCATAACTGGGTTACTAAGGTTTTCCACGGAAATAACTTATTAAATGTGTGGCGCTCCCCGAAACGATTGAAGTCTGGAGATTTGCTGTTCATCAAAGGCACCTCCTTTCCCGGCCTCCAATACCTAACTCAGCATTTTACCTCTGGAGGATGCTCAGATCCAAAAGGAGGGGGGCGGGGGTGTGATGTGGCAACTCGAACTGAGTTTGAGTAAGAAATTAAATAAAAAAAAAAAAAGGCAAACTGGAAAGGAGGAGGTAAAAAAATTTAAAAAAAAAAAAAAACCCTCAGGAAAAACATCCCCCGTCGTTCGGAGCCGCTGATGGTAAAACCTGGTTTTCTGGAACACTGCTTGTTTGTGTGGATTTTACTTTGCTGCTCCACAGCCCAAAAGCACATCCCTTTACTGCTACTGACCGGGCTGCTGAGGGCTTTGAAGTGCCCCGAGCCCCTGGAACCGCAGGTTCAATTTACTGGCAGAGGAGACTCGGCTCTTTGTGCTTCCCAAGTGCCGGGGTCGGCGGGGATTGGGCACGTGGCTGCTGTGATTCCCAGCACTGCTGGCTGTCCCGCCGTGCCACGGGCTCTGGGAGGGAGGGCAGGACTCTGCTGCCTCCCTGGGCTCCGTGGGGATCGAGGATTTGGGTGGGGATTGAGGAGGAGGAGGAGGAGGAGGGTCTTGGGCTCGCTGAGGTCGCACTTTGCTCAGGGAATGTCGTGTTTGGGTGGTGCTTGTCCCAGTACTCGCTCTCCCTCCTGTTCTGTGCCTTACACATGGTTGGTTCATTGAATGCTGGAATGGTTGGGGTTGGAAGGGACTTTAAAGCTCATCTCGTTCCACCCCCACCTGCCATGAGCAGGAACACCTTCCACTCACCTGGGTTGCTCAAACCTGGCCTTGATTGCTCCCAGGGATGGGGCAGCCACAGTTTCTCTGGATAACCTCTGCCAGGGTATCCCTCCCTGTCCCAGATCCTTCTCCAGCTTCCCTGTAAGCCCCAGAAAATGAGTGTTTAACTGGGAAAGACCATCACTGCAGGGTCAGAGTACTCAGGGGTGGGAGGCTGATGGGAAGATGTGCAGCCCATCACCAGCACTGGAGTCTGGGTTTTGGATGCTGACAACTGTTGAATTCCTGTTTGGGTTTTTTTTTTCTGTAAGAACAAAAACATTTCACGTGGAAATGCCTGTCTTGGCTGACCTCTTGCAGAGCTGCTGACGCTGACTGGTAATGGCCTTTGCAGCTCCTGGGGCTGGAGCAGGGATTAAACAGCCTCCAGCCTTGGAGTGCTGGAGTGTGTTGCTGCCCCACCACCTCCTTCCCAGAGGTGCTTCTCCTTCAGTGAGAAGCTGAACATCGATCTCTGTTTGCTCATCCTGGGCTTTGAGTGGGGGAACATACGTGGGAAAACACCACCAGCATCAGAGGATATAAATAGAATTAAACCAAAGCTCTGTTCCTGCCCCAGCATCTCCTCGATCAGCCCTGCACCCCACTTTTTCCCCTTTTTTTCTTGAAATATGATGCCCAGATCTGAATTCCCTCACACAGTTCCTGCCTTTCCACAGGGATGCAATCTTTTGTCTGGGAACAGACAGGCTGTGATGCTTCTCTGTGCACTTGGCATTTTGCATTGCAGGTTTTAAAAGCCCACGGGTGAAACCTTCCAGAAAGTCAAAATTCCCAGCAGTGCAAATGAGAGGGATCTTGTAGAGAGTTTGGTTTTCCCTTCACTGCAGTTTTTTTGTTCCTGGGGGATGCAGGAGGTCTTTCCTGATGGTACAGGACATGTGTGCTCCTGCCCTGCAGCATCCCCTGTCCCACTCCAAGTGTGGCACATCCAAAACCATCCCTCCCTCCCTGAATGGGAATTCATGGAAGTGCCCTCCTGTCCCAGCTGGACATGGATACTGGACCCACAGCAGCCTGGCCATCTCCCTTCCTGGCCTTGGAAGAGCTGCCCTCCCTTTCCTCTGCCTGTTTGGGTTTGGAGATGTTCCACCTCCTAAGTGCTTGTGGCATCTGAGGAGGATCAGGCTGCCCTTTCCTCCAGGCAGGAGAAGTTGGAGACTTCATCCTGCTGTGGGGGCATCTCCTGGTGCCAGGATTGCCCGGGCAGGATCCCTCACAGCCCTGCGGAAGGGTGGGAGACACCACCGTGTTGGTTTTATCTCCGTCTTCCATTAGCAGGAGCAAAGCCCTGCCAGCAGAAAGGCTATTTTTCAGCTCTTTCCATTTATTAAGGTCTCATTTGCTAAGATTTTTCCGTTTGAGGAGCCAAAGAATGTTAAAGACTTTGGGGGGGAAAAAAGTGCCAGCTGCTTTATGCTTTCACATCCAGTGATGCAAACCACTGTTGTCTGTTTGGTCAGGGAGGAAAGCCCTGTAGGTACCACAGGGGCGCTTTGGGGTCTGGTTGGTGGGTGATGAGGCCCTGGCACAGGTTGCCCAGAGAAGCTGTGGCTGCCCCTGGATCCCTGGAAGTGTCCAAGGCCAGGTTGGAGCAGCCTGGGACAGTGGAAGGTGTCCCTGCCCAGGGCAGGGGGTGGCAGGAGATGAGTTTTTAGAGATGAGCTTTCAGGTCCTTTCAAACCCCAGCCATGCTGTGATTCTCTGATAAGGCTGAGCTGTCCTTAGATTTATCCCACCTGTCTCCGGAGGCTCCCGGAGGGATGGACGTGCTGTTCAGAGCACATCACTTTCCTTTCCTTCCTTCCCTTTATTCCCTCTGGCTCTGCAAAGCCTGGCGTGTTCCGGGGGGAGCCGCCGGCTCTGGGCTCAGACAAGGCCCCGTTTGTGAGCCCCGTGCCGGGAAAAGGCAAGTTTGTCCACTGGGAAGAATGAGGCAGTTGATTCCTCTCCCCCTGCTGAGGCTGGGGGGGTCTGGGAGCATCCCTGTCCTGCACAGGGAAGGCAAACACGGGCAGTGGTGGCTGGGAACTCCGAGGCCTTTGCTTTCCCTTGTTCCTGGGTAGATGCTGCTGGCATCACTCATCCATCCCCAGCTTCCCCCAAGCTCCGTGGCAAACACAGTTGTTGTACCCTGATTTTTTTCCCCCTGTTGTTTTGGTATCTGTTGCTCTTTGAACCCTCTTTGAGCTGTAGGTGACAATGAACTATACGTACTTTTTCCCCATTCTTCTTAAAATCCAGAGAAGCCATGGGATAACCCAACATTTTTCCAAAACTGGAATTACACTGAGTAGCCCCCTTTCCTTGTGCTGCAGATTTCTTTTGGGTCCAACCAACGCTTGGAAAAGGGAAATAAATACATAGGAAAAGGTCTTTACGCTAATTAATTCTGAGCAATAAGCAAAGCACAGGGGAAGGGGCTGTACTAAAGTCTTAAAGACACTGGGAAATGTCAGATGGACATAAGTGATGCTGGGTGGGCTGGTCCCAGAGCACCCTCCTGGGCTTGACAGGGCTGATGATGCTCCCAGCTGGCATCCAGGGACCCATCTCGGTGCTGAGCTGTGTGTTGAGTTGTACAGTCTCTCTGTTGGGGTTGATGGAGTTAGAGCTGTTGTGACCCTTGTGGTGTTTGCAGGGTGTGTGACTTTGGCTGTCCTTGCCCATCAGAAAACGGGAGCTGTCACCCTGGAAGTGTTCAAGGCCAGGTGGGATGGAGCTCTGAGCAGCTTGATCTAGTGGAAGGTGTCCCTGTCCATGGCAGAGGGCTGGAACGAGACGGGCTGTAAGGCCCTTTCCAACCCAAATCATTCCATGATTCTGGGATCCATCCCATCTCAGCAGGCCCTGGGCTCACGAGCAAAGCTTTGCCAAGTCTCGCAGCAAACAGTCACTGGTGCTTATAAAAAGCTCAGGCTCCAAGATTAGATCTGGTTGGGTTTGTCTGGTGCAGCAGCTCAGTGCATCCAGCTGTGGAGAGAGGGAGCAGATGTGAAAACTGGGAATTTAACGTCTCAGACCCAAACCCTCCCTTGTAAAACGCGTGTCTGCAGCTGCCATTGAGCTGTTCTGCCACGGGGCTGATAACAGTAAAACTCAATCCACCAGGTTTTGATTTTGGCCTCTGTTCTGGAGAACTCTTTCTCCTGAGCTTTTATTAGGCCCTGAAACCAAGTTCTGAGGGGGGGGGATGAGGTGCCTGTGCCAGTGTGCAGGAGAATTCCTTGGTGGGGAGGCCAGGGCTCAGTTTTCCTCAAGTGTCACAGGAATTGCTTTCTGAGATCTGCAAAAAAACCCAAGAAACAAAACCAACCCCAACTGAACAAAAAAACTCCAACAAAACTTTATGAATCGACCGGCAAGGCAGTAAAAATTAGTAGTAACAAGCTCATTTCAATAGAAATGGGTTTGCTGCTCTGCTGGCTGCCAACCATTTATGAGACTGGCCGGGTGCCGTGGGCAGGGTCCAGAGCGCCACATCCTTCCACCCTCCTGCTGCTGGAAATCATTTGTGACTTCAAAAAAAATAAATAACCCCATTGTGGAGCTTGTTTTATGGTTGGGGCCTGTGTTGGGTGACAGCTCTGGAGTTGCAGGCTTGGAGGGGGGGCTTTCTGCTCCGAACTCAGGTGGGTTCCTGCTGGGTTTCCACGGTGCAGGTGAGGTCATGGGGGGTGGGTGTTGTGTCTGTGGCACATTCCATCTGCTCCTGGTCTGGTGCAAGGGGAGGAGTGGGGTCAGTGGGGCTGTGCCAATGCAGGGGTGTTGGATGCTGTTGGGGTTGTGCCAGGAGAGGTTTAGGTTGGCAGTTAGGGAAAAGTTCTTCCCCAAAAAGGCTGTGAAGTTCAGGAACAGGCTGCCCAGGGAGTCACCATCCCTGCAGGGATTTAAAAGCTGTGTGGATGTGGCACTTGGGGGACATGGGTCAGTGGTGGCCTTGGCAGCTCTGGGGGACAGGTTGGACTCTGTGACCTCAGAGGGCTTTTCCAATCTGTACATTCTGTGATTGCTGGTGTCTCTGGAGGGGCCAGCCCAGCCCAGGGCTGTGTACCAGGGAGCCTGGTGATGGCTTGTTTGGAAAACCAGACCCCAGAACAAGCCCTTTTGTGCTGTGGCCCATCTTTAAATGTCGTGGGAGTTTCCCACCATGGGAATCCATTGACTTTTCCATTTGCTTATTTCAACACTTACACAAAGGGATGGGCTGTGCTGGATGCTGGTGTCCATCCTGCCCTGGACAAAGGCTCTGTCCATCCCTCTGTCCATCTGAAGCTGTGCCAGGTGTTGGGACAGCTGCTGGTCTGCAGGCAGCGTGTCACCACCATCCCATCCCGTGGGAGTGAGCACAGGGTGGGATGGCCCTTCTCACCCCATTGGCAGCACATCACATCTGTCTTCTCTTAGCCCAGCTGATTTATACCCAAACTCGAGCTTTTATACTCGAAACATTTACATCCATCCCCTGGGAAGGGGGAGAGAAGCAGTTCCTGGAGTGCTGTGGGACACTCTGCTAAATCCACTTGCGTGTGACTGTGGAAACTTCCCCCCACAGGAGAACAAGGAAATTCCTGTGAGTACAAAGTAAGGTAAAGATCCTATGAGCACGGGGAGCTGCTCTTCCCCCCATTGTTGAGCTATTTTCATGGAAGGGAAGTGTCAGCAGAACTATGTGCAAAAAAAAAAAAAAAAAACCACTAGACTTACAGACTGGGAGCAGCTTCTTCATCTCTGAAACAAGAAAATTAGAGTTGCTCTTCATTTCCCAGTAATTACAGCCACATATTTTGAAATATCCGTGGTCTTTTCCGTGTTGAGTCTCCAGGACGGACCTTTCGAGCCGGATTGAATTCAGCTGTGCTCGAAAGGGTCGGTCATCTGAGACTTCCAGCATTAAAGATCTTTGCAAATTAGTTTTGCTCTTGCCATGCTGAATTTGTTTGTGTAGAAAACCTCAGTAGATCTGGTATGTGCCTGTCTTTGAAGGGCTCTGCTTCAAAGGCTGCAGCGCCGGGTGTTTTATGTGCCGAGCCCCACGATCCGCTGGGTTCAAACCTGCAGGGAGGAAAAGCTGAGCGTGGCTTTTCGAAGCCACCAAGGAAACTGGATGCCCAGGGCTCGTTCCTCTAGGAAATTAGTGCTGCAGCTCCATCAGGGACTTGCATGTGCTGGTGTGTGTCGTTGATACAGCCCTCAGTGTGGTTCCCTCCCTGCCCCTTCCCTGCCTTGTGGGGGAGATGAGCCCGTGGGTGACTTCCTTGGCACTTGGAGATTTAGGGATAGCTGGTCCCAGAAAATTCAGCTGAGGCCTTGGCAGTCAGAAGCCAACCAAAAGAGATGCAATTGGACTGTAGCAAGTATTTAAAAAAAAAAAAAAAAGGTAAACAGTAAAAGTAATATTTGAAGTTTCCTGTTTCTTGGCTTGAAATGTATTTTTTTCCCAAAGTAGTTTAATCTCAGAAGGAAAAATGTGAAAACATGTCTAGTGTTGGGGTGTTTTGCATGTTTGGAGCAGATCTGTCACCAGACAGGTTTTGTTGCCGTGGGGCAGGAAGCCCTTTCCCCTCCCTCCCGGTGTATCCATGTGAATCCCAGTGTGGAACTGAGCGCTTTGAAACACAGAAACACCAGTAAAATGAAATAAAACAAAAGGTGCTAATGGAAGGGTTGAAGGGCTGTCACCTCCCAGAGCCTTGGGCTGCCCAGGAGAGGGGTTTTCAGTGCCCAGCACAAACCTGGGGCAGGTTTGTGTGAGCGGTGAGTGCATTGTCCACATTCCCGGTGGTGCCCTCGGGCTCTGCCTGATGTGCTGATGGGCAAGGGGCTGCCCTGACTGGATGTATGTGATGGGATCAATCCGGGTTTAAATGAGGACAAACCAACCAACAGCAGGATGTTGCTGGGAGCCAGCAGATAATCCCAGATCAGCCGTGGGCTGGATCGCCGCCGCTCCATTGCCGCCTTGCAGAAAACGCTCCTTCCTCTCCTCTTCCCCCTTTTCTCCCTCTCATTGAGATTTCGACACAATATTATTTTAATCCTGGTTCTCTCGCCCCTCCTTCTCCCTCTCCCCTTCCCTGCAGGCTCTCAATGAGAACCAGCTGGCTTCCAAAGCGATTTCCCCTCGGAGCAGGAGCCAGCTGAGTGCGGGGGCCGGGCGAGGGCAAAGCTGGCACCGCGCGGGGCCGGGGCGGGCTCAGCCCCCGCGGCTCCGCTGCGTCCTGCCTCTCTCCCAGCCTCCAAAATCCTTTTCCTCCTGGCTCTCTGCTCTTTGAACACATGGGGTTTGTACTCCTGGGGTTTGGGGCTGGTTTTGGGGCCGTCCCCCCTCGGAACGTTGCCTGTGAAGGATGCAGAGGGAGGACCGGGATGCGGGATGTGCCGCGGGGCTTCCCGCTCGCTGCCCTGGCTTGGCCACCTCTGGCCATCACAGGGAAGTTTGTTAAAACATGAGGCTCATTTGTTTCTCAAGGTCTTTGGTGGGTCAGGCTGTGTAGGTGCAGATCCCTTGGTTTGAGTGTTTGGCGTGTGTTGAGCACAGGAAGCATCCACTGGGATTTCGAGTTGTGTTTTCCACCTTGTTCAAACACCCAGGAAGGTTTTAGGCATTCAGAGGATACTTCCAAGGCAGGCAAGTGAGGGAAGCTGATTCAGGCATTGACAACTCACACGTGTCTGCTGCAGGAAGTACCAAAGCTCCTCCTCACATCCATCCTTCAGTGCCCCAGGATGGTGCTGAGGTACCTGTGAGGGTTTATTGCCTTAGCAGAGGGAAGGAGCATTTCCCCAGTGCCTGGGTGAGAGCAGCCACCTGAGGGAAACAGCACAGGCTCATCTTGGAGCTTTTATTCCTTATTTTTCCTTTTAAGTTGCATTTAATGCCTGTGCCACATGAATAAGCTGAAATAGCGTGTAGGGCACGTAACGTGCAGGCAGCAGAACTGGTTTTCCGAAAGTGCTGTGTCCTTATCCCGGGTCAGGTGATGGTACAAGGATGGGACTGTGTCTCCTGATGCTGTGGTGGGAGTGGTGCAGTGTACACACTGGAGATTGGGTGGTGTTGAGTGCAGATACACTCCCAGAGTGGAAGCATCAGCTCACCCTGGGATACCTTGGATCGCTTTCCTGGGGTGCAGTTCAGCAGAATGGGATGTGGGGAGGAATTCTCAATGATTCCTCATTTCAGAGCTTCTGAAACAGGGTTTTTCTGAGTAGCTCAACCCAGCAGCTCTCTGAGAAAGGGTTGATGAGAGAACTCTTCCCTTCATGTGCCAGGATACCCCTTGGAGAGAGCTCTAGCCATCACCCCCTTCCCGAGGTGCCACCCAGCCCAGTGGCATTCCCACAGCAAGGGGGGGGGAAATCAGGGCTGGGTGTTTGGAAATGCAGTGACTCCCAGAGTGCTCCCAGAGCGGTGCCTCTCTGTTTGAGTGAGGTCGTGGGTGTTTATTTGAGGGAAGAGCAGCTCGGCCAAACATCCTGCTTTTAAACTCAGCTTTGCAGCCATCGGAAAGATGCCTGCAGCTATATTTGTGTGCAGCCTCCGACTGCTGCCCTTCCTAGCTCGGCTCTGGGCACGGGTGGGATTTGCAGGCAGGGCTGAGGAAAAGGCTCTCATGTTTTTGGGGTTTCTGCTGCCTTGAAAGCTGTGAATTCCCTGTCTTTGCACTGGGCAACTGTAGCACGTCCATCGAGCTGTCCACTGTCAGACAGGGAGCTGGGTGTCTTGCAGGGCTCTGAAAATCCCCCCTTCCTCAAATATTTAAGCCCTGAGTTTTGAGACAAAATAAAACCCAACGGGAGCTGCCAAGTTCGGGGGGGAGTCTTGGTTTTGGGTCAAAACCGCTGTGGTTTCTTCCCCCCTTGTTTCAATCCTAAGCACAGCCTTGCCAGAAACTTGGCTCGGCTTCCCCGGCAGAATTAGGGACGTATTTATGTTTTGGGGTTTGTAAGGAAACCTGAAACCAGGTAAATTTGGCCAAAGGCAGGAGCGTGGGGCTGTGCTCTGCTCACCCTGCCACCGGTCTGTGCTGGCAGGAGGAGCAGGGCAGGGATGTGCCTTGGGGAGGGGACAAGCAGGGCTTATTTTTGTAGCCACCTTTCATAGCAACAAGGCTAAAATAGAGTTGTTGCTCTTGCCTTCCACGTTGCACATGAAAGGGAAACCCTTTTTGTGCTGAGCAGAGGACCCAGTGCTGCTGCAAGAGAAGTTCGTGGCAGTTCTTACTTTAAACAGCTGATTGTGGAATAATGGACGCATGAAAATGAGTTGTGCGTTTTCAGCCCCTGCTTCCTCTAAATAGTTCATTTAAACCTGTATCAGCCTCTTGATTTTTGAAGAGCTGGGGCATTGTAGTTGTAAAAGACCATCATGGTGAGGTCTGACTGACCTTCTCCAGGGCTTTGGGGGGTTGCTTTGCTTTTAGCAGCGCTGGAAGGTGCTGCAGACATCCTTCAATTCTGTAGGTGTAGCTAAATGCCACCAATTACACATCAATTTTGTGTCTGCAGGTGAAATGTTTCTATTCCCAGTCCATTTCCAGTTCCATTTCCTATCCAGAGTATTCCAGAAGGATGGCACATTTGAATTCTCTTAGTGAGGTGTTGCTTTTGCGTGTAATTAAAGACCAGGTCATTTTTGGGGTCATTTTGATGCTGTTTGGGAGCAGTTTTTGCACTTAATCTTAGATTAATACAGATGTCCATGTCTGAGATGTTCTTTTAGATATTTACCTTCAGTCAGAGGGGAGAAAGAGCCACTTGCAGGGCACAATTAATCTTCTCTTTAAGGAAGAAGGGGTAAAATAAGTCACAGAATCAGCTAGGTTGGAAAAGACCTCTGAGATCATCAAATCCAACCTTTGACCCAACACCACCTTGTGTACCAGACCGTGGCAATGATGCCACATCCAGTCTCTTCTTAAACACCTGCAGGGACGGTGACTCCACCCCCTCCTTGGTAGGAGGTGTTCCCAAAAGTTCGGATCATTCCCTGCTGGGGAGTGCAGGCACCACAGTCTGGGCTTGCTCAGGTGGACCTGAGATGCTGCGATTTCTCCTTGGGTCAGCCCAGCCAGGGGAGAGGATTTGGGTGGCTGTGAGACAAAGTGAAAGGGGAAAAAAAATAGCTATTTTTTTTAAAAAAAAAAAGAGGGAAATGCAGCGTGTTGGCCACTGGGACAACCAGCAGTGACCTCCCTCAGCGCCGGGCTCTCTCCGGTGCTCCACGGCCATCGGGAGCGTGATGTCACGGGCAGAAAACAACCCCCCTGCTGTTATCAGAGTGAAAGTTTTAATTTCTTGTAATCTTCTCCCGGGCTGCCGCCCCTTCCAGCCTTGCCGGCGGGAACCTGCGAGCACATCCCCAGCCCCTTCCTGATTGTTTTTCCAGCCCCGTTACACAACGCGCCCCTTGTTTGGCTCCGTGGATCGCTCGTGAGCGGCGGCGAGAGCTGGGGATGCACAGAGAGGGGAATGGACTTTATTTGGGTTTTAGGGCCTTGGGAGTGAATGGTGCCAAAGTAAATAGGGAGTTTTATGCCGGGCCGTGTTAACCAAACAGCCCCGCGAGCTCCTGGGGAGAGGTTCAGTGCAGAGCAGCGGGGATGGAACCACCAGGGGACCCGGAGCGATGAGCAGGGCTTGGGATTCGTGAGGAATAACGTCCCCTTGGGCCTGGCTCGTTGTTTTTTTTAATCCTTCCTGATGGATTTACAAGGGAATAAGAGCATTGACTTGTCCCAGCCACCTTCTGCCTTTGGAGAGCACTTTGTGTTTATCAGGCTCTATCTTAAGAGAAATTCAGGTTTGCATTCCTCTGCCACTGCAGTAAAAGCCTCGCCAGCGTTTGTACTCCTAAATTGACTCATCATTGCAAGTTTATCCCCATTTCTTGTGGGTCTCTCCGTAGTTCCTCGTTCCTTGAAGCTTTGTAGCAGGGGCTGGGAGAGGGCAGGTCTGGAGCGTTGGTCTTCACGGCTGCATGAGTTGTACCTTCTCAGCAAGCTCCAGGGCTTCAGATTTTCATCTTCTTGGAGCTGTTTGAGGGCGCTGGTGGCAGAGCCGTGCTCCGTGTCCCGATGAGTAAGGCTGACCTCATCACTGACAGCACCCCTGGAACAGCCCAAGAGCTTCTAAAAAGGACAATTTGAATTGCAGGCCAGTTTCTGCTCCGAGTTTCAGCTGTCTAAATACAACCACGGTGAAGTCAGTTTGAGTTGCTTTGAATTTCTGGTCAATATTTGGAGCAGAACCTGGCTGTGCCCATGTGCAGCATGGAAGGATTTATTGGTAAGAAAAAGAGGAAAATGTGATGGTGGTTGGAGAATAAATGAGGGGTGGAGAATAAGACTCAGCCTGCCCTGTTCATCCTGACTTTTTCCTGTCCTAAAAGAACTTTCCCTTTTGCAAACAGGTTGCCTCAAGTGGCCTTGGTGGCTTTCTGAGGGCACTGGGTTATGACAATAAATAAAAGCGAAAGGCACTTCTAGAAATGCAAGGAATGTGAAAATGTTTAAATGATTTAGTAGGAGAAAACTTTATTTAAACATTTAATGGAAGAGCACGCTTTCATCTTTAAAACATCACTGTTTGAACTCCCATCCAAGTTTTTTTCCGGACTTTCTGTGCACTTCATCATATACAACAGCAAGCTGTGCTTTGCAAAGGGAATAAACTTCCAGTTCCCTCATTCCGTTTGTTGTTGTTGCCTCAAACACACCTCAGTTACAGTAAAGAAGCTGTTTTGGGGGAAAAGCTCCTAAACACGTTATTTTCTCATAAAAGGATCTCATTTATTTGAGGAACTGAGGCTGGGAAA
The DNA here is from genome assembly GCF_022539395.1 of Myiozetetes cayanensis. NCBI lineage: Eukaryota > Metazoa > Chordata > Aves > Passeriformes > Tyrannidae > Myiozetetes > Myiozetetes cayanensis. The sequence continues at coordinate 19,010,833 of NW_026087048.1, forward strand.
CACTTTGTCCAAGCAAATCTCATAAAGCTGCACGGCTTTCCATATGGAAACCACCCTGGCTACAGATGTGGCAGCCAGCACGTGGGGTTTTCTCCCTAGTGCAAGGGAATATTCACCTCTGGGAAGTGCATCTCCCCAGCCATCACCACGAGAGCAGCTTGGGGTGGGTGCTTGGCACTGGTTTGGCTGCAGATGTTTTTGTACCGGTGAGGGAGGCAGGACTGAACTGTAAGGAATTGGACCTGGCTTCACACCTGCCACATGGCATTGAGAAAGAACCATTTAATTGTTAAAATGAACGTGTATTTAGTGGATTATCTTTGAATTCCACAGTTTTTGCCTGTAGGATGTTAAACCTGGTGCTGCATTTGAAAGAGGAAAAATCTCAGGGCCGCACTCGTAACACCCCAATATTTTCCTGCCTTCAAACCCAGCGTCATGAGCTGCACTGCTGCCATGCCCATCACATGTAACCGCTGTTCCCTTTTTGGGGTGAACCCAGGGGACCAGCTTAGCCATTCCTTTGCTGAGACTGTGACCTCAGGGCCCCTTGGGTCCGGCATTAGCATTGGAAATGTCCCTGTTTGTGTTCTCAAAGCCGGCTGAGCGTGCGCCGCGCCGATGGCCTGCCGTGCTCCGCTGGGGAGATTTATGCTTCCTAAGTACATTGTAAAAGTTTTATAAAGTAGCTTAAATATTTACACAATAAGCATTTAAGGAAACGGTTATGTCTCTAAAGGAGCTGCTGGATCCTTTGGGTCCATCAGACCGTGGCCGTGAGGGGTTTTTAACTGTCTGACCTCCAGGAATTGCCTTGTGTGGGTTTGTTGTTTTTTTTTTTCTTTTTTTTTCACCTAACTGGTTTTAAGCAGGCAAACAAATGGAAACTCATACACAGGAACCTATAAATAATGTTAATGACCTGGCCTGTATCCTCAAAAGCCAGGAAATTTAGGAACATGATGGCGAGCTGGCCCTTCGCTCACTGAAGGGTGGAAAGCATAGCTGGGAGGATTTCTTCCCAATATCCCATCTCTCCCTGCCCTCTGGCAGTGGGAAGCCATTCCTTTTTGTCCTGTCCCTCCATCCCTCATCCCAGGGGCTCTGCAGCTCTCCTGGAGCCCCTTTAGGCTCTGGAAAGGGCTCTCAGATCTCCCTGGAGCCTTCTCTTCTCCAGGTGAACCCCCCCAGCTCTGGGAGAGTATCTCCATGGAGTATCACCCCAGCCTTGGAGTATCTCCATGGCCTCCTCTGGATCCACTCCAGCAGCTCCACGTCCTTCTTTGCCTTGCACTTCCTCCAGGACAACCACCTTTCCTCTGCTCCCAGATTTAATTTTGCAGGGCTCCAGTGATGCTGCATCTCCACTGTGCTATGAGGGGTCCAAGCAACCTTTATTTCTTACTTCATCCAGCTGTGACATTGCTTGGATTTCCCCCCTCAGGACTTGCTCCATCCTGCTGTGAGTGCAGCCTCTGCTATTCCTGGAATCCTAGAATGGGATGGGTTGGAAGGGACCTTTGGAGATCATCCAGTCCAACCTGCATGGGCATGTTAAGGAAGCTGTGAGGGTCCAGCCTTTGCTTCACAGAGAGCATCCCAGCCCCCTTGGGATGGCCATTCCCTTTCCTTTGGGGCCGGCATGGGATGGACACCCCTTGGACAGAGCCAGGGGAAGCCTTGCAGTGTGAAGAGCAGGGGGTGGGTGCTGCCTGCTCCTCCCCACCAGCACCCACCACCCTTTTCCTTGTGCTTCCTGAGGCACACGGGGGTTGGGGTTTTTTTTTTCCTCCTGCTCGCACGGCAAACGGATGTTTAGATCCGAGAGGAAATGGGATCGCTGTTTGCTCGGCTCCTCGTGGAGCAAACAGCCCTTCAAAATAACTCCCCTGTCCCAAGTGCCAGGAAAAACAGCGAAGCCAAAACGTTGAAAGCAAATAATGGGGCTTTTTTGTGAAAGGGCTCCTCTTCAGCTCAGAGTCTGCATATCAGGGCTGCTCTTTTCACGTTTTGTTTTGAGGTTTTGCAATTCTTCGCAAAGCAAACAGAGGCAGTTTGTGCCTGAGGAGGGATTTCACTGATCCCAGGGACTGTGCAGAGCTTTTGGGTGGGAAATTGTAATTGCTGTAGTTCCACAGTGCTAAAACTCGGGCCCCGAGTGCTGGGTGTTGGCCTGGAGGAGGTGCCCTCCGGGGTGTCCCTGTCCCTGTTCCCTGCAGGGCTGGCTCACAGCACGGTGTCCCCACACAGCCCAGCCCAGCCCTCCTGGGTCACCCAGGGCAGGAAAGGCACTCAGCAGGTTTGGAAAACTGGCTGGAAGGGCAAGCAATGCCCTGCCTGCCCCAGGGCTGAGGTTTGCCCTGAATTTGGGCACGTGGTGCCACAGCCACCCTAAAACAGCGTTCCCAGAGGAGACCCCAGAAGCAGCTCCCTGGGGTGAGCACTGATGTCCTGCTTGGTAGGACACACATCCTGTCCCTTCAGGGGCTTCCCAGAGGGTGGGAACAGGGCAGTGCTCACAGCACCAAGGCTGACAGGGCTCCAGGAGCATTTGGATGACACTCTCAAGCAATGATGTGACTTTTGGGGATGGTCCTGTGCAGGGCCAGGGGTTGGACTGGATGGTCCTTGTGGGTCCCTTCCAACTCAGCGTGTTCTGAGGAGCCCAATTCCTGCCCCCCACCCTTCCCATGGCACCCAGACCCGACAGACACCCATGCAGGACCACGGATGGCCCTGGCCCCTGGCTGGCCCCTGGGCTTGTGCAGGGGGGCAGGATGTGTTTAAAACATCCGAAGTGATGAAGTGTCACCCGGACTGAGCTGTTTCTCAGATCCTCAGCCGTCTCATCCCGGATTTCAGCTGCTCAGCTTCCTTCCAGGAGCAGGGCTGGCTCCATGGAACGGGGATGTACCCGAGCCCGCTGGCTCCGAGGGCTCCACACACCCTGTCACCCATCACCCACCACCACCACACAGCCACGGGGTGCTCCCACGGGGGAAAGGCCTGGATTTTGCAGATCTGATAGAGAGAACTCCAGGGTGGGAGCATTTCCTGCTCCCTCTTCATCTCCCTGCGGAAAAGCTCGTTAGGGTAATGACTGCAGACACCGAGGTGGGGGACAGGGGGAACAGGTACTTTTTTTAAACTTTATTTTTTTCCTTTGGAAATGCAGCCTCTTGCAGTCATGCTGTCACAGTTAAAATAAGGTTTAAATTACAGGGCTGGCTGTGGCTTTTTCCCTTTCTTTCAGAATTTTTGCCAACTTGCAATTTACTTAATGAAATCCTGCTATTTCGTTTAACGGGGATATTTTTTGCAGATGTTGATTTAACCCAGCTTTATAAAATATGTGAACTGTGCAGTTTCTTTCCTATTTTTAACAATTTAAGGATTCTGGTGCAGAACCTGACAGAGTTTGTAAGGCTGATATTTGTTTGTACCGTGCAAACCATGAGGCTTCCACATCATCCACAGAAATAGCGTGAAATGTTGCAATAACGGGCCAAAGTTGTCCAAAAGGGGGACATTTGTGTTGCTCGTTGGAGCTTTGTGAATGTATTTCTGCAAAGCATCCGCCCCTGGTTTTACACTCAGTTATCCTTCAGGGTTTGTGCAGGGGGCTCTTTATATAAATGTGATAAATATAGAAGGAGGAAGAGAAATGGGTCTGGTTCAGGCTGGTGACAGGCTGCCTTTTTAATGTACAATTCCCAGTGTATTTCCCCCCAGTATGCCTCACTTTATTTTGTCAAATGGAGCTCCCTGGAGGAATCTGATACTCCTCTTGCAGAGCTGTGGAGGGTGTGCAGTGTTGAACTCATTAAGCCATAACGATGCGTTCACATGCTCTGGTAATCTCCCTGTCCTTGATTTACAAAGAGCCCGACCTGCTCTCCTTCCCCTTTCCCTCTCCATGGGAAGGTCGTTTGCTTTGGTGCTTAATTTGCAGAGTTTCTGAGGGCAGCCTGTGCTTTCATCCCCCCTCACGGAGGAGTTGCAGCCACAAACCCTGTGTAGACCGGTCCTGAAAAGGTTATTTTTAGCTTGAAAATTCAGCTGCCCTCAAAGAGAGATGAGGCTCGTCCTACAAAGGTGGGAGGGTTTTTAATCCAAAGGGTTCCACTGGCTGTGGAATAAATACGTGGAATATAACTCATGTTATATAGCATGGAGTGACAGGACAAGGGGGAATGGCTTCACCCTGGCAGACTGCAGGGTCAGATGGGATATTGGGAATAAACTCTTCCCTGGGAGGGTGGGCAGGCCCTGGCACAGGTTGCCCAGAGAAGCTGTGGCTGCCCCTGGATCCCTGGAAGTGTCCAAGGCCAGGTTGGATGGGGCTTGGAGCAACCTGGGCTGGTGGAAGGTGTCCCTGCCCGTGGCAGGGGGTGGGACTGGATGAGTTGAAGGTCCCTTCCAACCCAAACCATTCTGGGATTCTCTGACAACTCATTAATCCTCTTCTGTTTGAACATCCTGAGTGAAGCTGGAGTATTGGGGTGTCTGGGTTTTGTATTAGTGCAGCAGGACAGGATGTATTCCATGGAGTTCTCTGTGTATTTTGGCATTTCCCTATTTCCCTCCTTCTTTTTTTTTTTTTTTTTTTTTTTTAAAGAAACTGTGGTTTTTAGAAATGAAAACAAGTCCTTCTTGGCCAGGGAGGGTAATTAGTGTGAGTCACCTCCACTCTCCATGGGCAAGTACAGGGTTAGGAATCTGGTCATCTGGGAGATGACACTGAAAGATGGGGACTTTCAGAGGCCACACGTTGCTGCCTCTCAGGGCTGCAGTGATGCCCTTGAGTGTCCTGGATTTCGTGCAAATACATTGATTTTCCTCCCCCATCCCCTGCTTATGCTTTGCACAAATTTTCTTGCTGTTTATCTGCACTTTAATAGCTTTTACAGCGCCATTCTGGGGAGTATGAAACAAGACAGATGGACTCAGTGATCCATCCTTAACAATCCTGTGATTCTGGGACAAGGCCTGTTTTGTCTTTGGGGGTGATCTTATCCCAGCTTAGCACAAGTGAATGTCCTGTGCTGCACTGGCTTCTCTGGGTCGCTGATTTGTGGATTGTCCAGACAAAGGGCCCCTCCGTGGCACACAGATGGCACAAGGGTTGTCATCCCTGGCATTCCCAGGGGTGCAGATCCTGAGATGCCAGCACATCCTTGCTGCTTCCACTGGGCATGTGAGGGACCAACTGTGGGGCTTAAATCCCAAGATGCTTAAATCATTGTTTAGTCTTGACTTAAAGTGGGAGTAAGAGCCCGTGGATGCTGGCCACGAGGAGTTGTGAGTGGAGTGAGGGCTGGAATAGCCCCAGAAGATGTTTACACATAAATACACGACCCAGCTATCGGCAGATCTGCTGTGGGGGTGCACATCACACACGCAGCCCTCGGCACGTTCTCCAGCCTGGCCACGGCTCTGCTGACGTGCTGGTGCGAGCAGGAGGGCAGGAGCCATCCCTGGGGATGCCTCCCACCAGGCTCTTCCCACAGCTACTCCCACCGACCCCATCCCGGCTGCTTTTAATCCCTCTCCACCAGATAAGAGCCCCGAGACCTCCCCGTACAGGTTTATCCCTTCGGCATGACCAAGCTGGCTGGCACACCAGAGGGATTGTTTCCTTGCAAGGGCCACGCTGGCACCCGAAATCCTTTAATTCCCTGTAAAACTTCGGCAAATCCGCCACGAGCGAGGACTTGAAGGAACCGTGGGCGTCGTGACACGCGGTGGAGCCGTGGCTCCTGATCCTGATGGAGCTGTGTCTCCTGATCCCGGTGGTGGAGCTGGGACTCCTGATCCCGGTGGAGCTGTGACTCCTGATCCCAGGGGAGCCGTGACTCCTGATCCCAGTGGTGGAGCTGGGACTCCTGATCCCAGTGGAGTTGTGACTCCTGATCCCAGTGGAGCCATGGCTCCTGATCCCGGTGGAGCTGTGACTCCTGATCCCGGTGCCTGCTCAGACAGAGAGGCTCGGGAGAGCTTTATCAGGAGCAGGATCTTGGGCTTTGGCCAGCGAGAACAAAGCCTGAATTTCCATTGCACTCAACCCCCCGTCTGCTTCCCATATATGTGAGGGCCCTGATAACCACGCTGGAAAAAAGCGCCTTTTTTTGGGCTCTCTGGGGGAGAATTATCAGATGAGGGGAGGCATCAACTGTGGAGCTCGTTTAGAGGGAGGGAATGGGTTGGAATAGAGGACCTACAACCGGTTTTGGGCCTGGGATGAAACCCCTGGCAGGGGGTTGGGTTGAAAGCCCAAGATTTTTGTTCTCCCAGAGCTCCCAGACCAAGCTCTTGTGCCCGGCACCGGACTCTGCACCCGAGGAGGAGCCAAGCAGCTCATTCCCAGCCTGGATGGAGAAAAATATTTGTTGGGCTCCTGCTTGTTGGCCCCAAGGGAGCCTCCTCCGTGGCAGGTTGTTTTGCAGGTCGGTGATAGTCTCCTAAAGCTTTCCCAGTCCTTGATACTTGCAGTGGGATTGGCATGGAGCCGACACACATCTGCCTCGGTCTCCCCTCGGATGCGCCGCGTCCTCGCTGCGGAGAAATCAGGGTGGCCTTGGGTTTTTTCAGCCCTCTCACGTCATCTCTGCAACCAGCAGCTCATTCTCAGGCGTAAATCCCATGGAGGGGGGATAGCAGGGCCAGATCTCGCTCCGGAGGGAACAGCTCGGGCTGGAGCGCAAGGCAGGCTCTCAAAACGCATCTGAGGGTGATGTTTTTGAGTGGTATTGCTTTGGTTTTCCTCCCAGGAAAGCATCTCCGCTTGTTTTCTGGTTAGGAAACCAGAAAAACACGGCAGAGCTGCTGCAGCCACAGCCTGCCCCGTGTCCTCTGTGAGCTCCAAAGCCCAAAGTTCCCAGCTTTGGTGGTGTTTTGGGAAGAGGGTTGTGCGTGGTCAGCTGGGACATCTGAAGCAGGCCTTGTGTAGGGGAAGATGAGCATTTCCCTCTGGAAAGGGCAAATTTGGGTTGTTAACAGAGGGAGCAGAGCAAAATTTGGGGCTGGGGCTCTGCTGAGAGCGGTGCAAGGAGGTGATGATGTGCTGCCTGGCCTTTGCAGGACAGCCCTCCTGGTTTGGAGGAGCTCATTGCCCTTGGATTATCTAACAGCTGGATGAAAAAGGCATCCTGTGCAGGGTTAGTGGTCCTGCTGCTGCTGTTGGGGATGCTCCCATGTTCTTAACAAGTGTGGAAAATGAGGAGGCTCAAGCATCTCCAGGAGCATTCCTGCAGCTGGAACAGGCTCCCCAGGACAGTGGTCACAGCACCAAGCCTGACAGAGCTCAAGAAGTGTTTGGACAATTCTCCCAGGCACAGGGTGCTTTCCACCCTTAATGATTCCATGACTTAATGCTGGTGTGACCCAGGCAGGGCTTTGGTTTGGGTGCAGCCTCTGGACCATCAGCCTGTGCTGAGGAGATTCCCAGGCTCAGCTCCAGCGCCCAACGTGCTCTGCCCGAGAGGCTCCATGGAGGTGGAGAGGGGTGTTATTCCTGTTTCTCTTCAGAGGGACCTACTAATTAGTTTCTGCTTTTAAAATGCTTTGAAGCCTCAGCCGAAACTCCTCCGTGAGCGAAAACTATGATTATTTATATTTATCCCCTTTCCCAGAGCCTCTGGGATGCTCCGTGTGCCGCAGCTCTGGTCACTGGGCGGGTTATCTCCCCCCCTCAGGGCACCAGGTGGGGTTTCTGGGCACCTCAAATTCCTCTGCAAAGCCAGCATGGGTTCCCGGGTTCGAAAGGCAGAGGAGAGCTCGGGAGGTCCCGTGGGATTTGGCCATCCCAAGCTCTGGGATTGCAGCAGGCGGCCCCCGGATTAATTACCAGCGTGGGCTGGCGCGGGGCCAGGCGGGAGCGGCGCAGGGGAGGGAGCCTTGGACATCACAGCAGGGAAATCTGCCACAGGCTGATTTATGGGGTGATTTCTCCCTGGTTCTCAGCGTTTTCCAAGCTCTGGGGATGAAAAAAAAAAAAAAAAAAAGGGATTGCACACATGATTTGTTTGGAGGAGCTGAAAATGTGCGAGTTCTCAACCTAAAAATGGAAAAAGGGGATTAGGGGTTTTTTTTTTTTCCCCCCCTTATTTTGTTCTGGCAGTCCTGCCCTGCAGAGGACACTTGGGGATGAGTCCTCTCCCCTCCAAGTGGAGTGGGTGCCTTTCCACCTGGAAGGAGGAAGCACAGGAAAAAAACCAACCCCGACTAGACGATGCTCAGAGGATTTTCACCAAACCTCTTTGATTTTACAGCAAATCCATTAGTGGGGACCTTCCCTTCCCCCCACCTCATCCCCCGTGTTTTCCACCAGCTCCTTTTTCTCCCCATTTTTCCATCTGGTTGGGGCTCTGGGCGAGGACACAGCGGACTCTCAGGGAGATGCCAAACATGACCCCGGGATTTGCTGGGCTTGGCCTGAGCCAGGGCTGGTTTCCAGCGGCAGAGAAGTCTCAGCCAGGCTGTGGTTGCTGATGGCTCTGGTGCTTTTGAGAACTGGCAGCCAGGGGAGGTGGTTCCCTTTTGGGCTCCTTTTGAAGGTGTATTTACGTTGTTGTGTTGGCTTGGACGTGCCAGGTACAAGCTGGTTACGTGCACAGCCCAGGGCCTGGGAAGAGATGAATGTGCCTGTGAAAGTTGCGAGCAAGAGGAGCTCAGATTAGAGGGAGACTCTGGGGGGGAAAAAAAAAATCACCTAAATCTCTGAAAACATTGGCATTTAGGAGTAACACATTAAAATGTCACTGAAAAATCCCTGAGTTGGGTTTTTCCAGTTTTCTTACTTTCGAGTCTTTTTCACCCTTGGCTGAAAAGAGCTTTGTAAACCAGGGGAGCTGGAGGGAAAAAAAACCTGCTAAAATACCTTAAAAATCACATTCTGGCCTGTGGATTTAGTGGCCAGAGAAGGTACATTAGAAGCAAACTCCTTGAATTTAGCTTGAAAATGCCCCAACTGATGATGACTTCCAAATTTCCGGGCAGAACTAAACATGGCATGTGTTTTTTCTTTGAAGGGTATAAAAAAAAATTAGCATGAGCTGATGATTTTGCAGAGTGGTTTCTTTTATGCAGAGAAAATTGTTTTCATCCTCATTCTTGGCATTGGCTCCTGTCCTTGTGTTGCTTTTGTTTCTTGGGCTGCCATGGAAATGTCCCCCTTTCCCCCCAGGCCTCTCCACACACCTCTTCCACCGGCTCTGGTGCTCGTCAGACCCTTTTTGGAACTAATTTAATTAATTAACCCAGTGCAAGTGTTCTTCTGAGTTAATCATCTACCGGGTTAACAAATTGAAGCGGCTGACGGAGGAGGATGGGGAGCATCAGAGCTCTGCTCCGAGGGGAAAACTGGGAGAGGAGGAGCAGGATGGTGGATCCTCTGCGGTGGATCCAGCTGTCTTTCCCTGCTGATGGTTTTTGTGGGATGAGTGAGCTGGACTCACATCCAACAGCCACGTCCAGCATGAGGAACATGCTGTGAGCAGTGCTGAGGCTGGAGGAGTTGGGACCCCACCATGACACCAGATTAATTGTAGTATAAAGTCACATTCTTCTTGTGGAGCTGAGATATGAGCTGGGCTCAATCCACACGTCTCAGTGGAGTAAACCAGAAGTTTGGGAGAGAGTTTGGTGCTCTGCAGCCTGGGAAGGTCCAGCTGGCTGTCCCTGTGGCTGACCTTGGCCATTGGCTGGGGAGCTGGTGACAGCTTTTTAGGGCCTCTGTGAACCAGGGAGAGGTTTATCTTGGTGAAAGCTGGGACATTCAAGGATCCTCTGCTAGTTCTGGGATTTAAGGACAAGGTTCAGGAGGAAGATTAGGGCTGCCCAGCCTCCTGCTTGCACCTAACTGCCTTCTCCTCACATGAGCCCATTGTCCTGGAGAAACCAGGAAGAAATTTGAAGAGGGGACTGAATTGTCCTCGTCCTCATCAACACTTGCCATGGCTTCCATGTGGAGAACCTTCTGCTCCCTCTGGTGTCTCCAGGGCCACCTCAGGATGGCAGCCCAGCTCCTGCCTCCGTTTGCTCATGGAATTGGGATGTTCCCTTAAATATATATATTGAAACCAACACTGGGGTGCTCCCATGGGCCGAGGCAGGACTCACCAACTCCTGCAAGGGTGGGGAGGTGCCTTCAGAGCCTCCCGCTCCCAGTGAGCATGGACAGATGGAAGGTGACCAGTTTGTGTCCCCAGGGCATCTGTGTGGGGACCCCTGTGCTGGGGACAACCTTGAGCTCCCCCCCATCCCAGGGGCTCTGGGGCTCGTGCCGTGGCTGCAGCGTGGGGGCTCTGGGGGGGCACAGTGACACATTCCAGCTGGAACTTGTAAGGCAGAGGTATTTTAAGTATATTGGCTTAACCAAAATGGTTGTGAGCTTTGCTGGGGCAGATTGACAATTAATTTCTTTTTTTTTTTTTTTTTTTTTTTTTTTTTTTTTTTCAGGGCCATAAAAATTCCATTTCTGCTGTGGAAGGTTTTAACCCCTTCCTTACCCTGGAGCTTTTTTCCAAGGGCATTAATGGGGGATTATTGTAACTGATGGCTCCCTGGTGAACTGTTAATAGATTTTTTTGGGGAAATGTGTGTGTTCTTTGTGCTGGGCTTTTTATCTGGACCTTGCTCACAGTGACCTGTGTATGGTAATAACCTTCCCTGCTCCTGTGTGTTGGGCAGTGTAAATACAGAGCTGTGCTGTGGCAGAGGGGAGGAAAAAGGCTGAGCATGGACCTGAGAGAGTCTAAAGTGGGATAAAACTGAATGGCAAGACGTTGGGAATGGCCAGAGAAGCGTGAGGCTGCCCTGTGCCACAGACAGACAGGAGGAGGGGACATGTGGGAACGCTTCTGACTGTCCCACTTCATCTCCAGGTGCCCAGCTGTGCCTTCAAGTCCCTGTCACGTTTGGAGAGGGCAGTGATTTATCTTTTGTGGGCATGGCCTTCCCCGTGGGCGCCTCTTCAGTGTGTTTTGAGAAGACCTTCCTCGCAGCCATATGCTGGGGGGGCCGTTTGACCTGCTGAGAGGAGCTCTGGTGGCTTTGGAAGAGCCGAAGCGTTGAATCACAGCTATTTATTTCGTGTGTTTCGTGACCTGCCCATGTTTTCCATCCTGCTTTTAAGTGCAGCTTCAAGCAGTGGGGCTGTGCAGCGTTTTTGTTTTGGAAAAAGGCATCTTTCTTTTCTCTTTTCGTGCGCTGCTTTGAACTTTACTGGCAGAAAACGCTGTCAAATCACAAATAGTCTCAAACCTCAAGTTATTTTCTTTACCTCCACACTCGGCAGGGAGCGACAGCAGCGGTGCTGCTCACACCAGGAGATTTACAGTGTTTGCTCTTTGCATTTATTCCCAGACCCTGAGCTGTGCAAGACTCTTTTCCCATTAAATTCCGGGTTTGATTCTCCTATCTTGTTTTTTTTATCTTAAAATTGTTTGAATTCCCTTTTGGATGTGTCTGCTGCAGCGGAGGAAGGAGTAAACACAAGCTGGAGTTTCAGCCGTTCCATCTGATGGATGGAGGTGGCTTTGATGGAGGAGATAGTCCTGACTCCACCCTCGGTGGAGCTGCTAGAAGTTGTAGCTGCCTACAATGATAGTTGTTAAAAACACGTCGTGTACCACTACGGGACCGAAATATTTTCCTTTCTTCAAAAAGCGAGCTAACAAGCCTGCCTCTGTTCCAGCAGAAAGGGAGGGGGGGTGGAAAGAACAAAAAGTGGATTTTCTTGTCTCTGCTTAAAGGGCAGGGTGGAAAAAAAAAAAAAAAAAAAAGGAGGAAAAAGTGGAATATTTATTTAGAAGGCAGAGGATGTGGTTCTGTGCCGGCCACCCCTGCTGTCTGCTGAGTGGTAGTGGCTGATGGCTGGAGGCGAAACTAATACTTGGCAGGGGATGAGACACAGCACAGGCCCCCCTGGTCTGGGGGCTTGCTGGAGTGCTTGCTTTATGTCAGGGCTGTGGGATGAGTTCATCTTTGCAGGATTTGGTTGAGTGCACTGGGAGATGAAAGAAGGGAGAGGAACCCACCACGGCCCGGGGAGTGCTGGAAGAGGGACCCTCCCGACAGCTTTGTGCAGGCAGAGGCTTCTCAGATGAGCCTTGTAGTGTCTCCTTTTGGGGGTTTTGTTTGCCTGGGGGTCACAGGCAGGTTGCTTTTGCATCTGGTGAGTGGATTTTAAAGCCTTTCTTCCCCACTTCCCCTGCCCCCAGCCAGGAAAGGTGGGTTGGAAAGGAAACTTCTCACTGCTTGAGGTGGAGTTACCTCAGATGTCCTGACGTGTTTGAAGGAGCACAGGGCACCTCCAGGAGAGTGCTTGGAGCTGGCAGAGCTGTCACTGCCAGGCAGGAGCTGGGATGGGATGACAGAGATGAGGAGCACATTGACAGGGGGATGCATTCATGGATGGATGGATGGATGAACTGTGAAGCTCCTGCCACAAATTGCACAGAAATGGTTTTAACGGAGCTATTTCAGATGCAGGAAAGCAGGAGGTGTAAAAAAAACCTCCCCTTGTTTTCATGGATGATTTTGCCAAAGTATTTGCCGTTTTCTGGAAAGCAGAGATGACACCAGGGCTGGTGGCACCTCCAGAGAGATGTTCTTGCAGGACAGACACAGGTTGAATCCTGCTTTGCTTTCCCCCCTCGTATGTTAATTTGCAGTAAACCATGGGAAACACCTCTTTAAATGTTTATTGCTGCCTGTTGCCCTGATTAATTCAGCTGATGGGGAAAACTGGAGTTTTGAAGTTGCCCCATCCTTAGTCTGGAAGGGAAATTCAGGGGCTGAGTGGTAGTTCCTAAAAAATGCAATAACAAGCTCAGCTTAGCTAATGAGCATGGAGGGCTTTGAGGAGGTTGGGAGGTTAAACAGATGCAGAGCTCGGTAATTGCTACCAGCCCCCAGATGAAAGGCCCTGAGCTGGGCTGTGCCCCCCTCCCCCCCCCAGACCACTTGAGTGGGACAACAGCAAAGTTTAGTGCTTTAGGAGACTTTTGGGAGCGTCTGTGTGGGAAAAATGACTATGGAAACTGGATGCTGTGGAAGATGGATGGGTCTCTGAGCAACCTGGTCTAGTGGGAGGTGTCCCTGCCCATGGGACTGGGATGATCTCTCCCAAAACCATGATCTGTGAAGGGGTTGGTTCAAGATGATGAGCGCTGCCCACAGCAATGGACTTCCCAGTGACCCCCTCCCCCCATCTCCCCTTAAATTTACATGGTTACAACTCAAGTGAAATCCAGCAAAGCCGCCTAATGCAGAGCTGGTTGATGGGGAGGGGTAATTTGAGCCTGAACAGAAGCGGGGCTGGAGGGGCCGTGCCTGAAAATCCAGTGTGTCAATGGGCTCTCTGGAGCAAAATAATGGCATCACCCCATGGGTGAGTTAATGGGACGTGATGGCACGGAGGCACCGGGGTCAGCAGGCCGCGGGCGCGCCAGGGATTGTCAGGGAGCTTAATGCCGGGCACTGAGCTCGGAGCAGAGCTCCTGGCTTGGAATTCCAGGCTGCTTTTCTGTTAGCTGGTGCTGTAGGAGCAGGAATGATGCTCAGCAAGAGGTTAATTCGCCCTCTTCGGGGCTCTTTCAGGGCTGAGAGTTCCCGTCTTCCTTCTGGAGGCATCATTAAGTGTGGAGGCATCGTGGATTAAACAGCTGTCTGGCAGTGTCTGTCCCCTGCCCCAAATGTGATTCCTAGAAAGATGTTTCTTGTTGTCTGCAGAGACTTCCTTCCAGTGGGTTTTTAGGAGGACATGTGTAGTTCATAGCAGCTACTCCCCCTTGGCATGAAGCGCTTCCTCAGATTTCATGTTCCCTGTGGGAACATCGGCGTCGCTGTCAAGGAATATTTACACAGTGGAGATAATGTTGGGTCGCTCATCCAGGCATGTTGTGGACATGCCTGTGCCTCAGCTCAACACAAGCTGGGCTTTGAAAGTGAGGGTGCAGCACCACAGCAGTGCTGGAGGAGCTTGGGGAGCCACCAGGAGGGGTACAGGATCCCTGCTGGCTCTTGGTGGGAGACATCCACATATCCTGAGGACACGGGGTCCTGGCTGCTGGACCCAGAACTGAACGTTAAATTTGAGAGACAGAGATGTGTTGAGCTCCGTGGGGGCTGGTGGGTGTCTTGTTGGGTCAAACCTTGCTTGAGCCATCTGTCTCGGTGGTATTTGACATAATTAAAGATGAGGTTTGGGGGGAGTGTGACCTTTGAGCTGAAGGTGGACTTTGGGTTGAGTACAAGCTTTGGGTTAAGCGTGAACTTCGGGTTAAATATGAGCTTTGAATTGAGCACAAGTTTTGGGTTGAGCACAAACTTGGGGTCGAAGATGGACTTTGGGTTGAGCACAGGTTTTGGGTTAGGCATGAACTTTGGGTTAAATACAAACTTTGGCTTCAACATGAATTTTGGGCAGAGCATGGAGTTTGTGTTGAACGTGAATTTTGGGTAGAGCATGGAACTTGTGCTGAACATGAATTTTGGGTGAGTGTGGAGTTTGTGTTGAACATGAATTTTGGGTGAGTGTGGAGTTAGTGCTGAACATGAATTTTGGGTGAGTGTGGAGTTAGTGCTGAACACAAAAGTTGGGATGAGCACAAGTTCAGTTGTCAGGCGAGCAAAGCCGATGGGGTGGGAAGAGCCTTTTCCCTTCCCCTCCACACCTGTCATTTCCAGGTGGTCACGGAGTGTCCTGTGTTGCCCCCACAGATGCCAGCACGTCGCCCGACGCCGTGAAGAGGAGCCATTGGTGCAACGTGGCCTACTGGGAGCACCGGACGCGCGTGGGCCGCCTGTACACAGTGTACGAACAGTCTGTCAGTATCTTCTACGACCTACCTCAAGGAAACGGCTTCTGCCTCGGACAGCTAAACCTGGACAACAGGAGCGAGACTGTGAGAAGGACTCGAAGTAAAATCGGCTACGGGATCTTGCTCAGCAAGGAGCCGGACGGCGTGTGGGCCTACAACCGCAGCGAGCACCCCATCTTCGTCAACTCCCCGACACTGGACATCCCCAACTGCAGGACCCTCATCGTGCGCAAGGTCATGCCGGGCTACTCCATCAAGGTGTTCGACTACGAGAGGTCCTGCCTGCTGCAGCACTCGGCTGACCTGGAGTACGCAGACGGGCCCTACGACCCCAACAGCGTCCGCATCAGCTTCGCCAAGGGCTGGGGGCCCTGCTACTCCAGACAGTTCATCACGTCCTGCCCGTGTTGGCTGGAGATCCTGCTCAGCAACAACCGATAACGCTCGGCCCTCTCCACGAAAGGAAAGACAGCGCGGGAGGAGGGGGGGGAAAAAAAAAATACCCTACAAAAATTAAAAAAAAAAAAAAAAAAAAAAAGACACAGACTATCCCAAATATCATCTACCTAGATTTAATATAAAGTTTTATATATTATATGAAAATATATATTATACTTGTAATTATGGAGTCATTTTTACAATGTAATTATTTATGTATGGTGCAATGTGTATATGGACAAAAAACGGAAAATGCACTTTGGCTTATATAATTCTTTCAATACAGATTTTTTTTTTTTTAAAAGAAGAAAAAAAAAAAAAGAAAAATTATACAGCAAAAAATAGGAGAAAGCCCTAATTTTTGATGTATGTTTTTTTTTGAAATATTATTAATACCCAGACAAAAAGCTAATACCAGTCACTCATTGATAATAAAGTATTCGCATTATGGGGGGGGATTTAATTGTCTTTTTTCTCCCCCCCCCCCCCAGCTGAAGGCTAACAGTGTCTGCTGGGGTGCTCTGCAGTCAGGGGAGGTCCAGAGGGGTGCCCTCTGTCTCCCATCCCAGCCAGGACCCCAGAAAGCCAGTAAATAAGTTGGGAGGCTGCAGTTGGCTCCAAGAGGAGGGTGAGTGAGGACAGCTGGAGAGCAAAGGGAGCACTTGGAGAAGGGGAAAGGAAAGTCTCCTGTACCTGTTGTCACTCAGGACGGTGTCTCTGATAACACAGAACGTGGTGAGGGTGTTCATGCTGAAGTTTGGGCAGGTTAATGCTCCTCAGTGCAAAGAGAAAAGCAGAAGTTATTGTGGCCCTCAAAGCTGCCCAGTAGGAGCAGTTTGGAACATCAGCCTTTCACACAGGGCTTGTGTGCAAGTCCAGCACCTCCCCAGACGTGTTTTGTGGTTGAGACACAAACAGGGGGTGTGGACAACTCCTGCTTTGGGGGATCCTCTGTTGGAGTGTGGTCTGAATTTCAGGAGCCTCTCCAGTAACTCAGAGGAAGGGATTGGATGAGTTGTGTGCAGGTTTTTTGTCCCACAGATGTCCCAGTCTGTTGTCCAGGCAATAAACCGATTCAGAACTGTTTGGGAAGAATGTATTTGCTCTGAGGAGCAGTTGCAGCCAGAAAAGTGTCCTGGGCAAATGTGCTTGTCTGGGCTGATTTACACTCTGGAAATACTGGATAAAATCAGGCCCTTTGCTTGACTTGTGCCTGAACTCCATCCCTGTCAGCACAGGGCACCCACGTGCTGCCAGGGGCAGGTTGGACGCTGGCTTGGCTTGGTTAGGGAAGTTATTTATTGCCAGGGAGCAGCGCTGCCAAGTCTTGGACTCGTGTTCCAAATCCCTGTACCTTGGATTTCCATGAAGTCCCAGCCTCTGGAGTGCAGTGACTGGGAAGCACCTCAGCTTTCAAGGTCACAGGGGGTGTTTTTGTCACCTTTGTATTTGCAGAGGAAAACGTGCAGTGAGACCTCCTCAAACTCGGAGTAAAACAAAACAAGACCCAAACTTACTACTCAAAAGCCCTCCTGAGTGAGGATGGGGAATCCTGGAATGGTTTGGGTTGGAAGGAACCTTAAAGCTCATCTCATTCCACTGAGACACTTTCTGCTATCCCAAATTGCTCCAAACCCCGTCTGGCCTGGCCTTGGACACTTCCAGGGGTGGGGAAAGGTGGGCACTGCATCCCACAGGGAATCTCACAGAGCTGGGTGGATGTTTGGAGAGACCCGAGCAGAGCAACGTCCCAGTGACATTTCCTCAGTCATTTTTCAAATTACAACCATATTTGATGTTTAATTGGGACCACATTGGTTGAGTTTCCTGCAGCATCACTATTAATACTTGACATCATGGATTTTTGTTTGTGTTACAGCCATTCTTAGGGAACGGTGTCAAAACACGTCACTCTTGTTTAAAGCAGCTTTCAAGAGCTTTGCAGGGATTTTTTTTTCATCCCTTTTGGCTTGGGTTTGGTGGGTCCTGCCATACCACCCCCCTCCCTTGTGGTATCACTTTCCTGTGGTCAGTCAAGAGGCCATTTTTATGTTTTGGGGTGTTTTTTTAGGAGATTTTTGTTAACACTCTCCTCATTTTACCTGGGAAGAATCAGCCAAAAGCTCACTTGCTTCTCCCCATTTCCTTTACTTTTTCCCAGCATTTCCCACCACTTCCCAAAAGGTTTAGCATTCACATCCCAAGCTGGCTGCTGCCTTCCTCCCTGTCCTGCTCCTCCTCCTCGTGTGCACACAGCGATGCAGCAGCACCATCATTACCCACTCCATCCATCTTCTGGACAGAACAGCACCAAGGCTGCACGTGAGGGTTAAATTTGGGCTTCCCCTTGTGCAATCCCCTGATGGTGCTTCATTTTTCATTACTCATGTGCTTCCTCCAGGAACAAATCTGGAGTTTTATTTTGACAGCAAGGCTTTAAAGGGAATAAAAAAGGATTTTAGGGTGAGGCAATGAAATAAGTATCCTTTTCTGTCCCATTTTGCTCCTTTAATCTTACAGTCATTCACGTTTAGGATTCTTTAAAGAAGATTTGGGACTTCAAAGCTCTTGAACTCCACGCTGGACGATCTCAAGCTCAGCTGGAGCCTTCCCTGTGCACTGGGTTTGACCTGAGGGGTGTGAGTTGACACCTTGGAGCAGCCCTTGAGGTGGCTGTGGGTTGAGGGCACTTCCATCAGGGAAAGATCGGTTATTTCCCTGCCAGGGTTTGCAGGAGCAGCTGGCCATGGTTGGACTTTATTAACAAGCTGATGGGTTTCTCCTGTGCCCACACACAGCTGTTGGTGTTTGCCCATCTGCCCCAGCCCCTATAAAAGCAGGATGGCCACAGCCCTTCCCTTTTTCAGCAGCCTCCTGGGGTTTTCTGAGTGCGTTTTCTCCTCCTTCCTGAAGGAATCGTGGTCTCCTGGCACCTGAGGTAAGTGGCACGTTCCTTATTCTTGTTCCTTCGAGGTCTGTGTGGTGTTTTGTCTGTGTTGTAAGGGTAGAAGTCCAAGCAGCCCCTTGGCAGGAGGTGCTCGGGCTGAGCTCCTGGCGCTGCCGTGGGTGCCTCAGGGCTGAGCTGCTGCAGGGTTTGTGTGGTCCCTTTGGAGCTGGAGCTGGTTCAGTCCTGTCCTGGCAAGGCTGTTGGGTCACCTGAGTGGTTACACATCACTGGGGGCTCTTTTTTTTTTGGAGGAGGGATGTTTTGGGCAGTGCAGCTGGGAAGTGTTTTGTTTTTATGCCGTGGTGCTGCTCCAGGGGGTCGGACTGAGCTGGAGGAGCTGGGTACCAAGGCAGGGTGTGTGTGGCACCCCTCAACCCTGCGTGGGCAGAGGGGACACAGGGCAGCACATCCCTGAGCAAACACACCTCTCCACCTGTGCTGAGGGGCTCCAGCAGCTCACTGACCCTGGAGCTCACTCCAACTTCTCAATGACTGTAGGGAGAGCTCGTGGGTTTGTTGTGAGGGTTTGGAACTCAAGCTGGTGACTCTCACCCCTCCAAGGCTCGGGTGGAGCTTCCCCAGCCCTCGGGTTTCCTTGCCAGTGAGGAGCAAGACCTTGGTCCTGCAAGCAGAGCCCGAGATGGAGTGGTCTGACTGCTCTGGCTGCTTTGTGGACCATCTGTGGAGGTGGATGGGACGTGGGGGTGTTCTGAGGTGTTGCTTAAGCAGTGGAACTCGCTGGACACCTTTTTCTGTGGGGGTCAAGACGGTGGCAGAGGCATCAGCTGGTTTCTTGTGGTGTTACTGGTGCAACCAGGAGGCTGCACAATCTGTGTCTGCCTCCCCTGTGCCAAATACACCCCAAGTCTACTCCAGTAGAAGTCCTGAATTAGCAATTCCAGTGTTGGACCTGAGTCCTGATGGCTTTGATGTGTGCTGTGTGTTTATTTGACAAGACCCTTTTAATTTAGTAATACTGGATTTTAAAATAGACTGATGAGGAGCAGCCAGTTACTGCTGGTGGGTCTGGTGGGTCCCAGAGGCTGCTGCTCCTCCTGTGAGAAGACATTCATCATCCCTGTCCCTGGTGTTCATTGCTGCTGTGATTGAGAAATGCCTTTTACTGGCCAGAATGGAAAAGAAATTAATGCTCAAAGGATCCACATTCAGCTCTTCTTAAAAAAAAAAAGACTGAAATCCCTTTGTGGCACAGGTTTAGCCACAGTTTTACAAGGGCTGTCAGTCTTCAGACCTTAATCCTTCTTCTCAGGGTTTTATCTCTGCTATAAAAATGTGGTGGGTTTGTTCAATGCGTAATTAAAAGCTGAATATTGCCTCCCCATGTGTGGGTTAACAGGGAAAAATAAAAAAAAAACCACTCTTGGTGCAGAGGAAGGAGCTGGAGGTTTGTTTTGGGGTGTGATGCTGCTTGGCTTCGTCATCTCCGTGAGTAGTGGAACATCTCCAGCTCTTTGGGATGTGGCTTAATGGTTTTGCCAGAGGTGCAGAACTGCTCAGATGTGTCCCTGAGCTTCCCAAGTCCTCAGTGGGCCCTCCAGGCTCAGCTCTGCTCCGTGGTGGAGCTGGGCACGGCCTCGGGTGGGACTGAGGTGGAGGAAGAGCTGTAACAGCTGCCCAGGGCATGGAGTGGTCCTGGATCAGAGCGTGGAGCTGCTGCTCTCCTGGTGCCTCTGAGGGGTGGGATGAGCCTCAGGAGCCAGAGTGGGTTGGATTTTTTCCTGACAAACACCGGGACAAAAAAAAAATCAAATGTCTCCTTGAGGTAAAAGCCCCGTGGAGGTTGCTGGTTGAAGGGACAGGGCTGTGGGAACCCTGTGCTGGTGCAGAGCGTGGCCTGGGGGTTTGAGCTGGTGGGTTTGGGGAGTGGGGCTGGTGGTGAATCTGCTGCTCCCTTCTTTTCCCTGGCTGGTTTTTATCTGTTTTCTGAGAAAATGGGTGTTGGGTGGCTGCAGAGCTGTGCTGGGGGATGAGAAACCCTGGTGCCTTCACCCCAGTGTGCCCCTCCTGTCCCTTGTCCGAGCTGTTTGGGAGCAGGAGCTGCCCTGTGGGTGGGCACACATCTGCTCCCATCCATGGCAAATCAGCCACAGCTTTCCTAGAAAGCAGAAATAAAGATTCATCTCCAGTTCCCCTCACTTGAGGTGGCCTGGGCTGAACCTGGTGGTCCCCTGGGAGGGAGGGGACCTGTCACTGCCACGGGGTACCACAGCACCACGTGCTGCTGGGGGACATCCAGGGCTGGTCCCTGCAGCCTCTGCCCCATCACCAGCACCCCAAACCTGCATCCAGGAGCCTGAGTGGCAGTGGTTAAGTGCAGAGCATCCAGAGTTATTTCCTGTAAATAACTCGCTTTGCTTCCCTCCGAGGTCTTATTTTCCGTCTGGTGCGTGATGAAGCCTCACTCGGTGCTTTGTGGATAATCCTTCCTATATTCCTGATTTATGGATGGGCACAAAGTAGCATCTGTGCTATAGACACTGTGGGAACAACCCAAAATTGCTCTGAAACTCGCCTGGCTTACAATTATATTGGATTCTATTAAATTAAAACACATAGCACATATATTACACAATAAACCACAGCTATTTCATGGATCAAATTAAGTTTTATTTGGGCAAATTACAACCTTTCTTACAGTTGGGCCTTTGTGAAACCATTCCTTTTTAATAAAAACAGGCATTTTTGGCAAATGCTCTTAAAGTGTGCATTCCCAATAATTGCATATACTGTTGCTATTCTTTCTGGGATATATGTGGCTAATTATCTTCTATTTAGGATAGGTTTAAATGAGCAGTATCTTCCCTTTTCTCCTCCCCCACACCTCCCTTCTGCTGGAATTTCTTATTGCTTTCCATTTTTATTAGCTTGGCTATGGAAGTCAGCAGAAAAAAAAAAAATCTCATTAAAAGCAGGAACGTTTTTCCGGGAATTTCATGGGGAAATGTGACTCTTGTAGCCCTGGCTCAGGTTTGGGGGACAAAGATGAAAATGAATCTTGGAGGAGCAGGGTGGAACGTTGAGGAGAGTGTGATGGAGCTCTGAGAGGGTGGTGGGAGGTGAATCCTGGTGATGGAGGGGCAAAGCTTTGGAGAAAATCAAGGGGTTTGTCGAGGAGGAGAGAGCCTGGAGTTGCATTTGGGTGTTGGAATTTTCCTTGCCTGAGGAGGTGCAGGCTCTGGTTAGAGGCTTTGAGGCCGGGACATCTCGTAGCCCCTTATTAAACGAGCAGAAATCGAGCTGCAGCGTTTTCCTGGTCAGGGACAGGAAGGGCTGTGTGGGATTCCAAACCCCACGGAATGTCTCTTGCAATTGCTCATCCTCGCTCAGTTTTTTTGTCACGAGCAAAATAAGCGGTTCAGAAACTGTGGGGATGGGCAGACAGGGTGGCTCAACCCATGTTTCCTCAGGAAACTCTGTCAGAAAATACCCCCAGCAGCCCTTCCCTGGTTTTGGGAGTGCTGCTCCCCTGTTCTCCTGCCTCTCGCTCTCCCCTCACTGCCAGGCCAGGCTCAGAGATACCAGGTTTGTTTTTGTTTGGTTTTTTTTTTCTGGGAATAATTTTTCCCACAGTATTCTCAGGCTGGACCAGGAAACAGAGGAAATGTCCTGAGTGCAGTTTTCCTCAGTGTGATTCCTGGACCACCAAGATGGAGATAAACAGCGGAGCAGCGTCCGAGCTCCCCGATCCCTCAGCTCAGCAGCACAAGACCCCCTGCAAATTTTAGGCTGGTGTTTCCTGGCCCTGCAGCACCTCAGGGGGTGGGAGGGGTGCTGGGGGTGGGATGGGGACGATGGAGCTGTCGCTGTGCGAGTCTGAAGCGCATTACATAAAACTTCAAAGGTTTTTTGTCAGCTCTCCAAATCCTTCTGGGCACTATTGTCAGAAGATGAAGAACGTTTACTGAGCCTCCCAGATCACATCTGGATGCTGTTTGTGGGATTGTGCTTGGTATGATCACATCTGGGGGAGGGGTTAGCGGTGGGAACTGGTCTCAGGGTTGCCAGGGCCCGTGGACTGGTGGCGTGTCCCCATCCTGTGGTCCTGGTAAGGGATTTTGGAGCTGGTGGTTTCCTTGTTGCTTTAAAACTGCTGCCAAGTGTTTGCTCAGAGGCTCCTCATCCGTGTGTTGGTGCTTCCCAACTCCTTCCCTCACAGCCCTGGGAGCCTCAGCACCCTCCAGCTGCCCCTTGGAGCTGGGTGGGAAGCTGATGGGCTGGTGCCACGTGTGGTGGGACTGTCAGGGTGTTCACTGTTCCTGTGGAGTGCACGTACACCTGGAACACGGGGAAAGAGGAAATGGGATTATTGTCTCCAGATGAAACCCTGACAGAAATGTCTTTATTGATTGATGTTTTCGAATAACAATGTCTCAGACCCGTTGCCTCTTCCCAGTATGGCCAAGGTGGGATTCCCCACTGGCACTGCTGTATAATATGGGATGGTGGTGTAGGAGGCATTGGCACTTGCTCAGTCCCCCAGTGCCATGGTGGGGCAGGAACCAAATGAAATGACCACAAAACATTTTTGGTGACCTGCCTGTGTGACCACAGTGTTGGAAGATGGCGGGGGCTGTGTGGTTGTCACTCAGCTGCAGTGGCTGCAGGGCCCCAGAGCGTTCCCTCCAGCCTGGCATCGCAGGGGAGAGCCAGGACAAGACATGGTTGGGAGAGAAAGGGAAGGGTCCCCAAAGCTTTCCTGCAGTCTGGTTTATGGGCTTTGGAGGGAGAAGATTGTGCACTTTGTCCTTGGTTTTCTCTGCCATCCAACAATCTCCTGTCATCTTCCAGCTCGGGGGGTGCGTTTTAGGCTGGGTCGTGGATGGCATTTGGGACAGGAGGCCTTACAGGCAGCGTGAGCTGCTCTGGGCAGCGAGCTGAACCACCACCATGTGAAGGGCTTTGTGTGGAGCACGTGCTGTGCCTCCTCCCCTGGCACAGGGATATATCTGTGTTCACTTTTGGGACACAGAATTGAAACCACAGCCCGTTCCTGGGGAAGCTGCACGAGGAGCGCGAAGCGCCTTCTCCCGGAGGATGCTGGAGGGGGAAGGGTGAGAAGAAAACGCCCCCACCAGGTTCTGGAAATTGCTTTCCTTCCTCTTCTCTTTCCAAAATAGCGTAATTAAGAGAAACAAACTTTGCAATGCTGTTAATTTTGAAGGCCTTGCGTGCCAAGCTTGAGCAGGCAGAGCTGAACCGAGCAGGCGCCGAGCGCTGGGAACGGTTAATTATTACCCAAACGGTGTCTGAGTGAGGCTGAAAGCACTGAAGAATTATGAAACTCGAACGAGGGAGGCCCATTCTTGGCAAACATTGACGTGATTCAAATGCTGGGGAATTCAGCGTGTTTTTCTCTTTCTTCTGAGGGCTTTGTAAGCCAGCCCATGGTGGGGATTGAGTGGGACCATCAGTCCAGGGGAGCCGATGCTGGAACAGCTTCTGCAGCTCTTCTCTATTTAAAAATAGCTTTGGCAAGTCCATAATTAACCCATTGTTGCTCCTTCAAAACTCCAAAGCGTGTGAATTTCTGGGTGTGATGGTTTGGTGCTGGAACTGTAGGAGAAGATCTCTCCATGTGATGTGTGGCTCTGCTGCCTGTGGGACCTTGCACTGGCCCTTCTCTCTGCTCACCTCTGCAGAGCTCTTTGAGTACCTTTGGGCTCCATTATGGGCAGTGTTTTTAGGAAAAGGGGTTGTTTTCCCATGGCAGAGCTGCTCTTTGGCCTTGGGAGACCAGGAAAGAAGTTAAATGCATTAGAGGGCTTGGCAGAAACTTGTCAGGTTTTCTGCTGAATATCTGAACTCTACATAATCCTACTTCCTCATCTTCAGGCCATGTGTGGCCCATGTCCAGTTTTTTTTCTATCTTGACCTGTCTGTGCTTGCCTGGAAAAAGAACTCATGGAGCCTCAAGACTTTCTACTCACTCTACCCCACAGACACCACGATCTGTTCGTCTGTGGTTGGGGTTCAGCCTCTTTTGAGCAGCCTTTCAGTCCCAAATCTCATGGCAAAGGTGGTAGAAGCGAATGATTCTGTCAATGGGAAGTGGTCCACACCACTGGTCTCCGATGGTGATTTGTTTTGACCAGTTTAATTTGGAGAGCCCCTGTTTTGAACTTCTGGGGTGGTTTTGGCTCAAACTCAGCTTGCTTTGCTCCAGTTCAGCCCTCTTCTCTCCCTGTGCTCACGTGGTTTTTGGCTGCTTCGTTTGCAGCTCTGGAGGGAGCAGTTGCACGTGGATGCTCAGTGAGGCTCTTCTGCTTTGCTCAAAGTGTGTCCCACCAGGAAAGTCCCTGCTGAGTTGCTTTTCTGTTGCATGCAGTGACCTGTAAAAGATTCCCCTCTGGTCATTGCTTCTGGTATTTCATAAGGGTAAATCCTCCTCCTCCACTTGGTTCTGTTGGCAGAGTAATCCCTGGAAGGAACCTTTGGCATCGCCTTCTATCCATGGGAATGTAATTACAGATCTCTTTTATCCTCTGCTTTTATCAATGCCTGAAATCAGAGAGATCACCCAACTGGGTCAAACCTGTCCCCTGTGCTGGAGTCACTCAGGCAGGGCTTAAATAAGCAGGATTTGTGCTGCTGTTGGTATAAGTAACCTATTAAATGTCAGTGCAGTAACTTGGGCAGGGAGCCTCTCAGCATCTGAGGTGGCTTCAGGTGTGTGGTGCCCTGACAGGAACTGACCTCAGTGTTACTTTCCCTTTAAAAAAAACCTCTGATAGCCTTGCCTTGACTTCTTGCATTAGGAAACATCTCACAAAAATGTGTTTATGAGCTGGTAACAAGCAAGATGAAAGGGGATGTGCAATGATTTTTGGAGTTGGCCAACGTGGTTGTAGCGTTTTCGTCTAAAACCAGGCAAGCTGAGATGAAATTTCCAGAAGGCTTTTGATATCAGCTTAACAGTCATAAACTTTGGTTTATTAAATGTAAAAGAAAGCTCTGAGGTAATTTTTTTTTTTTTTAATGTCCTGTTGTGAAATGTTTCCTTCAAGATAAGTGATGGTGTGGAGGTCAGAGCTGCTCCTTGAGTAAGACTTGGGCAATCCTTCCTCTCTCACCAACCTACAGTCGCCCCTCAGAAACCCCTCCTCGGAGGAAACCCTCACCTCTTGGAGCAGCAGCCATGGAGCCAGGGGAAGAGTCTGGAAAACAGTTCTGAAATCCTCCATGGGGGCAGGAAAATGGGGTGGGGAAGTGCAGCAGATGGACCTGGAAGTCTCAGCCTACTTTAGACGTGGTTGTGAATGAAAACTTCTGCAGCAAGGTGGAACACGTTCATTTATTTTAGAAACACATCCCTGGGATTGTTGGTTGGAGGTGGGGGATGTTCTGTTCCCCCACGGAATGGGTTGGGTTGGAAGATCATCTTGTTTGAACCTCTTCCTTCTGTGGACCTGCTGGTGGTGTTTTCCCCCTCAGTGGATCATGGAGAGGGAATAACTTGGGGGCTGCTCTGTATTTAGAGCTGTGAGGTGTTGTGTGTGCACGAGTTCAGCGCCCCACCGACCCCGTGGTCGGGTGTGGGTTTGTGCTGTGGGTTGGGTAGGCTGATCCTGTGGGGTGTTATGATCCTGTGCCACCCCTTGCTCCACCCTGTGTCCTGCCCAGGCATGGTGGGGGTGACACCACCACACTGCGGAGCACCAGGGAGAGCCCTGAGCTCAGCATGGGGTGTTGAGTGAACCCGAGGGGCTGTGATCCTTCCCACCACAGAGGATGTTTCTGGGAAAGTTCTGGGAAAGCTGGTGGTGCTGAGCCCCCTCCCTGCCCGGCCCCAACTCCATCCTGCTTGAGCAACACAGGTCCAAGGTCAACATCCCCTTTCAGGGCTCTGCTTGGTGCCCCTGCTCCTGCCGAGGCAAGCAGAAAAACAGGGCAGCAAAGCACAATTGCTGCTTGAGTGGCTGTTTCTTCACTGAAAAGAGAGGGAGGGAGAAGCACCAAAATCAACCCCCTGTCCCCACAAATCCTGCCCTCGTCTTGGAGTATTAAAAACATCCTGGAGCTGAGACCATGCCTGTGCTCCTCGGCGTTGGAGGAGGATTTCTGCCAAGACACTGACCCCTTGTGGATTTTGCAGATGGCTTTGAATCTCTTTTGCTCTTTGAAAGGCAAAAAGAAAAAAAAAAAAAAAAAAAAGAATAAAACCCAGAACCCTTTCAGACCTTCACTTGGTCCCTTGCAATCCCGAGGTATCAGAAGATTTATTGTTAAACGGAGGCTCGGGGGTGATTTATGGAATTACAGCTGAGCCGTGTTGTGTGCTGCTTACAAATTGCACAGATATTCCACGGGACGTGAGCTCCAACGAGCACGGGATATATTACACTGCGGGGAAAAGGGGAGCTTAAAACCAGCTGGCCAACTGTAACAACTACAGCCACTTCTCTTTGAAGAGGAGATGATCTCCATCTGGGTTTAATACGAAACATGACGGACTGACACCGGCTTTCGGAATATCTTATACAAACGGGATAATTTTTGCTTGTTTTTTTCCAGAGCTGTCACACCACTTTATATTCCCTTTTTTTTTTTTTCCCCCTGTTGTTTCTTCATCTGTTGGTGACTCCATGTCCAGCTTTCTGAAGTGCTGAGGGTTGTTTGTCACCACTTCCCAGGGGAAGGGTTCCTCTGCTCTCGGGGTTGTTGGAAGGGCGATGCTGCTGCGCCCACCATGTGTGGAACCACTGAGCTAAATTGGCTACCTATAAATATCCCCCAGATGTTAATAGGGGAAAAAGGAAGCTGGAAGGCATTATCAGGAAGGAAGTGTCTTCTTTGGAGTAAATCCCTCCCATGGAGACCCCTCCTCTAGCTGTTAATGACTGTGCTTCTCCAGGAGAAGTCATCTGTGAGCCCCTCTGTGGTGGGTACGCCCTGGGGGGTGGGATGGAGATTAAGGACACCTCTTGGAACCTTCCAGTGAGTAGGAAGTCCTGGTGAGCCAGACATTATGGGTTGTAAAGCCACGTCGCTGCTCTGAAGATCAATCCGCAACATCTGGTCTAAAATCTTCATCCCTCCACAAAGGAATGTACTGGCCAGGTTTTGGTGGCCTGTGAGCGGGAGGAACTGGTGAATTGAAGAGATTCCTTTTAAGCACTTGTTGTCCCTCTTGGATCAAAGGTTTCTGCATGAGCAATCTCCTGTTTTGGCTTGTCAGTAAGTCATGGTGGTTTTATTTAACTCTCTTGGCTGGTTTAGCACTGATTTGTTCCCTGGCCCGGTTGAGCTCTTAGATCTGACTCCTGTTGTGAATATCTAATGACAGTCTAGAAGGTTTGGTGTAAATTGGCTGCTGTGAATAATCCTGACACACCCATTTCTAGGAAAATAGTCCTCAAAATCTGACTGCAAACTGAACGTGCTTCAGCCTTCCCAAAGTTTTCCAGGCTGTGCCACAGCACTCCTGGGAAGCACCTATAAATATCCACTGTGATGAGAAGTCCTGCTTTTTGATAGTTCATAGAAGTATTTGCATTCCTTGAAACCAGCTGCTGGCCCTGTAGTTTTGGGATGGAGAGTGGGTTGCATCCTTCCTCCTCCACCTCAGTCTCCTGCATCTCTTGGAGCTGTGCCTCAGATGGATGTTCCCAGGCAGAGTTCTCACCCTGGAGATTTAATGGCCACAGTTTTGGAGAATTGTCCCCACTGGCAGCTTCAGGCAATGGTTATACCCTTTGTGGACCAACCTTTGGATGGCAAAGTCCTTATCCCTCCGTGCCTGGTACAATCCAGCTGCTCCCAGCACTGGCTTCAGGCCAGGGAGCTCCAGCTCCCCAGAAGATCCCATTTCAGTCACCCTGTGAGGACTTCTGGGGCCAAAGTGTGCTTTGATGTGTGTCAGTTTGGCCCCTGGCACACCCCATGGTCTGGCCTGGGAGAAGTGCTGGGAGGACAAGGCACAGAGGATGAATTTGTGCAACCCCAGGCAGTCCTGGCTGAGCCTCCCTGCTGGATTGGGGTTATGAAATCCCGGCACGGCTTCTCTGAGATACTAATTAGGGATGGACAAACCAGAGGGAAGAAAAGGAGAAATCCCTTTGCACTCTTGGTGGGGTTACACAGAGTTCAGCTGACTTTCTTCCTCCCCCACCGCTTTATTTTGTCCCTTCAGTGCAGGCTTTGGTTTTCCAAGTTCCAGCAGGAATGGGATGTGGAGCTGCTGGAGCGTGGGGAGAGGCTGTAGCTGTCACTGCAGGGTTTCCAGACCAGGCTGAAAGAAGTCACTAACCCAAACCTCGGAGTGTCTGTGTGACTTAAAACAATCCTGATGTGCTCCTGGCCCTCCACACAGAATAAATCCGTGTGTCGTGTATCCCACAAAGATCTGGATGCTGCTCAGGGTAGAAGATCATCTTTATTCCTCCTTTTCCCAAGGGAGCTGTGCTTGATTGGTGCTGCAGGATTGATGAGTCTGTCCTGTGTCCGTGGGCTGGAGGCAACAGCACTTGGATACCCATCCCAGCTTTGCTGATTCCTCCTGCAGCCAGTTGGTGGGCTTGGGGCTTGGTGGTGTTGGTTGATGGTTGGACTCGATGACTTGAAGGCTTCTTTCCAACCTGAACGATTCCATAAATCCTTCACGCAGGGCGAGGAGCGCTCACAAACCCTCTCGGTGCCGCCGACAGCTCCTCGCGCGCAGAAATCCAGCCCTGTAAATAAATCACGAAAAGCAGGGAGTGAATCAACACACCCCAGCGCTCCTGTCTCTGGCTGAGCTCTGCTCTTCTCATCCCATCTCCATCTTCCCTCAGCCCTCCCTGCCCCGACACGCTCCGGCCCAGCCCTGCACATGAAAGCCCTGCCACCACAATGGGCCTGTCTCCGGCTAATGAAGCTCTGCACCCCGTGCAGAATTCCTCCCATGCATTAGGAAATAGTTATCATTTTTCTCTGGCACCGGGTTTGATAAGCAATTGCCTTTGGCCAAAAGCACTGCCAAGATTTTACTGCTTGTTACGGAGCTAAATATGTGACATTGCAACACATGTAATTGGGATAATTTAACACCCCATTAGCAGAGAGCAGGAATGGCCTCGTCTCTTCCTGTTGTTTGGGGCCGTTTTTTTTTTTTTATTTTTTCTTTCATAAATCCAACAGTCTTCTGGGAAAATTTTTTTTTTTTTTAATGGGAATATGGGCACGTTCCTCGTTAAAGTAATTCATTTTCAAGCACTGAGGAGATGGGGTTTTTTTGCAGCATGGGTGGGGGGAGCTGCTGTTTGTGGCAGGAAACCTGGAGTCAGCCACGTCCCAGTTTACCAAACTGGGAGCTGAGTTATGGTCCATAACCCCAAATCTGGTTTCAGGGTAAATCACTGATTTTTAAGGAATTGTGAAATGATGATGCTTGGAATTTCAGGATCTCTGTATGGTTCCCATGACATCCTTGTCCCACGAGACAGCTGGAGGTGACTCTTGGGGAAGGAGGGGTTGGTGATGGGATGTCACCACCTCCTGTCCCATGACCTTCACTGGAAATGTGTGTGCAGAGAGGTAGAGAAGTCTAAACACAGGTCTTCTGAACTATCTTCAGAAAGGCTCTTTCAGGGCAATTCCAGGGCTTGGGAGAAGCAGGAAAGACTGGGTGTTGCAAGAGCTCCCAGTCTGAAGGAGCTGTATTTCTGGTTGGGCTTTGCTTTGGAGCTCTGGCTGATGGGCTGGATGGATTTGCATCAGAATTCCTGGTTTCCCTCACTCGGCATCTCCAGGCCTTTTGATGTTCCTGAGCCTGGAGATGGCCTGGTGTGTGTGGGATTGCACTGGGAATTGGCAGCAGCAGCAGCAGCCAAGTCTGGGAGCTGTAATTAAACCTGCTCGTCATCTTGTCGTGATTGGGGAGGGTTTGGGTGGCATCTCCATGAGTTTTACCACAGGACCACCTCTCCTTTGGCTTAACCCAGGCTGGCTGGTGGGATCCTTTGTGGGGGAAGGCAGAAGAGGGTGGTTTGGGGCCCTTCTCCCTCCTTCATGCTTGGTGGAGCTTCAGGACACGGAGGAGCACTGGCTTGGCCAGCAATCCCTTCACCTCTGCCTCCCTTGGAATCACAGGATCATTTAGGCTGGAAAAGAGCTCCAAAGATCATCAAATCCCACCAAAGATCATCAGATCCCAAGTGCCACATCTACACATTCCTTCTCAGTCTCCTGGAGAAGGAGCAGCCCTGGCTGAAGGACAGTGCCCACAGCACTAATCAGCCTGTCCCTGCTTCCTGCATCTCCCAGAAATTCACCTGTCTTGTTGCTGAACTCCTGGTTTAAGTAAATCAGCATCCAACCACCAAGCAGGGTCTGAAGGCAGGGCAGTGCCTGGTGGTCCTGCAGAGCTGAGCCAAAGCCATGAACAGCAAACCAGCAGCCCACAGGTCCCCCTTTCCCACCAGCAATGGTTCACTGACTCAAGGACAGTTCACTTTTAACCTCTGTGACGGTGCTGTTCCTTTCCTAATTAGATCCAGCCTGATAGAAAAGAGAGAAAAATTCACTTGAAACCTGCAGCTGGGTTTTGCTCCTCCAGCAGAGCAGCAGTGGGGACTGGTTTGACATTCCAAGCTGGAGGGGGCTGGTTGTGATTAGCACAGGGAAGGGCTGCTGGGTCGTCTGTCTCCGAGCACAGCTCTGCCTGAGACATCTTTAAGTGGAGCAGCAAGACCCAGAGAGCTCTTGTTTGGCTCTGTGGTGTGAAGTGACCTGATTTGCCACCATCCTGCTCTTGTTTTCAGCAACACAGCAGATAAAAGGCAGCACAGATGGTTTTAAAATTCACAGATATTGCTGTTGTAGCTCACATCTCCCCCAGTGGGCTCCTTTCCCTACAAAACACAGGCAAGCCTGTCGTTGCAACTGGGAACAGCCTGTTGAAATGAGTTAGATTGACTTTGTCCAACGTGCTAATCCAAGGAAAAATGGATTTCCTGCTTCGAGGCCGTCGGGCTGCTCTGGTTACACAGCCCTGGTCTGCCCTGTGGGGTGACATCCCAGCGCTCCAGACCTTCCCTTTAACCCAGGTGACTGCACTGAACACGAAACTCTGAGCTGAAACCCTGCCCTGTGCCACAGAACAAACAGTGCAGGTTTAAAAGGAGAAATTCCTTGGCACAAATCAGCCTGGTTATATTTGCATTTGAAAAAAAAAAACTTGTTCTTCCCCTCCCCCTGAAGCAATAAGTGATTTTTCTATAGTGTCAGATTCTGTGATTTAATCAATTGCTTTTATAAGTTGTTATAAGGTGTTTGCTTTATTTTAGGAACTTCTAAAGCCTTAGTTTTGAGCCTTGAGCCAATTCTCTGCCTGGCATTGCTGTCACAGGTCACTCCCCCCACCCCAACAAAATGCTTTTATGAATAGTCCTCATTTTAGGGTTTTTTTTTTCCCTAAATCCTTTTGGATGCTTGGGAACATGGTTTAGTGGTGGACCTGGCAGTGATGGGTTAATGGCTGGACTCAATATTAGGGGTCTTCTCCTACTTTAATTCTATGAATCTCAGTAGAAAATTTAGAGTTACTCAACATTGGGAAGTCATGGATTTTTGGGGCAAAAGGCAGAGAAGGAATGCCTTTGGAAGCTGGAATTCTTATGAATCTCAAACCCTTTTGGAGGCAGCTCCTGCCCTCATACCATGAGCCCCAGGACAGGGGTGATGCCACTGTGGGGGTTTGTCCCCAGAGCATCCCACCCTTGTGAGGATCCTGAGCCTTCCTCTGGCAAATCCCAGTGTGGAGTCTGTCAGGCAGGTCTGTACCTTTGGGTAGGTAATGACAGTGTGGCCCTGCCATGACCAGGTTCAAAAGGAGCTGAGCTGACTCAGTCCAAGGAGTGAGAGCGTTCTGAAGGCGCAGGAGCATCGCCAGCTCCTCACTTTCTCCTCGGGGCACCATCCTGCTCATTAAAGGATCCTGCTGGATCCAGGGCTCTGTGGCTTGTTTGAACTGCAGGGCTGCTCTGCTCACACACGCCCTCCTGCTTTGAAAGCTCTGCTGCTCCTTGGTTTGCCTCCCAAACATGGGCTCTCCTGATCTGCAATCCTCCCAAGGCTTCCTCTCCTTGCCGTGAAAAAAAAGAGCTTTCAGACAGCTCCCGAGGTCTCCAAGGGCTTCTCTTCTCCTGGAAGCTGAACTGCCTGTTGGTTTTGGAGGCCCTGGTGTTCCCCTGGCAGCCTTCCACGTGTATATTTAGAAAGGAAGATCATACCTTCCATCTCAAAAATAACCAAACCTGATGACTTAATTTAGAGCAGGAAAACGCAAAACTCCCGCTAGAACTGCAGAGCGTTCAGCCTCCTGCAGCCTCTTGCTTGTCAGCCCTGGAGTTTCCCCACGTGGCTGCAGGTTTGTCTTGGGCAGCTTTGGGTGTCTGATGAGGAGCAGGAGTGTGTGGAGCCAGGGGGATCAGAGTCTGCTCTGCTGGCACTGGCTCCTGTTGGTGTCCAGTGGGGTAGCTGGATGTCAGGGCTGGATTCCACGGGACACTCTTTGCCATTGTTAGCTCGGAGGGTCCATCCCTGGAAGTGTCCAAGGCCAGGTTGGATGAGGGCTTGGAGCAACCTGGTCTGGTGGAAAGTGTCCCTCCCCATGTGGGGGTGTGGAACAAGGTGATTCTTGATGTCCCTTCCAACCCAAACCAGTCTGTGATTCTGTGACTGGCTGGGCGAGCCCAGCTCAGCTGCTCGGCACTTTTACACCCAGATTTATTTGTAAATCCAGGACAAGCACTGAAACTGGGCTCCTGAATGTCTTTCCTGCTGCTTGGGGCTCACCTCTTGAATTTAATGCTAGGGTTTGGCTATTGATGAAGCCCTGGAGAGCTGCAGAACAAAGATGCCCTGTGCTCCCCTTCCACTCCTGGAAGCTCAGCTTTAACCTTTCATTGCTGCTTTTTTTTCCCCCCCTCCTCTATCAGCTGCATTATCTGAAGTGTGCTCTGAGTGACTGCAGCGTTGAAAGGCCCCAGAGTTAATTGGCATTAAGAATGGTGTAGTATTATTAGGTGTGCCTTAATGTAACAATCCCCATTTTTGTCTGTTGACTCTGTACTACTGAGTAAACCTGGAGATAAAAGGAGGTGGAATTAGCACTTCTCTTGCTTGCACTAAAGCCAAGCTGCGTTATTTTCTTTTCTGTGGGTTCAGGCCTAAAAGGAGCTCAGGTATGTGCAAGTTTAAACAAGACAAGCCAGGGCCCCATTAAAAATTACTCTCTCCTGGATAATATTCAACGCAGGATTAATAGTAAAGAGGCTGATGTCATCTCAGAGCTCCCGTGACCCTTTGCACTTCTTTAGCTCTTTGCTGAAAGAAAATGCTCCTTGCACACGAGGCTTTTCCTGCTGGAAAATCTGATGCTGTTGTCTCTCCAAGAGCAGAGGGGGAGGCGTTAGGAGCAAGAATTAATTGGGTATTAAGAGCTTAACCTGAGCAATCACCTTCTCCTCAGGATAACCTTGGAGCTGTGGGGTGCCAGGTCAATCCCAGCCATGTCCTGCTCATGGAATGAGGGTTTTGCTATTGAATGGGTGTTGCCAGGAGCTGGAATGCTGGGCTTGGAATTGTGCAGGTCTTCCAGGGATGCCATCACAGCCACCGTGGTGGAATTGCTCCAGTTCACACCAGGCTCGAGCTGGCTGGGGATAAAAGGGCTGTGCGAGAGTTTTTGGTGGTTTTAGATGGTATCAGTGGTGTTATGTGGTCCCAGAATTCTTCATGCAGAGTATCTCTTGCATTTTAAAATTAGCTTTATCTCCCTGGTCAGGCTGGGCTCTAAAACCTTGCCTTGTCCTTCAGGGGCTTGGCCAAGTCATGTTCTGCACTGCCCCAGCCTGGCCTCTCCAAACTGGGCTGGAAAAGGGCTGGATTAAACCAGAGCAGCATTCTGGGCTCTGAGGTTACAAACAAGCCCCTTGATAAGGAACTGAGTGTGCTGTCAAATAATAATTACATAGAGACTCTCACCTCGGGATCTTTATAAACATTAATTAGCAGATTTCATAAGATCAGTTGACTCGTTTTTTTTCCCTGTGCCTGCAGGGACAGGTAAATATTCCAGCTCTGTCCCAGTGTGCAGCCTGAGACACTGGGATGGTGTCAGTGTTGGGAACCTTCATTTCCTTGGGATCTGCAGTTCCATGTGGCCTTGCTCACACCACCCTTAACTCCAAGAGCACCTGGGCAGCTCTGCAGTAAAGGAGCAACAGGCACTGGCAATACTGAGCTTTGTGGCTGGTTATCAGTGCTGGGTCCAACATCTATTCATTGCTTTTCCTCCCCCCCAAAAAAAATCTCATTTTTCTTAATTTTATCTCGGGAATTCACTGAGATAATTTTGCTCCTTTTGGCCCCGTCTGGAGTAAGGGTTTGTAGTTATAGCCCAGGAATGCCCTTTGTAACAGTATCAATACAGCACCAAAAAGACCTTTTCCAGCATTTTCATCCAGAAATCACCATGAGAACCCTGCAAAATCCCTCATCAAGCAAACAGCTGCTTTCTGCACGGGGCATTATCTCACCCCAACTTCGCTCACCTCATGTGGCCCCAAGAGGAGGTGAATCCATTTTAAATTATCCCAAGGGAGCTGCTCTTGCTCTTGGAATGTTGTGCTGTTTAAAGCATCACAAAGGCTCCTAGAGCAGCCAGTTTGGTGGGACTTTTTTTGAATAATGCTGAGGAAACTCCTGCTAATGATTAATCAGCACCAAAGCCTCTGTCTCAACCTCATCAGGTGTGTGAGCAGCTTTTAACCCTTGAAGAGCACAAGTGCCTGAAGGTGTTTGGTTGGAGACTGGGATATAAAATGAAGATAAGAGGATAATGGGACACCAGATTGGTGCAGTTTAGTGTGGGGTTGGTGAAAACATTTTTTGCCCATTTGCTGCTTGACAGAGTGCTGGGCACTCGGGTGTGGGAAGGAGGGGTGTAGGAGGTAAATATGGGACAATTTGGCAACGTGGCAAGTCTTGCTACTTCACAAGGACCTCCAAATTCTTGCTTGAGGTGGGGGCTTCTCTGGTCTGTGCTTAGTGTGGGGTTTGACCTCCTGTGCTCCTCACTGCAATTTCTGCTCAGCAGCTGACACAGAGAGGAAAGTGGCACTTTTTCTACTGAAAAATCCTCCTTATTAAGAAAAATCTTCTTTAATTTCTGAGGCAGGCTCTGGCAGATTACCTGGAAAGGCAGGGAGGAGATGGGGCAGAGCTGGCCCATGGTGAGAGCTGTTGTCTCCAGGGATGAGAGGCTGTGATGGACCAGCAGGAGGGATTTGTGCTGGAAACAACTTCTCTCCAGCTGTGTTTTGGAAAAGAATCCCTGAAAAGTTGTTCTCCCCCTGGGGAGGGTGGTGCTGGTGTCCTGTGTGTGGTAAAGATGCTGCCCTGCCTGGTTTTTAGAGGGTGTTGGATGTCCCCTTTGGTTGGAGGGTGCTGAGTGTTCAGCACAAACTGGAGTGAGTTGACCAGAATTGCTGCTGAGCAAATGTGAATTAGGCTGAAACTTTGGCATCTTGGCTTCTGTGGCTCAGGTTGAAATCCCAGTATGCTGGCAGGGATTGTTCACAGCTTGGCCTTGTCCCCATAGGTATTTTCCAAGCCTCACATATCATCGTAAATGAGGCAGCCAAGGTGTTTTACAGGCTCCCTTGGGTGATGGGGGGAATTTTGTGAACTCATACAACATAAAAGTCTTAGCTGTAATGAGCCCCTGAGTCAGCTGAGAGCATCTGGTGAGCACAAGGCTCTGCTTGGGAAGGGCAGAGATGGCTGGGGAGGTGGAAACCCAAAACCTGCTTCCCTGAGCATCCTTTGCCCTTGGGCAGTGTGGGGCAGAGCAGCTCCTTAGGAGACTGGATTTTCCGTGGGAAAACTTGGCTGAAAAGGTGGTCAAGCATTGGAGCAGGCTGTCCAGGGAAGTTGTGGAATCACAGTCCCTGGAATTGTTCAAAAAACGTGGGGATGTGGCATGTGATGACGTGGTTTAGTGGTGGGTTTTGGGCAGTGCTGGGGGAATGGTTGGATTTGATGATCTCAGAGCTCTTTTCCCAACCTAAACGACTCTGGGATTTTGGAGAAAGAAGTCTTTTTGAGTATTAATTTCCTCTTTGATAGTGCTGATCTTGGTGGTGTTCCCAAAGCCTCCCCAAGAGATTTGAGCTTTGCCTTGCTTCTAAAATGCTCATGGTTGGACCAAAGTCATCCCTGGACTGACTTGACTGGGTCTGGTGGGCTTGACAGGAAAAATCTGGGCTATTTAAGGCTGCAGGTCTCTGCAGTTCTCAGGAACTGGTGTGTACAAACAGCTTCAGGTGCCACAGAGAGCAGAAACATTCTGTTTCTCTTGGAAGAGATGTTTACAAAACATTTCAGCAGCCTTTAACCTGGATTTATTAGTACAGAAAGCAAAGCAAGGATGGACAAAGCCACCTCTGCTTCCAGTGGATCTGGGACTGAATGCCCAGCAGGATCTTCCCACACTTGGGCAGCCCCCTGAACCCAGCTTTTTGGGTGGGTTTATGGATCCTCCTGGAAAATAAAGATGCTGGGATGGAGGTTGGCACACATGTATTTATTGGATATGAACAACCAAGCTGCAGCTTGATGTAAAAGATAGCTGGGTACTAATCCGGAAGGGTTAATCAGGGGATTAAGGGAGAAAAGTGCAGAGTGGAAATATTTATTACAGATTTCTGGGAGTTTTCCCATTTTTAGCTTGAGTCTTAAGTGGGAGTCTGAACACTTGAACATCTCCAGTAAGTCTGGGGAGTTCTTGCCCTGTTTTGCTTGTGATCAGGACTCAACAAACCCTTTGGAAGTGAACTCAAGGAAATCCTCCTGGATAAAGACACAAAGTGCAGAGAGACAAACCTCTGACACGAGGAGGGGGAGTTATCCCTGTGTCGATGGCATCCTGTGCCGAGGGGAGACGATGGAAGTGGCGTTTGGGATGTGTGTGATGTGGGTTTCTCTGACTAAACGGGTTAAGCTCCCCCAGGTTCTGGGACCTGAACGTTTCCTCCCGCTGAGCAGCCTCAGCTGGAGCCTTCAAAGGCTGCTCAGCCCCCAACCAAAACCTCAATAAAGGAGCCAGCCATGAGAAAACCCTCCCTCCCTCCCCAGGGGCCACGTGCCCTGCATATGTCTGATAAACCCCTCCCAAACTTGTTCCTATCGAGCTTCCAAAAAAAAAACAAAGGTATCTCATGGTTTGGGATTCCCCTTTCCTGTCATAAAGCCTTTGGACCCCGGATGGAGCTTGGATGTGAGGTGGGGTGGGCTGGGACTGCCCAAAAATTGCATTTTGGGGAGATCAGAAGGCAAAGCAGTGACTGGGTGATCCTTCCCAACTTCAGCTGGAGTTTCCCATAGAAGGATAAGAGCAGAGCTTTGCAGAGTGGCTGCAGGACGTGCTGAGCAGTGGCCAGGCTGACTTTTTTAGTGGAAAAAGCTTTTTTTATGCTGTCATAAGCAGTGCAGGAAGCCTAAATCTGCCTCCTTGCACAGGGGTGAAGCTGCAGTGATGGTTTCAGTGCCTCACACTGAGACCAGAAGGCTCCCAGATAAAACAGGAACCTGTTTTGCAACTTGCCGTGAGCACAGGGTCGTTAACTCTGCAGAGGGTTTAAATTCCTGGGGATAAAACAGGGAGGGTGAGATGGAAACCCTGACTGGAGCTGAGCTGCAGCCCCTGGAGCTGGTGGGATTCCACAAGCTGTCAGTGCACCAGCTCTTGGGAATGCTGGGAGGAAAAACAACCCTGATTTCACAAAAACCGGTGCTTTTCCCTTTGGGAGAGGAATGTTCCCGGGCTCTGGGATCAGGAGCTTTGCCCGGGCTCTGCCCAGCACTGGAGAAACCTGATTGATGGAGGGAATGGCAGCTTAAGATTTGGGCTGAGAGATAAGCCCTGTCAGAGGGTTTTGGCTGCTCTTGTGAAACCATTTACCGCGGGTTTGTTTCCAGTAGCCCGGGGGCAGGGATTGGATGGAGTTGGGAACATCCCAGCCCCAGCAGGAGAGCAGGACCCCTCTGTCCAAGGTGTGGTCACACCTGGAGAGCACCAGTTGTGTCCTGGTGCTTCCTGCGCCTCCTTAATGCCACCAAGAGCGAGTTTTCTTCCTCTGCAGGGAGCTGAGACCTTCAAGTGCATCTTTTCTGGCTGATTTTTAGGGATGGGAGAATGAGGGTTGAGTCCCAGCCAAGGCTTGAAGCAGCTGGCAGCCCCCAGGGCCCTGTGTGTCCTGGGATTTAAATAAACACGGGAGGATGTTACCTGTGGCCACCCTGTCTGGAGGTGAAAATGTGGGATCTGGGGGAGATTTCTCCTGCTTCAGGGAAGAGCAAGGCATGAAGGGCTCACGACAAGGAGGAAGGGGGTATCAGCAGGGATGGAGAAAATGACAAACCCAAAAGCATAAAAAGGGGCAAAAAATGAAAATTTGGACTTGGGGAATCAGAGGGAGAAGCCAAAGCTGAAGAAAGGCTAATACAGAGGGGTGGTAAATAGGAAAAAATCAAAGTGCAGTGAAGTCGAAGACTTAATTTGTTTTGCACCCACAACTTTTCTTACTTCACCCTGTTTGGTTGACTTATACAGGAAGCTGGTTAATGCTCTCCCAGGGTCTAAACTCTTCACCTGGGGAATGGGCACTGCACCTGCACAGGGT
This sequence comes from Myiozetetes cayanensis, assembly GCF_022539395.1. Classification (NCBI taxonomy): domain Eukaryota; kingdom Metazoa; phylum Chordata; class Aves; order Passeriformes; family Tyrannidae; genus Myiozetetes; species Myiozetetes cayanensis. The sequence continues at coordinate 19,049,727 of NW_026087048.1, forward strand.
TTGAGCTTTGGGCCTCTGTCCCTGCCCGAAAAGGAACTGCAGGACCAGCAAACTGAGACAGGAGGGTTTGGATCCCAGCGGGGATCAAAAGAAACCTTGGGAGAAGACACCCATGGGAAACACCAAAAAGGCACAGCAGTGCAGCATCTCTGTGTGCCTGGGTTTGGAAGGGGAGCTCAGGTTTGCAGAGGGAACAAAAAGTCACATCCAGCCACTGTGAAGCACCAGGAGCTTGTGGGAAACAGGAGTGGATGTGGCCACATGGGAGGCTGAAAGAAATGTGCTGAGGAAACAGTGTCAGTGTGCTTATGCTAGAGCCATGGATGCCTGTGCAGTGTGAGGGCTTTCCTTCAGTGCTCAAAACACCAGGAATTTGCCCTGTTTTGGCTGGGAAATGTCAGGAGAGAACCCACACGGGAGCGGGGCCGAGGGCTGGTGTGACCCCAGCGTGTGGGATGGAGCAGCCTTGAGAGTGATGGGAGATGGGTCTGGCTGGCAGGGTCCTGCTTAAGGTCTGTTTGTTCTCTGGGTATTCCTGGGAAACACTTTGCTGCTTCCCTCTGGCATAATGGCAGGAAAAACCATCAAAACAAGCGATCATCCAAAATCCATCCCATTTTCCCAGCGTGACTGCGGGCTGGTCATACTGGTGGGGACACAGTGACCCCCCCTCCCTGTGGTGGTGGGGTGGCTGTGCTGCAGATGGGCTGGCAAGGTGGTTTTAAGCTTAACCAACGTTGGGACATGGAGCAGTTTCCAACTTTGGGGAGATAATTAGAGAAGTGTTGGAGCTGCTTGAGCTCCTTGGAGAAGGTGGAGCTGCAGCCTCTGTGTCCCCACCGTGTGACTCCAATTCCTGCAGCTGTTTCTTCCCAAAAGCTGGGAGCAAAGAGGAGTGAGGAAGGATGGCAGCAGGAACAAGCTTCCCTGTGCTGCCCTCGGGCTGGGAGAGCCCTCTGGATGGGGCAGCAGCTCCTGGCTGACCTCAGGTGAACCCCAGCCATGCCCAGCTGGAATAGAGGGATTTGCAGGATCTGGAGCTGACAAACAGAGGAGCTGTTTGCAGTGAGATCATGTCCTGTTTGTTTTCAAGTGTTTGTCAGCCTGTAATTGTTTCCTTGAAGGATGTCCCTGCACTTCAGCTGCTTTGAGTCAGGTTTATTGGGGCAGGATTGTGTTGCATCTGTCAGAATAACGGGGATGGGTGTTTTGGAGGGACCTTTCTCCTGTGGAAGGGTGGAATATGTGGGTTAAGCACAGGGCACGTCTGTAGCTGAGGTTTTGGGGGTTGATCTGGCACCCTGAGGCGTGGGAGGGGTTTGGAGTCCCCCTGCTCTGGGAGAGCTGGAGAGTGTGGGGTGCTCTGGGTGAGCTGCAGGGACATGGGGTGGGTGTTTTAGGGAAGTTGCACAGAGCAGCTTGTTCCAAAGCTGCAAAAAGAGAAGGAATTCCCACCCTCAATTTGGCACGTGGGAGGAGTGACTGTCAAATATGGACACAAGGGGGTGAACTCCTGGAGGAATTTGTGGCTTTGTGGGGTGATGCTGAGGGTTGTGGTGGGAGGGCTGTGTGTGACCAGTGCTGTGGGGTGGGAAGGGCATGGCCTGGGCCATCTTCTGCTGTCAGGCTGTGGGAGGCATCTTAAGCTATTGACACAGCACTGGAGCATCCCTGGTGCACCCAGAGTGTCTCCCTGGGGTGATTCCATGGATTTTAAAGTCACAAGAACTGTTAGGTCCCAGTTACCCCACTCTATTCCCTGCAGGATTGGAAATATTGAAGCTCCCCAGCCCAGTGAGGTGCTGGTGGTCATTGGGCAGGTGACTGGAGGGGAATTTTGTTTAAACAAACACAAGCCCAAAAGCTGCTGCTCTGTGTGACCCTCAGCCCATCAGCTCCAAACCACAGACCTGCCTGGAGGGGAAGGTGCCTTCCCCTGTGTCCAAACAGCTGGAGATGCACCAGGCTTGGAAAAACAAACATGCCAGGTCCTTGCTGCTGTCTGGTGGGAAGGGACCTGTGGATCTCCTGCTCCCAAAAGAGCAAAGAAGGTTCAACTCCAAGACACACACACACCCCCTCTTAAAATATATATTATTGCCTGCTCTTCAAGCAGCTTGTTCCCTTGTACTTTGCCTTGATCTGGGAATAAAATCTTTTGTCTGTGTGTCATTGAGGAGCAATCAATTCCCATCCTTCCTGAACACCAGACACGCTCTGGTTTTGGCCTTTGGCCCTGAGAGCTGATGTTTGCTTGCATTTACAAGCCCAGTAATTACTGTCCTGAACCTGTTATCAACATAAATACATCCAAGGGAAATTGCAAGGTTATGGTTGAAGCTTGCAGCTTTTTAGACTAACAAATATTTTAGCCTGAAGATACACTCGGCTTTCTTTTCCTTTCAAGTGGCTCTGGGTAACATGAGCAGTTGCCTGTCAGATTTGATGGGGTCAGTAAAATTCAAGCATGTTCTGCTGTAATTAACATTTGAAAAGAATTTGCTTAGGAATTAGCTGTTGGCAGTGAAAAAGCAGCTCCTTGCATGGAAGAAGAGCAGCCCATCAGGGTCAATGTTGCCCTGTGCAGTGCAGGAAGGGAAATCCAGCCATTGACACTCGTCTTCCTGACAGTTACTTGAGGATTCATCATGGGATGCTGACTGGATCGACCACGAGTGTCATCCCTGTGTCATTCAGAAATCATGAGGTGGAAAAGGCATTTCTGCACTCATGGGGTGGGAGGAATCTATACTTAAAAATGTCTAAAGAATGCAAAGGTCTGGAGGTTGAATTGTCACTTTCTGCTACGTGTCCTGATGGAATAAACTGCTTGCCCTGCTGGGAAGTCTCCCCAGCAGGACCAAAGTGGTGTTTGGTCTCCAGCCCCTGTGCTGCTGGTGAAAGCAGGAGCAATTTGGGCTGTGGTGTCATCTGGAAATCCTCCCTGTGGGCCTGTCCCTTGCTGTGGCAGGTGTGAGGGACCCACTCCTGATGTGAGTTCAGCCAGGGCTGTGCCTGTGGTGGGAGTGCCAGGCTGAGCGTGACCCCACATCAACCATCAGAGCCAGCAACCATCCCCAGGACACTTGTGCTCCTGGCTCAGTTGCAGGCAAAGCTTTCCATGGGGTTTGCACCCTCTTGGAAGCGTGAGGGTGTGAGGAAGGGCAGCTCTGCTCTCATGTATCGGAGTAAACTGTATCAGAGTAAACTGTAATGAATCAAAAATGGGGAAAAAACGGACTTGTGGTTCTCTTTTCTGTAGTTCCCAACTCGTAAAGCAGCGATGGTGCTTTCTAGTGCCCAGAGATGGAAGGCATCTGAGTGCACTGCCTCATGGAATAAAGAAGTCCACAGCCTTGTTGCTCTGGCCAGGTTATTGTCACTGTAAAGACTGTGAACATTTCAGGTTTTCTGAGTGGCAGTAAAACAGTCCTTTGTCATCGTCACTCAGTGACAGCTACTCAGACTTCAGATTTCAAAGCCTTCAGGAAAAGAAAATCTGCTTCAGTGAGATCACAGGGAAAAGGAGGTTTCAGTTTATCAAAGCTTTGGCAGTTTGGCTCAATTTGCCAAATCCTTTCCTAATAAATAACTCGACAGGCTTTTGCAGGGAACAATAGTGTCACTTAATAGTGCTCTGTAATTAAGGCTGAAATTGTACTGATAGACACCCAAAGGCTTTATTTTTTTTTGGTGTGGCTTAGAGCTGTGGAGATGGGAGCTGGTTTTGGGAGGAGCTGGGCTCAGAGAGCAGAGATGGCTTCTGAGAGCTTAAGTGCCATCTCTAAAATGTTAAATTTTAAATGTTAAACCACGTTGTGCCTCAAAGCTGTTTTTTCTTCTCTGAGTAAGACACTGCTCTTGCTGTTTGGGGTCCTAGGAGGGGTTTTTAAATATGGTCTGAAAATCAAGCATCAGTGAGGACTGGAAAATGTAGAGCTAAGTACTGGTAGATGGATCAGCAGCACTTCTGGTAATTAGGCTCATTAACGTGTCTAATTAATGCTGGGGACAGATGACATTGAAGAGTGTGGGGAGCTGATGGGGCTTGGAGCAACCTGGTCTAGTGGAAGGTGTCCCTGCCCATGGGAGAGGGTTGGAATGTGAGATTTGAGGGCCCTTCCCACCCCATTGATTCTGCCCTTCTGAACATCTCCATGAGACCCAGTGTAGCAAAACTAAACCTGTATGGAGTATTTTCCCTATTTATGCCCTTTCCCCCCAGTTCTCTTCCTTGTTTCTGGAAGCAGTGTTGTGTACTCTGTGGATGTTTGAGCCCTCCTTGAGCTGGGGCTCAGCTCTCCCAGCACAACTGCCTTGGTGCCTCTGTGGAGTTCACAAACTTGCATGGCTTGGAGCCCCCCATGTTTAGAGGAGTCAGAGGGTTGGGAATCTGAATCCAGGAGGATCTGGAGCAGATGATGCTGGTTTGTAACCCCTGCAATGAGCCACAGCTGCTTCCTACAGCTGCTCACAGTGTCCTTCCGAGATACACACACACAATCAGTCTGCTGGGCCAGGATGACTCCTGGAGCTCAGCCAGGCAGCAGGAAAAACCCACCACGACCTGTCACTCCTATTCAGGGCAGCTGGTGCAGCCCCTGCTCGTGCACAGCAGCGTTTGGGACCCGCTCAGAGCTGCCAGGCGTCAGCCTGGAATAAGGAAAACACTTATGGATTTATTCCCTATCCAAGGCTCCACGGGGCCAGACAAAAAAAAAAAAGAAAAAAAAAATCTGAAATAACTGCAGGAATTGTCTTGTTCCTGTGTCAGCCCCCACGTTATCAGAGCTCTACAGACACAACATTGTTCGTGGTTGGAGCTTGCCCTGAGCCCGGTGCCAGGCGGGCGCTGCGGCTCCTCTGCCAGCGCCGGCTGTGGGCAGTGCTGATGTTCTCTCTTTTTTAGTAACCAAAATGCCAAAATTCTCCGTCCCTTTGGGCATGGCTTGAGGAGGGGGTCACTGCTGGTGGTGAATAGCTGCAGTGTCCCCTTTGCCAGGCCCTTTTCTCTGGGGAAAAGCAGATAGCAAAGCCTGGTGCCAGCGCTGAACAGGGCAAAGAGCATCGGGGTGTTCAGTCTTAAACCCTCTTTGCTTTTTAGGATGTACCAGTGGCCCTGTGAAATCCCAGCTTTAATGCCCCAGAAATGCCAGCAGGCAGAGGTTGGAGCACTGCTGGGCTGCACAGCTGGCCACTGCCTTCCCAAGGGCTTCCCAACATGGATTGAGATGCTGGATTTGGGAATATGGTCCCACGTGGCAGTGGAGCTCTTGCTCCTGGGTGCTAATGGCAAAACCCCTTGAAGCAGGTTTTTACTGCTGAGATGGAGGAGTTGACTTTGTTGGCTACAGAGCTGGTGGACCCCAGCTTGTGTCCTCACCAGCCCCGTGTGCAGGAGCTGATCCAGTGATCCTCAGCTGGGTGGCATTTGGGTGCATGTCACCTCCTGCCCTTTCTGGTGGCACTTGTGGTGTGTGGGTGCCAAGCCTTTTGTGAGAGACTCTTCCAGCACCTGTAGAACTGAATAACCCAGATTGTCATCCTGTTTTATCTGTTCAGGGAACCTGATCTTGTGTACTGAGTCTGCTAAGGCCACTCTGTTTGAACGTGCACTGGGTGGGGATGAGTGGAGTGTGGTGGGATCTACTGATCCAAACCTGGGAAGGGGGATGAAGTTGTGCCATGCAGAGGCTACTGAACTCTGCTCTGGCTCCCTGGTGCTGTGTGGCTGCTCTGCAGAGCCTGTTTTCACTGTTGACAGAGTGCTGGGGCTCAGCTCCACATGGTCA